>NC_035448.2:95782541-96463869 GCF_002127325.2 Helianthus annuus | reverse complement strand
TGACACCGTGCAGGAACGTAGATGAAGTAAGAACTCGGGCACTCAGGTTCATCTGGCTAGAGGATGACAAGAGGATCTAGGAGAGGCAAGTAGGATCCTCAAAACAGGAAAAAACAAGGATCCTCTTTCAAGAACAATAAGTTCAAATCCTACCATAGAAATGACAACCAGAACGTGCATGCTGTTGACCAGGAAGAGGATGATGAGGATTATCCTCCGATTTCTGAATATTGTTTTTCTGTTGACAATCATGAACTAATCCTTGCAATGCAGAATCTAGGAGAAAAAGCCAGATGGCCCAGAAAGAATGACAAACCATCCGGGACTAAAGACAAGTCAAAGTGGTGTGCATACCACGAGGATTTCGGGCATCTAACTGAAGAATGCATAGCATTAAGAAAAGAAATTGGATATCTGTTAAGCAAGGGGCATCTAAAAGAATTGTTGGGAAGAAAAAAGCAAAGGACTCAGGATCCTGAAAGGATCCCTGAAAAGGCTCCAGCCCCTCCGGCGAATGCACAAGTAATCAACTTTATTTCCGGAGGATCAGATATTTGTGGTACATCCTTCTCGGCAGCCAAAAGGCATGCAAAGGAAGCAAAAATGGATAATGGAGAAAGACCTATTCGAACATCAAGTGTCTCGGAAGGAAAGACGATAACGTTTGATGAGGATGATCGCATTAACATCCAGGATCCTCACCATGATAGTTTAGTTATTACTATCTTTATTTCTAACCATTTTATCCGCAGGATCCTTATCGACGGAGGAAGCTCAGTAAACATTATCCAGCTTGATGTTCTAAAGAAAATGGATATCCCAGAATCAGACATCACACCAAGATCCTCCGTGCTTGTGGGATTCAGTGGAGAAACGAAGAAAACTCTGGGGGACATCAAACTCCCAATCTACGTGGAAGGATTACATAATTATCAAAAATTTTGTGTTATTGACTGTTTATCTTGTTGCAATGTTATCCTTGGCAGGCCCTGGATACATGATATGAAAGCAGTCCCATCCACCTACCATCAATGTGTGAAACTCCCTAGCCCATGGGGGATAATCAAGATCGACAGTGATCAGCAGGAGGCTAAGGATTGTTATACCTCATCCATGAAGCCAACCTCGAAGCCAAGGGAACAATAGCAATTACAGATTCCTCCAAGGAATGTCTTGGAGGCAAGGGAACAAGATGTGGACGAAATCCTCTTGGATCCTAGTGATCCTGAATCAAAAATCTATATCGGATCAGGGATCCTTGGCAAGATGAAAGAAGACATAATATCCTTCCTCAAAAGAAGAAAATCTACCTTTGCATGGAAACATGAAGATATGACAGGTATATCTAAGGATATTATCACTCATAAACTTGGCATTGACAGGTCTATCAAACCAATCCATCAAAAAAGGAGGAAGTTTGCACCAGAAAGGAATGCCATTATCCAAGAAGAAGTAGAGAGACTACTTCGAGCAGGTATGATCAGAGAGGTAAAATATCCAAAATGGTTAGCCAATGTGGTTGTTGTCCAAAAGAAAAACGGAAAGTGGAGGGTATGTGTCGATTTCACTGATCTGAATAAGGCATGTCCCAAGGATCCTTTCCCACTACCCCACATTGACTCCATGGTGGATGCAACGGCGGGGCATGAACTGTTGACCTTTATGGATGCATCATCTGGATTCCAACAAATTCAGATGGAACCATCTGACCAAGAGGATACAGCCTTTATGACCCCAACCGGTTTATATTGTTATATTGCCATGCCTTTTGGACTAAGAAATGCAGGTGCAACATATCAAAGGCTGGTGAATATGATGTTCAAAGATCAAATAGGACAAACTATGGAAGTATACATAGATGATATGGTAGTCAAGTCAAAGAAAGCTGAGGATCACCTAAGGGACTTGGAGGAAGCATTTGATATCCTTGATAATTATAACATGAAGCTTAATCCTTCAAAATGCCACTTTGGTGTTAAAGCAGGTAAATTTCTAGGATATATGGTAACTCAGAGGGGCATCGAAGCAAGCCCGGAGCAAATTAAAGCACTAGTGAATATCAAGTCCCCTGCCAATGCTAAGGATGTGCAAAGGCTAACAGGCAGGATAGCAGCTCTAAACAGGTTCATATCAAAATCCTCAGAAAAATGTAAAGAATTTTACGATATCTTAAGGAAAAACAAGAAGTTTGAATGGACTGAAAAACACGAGAATGCTTTACAAGCCCTTAAAGAATATATGTCCTCAGCACCAGCATTAATGAAACCCGGAAAAGGAGATGTGTTATCCTTATACCTGGCGGTATCCTCAACCGCTGTAAGTGCTGTCCTTGTTAAGGATCACGAAGGTACACAACATCCTATTTACTATGTAAGTAAGAGTTTACTTGATGCAGAATCCAGGTACTCACACCTTGAGAAACTTATTCTCGCATTAATTATGGCATCAACTAAGTTAAGACATTATTTTGAAACCCACACTATTGTTGTTAGAACTAATTTTCCAATCAAGAATGTCCTCAGGAAACCAGAGATGTCCGGAAGAATGGCTAAGTGGGCAGTAAAGCTTAGTGCCCATGATATAAGATATGAGCCTAGAACAGCCATTAAATCCCAAGCACTAGCTGACTTTGTGGCTGATTTCAGTAGTGATCTACAAAAGGAAGCAGAATTGGAAGTCCAGCAGCTGGATGAGACCAAGGATCCTTGGATACTACACACTGATGGATCCTCAAATGTCAAGGGCACAGGGCTCGGGATACTACTAAAATCGCCACAGGGGGACATAATACCCCACTCCATAGCCTGTGAGTTCCAAGCAACCAACAATGAGGCTGAATATGAAGCCTTAATTGCTGGTTTACAAATTGCTAAGGATATGGGGGTCAGATACCTTAAAGTATACGTAGACTCATTACTAATCACTAATCACTTTAATGGATCCTATGCTGTTAAAGGAGAAAAACTAACCAAATATTTAGAGATAGTCAAAGAATTGGCACTCTCTTTTGTTTCCTTCAGTTTAACACAGGTACCAAGGGAGGAAAATACAGAAGCTGATGCATTGGCCAATCTAGGATCATCCTTGAAGATCCCAGAGGATATAAGTATCCCTATCATCCATATCCTAGCTCCTGCTATTGAAAATCAGGTGGCCATGGAAATAGAAGAGGATACTGCAATGATCCCTAGTGAAGAAACTCAATCTTATTCAGGATCATGGATCTCACCAATCATGAGATACTTACAACACGGGGAGATTCCTATGGGAGAAAATCCTAGAGCTTTCAGGATTAAGGTATCTCAATTCACAATCTTAAATAATGTATTATATAAACGATCTCTTGCAGGACCATATTTAAGATGTATCGAGGATCCTGAAATTCAAGAAGTGTTGAGAGACTTCCATGAAGGAGATTGTGGAAACCATACTGGGGGCAGGGCATTGTTCTCAAGGATCCTTAGAACAGGATACTACTGGCCAACTATGAAAAGGGATGCTGTAGAATATGCTAAGAAATGTGATCCTTGTCAAAGACACAACAATATCCTTCATCAGCCAGCTGAATTTTTGCATCCAATACCATCCTCTTGGCCATTCATGAGATGGGGGATGGATATAGTTGGCAAGCTCCCTAAAGCACCTGGTGGGAAAGTATTTATGCTTGCCATGACCGACTACTTCTCCAAGTGGATAGAAGCTGAAGCTTTTGCTCAAGTCAGAGAAAAGGAAGTTATATCCTTTATTAAGAGAAACATTATAACCAGATTTGGCATTCCCTCTGAAATTATATGTGATAATGGTTCCCAATTCATTGGGAGCAGAACCACTAACTTTTGTGACAGTTGGGGAATTAAGATGATAACGTCAACACCAGTCCATCCACAAGCCAATGGTCAAGCAGAATCATCCAACAAGATCATCATCAACAACCTGAAGAAGAAATTAGGATCCAAGAAGGGGAAATGGGCAGAGGAATTGCCTTATGTGCTGTGGGCTGATAGGACAACTCCCAAGAATGCCACTGGTCAAACACCCTTCTCTTTAGTATTTGGGGCAGAAGCAGTGATCCCAACAGAAATGGTGATTCCAACTGCTAGAACAAGTACTCGTGATCCTGAAGAGAATGCTGCAAACCTAGCTCAAGACTTGGATACTATTGAGGAAATCAGGGATCTGGCTAGGATAAGGATGGCAAGCTACCAACAAAGAATGGCTGGTGCCTACAACAAAAATGTCAGGATAAGGAAGTTCCAAGTCAGGGATATGGTGTTGAGAAAAGCATTCCAAAACACCATCAATCCTGCTGACGGAAAATTGGCACCAAAATGGGAAGGCCCTTACTTGATTGAAGCCGAAGCAGGAAAGGGGGCATACAGATTGCTAACCATGGAAGGAAATTTGTTACCAAGAGCCTGGAATGCTATTCACTTAAAGAAGTATTTCATGTGAACAGGATCCTTCAAGCATATGATCCTTACATCGGAAGCATCCTCGAAGGATCCCGGCGACATCATTGATCCTTTACTCTGGTAAAGTCCTTATCTCAAAACTTTTCCATTTTCTTATTTTTACCTAAGGATAAGGATCACGTATCCTTCATCCTTCTCTCACGAGAATTTGAGTTCTGATAGTCCAGGCATCCTCAGCATATTATCGATAGTCTTCAAAAGCATCTCAGATCCTTGGGTTCAACCCCAGTTATCCTTGGGCTTGTCCCCAGTTTTCGCCTGTAGCGCACGATGATCCTGGTATAGTTCACGTCTTTGGGACCAGTACCCACTTTAGGGGCTGACAACCTCATCGTACTGGCTATATCTAGGATCCTACGTATAATGGTAGACGTACCATACATCCGTTCCTAAGGTTTCTAACGTTTTCACGTTAGCTAAGGTTTTGACATTTTCATGTCACCAAGTTTGGATAGTCGCCAGTAAGGGCCATACTCCAGTTAACATACGATCCTTGGGCTTGTCCCCAGTTATCCTTTGGGCTTGTCCCCAGTGATCCTTTGGGCTTGTCCACAGTTATCCTTTGGGCTTGTCCCCAGTGATCCTTTGGGCTTGTCCCCAGTTATCCTTTGGGCATGTCCCCAGCTATTAATTTATCTTTTACATTGGCTTAGTCCCAAGTTATGTTCCGTTTTTCAGGTTTTCGAAGTTAAACAAATAAGGATCCTTAATCCTTATTATCCGTTAAAATTTCACTTATGGTTATCTTGATTAAAGGTTAGGATCCTAACTTGGATTCTCAGGTATGATCCTTAACTATTTTGATTATACTTGTTATTTTGAATAACCCTTACACTTTGACAACTAAACCTATGATCCTCGATCATAAACTATTTTTGAAAATTTTTCGATTACAGGATATTTGATCCAGGATCATATCCTAAAATGATTGAACATGATTTGCTTAACAATTGGAAAATAAAAGGATAAGCAAAGGATAACAACACGAGATAAGCCAAAAAGATTAGAGTTATTTTATTAACAAAGGATTTTAAACCCTTTCAAAAGTTGTGAAAATTGCCAACCCACGTTTCTACCAGCAAAACGTGGCCCGTCCACATGGGTTGGCAAAGGGTGTCCATTGTTTATGCGGTCATAGCAGGTGCAGGAAAGTAAGAGCGGCAGGATCACAAAGGCTTCATCCCCCAAACAGAGGATCCCTCCACCATTTGCGATCCTACCTATTGTCCAAAGGATCCAGGATCCTTAACCCTAAAAACTATTGTTTGAGTTACAGACCATAAATTGTTTCAAAACATCAACAACCACAAAAACCACTACCAAACTTAAAAAATTGGGCTCCGGCCTAGTCTCGAAATATCCATCATCGCCCAATCCTGCAGCTCAAACCTTTGCTGCTCCATCACCACCGGCTCCACTAGCCTCTCCATCCTGATCCTTGCCAGCCTTACCACCTTCCAGCATTGGGATCTCCTCAGCTTCGTCCTCATCCTCCAGCTCTGCCAATCTTGCCTTCCAACCCTCCACGTCCCATGAGCTTTTATCAAAGGCAGGATCCTGAGCCTCCGCAGCCATCTGCAGTTGTATCTTATACATAGCCATTGCGGCAGAGACCTTGGCATCCTGGGTGATCTCCTGCTTCTCACCATCCATGTTGACCAGCATTTGAGCAGCTTCATCCTTTGTAGCCCGGAGTTCCTTCTCAAGATCAGCTATCTTGAGATCCTTCAACACGCCCATTTGTTGGAGGTCGGCGATTTGGCGATCCTGATCCTCGACGTGGCCAAGGTAGGTTTCTATTTTAGCAAGTTTCTGCAGAAAGGGAAAAAGGTAAGTTCAGGACCAGGTGATCCTCAAAGAAGCAGGATATACAGGCAGGATATTCAAGCAGGATATTCAAGTAGGATAACCAACAGGGGCAATGATCCTTACTTCATTAACATAATCAAGAAACTGCTGGCGGAGCAGGGGAAATCCTTGAAGATCCTCAGAAGCCTTTCTCTTCTTTCCCTTACCCCTAATAGGAGCTTTAGGGGCTGAAGCAGAGGGACTAGCAGCAGGGGTCTTCTTCCTTGAAGACTTGACATTGGCGAGATCATCAATACCAAACTTGGAGGCGGACTTGACAGATTTCCCAGCGCCTACACAATCAAAACAAGATAAGTACCCTAACTAATTTAAAATCTTACATAGAACTGCTTTTTAAATAAAGATACTTACTTGACATTGTGGCAGATGCGGAGGATACTTCCTGTGAATCCTTGGTGGCAACTTGAAAACTTCTGATTTCAGGATCAAGCTTTCTGAAGGCTAGAACTCTCTCTCTCTCTTGCAGCAGGGGTCAACTTGAGATGAGCAACGGATATAGCTGCACAAAAGACAAAGAAGACATTAGTGATCCTCATCATAAGGAACAAGTCTGATGGTGATCCTTCCAGGATCCTCTATCCTACCATGAGTAGCCCACTCCTTGGGCAGATCCTTCCCATTAGGGATGGTATCCCTCCTAACAAAGAAGAATCGTCACTTCCAGTTCGTATCATTTTTGGTAACCTTAAGAACAGGGTGATCCCCAGCTTTCCGTTTCAACAAATATCAACAGGATCCAAACGTTGTGAGATCATACATCTCAGCCAGCTCCGCCATTCCTAAATCAATCCCTTCTTGCTCAATGATCCTTTCCAGGGTATACAAAACCCTCCAGATCATTGGCATGGCTTGAATATAAGACATGCCGGTCAGGGAAAAGAAAGATTTGGTGAAAGCTGGAAAGGGATACGAATATCCTATGGTGAACGGAGTTGCAGGAAAAGCTACCCATGTGTCAGAAACAAAATCGCTTAAAGCAGTGGGAGTGAAAGACTTGAAGATAGCATCCGCCGGAAAACAGTGACGGATCCTATCGATGTGAGCATCGGTGAAGCAGCACCTCTCGGTGGGAGAGTCTTTAATGATCCCTTGACCTTTCAAAGGGCTATTCTTCTTGTGATCCTTGTGAGGAGAATTCCGGAGCAACATATTCGCGGTGGAATGAAAAGAGAAAGAAAAACAGAGAAAGAGAAGGAAAGAAGAGAGGAAGAATACCTGATCGATCTTTTGGACGAGATTATAAAGGGAGTAGCTCTTGAATTTAAATGCAAATTGATCCCAACTCTATCTCCTATTTATAATGATGATCTGCAGGATTGTCACTTCAATGACGTAAGGGTTGCAACGGCTAGTCCGACTTTAACGGCTAGTTATCCGAGTCGCCCGTTGCAGATAAGATCAAAGCAAAATATAACTCGTCAATTTACAATATAACTCCTTATATTTTGGGGGCAATTGTTAGGGCTGGATTTTTATAACACATGATCCTTACATGTGATCCTAACCAGTGATCCTTGTTTCTTTGGCAGATAGTGATCCTCAGCAGAGTTCCAGGATCAGGATCACGGACCATCATAGGGATCCTCATGCTAACAGTTGCTTTCATTGAACTTAATGTCATTTTGTAGGAATGTCTAGCAGGATCCGCTCTTAGCATCACAATCAAGGGACGCGTCTTTACAACTTTGGCATATGCTTAATCAGAGATGAACGTTGTGAAGGATATGGAAACTTGGCATGATTTAAGGGCGATAATTTAGGCTAGATTTACTTTTATTTCTAAAGGGGTAATGAGCTGATTATTAGTTTGTTTACCTAAAATAGGCCACTCACACTTGTATATATAACACTCTTCCCCATTCGGAAGACACACAACACAATTCTCACACGCTTAGACACTCGAAACTATAGTGATCCTTGTACTCAGCTCATTATCATCCGAAGTTGTAACCATTTTTCTTATATTGAAGTTTGGTGATCGGTAGTTGCCATCACCCGAGGTTTTTTATGCCGGAGATCATACATTGATCAAGGGCTTTTTCCTCGTATAAATCCTCGTGTCACTTGCATATTTCTAACTAAAGTGATCCTTTACTTTTTCAACTAACCAAGCATCATTCCCCGTTTACATAGAGTTTGGTTGTATTATCCTTGTGTGATTTTTGACCAAAACAGTATGCACACCACTTTGATTTGTCTTTAGTTCCGGTTGTTTTGTCATTTTTTCTGGGCCATCTGGCCTTTTCTCCTAGATTCTGCATTGCAAGGATTAGTTCATGATTATCAACGGAAAAACAGTATTCAGAAATTGGAGGATAATCTTCATCATCCTCTTCTTGGTCTACAACATGCACATTCTGATTGTCAGTTCTGTTATAGGATTTGAATTTGTTGCTTTTGAAAGAGGATCCTTGCTTCTCTTGTTTTGAGGATCCTACTTGTCTCTCCTGGATCCTCTTGTCATCCTCTAGCCGGATGAACCTGAGTGCCCGAGTCCTTACTTCGTCTAGGTTCCTGCATGGTGTCATAACAAGATCATCATAGAACAATGAATCCTTAAGCAATCCAATTTTGAAGGCCTCAACAGCCGTGGCCACATCCAAGTTGGGAATGTCCAAGGATTCTTTACTAAATTTGGTTATATAATCCCTTAATGATTCATTATGACCCTGAGTTATCCTATATAAATCACTAGTCAATCTTTCAAATTTTCTACTACAAGAGAATTGATTATTGAATAAATTAACTAAACTAGCAAACGAAGTAATAGAGTAAGGGGGAAGACTTAGCAGCCATTTAAGAGCTGATCCAGTAAGAGTGGATCCAAATCCCTTGCATAGGCATGCTTCCTTTAACTTTTCTGGAATTGGATTGATCTCCATCCTCTCCCTGTATTGTGCTATGTGTTCCTCAGGATCCGTAGTACCATCATACAGCTTCATAGTAGGGGTATGGAACCTTTTGGGTATCTCAGCATCACAAATTGGTGGTGCGAAACGAGATACCTTATGGCTTCCATCTGCAATCTCCGGGATAGGTTTAACTACCCCTGGAACACTTGAGATCATATCCTTCAGTTTCTGCAGTTCTCTGGCCATAGCATGGTTGATACCTGTATCCTGCACGAATCCATGGTTAGTGGTAAGAGAATTATTTAAAGTGTTACCTCCCATCGGGTTCAAGTTAGGAACATTGGATGTGAATCCATATTGCTGGGATTCTGGGATGATGGATGGATCAGTGGAAGCAATGGTCTGCATCGGAATAAAATCTCCTTGATGGACATCTGGACTTCCTGTTTGCAAATTCTTCAAGGATCCTGGTATCTGAAGGGATCCCTTAACATGGAATGATCCTGGAACAAAGGAGGATCCTTGAACCTGGGATGATCCTGGAGCAAAGGAGGATCTTTGAACCTGGGATGATCCTGGAACAAAGGAGGATCCTTGAACCTGGGATGATCCTGGAACAAAGGAGGATCCTGAGCTCATGAAGGATCCCATATGCTGAGTGTAGGATCCTGCCGGTTGGAAATATGATCCTGATGCCTGAGTCATTGCTGTTGGGCCGAAATGTACTCCTCTTGATCCACCCATATGTTGAATGTCTGGGACCTCCGATGGCTGAGAAGTAATCATCGGAGTATCAAAATTCAAAGATTTGGGCATCAGTGGGGAATGATCCTCTGTCGTTTTCTTTTTTCTTTTGAGATCTCCGATTTCTCTGAGGATCCTGTCATTAGTTTCATCCTGCTGCTGCATACGATCCCTCATCTGCAAAATCAAAGTAAATATATCACTAGTACTGGGAGTAGAAGAAGTTAGAGCAGAAGATGAAGGTTTAGAGAAGATAGGAGTTGGTCTCTTCTCAGCATTTTTCTAAGATCCAGCTGGTGGTGGAGGCAAAGGTGGAATGCCATTAGATGAATTGACTGCAGACATCGCTGTGGAAGTATTCTTCAACGATGAAGCCATGCAACACTTCCGGAATGATCACCAACAGAAAAACTTTCTTATAAATGAAGCACCAATTGCCCCACGGTGGGCGCCAAACTGTTTTGGTCAAAAATCACACAAGGATAATGCAACCAAACTCTTATGTAAACGGGGAATGATGCTTGGTATGTTGAACAAAGTAAAGGATCACTTTGATGTAAAATACGCGAGTGACACAAGGATTTATACGAGGAAAAAGCCCTTGATCAATGAATGATCTCCGGCATAAAAAACCTCGGGTGATGGCAACTACCGATCACCAATTTTCAATATAACAAACAATATTTTTACAACTTCGGATGGTAACGAGCTAAGTACAAGGATCACTATAGTATCGTGTGTCAAAGCGTGTGAGAAATGTGTTGTGTCTTCCGAATGTTGAAGAGTGCTACTTATACAAGTGTGTGTGGTCGTATTTTAGGTAAATAACCTAACTATTAGCTCGTTACCCCTTCAAGAATAGAAGTAAATTTAGCCTAAATTATCGCCCTTAAATTGTGCTGAGTTTCCATATTGTCCACAACGTCCATCTTTGATTATGCATATGCCAAAGTAGCGTGACAGGTTCCTTGTTTACGTTGTTAAGAGCGGATCCTACTCGGAATTCCTGCAAGACAACATTAAATCCAAAGAGAACAATCGTTAGTATGAGGATCCCTAGGATGGTCCGTGATCCTGATCCTGGAACTCTTCTGAGGATCACTATCTGCCAAAGAAACAAGGATCACTGGTTAGGATCACATGTAAGGATCATAAGTCATAAAAATCCAGCCCTAACAACACCCACCTTAGTTTAAGGTTGTTTTGCAGAATATGTGTCAGGATATAGCTCCAGGATATACGCTCAGGATATTTCGGAAGATTAGAGGATTGGCCCCCTCTCTCACGTTTAAGGGATCCTCATCCCATCAAAGGTTTAATGGTATTCACCTTTCTTTCGAGTTGGGTTTGAACACCCCGCCTGGAGCGCAAGTCATCTGGGGATAGTTCAAGGTAACGGGACCAGTTCATGTAAAAGTGGCTGATAATTTCGTTACTATTGGCTATATCCTGGATTCTAAAGGTATATGAGGATTGATCACCCTCTCTCACGAAAGGGTATTTTCATACCCTCTAAGGTTTAAAGGTTTTCACCTTTCTAAGACTTGGAGTTTATACACTCACGCCTG
This sequence comes from Helianthus annuus, assembly GCF_002127325.2. Classification (NCBI taxonomy): domain Eukaryota; kingdom Viridiplantae; phylum Streptophyta; class Magnoliopsida; order Asterales; family Asteraceae; genus Helianthus; species Helianthus annuus. Next base: position 96,452,364 of record NC_035448.2, on the reverse strand, counting down.
TAGCGCATGAAAACCAGGGTTTATCCCCAGGATATGAGGGTTTATCCCCAGCATATTAAGGGTTTATCCCCAGCATATTAAGAGTTTATCCCAGGATATCAGGGGTGATAGCTGGATATTCAGGATCTATTCAGTAAAGCTAAAGTATGACTGTATCTACACTCCTATGTTAAAAACAGGGGACATATATCATACAATTAAAGGATGGATCCAAGTTTGTAAGTGTGCACTGGGGACATTTCTATAGTGGAAAATTGGAGCTGATTCCTTAGGGAATTCCTGGTATGATCTCTCCTTTTTATTTGGATAACTTACAGATTGTGTGTCAGTATCCTGATCAGGATATCTTTCAGGATACATTTACAATGTGTTCCTAAAAATGTCCAGATAAAATTATCTTTGCAAGTAAAATTCGTGTAATGAAAATATAACAACAGAAATAAAGCCAAAAAAGGGTTATATTATTAACATACCATAAAGTTGCGCTCTTGGTTTCACCTCAAACCAAGGACCATCCACCAAGAGCACAAATAGTTCCTAGCCATATTTACTTAACAATTGAAGGCTTCGTCTTGGAACCCAAGATACCTCCACCTTCAATTGTTAAAAGTGTTCAAAATAAACTGTACTAACTGATGACAAAGGGCTTCGTCCTAAAACTCAGGATCCCTCCACCTTTGGCCATCATATTGTCCAAGTGCAGGAAAGTAAATTGTTTTAAAGACAAGAAAAGTAAATTGTTCGAAGGACCACAACCATCAAATCTAAAAAAGTGGGCTCCGGCCTAAGCATCAACATCCATCGTCGCCCACTCAAATGCCCTCACACAGCGGCGTCTTCACCAGCCTTCTTCGTCTTCTCAACTTCAGCATCCTGAGCAGCATCCTCACCAGCATCCTCACCAGCATCCGCCTCAGCATCCTTCTTGGCTCCAGCCTGGTCCACCACCTCTGCCGACTTAGAGGATTCACCAGCTTCAGCAGGACGAGGCACAGCCTTGCCTCCAAGCTCCTTCAACTTTGCCACCCAAGAGTCAACTGGCCAAGATGGGCACACAAGGCCTGTTTCCTTGGCCTCATAAGCCATCTTGATGTGGGCTTGCAGCAGAGAGACTATAGCAGAAGCCTTGATTCCTTCCCGGAAAGAGACCATGGCTTGTTCATGATCCATTTGCACGGTGGCTAGTTTGAGCTCGGCATCCTGGGTGACCTTTTTCAGCTTATCCTCATAGTGCCGACTCTTCGCTTCAGCAATGGCACCTTGGTCGGCAACAGTAGTTTCAAGCTGCTTAATCCTGGCTTCATAGAGTGCAGCAGTACCACAGGCATCATTATAAAGGTGGAGCAGATGCTGGAGGCCCTGTAAGTTAAAATTCAGGTATAAGTCAATATTTACTAACCAGAATATCCTGTCAGGATATTCTATCAGGATATTATGCAGGATGTAGTGCCAGGATATTACCTTGTTTAAGAAGGATGTCATCGGTTCCAAGGAGTCGGTAAAGCTAAGTTCATCACAGGAGAACCCTTTGGAGCCTGGGGCACTAACTTCAGAGCCCTTCCTCTTTTTTGCGGTAGAAGCACGAGTCCTCGGATTAGCCTTGGGAGCCGGAAGCGGCTTGGAGCTGGTGGCAGCAGGGGTCTCCTTCTTGACCATGACTGGAGTAGGGTAAATGTCAAGCTCGTCAAGATCGAGAAGGATTGGAACTTTGCTGGAGTTTGTATACAAGGAGTAAAATTCTTTCCTAAATATTTCAAATGGAAACATGTATGCAGGATATCGAGCAGGATCCTTACCAGACATATATGCACTAGAAAGAGGGCTTGGAGATGGTGGAGATGGGTTAAAACTTCTTTCGGCCTCGGGAAGGAGTCTGATAGCGTCAATCCTTTTCTGTGAGTCTACAAGGGGAGGTGCGAGTTTCCTGAAGTCAGCTATGTACAAGGAAACAAAAAAGTCAGTACAAGATATAAAGCAGGATACAAGACAGGATCATCCTAAAGCCCTAAGTCCTACCCTTTTTCAACCACTTCACCGGATATTCCGTTCTACCAGGGATTAGTCTCTTTTTACAAAGAAGAACTTGGACTTCCATTCCTCCTCATTCCTGGTGGCCGAAGTATCAGTAGGTCGCCGGAAGTAGAATAGAACAAAAATCTACAGGATCCGTGGCATCTAAGTCGGTAAGCTAGGGGGAGGTCGTGAACAGAAAGATCAGGAATGTGATTCTTCTTGATCTGGTCAAGAACGGATAAAACACGCCAAAGCATCAGCATTGTTTGGCTAAAAGAGATTTTTGTAATGTTGAAAAACTCGGTGATAAAGTCTGGAAAGGGGAACCGTAACCCTAAGGTGAAAGGAAAGGCATTAAAGCACAACCATTCGTCGGAAACCATATCCGACCGGATTTCCCGGTCAAACGGCCGGAATACCGTCCCTTCCGGGAAGATACCGGAGGATTTGAGGGCCAACAAATGGGCACTATCAAAGGAGCATATTTCTTTTTCCGGATCCTGGAGAAGATTCTGTTGTATGAATGTGGGAGTGGAGTCTCCGGAACTCGATCTTGTTTGCCTTGTCATATTATCGCCGGAATGCTGAACCGAAAAAAGAAAAGAGAGAGAGCTTTTTACCTTTTTCACTTCGGTCAAGAATAAATGGGATAAGGATGAGAAGTTATAGGGTGGTTATGAGTAAATATAGGCTGAGCAGTTGCAAACCGTCATATCATGGGTCTAATCTCTTAAATTGCCTCGTTCTCCGGAAAAAATATAACCGTTAGTGCCAGGATACTAAACGGTAACATTTTTTGGGGACAATTGTTATGGGTAAAATTCTGAGCCCATATCCTGGGAAATATCTTGAGTTATATCTTGATTGTATGATATCTGCTCATATCCGGGATGCTCATTCAGGATATTGGTAACATCCTGAATGGTATCCTCAGGATTACTAACGGGTTATGTGCAGGAGTACGCGTCCAGATGGAGCAACGTTCACAAAGACCATTTCTCCGGGAGACTCGGTCCAAGTCGTTCAAATGAAGACGTTGAAGCCGCATTACTCGGTCTACAACGTTCACAATGGAATATTCAGAGCAGCCCATATTTGTAGGAATTTTTGTTTGTATTTCGTTACTATAAATAGGTGGGTATATCAGATCGAATAGGACATCACAGCTACACTCACTACACTCTCACACTTGTTCTCTCGCAACTTTTACTTTCACACAAAGCATTGTAACACTTAGCGATCTGGTCAATATCCTGCACTGTATCCTGAAGTTTGAAGTAATAAGAAGAACTAGGCAGCTGCGATTGTCAGCTCCTGAGGTTTTATGCCGGCGATCTAGATTGATAAAGGGCTTTCCTCGTACATCTCGTGTCATTTCCTTTACTTTTTGCTCATAGTTTGATCGTAGATACAGCTCAATATCCTGAGCCGTATCCTGAAAACTGTTTTTACAAACAACATAACAAGCATATTTCTGGTACACTCTTTGGCACACTACCTCACTTAACTAATTTGGTCACTTAATTACTTCGGTAAATTTTGACCAAAACACTTACTTCCTTTGAAGTTAGCCAGTTTCGACATAGTTTAAGGCATGGACTGGTTATCTCATAACCAGGCCCAGATTATCTGTAATAAGAAGCAAGTGGTGATCAAGACTTCGTTTGGTGAATCACTTACCATTCAGGGAGATACCCAGTATGGACTGCCGGAGCAAGTGACTATGCTCAAGGCCTCTAAGTGTTTGGCGAAGGGATGTGTCATCTACATGGCATAAGTAACTATTGATGAGCCGAAACCCAAGATTGAAGATATCCCTGTCATTTCTGAATACCCTGAGGTATTCCCCGAAGAACTGCCTGGATTACCCCCAGATAGGCAAGTGGAGTTCAGGATTGACATTATTCCTGGAGCAGCACCTGTTGCTAGAGCACCTTATAGGTTAGCACCAACAGAGATGAAGGAATTGAGAACACAACTGGATGAATTGCTAGCCAAAGGTTTTATTAGACCTAGTTCGTCTCCTTGGGGAGCACCAATCTTATTTGTCAAGAAGAAGGATGGATCGATGCGTCTGTGCATCGATTACCATGAGCTTAACAAGGTCACTATCAAGAATAGGTATCCATTACCAAGGATCGACGATCTGTTCGATCAACTTCAAGGGGCAAGTTACTTCTCTAAAATTGACTTGAGGTCAGGTTATCACCAACTGAAGGTTAGAGATGAAGACGTGCACAAGACTGCATTTAGGACTCGTTATGGTCATTACGAGTTCCTAGTGATACCTTTCGGGCTCACTAACGCACCAGCAACATTCATGGATCTCATGAACCGTATCTGCAAACCATACCTGGATAAATTTGTTATCGTCTTCATAGACGACATTCTGATTTATTCAAAGAACCAAGCTGATCATGAAAAGCATCTTCAATGTATTCTTTCGCTACTTCATCAGGAGAAGCTTTATGCCAAATTCTCTAAATGTGAATTCTGGCTTCGAGAAGTCCAATTCCTTGGACATATGGTTATTGAGCGTGGTATCCAAGTGGATCCCGCTAAGGTGGAAGCTGTCATGAATTGGCAAGAGCCTAAGACACCCACATAAATTCGCAGCTTCTTGGGATTGGCAGGATATTACAGGCGTTTTATTGAAAAAACTTTTCAAGGATTGCTGCACCCCTAGCTTCGTTGACTAGAAAGAATGTTAAGTTTATCTGGGGTCCCAAGCAGCAGGAGTCCTTTGATATCCTTAAGCAGAAACTAAGCAATGTGCCTGTGTTAACATTACCTGATGGAATAGAAGAATTTGTGGTATACTGTGATGCATCACACACCGGGATGGGATGTGTGCTTATGCAGAAAGGCAAGGTTATTGCCTATGCTTCTCGACAGTTAAAGGTGAATGAAAAGAATTACACCACCCACGACTTGGAATTGGGTGCCGTTGTATTCGCACTGAAGCTCTGGAGGCACTATTTATATGGCATCAAGTGTGTGATCTATTCTGATCACAAGAGCCTCCAGCACCTGTTTAACCAAAAGGATTTGAACATGAGACAGCGACGATGGATGGAGACTTTGAATGATTATGATTGTGAAATAAGATACCATCCTGGCAAGGCAAATGTAGTCGCCGATGCCCTGAGTCGAAAGGAAAGGGTGAAGCCTATAAGAATCAATGCCAAGAGCATCGAGGTAAAGAATAGTTTGAATGAAAGGTTATTAGCTGCACAGAAAGAAGCTGTGCTAGAAGCTAACTATCCTAATGAAAAGCTAGGAGTAACTGAAGAACAGTTATCCTGTGGCAAGGACGGAATTCTAAGGTTAAATGGACGAATATGGGTTCTAGTTTATGGAGGACTTCGAGATGTTATCCTCCAGGAAGCCCACAGTTCCAAATACTTCGTTCATCCTGGAGCTAACAAGATGTACCAGGATTTGAAGGCAAACTTTTGGTGGATAGGCTTGAAGAAGTCTATAGCTACCTATGTAGCTAAATGTTTGACATGTGCGCAAGTCAAGGCTGAACATCAGAAGCCGTCAGGTTTGCTGCAACAGCCTGAACTTCCCACATGGAAGTGGGAAATGGTGACAATGGATTTCATCACCAAGTTGCCAAAGACAAGAAAAGGAAATGATACGATATGGGTGATAGTTGATAGGTTGACTAAGTCAGTACATTTCCTGCCCATTAAGGAGACTTACAGCTCCGACATGCTAGCCCAATTGTACATAGATAAGATTGTATCTCAACATGGCGTGCAAGTGTCTATTATCTCTGACAGAGATACTAGATACACGTCACATTTTTGGAAAAGTTTCCAACAATCTTTGGGCACGCGCTTAAATTTCAGTACGGCTTACCACCCTCAGACGGACGGGCAGAGTGAGCGTACAATCCAGACCTTGGAAGACATGCTTCGTGCATGTGTGATTGATTTAGGTGGTAGTTGGGATAACCACCTGCCATTAATCGAGTTCTCATACAACAATAGCTACCATACCAGCATTAAGGCCGCGCCTTTTGAGGCCTTGTATGGTAGGAAGTGCAGAACGCCCGTTTGTTGGGCGGAAGTTGGGGATGTCCAACTGACAGGACCAGAAATAGTCTTTGAAACGACAGACAAGATTGTCCAGATTCGTGACCGTCTGAAAGCTGCCCGAGATAGGTAGAAAAGCGTTGCTTAAAGTATCACCCTGGAAAGGAGTGATGCGGTTTGGTAAGAAAGGTAAGTTAAGCCCGAGATATATAGGACCATTCAAGGTCATCGAATGTGTCGGATCAGTGGCTTACAAGTTAAAATTACCTGAAGAGCTCAGTGGTATTCACAATGTGTTCCACATAAGCAATCTGAAGAAGTGTTTCGCTGATGAATCACTAGTCATACCACATACAGATGTGCACATAGAAGAGAGCTTGAAGTTTGTTGAAAAACCTGTGTCGATCGAGGATCGACGGGTTAAGAAGCTTCGAAGGAAGTGTGTACCGATTGTAAAGGTAAAATGGGATGCCCGTAGAGGTCCCGAGTACACGTGCGAGGTAGAGTCCACAATGAAAGAAAAGTACCCTCATTTGTTTCAGTAAATCTCGAGGTCGAGATTTCTTATAAGGGGGTGAGGATGTAACACCTCGAAAATTTACGTCCTATAATGTATTGACACATGTCATAAGCTTGAACGTGAGAAAGAACACTCTAGAGGGACTAAAGTTGACAAACATAGAAAGTATGTGAATTCAAGGGTTCAAGATGTCAACAAGGGATAAATATACTTTACAGTAACCCTACATGATGCTCATACCTTCAAACGAATAAATCATGGATCATACGGAGCTAAATATGAAAGAAAGTGAGAGATTACAAACTACAGGGGTTAAATGTGTCAACATGTTTAAGTTATACCTCTGAGTGACCTTTTAACAAACCCGAAGCTTTGTAACGGTAAATTATGCTCACTAGAATGCACGATAAAAATTTCATAAAGTTTCGTTATAAAATGAGAAAGTTATGATCAAATTCATATATGAGGGGTTAAAAGCATCAACAATGAAAATTATGACTTTTCGGGTAAACATAAAGTGACCAAGGACTTAACAAGATGGGTAAAAGTCTCGAGGCCCTTGTACGTAAATAAGGAGGGCTCATAATGCAAGAAATACCCTTCCGAAGAGCCAAGAGCCAACCTGCAATTATTGAAAAATTTGAAATTTGTCAGAGTGATTTAGGGGGGCCGCGTAAGGCCTTGACAAGGCTTACGCGGGCCACGTGAGACGCCCAGATACAGAAAACGTTGGCAGCAGCACTGTTCGGCCTTTTAACCGACTTTAACAGATCTTTTCAGCAGCATGGGCGACCCCTAACAATTCCTAGGCACTAGGAAACACTTGTAATGATCTGGGATCCATGCTAGACCTGCTTGTCATGATCTTAAGCAATCAAGACCACTATAAAAGGCCTTTGAGTTGCAACATTGTGTTCACTCATCACTTCTGCATTTCTGGAGCTTCCTGGAGCTTAAGAGCAGACCCTAGGCCTTCCTAATCGTGCATAGGACTTCAGTAAGTATGCTTAACCTTTCTTAGTTGAGTTTTTACTTAGTTTTAGCTTAAAAGTCAAACCGAAGGTAGTTATAAGTTGGTAATTATGCAGGCATTAAACCCTTAAAAGGGAACCCTCTGATTCCCACTCTAACTAGATCAAATGTCGGGTCAAAGTTGCTTAGAAAAAAGTCAACAGGATGCTAATTTTTGAATTAATGCATAATTAACAATGTAGAAGGCATGTAACCTATTTTATCACTCATATAACTTGGTAATAAGTATAATAACTGGTCTAAGCTTGTTTGAACCAACAATTTTCTGTTTTGACCCGGTTCGGAACCGAAAGTCGCAAAACTTTGACTTTTGCTTTGACTTCAGTTCTGATCCGTTTTAGTAGAGTTTAGAAATGCCTTAAGACTTCCTTAGGACCAGGTTACATGATAGTATAACCCTCTGTGACTGGTTCATTGATTGTCCGCTTCGTTTACAAGTTTCCGTTAAATGCATAAAAGTTGACCATAATGCCCTTTTGGTCATAAAACGAGAATTTTGGGAATGTGAGAGAGCAAAAATCTTTGTTACTGATTTATAAACATGTCCCTGAAATTTTATGTCAGTTAGAGGTCTAGAATAGGAGTTATGCTAAATAGCGCATTTAGGAAATCTTTTGTTAATTAAACGGTGCACTTAGCGTAAAGCCTATCTAAACCCAATTTCAACACCAAACCTTTTACACACTGATGTAATACATTATTTTGAGATTTTTAAAGATTTTTAATTATTTTTAACCTGCTCATAACCTAAGGTTATGACCTTGATTCGGTAAATACCGATTATACTCTTTTTGGTTATAAAATGAGTTCTACATAGTATTTTGATGCCAATCCAATTGCTACTGATTTCATATAATAAATCAAGTATTTTGAATCTGATAACCTTATCAGAAAACTCAGATTTCCCGTATAACCCGGAAATCGCTTAAAATGGCTTTTTACGCGTATTAAACACCTAGTAAAGGTTTAAAACCATTTTTGCCATATAAGACTTTTTACCAACTGATAACATCTATTAAAATAAGTTATTTTACTGATGTATCCAGACCCGAGTCTCAGAATTATAATTAATCGCTTTTATAATCTTTAAAATGACCAAAATACCCCTACGGGGCGTATTATGGGATTAAACTCGTTTTGGGCATAATGGAAGGTATCCTACTGATATCACAACATATTTAAAGCATATTGACTTAAGAAACCTGTATAGGACTCTTATGGTTACCCGCTACGCCTCTCACGCGTTCGGTTCGGTTTATGTAACTAGTTTGCATAAATTACGCTAAACGGGTTAAACCTTATCATTTTTACTTCAAAATCCAGAATGTGGTTAGATTACCCATATTAAACAAGTCTTCAAACTTGTCGGGTCTAAATCACATTCTATTCCGGTCTTCGCTTAATCGTGCGTTCGAACCGTATCTTTCGTTAAAACTAACCGGTCTAAGCTTAGGCTAAATTAAAGACCCGTTAGGATTCTAATAGGTTATTATAAACCTTCGTTCCAGAATACGAGACCCGGTAAAAGCTACACGCACTTGCTATTTGTGATTGATACTTGCAAAGGTAAATACTTTTAACTTAATTTCCCTTATACGGGCTTGGGGTACGGTATATAAAATACCGCTTGGTCCAGCATTGAATCTTTAATCGATTAGAGGTTAAATCATTGATATGCTCTGTTTTGAAATGTTTTGTTTGCTTAAAGCCTTTGGGGGGTTAATGACCATGTCCCGGATATCCTTGGCATCATCTTACGAGATGGCCACGACCTGAGCACGGGGTGTAGGCGTACACCCGTCAGTGCATAAATGAATAAATAATGTGGTGTGTCTGTTGATCTTTAACCCGGACTACGGATCGGGCTACTGAACACATAAGAAACATGTAAATCGTTTAGAAGTATTATATTCAAATAATTATCCCTAGTTATAAATAGTTTTTGCCTCGTGCATTCAAATAAATTTTCAAACTCTTTTCAAAATGAGTCGATTGAATGTATTTACCAGTGTAAACTGACGTATTTTCCCAAAAAGGTTAAGTGCAGGTACTACGCGAACTAGGTTGGCTTTCTCCTAGCGTCCTCAATAAGTCTCGCAAGCTTGGATGTCAAAACTGTTGAACAATGTTTCCTATTTTTTTTTTTTGATCCCCCTGTGGATTACTTTCAACTGTTGTGATACTTGATATTACAAATTACATTCGGTTGAAATATATCTATCTTTTGCTTCCGCTGTGCATTTAAATATTGTGTTGTTTGACTGTAATGTTAGCAGCTACGTCACAATACTCCCCACCGGGCCCACCGGTGAAACGTGGAAATATCGGAGTGTGACAACAAGCTGAAGAAGGTCACCCAGGATGCTGAGATTAAGCTGGTTGCCATCCAAATAGAGCATGAACAGGCCATGGTCTCTTTCCGGGAAGGGATCAAAGCCTCTGCCGTTGTCTGTCTGCTACAAGCTCACATTAAGATGGCTTATGAGGCCAAGGAGACAGGTCTTGAGTGCCCAACTTGGCCGGTAGAATCCTGGGTAGCAAGGCTGAAGGAGCTCGGAGGCAAAGCTGTGCCTTATCCTGCTGAGGCTGGTGAATCCTCTAAGTCAGCAGAGGTAGTGGACAAGGCTGAAGAGAAGAAGGATGCTGGGGTGGATGCTGCTCAGGATGCTGAGAAGGTGGAGAAAGCTGGTGAAGATGCCGCTGTGTGAGGGCATTCAAGTGGGCGATGATGGATGTTGATGCCTACGCCAGAGCCCACTTTTTTTAAATTTGATCGTTGGTTTGTAACCCCAAAACAATTTACTTTTCCTGCACTTTACTTTTCCTGCACCTGAACAATTTACATTTCCTGCATGCTTTTTGAACAATATAACAGTTGGAGGTGGATGGGTCTCGGTTTGAGATGAAACCTTCAACTGTTATGTAAATATAACTAGGAACTTTTTGTGCTTTTGGTGGATGGGTCTCAGTTTGAGATGAAACCAAAAGCACAAACTTTTGCCACATTAATAATATCACCTTCTTTTGACCCTATCTTTGTTGTCATTAGTGCATAAATTTTACTTATGAAAACTGGTTTGTTTGAACACTCTTGGGAATATTTTGGGAACATATTCTGAGAATATCCTGATGGGTATCCTGACCAGGATATTACCACGTAACTTAGAAAACTTAAGTCATATGAGTAAAAAGCAAAGATCATACCATAGACCCTTAGAGAGTCAATTTCACTCTTCCATCCTAGGAATGTCCCCAGTGCAAACTTGAATCCATCCTTTGAATTGTAAGGTGCATGTCCCCTGTATTCAGCATATTAGGAATGCAATCATAACCCTAGTTTAGTTTTTCTGAAGATAAATCCATAATATCCTAGGGATAATCCTTCAATATCCTGGGGATAAACCCTTAATATCCTAGGGATAAATCCTTAATATCCTGGGGATAAACCCTTACTATCCTGGGGATAAACCCTTAATTTCATGTGCTACAGGCGGGAGTGTATAAACTCCAAAACTTAGATAGGTGAAAACCTTTAAACCTTAGAGAGTATGAAAATACCCTTTCGTGAGAGAGGGTGATCAATCCTCATATACCTTTAGGATCCAGGATATAGCCAACAATAACGAAATTGTCAGCCACTTTTACATGGACTGGTCCCGCTATCTTGAACTATCCCTGGATAACTTGCGCTCCAGGCGGGGTGTTTAAACCCAATTCGAGAGAAAGGTGAATACCTTTAAACCTGTTAAGGGATCAGGATCCCTTAAACGTGAGAGAGGAGGCCAATCCTCTAATATTTCGAGTTATCCTGAGTGTATATCCTGGAGCATATTCTGCAAAACAACCTTAAACTAAGGTGGGTGTTAGCATGGCTAACACCCCTCCGATGCTTAAGTCAGTATCGGGTTCGAAAGAATAAATAAACTCAAACATATTGAAAATAGAATTCATACCATCCTGAGTTAGAAATGAAATTCTAAACTCACTTGAAATAGAGCTTTAGATGTATAGCATTCCAGGATCTTGGTAGCATATTCCCTTCCATATTCTTGAGTCGATATGCTCCTTTTCCTGCTTCTGATTCAATCTCATAGGGTCCTTCCCACTTTGGAGCTAGTTTTCCATCGGTAGGATTAGTAGTATTATGAAAAGCTTTTCTTAACACCCAATCCCCAACTTGAAACCTCCTAGTCCTTATATTCTTGTTGTATGCTCTGGATATCCTCTGTTGATATGCTGCCATCCTTAGCTTCGCTGCATCTCTTGTCTCATCCACAGTGTCTAATTCTTGGCACATAGCTTCAAGATTCTGCTCAGGATCCTGGAAATTAGATCTAGCTATAGGTATCGCCATTTCTGTTGGGATCACCGCTTCTGCTCCAAATACTAAGGAGAATGGAGTTTGGCCGGTTGCACCTTTTATTGTTGTCCTATCAGCCCATAAAACAAAGGGTAGCTCTTCTGCCCATCTTCCTATTTTGGCTCCTAGTCTCTTTTTCAGGTTGTTAACAATTATCTTGTTTGAGGATTCTGCTTGTCCGTTTGCTTGAGGATGTACCGGAGTAGACGTGATCATTTTTATTCCCCACCTCTTGCAAAAGTCAGTAGTCCTCTTACTTATGAACTGAGAACCATTGTCACAAATTGTCTCAGCTGGTACTCCAAACCTGGTCAAGATATTCCTTTTTATGAAGGACACTACTTCTTGGTCTCTAACTTGGACAAATGCTTTAGCTTCAACCCATTTAGAAAAATAGTCAGTCATTGCTAGCATAAAGACTTTTCCTCCTGGATCTTTTGGCAACTTTCCTACTATGTCCATCCCTCACTTCATGAATGGCCAAGGAGAAGCTATAGGATACAACGGTTCAGCTGGTTGATGTAATATGTTACTGTGCCTTTGACATGCATCACATCTCCGAGCATATTCCACAGCATCTTTCTTCATTGTCGGCCAATAGTATCTCGTCCTTAATACTTTTGAGAATAACGACCTGCCCCCAGTGTGGTTACCACAATCCCCTTCATGTATATCTTGAAGTACTTCTTTGGCTTCAGGATATTCCAAGCATCTTAAATATGGCCCTGCAAGAGATTTCTTGTACAAAACATTATTTATAATGGTGAATCGTGATACCTTCATTCTAAATGCTTTAGGATTTTCGTCCTTAGGGACATGTCCTTCCTTGAGATATTTCATGATAGGAGTCGTCCAGGATTTAGCATTCTCATCAGGATCATGAGTAGGATCCTGAACATTGGCTACTTCCTCATCCTGAGCCTTGAAGAGATCCACGGCAGGATATAGGATGTGCAGTATTGGTATTTGGATCCCCTCAGGTATCCTAACTGATGATCCTAGGTTCGCCAAGGCATCTTCTTCAGCATTATCTTCTCTTGGTACATGTTCAAGTGTAAAAACATCGAAATATCCTGCTAATTTTTTGAGAATATCGAGATATTCAATTAACTTCTCACCTTTAACTGCATAAGACCCATTAAAATGATTAGTAATTAACAAAGAATCAACATATACTTGCAGATTCTTAATATTCATGTTTTTAGCCAATTCTAATCCTGCAATCAAAGCCTCATATTCTGCTTCATTATTAGTGGCAGGAAATTCACATCTAATAGCCTAGGGTAATATGTTCCCCTATGGCGATTTTAGTAGTATACCTAAACCTACACCTCTTACATTAGATGCACCATCGGTATATAATGTCCAGGATTCTGAGGATTCTCCTAGTTGTTGAACTTCTAAGTCTACTTCATTTTGAATATCACTACTGAAATCAGCCACAAAGTCAGCTAAAGCCTGAGATTTTATGGCATTTCTTCGTACACTAGATCATAGGCACTTAATTTCACTGACCATTTAGCCATTCTTCCTGACATCTTGGGTTTCCTAAGCACATTTTTAACATGATAGTTAGTTTTAACATGAATCCTATGTGTTTCAAAATAATGTCTAAGTTTTGTTGATGCCATAACTAGTGCTAATATTAATTTTTCTAAATGAGAATATCTAGTTTCAGCATCTAATAAACTTTTACTAACATAATAAACAGGATACTGCTGACCTTCATGATCCTTTACAAGGACAGTACTTACTGCATTCCCTGATACTGCAAGATACAGGGATAATGGCTCACCATCCTCAGGCTTCATTAGTAGAGGTGCAGTTGAGAGGTACTGCTTCAAATCCTGCAAGGCTGCTTCATGCTTCTCCCCCCATTCAAACTTCTTATTTTTCTTCAGGGTGTCATAAAACTCCTTGCATTTTTCTGAGGATCTTGAGATAAATCTATTTAATGCTGCTACTCGTCCTGTCAGCCTTTGAACATCCTTCATGTTAGAAGGTGATTTGATATCCAGGATGGCTCTGATCTGTTGTGGGCTTGCTTCTATCCCTCTTTTAGTCACCATATATCCTAGAAACTTTCGTGCCCCCACTCCAAAATGGCACTTAGCAGGATTCAGCTTCATGTTATACTGATCCTGGATATCAAATGCTGCTTTAATATCTTGGAGGTGATCCTCAGCCTTCTTAGATTTTACTACCATGTCATCGATGTACACCTCCATAGTGTCCCCCAGTTTGTCTTTGAACATCATGTTTACCAATCTTTGATATGTTGCACCTGCATTTTTTAAACCAAAAGGCATAGTAGTGTAACAGTAAATACCTGTTGGTGTCATGAAGGCAGTATCCTCCTGGTCTGAAGGTTCCATTTGGATCTGTTGGAATCCTGAGGATGCATCCATGAAGGTTAACATCTCATGGCCGGCAGTGGCATCCACCATTGAGTCAATATGAGGAAGAGGGAATGGATCTTTTGGACAAGCTTTATTCAGGTCTGTGTAATCTACACAAACTCTCCATTTCCCATTTTTCTTCTGTACCACAACTACATTTGCTAGCCACCTAGGAAACTTAACCTCTCTGATCATTTTGGACTTCAACAACCTTTCTACTTCTTCCTGAATGATTATATTTCGTTCTGGAGCGAATTTCCTTCTTTTCTGTTGGACAAGCTTGAATGACCTGTCAATACCAAGCTTGTGTGTTATAATATCCTTGGAAATACCAGTCATATCCTCGTGCTTCCACGCGAATGTTGACATCCTGCATTTCAAAAACTTAGTCAATTGGTCCTCAATATCCTGAGGGATATTGGTTCCCGCGAGCACCGAGATATCTGGATTATCCTGATCCAGGATAATTTTCTTTACATCCTGCTCCGAAGCCTCCGCAATATCCAGGGCCAGTATCTTTAATTGCTATGATGCATTAGGCTTGGCAGAAGATTTCATGGAGGATGAGTAGCACTCCTTTGCCTCCTGCTAGTCACTATCCACTTTGACAACTCCCTAAGGTGTGGGGATCTTGATGCACTAGTGATTGGTTGACGATACAGCTTTCATATCATGGATCCATGGCCTGCCCAATATGATATTGTAGCAGGATAGGGAGTCCATCACGCAGAAGCGCTGTATTGAATTGACCCCTTCAACATATACTGGTAATTTTATCTATCCCACTGTGTTCCTAGCTTCTCCACTGAACCCAACGAGTACGATGGACTTCGAAGTGATATCCATTGGAGATACATTCATCCTTTTCAACGTTTCCAGCTGGATTATGTTGACGGAGCTACCATTATCCACCAGTATCCTGCGTATAAAATGGTTAGCCACGTATAATGTTATTACCAGAGCATCATGGTGAGGATCCTGGACAGTATCCCTGTCATCACTATCAAAAGTGATCACTTTGTCAGTTGTGAGGGCTGTCATCCTGGTTGGTCTTTCTCCTCTTTCGGCTTTAGCTTCCTTTGCATGTCTCTTGGCCGCAGAATATGAAGTTCCGAAAATGTCGGATCCTCCTGAAATAAAGTTAATTATCTTGGCATCCGCAGGAGGTGATGCTACTCGTTCAGGATCCTTCTCAGTATCCTGACCCTTGTTCTTCTTTTTTCCCAGGAGATCCTTCAGATATCCCTTGCTTAAGAGGTAACTTATTTCTTTCCTCAGGGCAATGCAATCCTCAGTAACATGTCCGAAATCCTCGTGGAAGGCACACCATTTGGACTTATCCTTCCAATCAGCTTTTTGTTGATTCTTCCGAGGCCACCTGGCTTTGTCTCCTAAACCCTGCATAGCATACATCAATTCAGGTATATTAACAGAAAAACAATATTCGGATAATTCAGGATACTCCTCAGGATCCTCGTCTTCAACAGCATTCACTCTTTTGTTATCATTTCTACCATACGGCTTGGAGTGATATGGTTTATACGAGAATTCTGATTTCCTGTTAGTTGACTCATAGGTTGTGGATGAGTTCATCCTTTCTTGCATCTTTTTATCATTCTCCAGCCGAATATATCTTAAAGCCCTGTTTCGAGCTTCATCTAGGTTCCTGCATGGGTTCATTACAAGATCCTGGTAAAATTGGGAATCTTTTTGCAGACCCATCTTGAAGGCCTGCACAGCTGTTACAACATCAAGATGTGGAATGCCTAAGGATTCCCGGCTAAACTTGTTCACATAATCTCTTAAAGATTCCTGAGGTCCTTGAGTTATCCTGTAGAGATCTCTTGTTAGTTTTTCAAAACTTCGACTGCAAGAAAATTGACTATTAAATAAATTAACTAAATGAGCAAAAGAAGAAATTGAGTGAGGAGGAACGTTTAACAGCCATTTAAAGGCTGATCCTGTTAAGGTAGAACCGAAACCCTTGCACAAGCATGCTTCTTTGAGGTCTGGAGGGATAGGGTTGATTTCCATCCTTTCCATATACTGGGCAATATGCTCCTCAGGATCCGTAGTTCCGTCATAGAGTTTCATGTTGAGGGTTTGAAATCTTTTTGGGTCACAAATAGGATATGCAAACCGTGATATCCTGTGGCTATCCTGGGACACTTCAGGAATTGGCTGAACCACCCCAGGTACACTGGATATCATGTCCTTTAGCTTCTGAAGCTCCCTAGATAATGCTAATGTCACACCTGCATCCTGCAAAGATCCAACACCGTTAGTAGCAAGTGTATTATTATTATTAGATACATTACTGACGTGTGCGCGTGTATACATGTTTTACAATGAATTTTACACATGATTTAGTTTTAAATATATAGAAATGATTTATACTTCAACATTAAAACACACACGAAAGGGCAAGTGTACCTCATCATATATGTAGTAAAGTATCAGTAAGAACTAAGTGTCGATCCAAGGATGTGGGCGGAGAAATAATACTAGACCTTTATCATTAAACTACCGGTAGGGGGGTTGTTGCACGGACCTCCCATCCGCCGGAGTATTGCAACTCCGCAAGCTAGCTTAGCCCCATAGCTGCCTGGCGGTGATTACCCACGGTGAAGAGCCCCAACACCCCATTAGGGCATTGCCGGGAATCGAACCGGTGACCTCAAGAAGAGACTGGGTGAGGCTGGCCAACTGGGCTACCCCAGAAGGTTTCATTAAACTACCGATAGGAAGATAAGTGATTGGTTTTTCTAAAAACTAAAGTAAGCATAAACAAAGATATAAAACAACATAATAGACTCCAAATAAGAAAATAAGTATATAGCCTTGCTTATTACACAACCAAAGTATATGAACTAAGTCGGTTTTGTCACTTGAAACATTTGATCAATTTTCCATTTTCAAGACAATTAGTATCCCTTTCGGGAATCCTAACATGACAATCATTCGGAAAGCTAAAACGATAAACACACTTTAACCACCTAAAATTGTTATTTAACGTGCAATTGATAAATGTCTATGAAAATCTCTTAAAAATAAGTTAGTCATCCGTTAGGAGTTTTCTAACCTCACTTAATCAAGGAAAGCGACACCGATAAACACAATGCAACCATCGAGACAAGCATAAACTAGATTAAATCATAACCGAGTTCATTTTACAAATCTTGCACATAAATTCACCAAGATAGCAATTTTGGCCTAAACTACTAACTAAGCTAACAATTAATGGCAAGAATTCATAACGACACCATTTAACCCGTTAAGGTCCTTACGTGAAGGAAAGCTTTCTTGATTAACGATAATTACCCCTTATTAAACCACTTAGCCATTTCTAGTATCATGGTGCACACATTTAAACAAGTTAAACTAATTAGCAAGTTTAAAGTCTACTAATACATGATTAATTAAGCTTCATCTTTCAATTATCTCAACTAACCATATATCAATCATCTAAGATAATTACTTATAATCAAGAAATCAACATCAATAAACAAGGTTGCAAACTAATCATCAAAGGTTAACATAGAAAATTCTTCAAAGTGTCATTACAAACATAATTAACATACTAGAGGTTGTAATTAAGCAAGGGATTGTAGTGTTTTTGCCCAAAGGCTTACATTAATACATAATAATCAATCTACATGCTTGAAACATAACAAAATATGGAAAGATTAGAGAAATCAAACCATAAACAAGCACAAGATTAAGAATCCGGAAGATAACGGAGCTAAACGGCACAATGTGGCTTGAATCCGGGTGAAAGCTAATGCCTCCGGAGCCTGAAAATCGCCTGAATTGCTCCCAAAATATCCAGAGTTACGAACAGAATGTTTCTGCCTGTTTTTATAACATTTTACGATCACACGGTCGTGCCAATAAAGTGCATGACCGTTCCCTTTTTAAACACTGTTCACCATACCGCATGACATCATCAGGTCTTGACCAGATTTCGTTCTCGCACGACCGTTCCGTTGGTGGCACGATCGTGCATCTCCGGGTAAGGGTGGCACAGAATCTTGAACGGGCAATGCATGTCCAGGGTTGTGCTAGTCGTTGGATCCGCACGGGGTGCATCCACACGCACGGTCGTTCATCACCGAGATCTCGTTGCACTCCGGGTTGCATTGGCGTACACTGCCGGGATGGGCTATGTTGTCGGATCCGCACGGTCGTGCCATTTGTTGCACGTCCGTGCCAATTGCCCAGGTCAGAAACTTCATAGAATCTTCGCAGCTTTGTCGTTTTGCCCGGAAAGTCCTCGTTTTCATCATCTTCTTGTTCGGCATGTTGTCTTAGGCCTGTAAACACAAATACACCCAATTAAGTATCTGATTCATGGTTTTACGGCCGAAAACGCATAAAATGGGGGTAGAATGGGGGAATAAAGTATGTGTATTTTGGTGAATATCAATTACCGATCTGAGGATTCTGGCCATATCCTGAAGCATATCCTGAGCTTCTTACAGTTGACATCCTAACTGTAGAGGGTATCTCAGGAGTATGATTCTGAGATTGGCTAGGTACAACATTCCCCCTGTTATCTTCAGTATAAACTGCAGAACTGAAGTTCAAAGCCCTGTGTTGCAAGGGAGTGACAGTATCCTCAGCAGGCCTGCTTGAGCTGGATTTCAAGAGTTGAATTTCTCTTAAGATCATTTGGTTGGTCTCCTGCTGTTGCCTCATCTGTTCCTGTACACTACCAAACAAGGTTAGAATTTCTTCATTAGAGGCCAAAACAGGGGCAGATCCCAAAACACTCCGAGTAGGTATAATATCCTGAGGCTGCGAGGAGGCTTGCATCCTTGGAGGAGGTGGAGGGAGCACCGAACCAATTGTTGCAGAGGTTGTAGCAGACACGGTGGAGGAACTCATGTTTGATCTTGAGGCCATTGCAAATAATGTAGCAAAAAGTTTCAAAAAAAGAAAACCAAGTAAAGATTTTAACAAGGCTTTTAATATGAATAGCACCACTTGCCCCACGGTGGGCGCCAAATTGTTTTGGTCAAAAATTACCGAAGCAATTAAGTGATCAAATTAGTTAAGTGAGGTAGTGTGCTAAGAAAGTGTATTGGAAATATGTTTGTTAACTTGTTTGTAAAAATAGTTTCAGGATATAGCTCACGATATCAAGCTATATCTATGATCAAACAATGAGCAAAAAGTAAAGGGGGGTGACACGAGATATACGAGGAGAGCCCTTGATTAATCTAGATCGGCGGCACAAAACCTCGGGAGCTGACAATCGCAGCTGCCTTGTTCTTCTTATTACTTCAAACGTCAGGATACAGTGCAGGATATTGATCAGATCGCTAAGTGTTACAATGCTTTTTGTGAAAGTGAAAGTTGTGAGAGAGTTAAAGTGTTAGAGAGCAGTGAGTGTTGTTTCCTATTCGATCTGATTTATCCATCTATTTATAGCTAGTAAACGAAAACAAAATCTCCTATAAATATGGGATGCCTTCTAATATTCCCTTGTTAACGTTGGAGACCGAGTAAAGCGGCTTCAACGTCTTTCTTCGAACAACTTGGACCGAGTCTTCCGGGGAATAGGTCTTCATGAACGTTGCAAGCTTGGGCACGAGCTCCTGCACATAATCCATTAGTGATCCTCAGGATACCTTTTCAAGATGTTACCAATATCCTGAATCAGTATCCCGGGCATGAACACATATCATATAATTAAGATATAGCTTAAGATATTGACCAGGATATGGGCTCAGAGTTTCACCCATAACATATATATACTACTACTGTCTCGTATGACGATATCAAACAAATGTCTAACCCTATTGTGTTGTGTTCTTTCAGAACATGTCACCCAGGAGAGCTGTGAACAATCGAGATTCTGATCACTCTCCCCCCCCCCACTACCAAGGTCTGCTGAAGAGCTGAATGCCCTACTGGAAGAAAGGATCTTCGCAGCTATCGCCCAGTACGAGGCGAACCCTACTGAACACAGTGGAGGACCAAGCAATGCTAGACGTAATGGGAATGGAGATTCATCTGGAGGAAACACAGCTCAGGGCTGCACTTTCAAGCAGTTTCTCGACTGCAAACTGTTGAACTACGACGGCACTGGAGGTGTAGTGGCATATGTACGCTGGACGGAGAAGACCGATGCCACTATCCATATGAGCAAGTGTACCGCGGATAAGCAAGTCACTTTTGCTACGGGGTTGTTTGTTGATGAAGCTTTAACTTGGTGGAATTTGCAATTCCAGACTCCGGGTGATGATGTTGCGTACGGCATGATGTAGGATGAGCTAAAGGAACGTATGAGAGAAAAGTATTGCTCACGTGCTG
Source organism: Helianthus annuus (assembly GCF_002127325.2). Taxonomy (NCBI): domain Eukaryota; kingdom Viridiplantae; phylum Streptophyta; class Magnoliopsida; order Asterales; family Asteraceae; genus Helianthus; species Helianthus annuus. Next base: position 96,431,679 of record NC_035448.2, on the reverse strand, counting down.
AACTCCAAAGGTTGGAGACTGAGTTCTGGCACTTAACCATGGAAAGTGCAGACATTACTGGTTATACCCAAAGGTTCCACGATTTGTCGAGAGTGATCCCCTACATGGTGACTCCCGAATTTAAGCGCGTCGAGTGCTACATCTGGGGATTGGCACCGAAATTTCGCAGCTTGGTGACTGCAGCAAAACCAGAAACGATCACGCAGGCTGTAACTCTGGCTGTCAGTCTTACTGAAGATGATGTTCGTATGAAGAAGTTATCACTGAACCCAACTGAAAAGACCGAGACGCATGCTGAGTCGTCTGGTGACAAGAAAAGGAAGCATGCGAACCTGAATCAAGCGACTCATAACAACAAGGGTTCCAACAACAAGAAGCGCGGCCCCAACCCGCCTCAGGAGGCGAAAACTCTTGCAACCATGAATAACGCTCCTACCAAAAAATACCTAGGCACTCTGCCCATTTGCAACCAGTGCAAGCGTCATCACTAGAGGTGGCAAAATGGATGGGTTGGGTTGGATTGGTTGTTGGGTTAGGATGGGTTTGGGTTAGAATGGGTTTGGGTTAAGATGGGTAAAAGAAAGAAGAAGGTCAGGATGGGTTTGGGTTAGGATGAGTTCGAGTCAGGATGGGTTTGGGTCAGAATGGGTTGAGAATAAATCAATAATAATAAAAACTGAAAAAAATTATAAAAAATGAAAAAAAATTATTAAAAAATAAAAAAAACGAAAAAAACTGAAAAAAATTATAAAAAATAAAAAAAATAAAAAAACGATCTGCACTTTTCCTGCATAGCTTGGTCGGACATGTAGCATTCCGAGCTATATTTCAAGTTAAAGATGGTACGTACATATGAAGTATCAAATACATTTCAAATACAAATCTCAATTCTAATCGCAAACCGAACAAATTTAGACTTAAATTAAACCAAGCACCTACACAGAAAAATATACAATCTAACAACGTCAAGAACAAACTATGCTGAATCTAAGTTAACAAAAATTAACTATGCTGAATCTGAGCTAACAAAAATTAACTACAAATATACAAATATACAAATAATTATCTAATCGACAAGAACAAAAATTAACTATGTTGAATCTGAGTTAACTATGCTGAATCTCAGTTAACAAAAATTAACAATGTTGAATCTGAGTTAACAAAAATTAACTACAAATATACAAATAATTATCTGATCGACAAGAACAAAAATTAACTATGCTGAATCTGAGTTAACTCACTGTGTGATGAATGGATTGATACTGAATCGACGAAGAAGATGGATTGTAGCAGGAAGATCAGTGCGTCACTGCGTGAATTCCAAAGAAGAATCGACCAAGAATCAGTGCGTCACTGCGTGAATTGCAAAGACCTATGGAGAAGAAGATAGCCCATCCTAACCCGTTCCTCTCTTTTGTTAAACCCAGTTTGACCTACTAGGTTTTTTTATTAACTTTAGAAGGGCCCATCCTGACCCATTGGAAAAAACCATTAAACCCAAAATAACCCATTGTGTTTAAATAATAGCCCAAATGAGCCCATAATCAGCTCCTTGGGTTAAAATTGTCGGGCCTAGTCATCACGAAGGGGTTTATCGCATCCCAAAATGCAATAAGTGTGGAAAATTGGGTCACCATACTGAGGATTGTTGGGGAAAAGGAAATACAAATGGGAATGGAAACCGCAACGGTGCCGGTAATAGAAATGGTGGAAATGGAAATGGCAATGGTAACCGGAATGGTAATGGAGCTGTGCAGAATCAAGGATGCTTTAGTTGTGGAAGCAAGGATCATTTCATAAAAGACTGCCCAAAGGGGAATAACGCTCAGGCTCGAGCATTTGTGACTGGAGCAAGGAACGCACGCGAGGACCCTAATGTGGTCACCGGTACGTTTCTCGTTAACAATCACTTTGCATCCATACTATTTGACACTGGTGTCGATTATAGTTTCATGTCTGTGGAATTTAAACGCATGCTTGGAATAGAATCTAGTAGATTAGATATTCCTTATTCCATAGAACTAGCCAATGGTAAACTTGTTAAATCAGGCGAAGTTGTTAGAGGTTGCACGTTAGAACTCGGTGAACGAAGATTTAGCATCGACTTCTTACCTATTCAATTGGGTAGCTTCGATATAGTGGTCGGAATGGACTGGTTGTCCAAGAACAAAACTGAAGTTGTTTGTCACAAGAAAATCATTCGCATCCCTCTAGCGAATGATGAAACGCTCATAGTGCATGGAGAAAAACGAGACGCGTCTCTGCGAATCATCAGCTGTATGAAGGCACAGAAGTGCTTAAGGAAAGGATGTGTTGCTTTCCTAGCGCACGTTGTAGATAAGAAGGCTGAGGAGCCGAAACTCGAAGACATTCCTGTGGTGAAGGAATTCCCTGATGTTTTTCCCGAAGATTTGCCAGGACTACCTCCGCAACGACAAGTCGAATTCCATATAGACTTGGTTCCAGGAGCCGCTCCTGTAGCCAAGGCACATAAGGCCGAGCTTCTCACCTTGGGGAGCTCCAGTATTGTTCGTGAAGAAGAAGGATGGAACACTGTGGATGTGTATCGACTATAGAGAGTTGAACAAGCTCACAATCAAGAATCGGTACCCACTACCGAGGATTGATGTCTCATTTGATCAGTTGCAAGGATCAAGCTACTATTCCAAGATCGATCTTCGATCTGGATACCATCAGTTAAAAATCCAAGAGGAAAGCGTACCAAAGACTGCATTCAGAACACACTATGGGCATTACGAGTTTCTTATGATGCCATTCGGACTGATGAACACGCCAGCGGTATTTATGGATCTGATGAACCGCGTATGCAAACCATATCTTGATAAATTCGTGATTGTATTTATCAGTGATATCCTGATTTACTCGCGAACAAGAGAAGAGCACGAGCAACATCTCAGAACCATTTTGGAACTACTGAAGAAAGAGAAACTTTATGCAAAGTTTTCAAAGTGCGAATTCTGGATTCGTGAAGTATAGTTTCTTGGTCACGTTGTGAATGAGAAGGGCATTCATGTAGACCCAGCCAAGATTGAAGCAATGAAGAATTGGGAAGCCCCCAAAACCCCAACTGAAGTTCGACAATTTTTGGGCTTAGTGGGCTATTACCAGCGATTCATCGAGAATTTCTCTAAGATAGCCCAACCGCTGATTACCCTTACGCAGAAAGACAAGAAGTATGGCTGGGGTAATAAGCAGGAAGAAGCCTTCCAACTGCTCAAAAATAAGCTATGCGATGCACCGATACTATCATTACCTTAAGGCACTGAAGAGTTCGTGGTATACTGCGACGCTTCGCGTCAAGGGTTGGGTTGCGTGCTCATGCAACGCCAGAAAGTCATCGCTTACGCTTCAAGACAATTGAAGGTGCATGAAAGGAATTACACCACGCACGATTTGGAGCTAGGCGCGGTGGTATTTGCCTTGAAGATTTGGCGACACTATTTATATGGTACTCGATGTACAATCTTCACAGATCACAAAAGCCTACAACATATATTTGATCAGAAGGAATTAAACATGCGTCAGCGATGATGGGTCGAACTGCTGAACGATTATGACTGTGAGATTAAGTACCATCCTAGAAAGGCAAACATTGTAGTAGACGCGCTAAGTCGAAAAGAAAGTGTTAAGACCCTAAGGGTTCGAGCATTGGAAATGACTATTCAAACGAACCTCACTGCACGTATTCGTGACGCACAACAAGAAGCCCTTAAGGAAGAAAATCGTAGAGCTGAATACCTCCGGGGTATGTTGAAATTTATGGTGCCAAATGAAGAGGGAACCTTATACTTTAAGAGGCGTATTTGGGTCCCGCTCTATGGCGGTATTCGAGAAGTCATCCTTGCTGAAGCACACAAGTCGAGATACTCGATCCACCCAGGATCGGACAAAATGTATCAAGACTTGAAGGATTACTATTGGTGGCTGAGACTTAAAAGCGATGTTGTTGTCTATGTTGGAAAGTGCCTAACCTGTGCTAAGGTTAAGGCTGAATATCAGAAATCGTCTGGCCTACTGCAACAACCAGAGATACCCATGTGGAAGTGGGAGCAAATCTAGATGGACTTCATAACGAAATTACCCAGGATCCCTAGGGGGCACGATATGATATGGGTGATAGTTGATCGATTGACGAAATCTGTGCATTTCCTACCGATCCGAGAGAAGGATAGCACTGGAAAGCTTGCTGAGATATAGTTAAAGGAAATCGTGGCACGTCATGGAGTGCCTATCTCGATTATTTCAGACAGAGATGGACGCTTTGTCTCAAGAATCTGGCAATCCTTTCAAGAAGCCTTTGGATCTCAGCTAGATCTAAGCACGGCCTTCCATCCGCAAACAGACGGTCAGAGTGAAAGGACCATACAAACGCTGGAAGATATGCTTCGCGCATGTGTTATGGACTTAGGCGGCAGCTGGGATACTCACCTACCTTTAGTTGAGTTTTCCTACAATAACAGTTATCATACGAGCATAAAAGCCGCACCGTTCGAAGCTCTGTATGGCCGCAAGTGCCGCTTGCCCTTATGTTGGGCAGATGCTGGAGATAAACGTATGGTTGGTCCTGAACTTGTGCAAGAGACAACCGACAAGATTATGCAGATCCGAGAGCGCATTAAGGCGGCTCGAGATCGACAAAAGAGCTACGCTGATCGAAGACGAAAACCATTAGAATTCGAGGTGGGAGACAAAGTTTTATTAGAAGTCTCACCTTGGAAGGGCGTAGTAAGATTTGGAAAACGTGGGAAGCTGAATCCACGATAAATCGGACCATTCAAGATCTTAGAAAGAATTGGTACCGTGGCATACAAGTTGGAATTACCGGAAGAACTTAACGGAGTACATGATACGTTTCATGTGTCCAACCTCAAGAAGAGTCCAACCCAAGAAACAGTGATCATCCATGCGGATGAAGTGGATATTGATGACACCCTCCAATTTACAGAACAACCCGTTGAGGTTACCGACTGGAAAGTCAACAAGACCAGGAGGAGTAGTGTCAAGCTTGTCAAAGTACGTTGGAACTCCAAGCACAGACCCGAGTACATGTGGGAACGTGAAGACTAGTTTAAAGAAAAGTACCCCCATCTATTCAAGAAAACTCCTGTGAGAGATAGATCAGCCTGAATTTCGGGACGAAATTCTTTTTAACGGGAGGAGACTGTGACAACTGGCACAAAACCAGTAATTTTCGTACAATTTAATTAATACTTGATAACTGTAATTATGTGCTTAAATGTCAACATTGTTTGATTACATGATATACTTGTGAATTCATGCACGTTTTATACTACAAATATTGCTTTATGCATTAATGAATAGCGTTGCGTCAGAAATACTAGTAAACTCACCGGTAAGACACACTCTGTCAACAATTCTGAAGAAAGCAGTCAGACAATAGAATTGGGGCCTGGGAGTAGGTCCAAAGTCTAAAATACATTAAAACCCAAGAATGTATACAAGGGTTAACATATAGACTTTCCGGAAGCTAAAATACGCACTGAAAAGCACCTGAAACACACTTTAAATGCTTAATTTCATACATTTCAGCAAAATTCAGCATTGTAACAAGTTAGTGACATGTAAAAACATGACTAATTGGTCCAGAATACCTTCCTAAGTGTCGGGAATTAAAAGTGTCACAAAAGAGTACTTAAAGGACACTAAACTGTGCAATTTATCACTTTAACGAACCGGTATCTAACCGAGCAACCGGACACTACCCGAAATATCAAAATATTACTAGAAGCATTGTTTTAATGTTTCTGAGCTAGTTATGATCCCCGAACACCTTAACACACCATATAACATATATTATGCATGAACACTAACTAAATCCCTTGGAATCTAACTAGTAACTTAACTTAAACATTAAAACTTACACTCTACCCCCCCCCCCATGTAAAGTGGACAGTCATGGGGACCCCACCATGGATCTCCTATGATCTTGTATGATCTTGCCAAATCCCTAAAGATTGTGAAGATTTAGTAAAGATTATGCATGTACTTTCAAGAACACAAGATCCATTGGTTAAGAGCTCAAGGTTGGTTATAAGTAGGAACTTGTAGATCATAACTTCACACATATCACCCACCATCTTCCTTCCTTCTTCTCCCCTTGTTCTCGGCCTCAATCCACCACCACACTACCACCATTTTCATCCAACTTCCTTCTATTCCAAGGTGCACACAAAGTGTTAGACGCTAAGTTAAGAGGTGTGGAGCTTGTGGATCTTGAAGGACCTCTCTCGATTGCTTTTATCCAACCCTTTTGCCATCCTCAACTTCTAGTATTCTTCCCTAGCCTTGTTGCTAGTGGTGAGCCCCCATGATCTCTTATTACTTCATATCTTGATGGTTAAAAGATGATAAATATTGTTAATCATAAGAACACTAAAAGACATAATCTTGAATCATAAACATAAGCTTGTTATATGATGATATATGGATGAAAATAGTGTTGTTTAAGTGTATGTATAATACTTGCTTGTTGTTTTCTTGAGAATATGATGTTGATCATCACATGGAGCTTGCTAGATTATGATTAAACACATGATCTAGCAAGTGAGAGGATGATTATGTGACAACATAAGATAATCATCTTCTTGTGTAAACAAGAACTTGAGGAATAAAATGATTTCTTGTAAAATGATAAACAAAGTAAGCTAGTAATCTCCTGAATCTAAGATTTATGAATGGTTTTCCAAAAGAACCAAGTTTAAAATGTGATTTTTAGAAGATCTTGGTTTTTACTTAAACTTACACTATTTTTAGTCATAAAATAAGTGTAGAAACACTAGAGAAACAAGAAGATCCATAAAGAAATGTTTTTGTAAAAAAAAAAAAAAGTTACAAGTTGTAAACACCTAAAATTTTCAAGAATGAAGTTTATTAAGAAATAAACACACTTTTAAGGATAACTCAACCTACTAAATAGCATGGTAGTTACTACAAGTTTTTACAAAACTTCAAGTTCATGATGTAGTGTAATTTACATGATCTTGGCTTGTGGTAAGTCTTAATTTTGTTGTTGATGTTGATGATGATTTTAAAAGAAAATAAACACATGTTTTGAAAACATGGGAAACCTCCATTTTAGGGGAAACCATGCCAAAATTTCTATAGAATTTTGACACTTAGAAAAATATAAGTTTTGGTGAAACTTATTCCCTAAAAATTCACCTAAAAATATTTACCAAGGTTTCCCTAATTTTTGAGTAAATTTCAAGATTAAGAAATGATGATTTCTTCAAGATAAAAATTGATATTAAGTATGTATATTTTTGAGGAAAATATATATATTTATTGATCACCAAATTTTGTGCTAAGTGTATGTAGTATGTATTATATGTAATAGTGTATTAGGACTTGAAAATACACTAAATACTCCTAAGGAGTGAAAATACAAAAATACACATACAACATGCTTAGACAAATACAAGATAATATATTTATGAAAATATAATACTTGATAGATTATGTAACTTGGACAAGTTATGAACATGAAATGAAGTTTTGGACAAAATATATAACTCGAGTGAAAAATATAAGATACTTATATTTATTTTTGAGAAAATAATATAAGTAAGTCACATAGTTAAAAATATAAATTATTTTTAACAACAAAGAACAGATACATAAAAGATGGTGACTTGTAAATTATTTTTAACAACAAAGAACAGATACATAAAAGATGGTGACTTGTACTTGTGCGATACAAGTCTAATGACTAACGTTAGTAAAACACGTATAGGTCACGACGCTATATAAGCAAAAACCCGGTGAAGTTTACGGCGCAAGGAACGCAAAGTTGTGAGTTCATGTCCCCACTTTTAAACTTTTACATACTTTTTAAACTTGGGGAATATTTGTGTTATGGTATGATGGATACAAGAATTAAGGAATGATACTTGAAATTGTGTCACAGATAGGGTACCAGAAGCACCATTAATCGTGTACATACTAAGACCGCAGAACAAAAGGTTAGATCTAATGGGTTTTCGGGCAGCCACACTCTCGGTGATAACTAGTAACAAGTAGTGCTTTTGTGTCTCAGTCGTGAATCGACAACTAGAAAAAATGCCTATGGTTTGGATGCTTCCTATCTCGTGTCACATGTTAATGGCCTTGCAACCCATTAACAATCTCGATACTTACAGAAATACTTGATTTATACAAGATACATACCATGTTTTCATACAAAGTATACAAACGTGTAATACAAATCTGCATGAATTGTGACATCTGTGCTTGTAATCATTGTAAACAGTTCAGTTTTCAATGAAATAAAATTGTTTGACCCCAATTTTTGTTTGTATATGTTTGATATTTTTCATGTTTTGGTTTTTATTCAATTTCAAACTCTATATCGCTTTCTGGAGAGTTATACGCAAACTGGTGCGTAAACGTAATCAGTTTAACGTGATAAATACTCCGGAACATAAATTTATGCTTAATATACCTTAAATAACCTTTACATAACTTAGAAATAAGTTTTGAAGGCTTTGGTATGGCAAAATCAAGCTTATTCGCTTACAGGGACTAAATTCGACAAACTGCAAAAGTATGCCGATTTGTACTGTAACGGACATTCTGGAACATGATCATAAGTTAAACACACCGTAAATATCCTTTACATAGCTTAGAAATAGGCTTTGAGGGGTTCGGTGTGCTAAAATAAACTTTATGCTCATTCAGGGACTAAAAGCGTCAAAAAGTGCATAAGTTTGCATTTTCGCGCATATCTTGCGTTCTGAATACATCCGGACATCCAAAAATTTATGTAATCATTAAAATATTTTATTTTAGTGATTGGCATGATAAAATTCCATTCGTCGCGTAATTTGGATCGTTTTTCACGTCCGTTCGTGTTTCGTCGTAATTAACCGAATAACGTGATCGTACGACCAAACGAACTGACATCCGACATATTTTTTAGCATGTTTCATGTCCCCTATGCTTTAACATCCTTATAGAGTCTAAAAATTTGGTTAAACAGGTATTAGAAGTGAAAAACGCAAGTTTGGATGTCAAAGGGGCCAAAGTTGCAACAAATGAAAACTTGTGAGTGTGACCAGCCTGGCCCAACCGTGGCTTACGGTTTCCAGAACAGTGTGACACATCGAGTTTCCAAGATTCCATCTTCGCATTTATTGCACGTTAATTGTTTAAGTTGTTTGTTTACACGCCTTGTTTGCTTTGTAACCGTACACGTTGTGATATGTTAAATCGTTATGTGACTTTTGTGTCGATATGCCTGGTGATATGATATGTAACATATATGAATAAGTTAAAACCTTAAACTAATTCACCTTGTATAAGCTCGACGAAACCAAGTGTTTCGCCATAACCCGCATCGACGAAACAGGGTTTGTTTCGTCATAAACACCTCGACGAAGCGGGTGTTTCGCCAGCCCAGCCTTTCGCCGAAGCCCACTAAGGGCCCAGTATGCTAATGTGGGTATATTTACACGAAACGGCTTCACTCATCACACTTTTAGCAGAATTGAAAACCCTAGAGCCCTCTCTTCTGTGTGACGGCAGTTTGTGTTCTCCAAGCCCTCTCTAGCGATCTATCCACTATTCCTCTATCTCGGTTAGCTACACTCTCGTTTAATTGATTGCATGATTCTTTGGCTGATTGATACATGATTATATATATATATATATATATATATATATATATGTGTGTGTGTGTGTGTGTGTGTGTGTGTGTTTGATTGATAAAAAGTTCTGTGAATATAGGTTTGCTATAGAAATTACGATAATATGTTACGTTGATTAGGGTTTCATGAATCTGATATATAAACATTGGTGGTACATGTTAATGAATGCTAGTGTAAAATCTGGTCATGCTATTTAGATCATAATCATATGATGATCCTTTATAATAGAGAACCAACAGATATGAATGATTATCAACCGTATATATGTGATGATTGTGTAGATCGTCTGAATGTTTAGCAAGCTGTTAGGCATAGGGTACAGGTTGCATATATGATGATCAATGATTACTGCGTTGAATGATAATGGTTTGTTCGGTGATAGTGTGAAACGACTATTAATGAGGATTAGGGTTTTCTGTGTTTGAAACTGTTATGCGACGTAACAGTTGCTCGTCGACGAAACACATGTCGACGAATGGAGGGAGTTTCGTCGACGGGGATCACGACGAAACAGGGGAGTTTCGTCGAGGGTAATCACGACGAAACAGGGGAGTTTCGCCAAGGGAAAGAACGACGAAACAAGGGAGTTTCGTCATAAGGGCATTTCGACGAAACAGGGGGCATTTCGTCAAATGGGTAAACTGCACATTGAACTCAGTTAAGTATGTTAAGGGTTAACTGGGTTAGTTAGCTGTTGTTAAATGATAAGCATGACTTGCATGAACTTGTATAACTGATAAATGCTATGTGTTAGTTGTTAATTGCATGTACGTGATGATCTTGCCTGTTAGTCGAACATGTGAATGTCAACTGATTTGTGTGTATGTGCAAACTATAGGCTTTGATTGAATTAATTGTGCTCAAGTAATTAAGCATACCGAGCAAACCGAGGTGAGTTCACACTTTCTACAAGGCATGGGATTCCCAAGGGTTGGGAATGGGTTAATGAACTAAAACGGAATCTACATATCCTCCTTGGGTAGGATATGTACGACCATCCTCCTTGGGTAGGATGCCACTATAACTCTTGCGTATTCTCCTTGGGTAGAACTACGTACGTTCGTCCTCCTTGGGTAGGACAACAACCTTAACTTACTAGACAAAACTCTATCATGAAGTCCCTCTTCTTTATATCGACTTAATCGCTGAGGCCGATGGCGAGCGGGTCATTAGTTAATAGCGCTATTAGGTTTAACAAACCTCACACCGTGTCGTTCGAACGGGCGTGTACTAATGGACTATGGCAAACTGTCAGTGATGATAGACACTGATGTAGGGCATAACTTATATTTCGTTAGTAGTCGATATGGTATGGTCTAGTGGTTCACATGAAAGCCCCCACTGTTTATGGTTATGGTTTGGGAAACAAAAGGTTACTGGTTAACTCGTGGTTTACGAACAACATATGATTTCAAAACGAACTGGTAAAACTAAACAACCAACTGTGAACTCGCTCAACTTTGTTGTTGAGTCGTTGTTACATGCCTTGCAGGTCAATAGGTACTTTTGGAGCTTGCACGAGGAGGCTTGGACGTTGTGGGACATGGATAGTCATATGTCATGTTAAACTTTTATCATACTTTTGAACTTATACATTGGTTTTAAACATTATGCTTCCGCTTACAACTTAAACTATGTTTTGTTTGGACACCAATTATATTGTGTTTGGGTTTTGCATTTATTTATATGATATGTTCAATATGATTGGTGGCTTGATCCTGGTCAGTCACGCCTCCAAGCGGTGATACTCCGCATGTGGATTTTGGGGGTATGACAAACAGGACTTACGGTTTAGTCTGCCAGCATTGCATTTTTTCTTTGGTGGCCACTCCAAGCTTCCAAAACCCATCAAATCAAAACCATGAGCTAGTTTTTGAGGCACCCATGGTATTTCAACATTCTAGGGGCCATTTTAAGGTACCCATGGTATTACAAAACCATGGGTGCACATGTACGGTTGAGACTGAAGCACGGTATTCGATGAACGATCTTAACAGTACTAGGAAATCTATAAATACCCCCACCCACTTCACTCTCAAACTCACACCTTTGAATCTGAATTGGTTCTCTAAGTTGATGTGTTTATCACTTCATACCTGAGAATATTCGGATCAAAGCTTCCGTTCTTGGACTCGTTGTAAGTATTCTTTCGTTCTTTTATGCATTTTTAGCATGAAAGTCAAACTCTGTTCGACTTTCTGCATTGACCAGTTTATGGTCAACACGAAGTTCGTTTGAACTTCATAACGTGAGTGTAATCACGATGGTTATAGTCCCTTGTGACTATACCTATTGATTACCACGTTATTTAGGCATAGTGGCGAGTCGTAGTTTCGGCCAAAATACGTATTCTTGCGTATTTTGTAACCAAACTGCTTTTAGGTATCAAGACCCTTTGTTTTGATACCAAACCTGTTTTCAAACTTCGTTAAACATGTTTAGCTCGTCACTTTTAGATTTGTGCTTAAATAGGGTCGTAAGGTAAGCGATCTAATCAATCGCTTAGACTTACGAACCCGACCCGTTTGGTCGATTATTAAGATCCGACCAAACACATTAGGTGACCATAGTTGCATAGGGAATAAGCTTCCGAGGTTATACCTTATGGTCACTTTGTTTAAGTAGTTATATGATAGGTAGTTTATATGCCTTAGGAAAAATTACCAAAATGCCCTTTTGCACCAAAAATTCATTTTAAACATATGTAACATAATTTTTTATATCTAAACTGATTAGGCAACAATATTAGACATATTAAGGCATATTTTACTTGTAATAGGACTAGTTAGGCGGTCCGAACGCGTTTTACGTGAACAACGCATTAAAGTAGCGTAAGCTACCTAAACGAGTCGTAATGGGTCGTGAGCACTTAGGATTAGTTCCGTTTTAGTATATAGGCTTTGTTAAACCATATTGCATGAGTTCTTACACTCATTTGGTTTACGAACCCTCATACTACCCGATCCTCTGATTAGGTCCATTTATTAACATAGATACTTATTTAGGTGTCGTTTGATTCCGTGATCTCTAGCGTTGCTTGGTTGTCACTCAAGAACTTCTAGGCAATCTCAAGTGAGTACATAGTCCCCTCTTTTACTGTTTTTCAAACATTTTGGGGTGAAACACATGTGCCTACTTGTTACTTTCGTGTTTTCCATGTTTTCATATCATATACTTGCTATGTTCATTAGTACACTTATAGTACATGATTTCATTGTGTTTTTACTATGTATGTCCTTTGTTGCATGCTTAGTACATCGTTTTACATGACATTTTTTGCTATGTATGTCCATTTAGTGCATACTTAGTACATTTGTTTCACATCACATGCTATGCATGTCCATTTATTGCATACTTAGTACATTTGTATTTCATCACATGCTTACATTTTGGTATGACATTTGGTTTGTTTAAATGGGATCAAAATACATTCATTAACATTGATCACGCCGTTCATTAGTAGGTAGTGGTACCATAGGAATTGACAACTCCCGTTCCTGACATCCTAGGTATGTTTGGATGGAAGGAATGACCGAATTCGATAAACATAACTCAGATAGACCTTTAATTTGTTTAAGGGTTTATCGCCACAGTCACAAGGCTTGAATGTATGCATTTTCACAAATACCGTATAAATGTTTGTATCAGTATAGCATGCATTTCCACAAAACATAACTTTGAATTAAACTATGTTTTACTTCAATACCTTGTTTTGTGCATTTTTACATGTGGCTTAGTCGATATATTTCGCCTGCCATACATGATATTTGTTTACACCTTACGCATGACATGTACATTTTGATATTGGTTTACACATTTCATGATTGACATTTTGATAATAGACATTTATTCACACATAAACATTTGATAATTGGTTTACATGGGCAATTTACATTGGTGGTTTGCTTGGGTAAGTGATTTAAGTAACGAGACATGTGTAATATGATACAAGCATGGTGGATACGCCACTGGTACTTCCTATATATAAGTGCTTGTATGATATTCCATATCATAGCGTTATTTAAATTATTTCAATTTAGACATTACATATTTTTCACAAGACATTGATTTACAAACAGATTATTTTATACAACTCATTTTAATTGGACATTTAATTAACCATTCATATTTCTTTTATATAATCTGATTTTCTTATCAAATTTTCATATGATTTATAAAAGAAAACACTTAACCAGATTCATGACTAATTTTCATTAAACATTTCTTAAAACCAAAGTCATGAATCCTATTTTCTTCAAACCTATGTATCTCACAGGCATTTTTATGCTGACGTACCTATTTTCACATGTGTTTTCAGGAGCTGTTGCTTAGGATGTTCGTGACACACTAGGGCGGACATGTGCCCTAGTGACTTAAAAATGAAGATAGAACTAGTTTAATTTTGTTATGTACTCTGGTTTTCTTTCGTTTAAGACAATGTAATCCTTTTGTTTGATAAATAAAACATAACTTTAAATGCCATGGTTGTGAAATAATAATTTTGTTACAACACTCCCCGACGTTTCCGCCACGATTTGATGTTTTACGTGGTCGGGGTGTGACATGAATTCACACCAACATTATGTTGACGATTTTCCAAAAACTCACATGTATTTCAGGTAACTAAAGTGGATGTGCGCGCGGTCTTACTCTTGCTCTTGGATGTCGCTTATGTTTATCTTTGAATAATTTTGTAAACTTTTCAGACAAAGTTTTATGATGTGATGTAACTCCAAACTTAACCTATGTTTTCAGTTACGTAATGTTATTGGTATTTGAAGTTATTTTTATGAGCATATAGTATGTTTACCTTTCGTATGCAATGAGAATCTTTCATGATCACACCTCTTGCTTCCGCCTTAGAAAGGGGTGTGACATTATCCTTACATGCTTCTCTATAATTTACAGGTTCAACAATTTTATTCAAGTTAACAGCAAAACACACATTGTCACTAGACAAATTTGCATAGCTAACAATTTTATCATAACTGTATTTAGCATTACCAACAATAAAGTCGTTAAACCTTTTAGGGGCAGAAACATGTCTAGTGAATTTTCTAAGATTAGGTTGGTTACCCTTAGGAAGGACTGATTCATCATTTGTACCACTAGACTCAACCCTCACAGACTCACTTTGAAACTCACTATGATGCTGAACATTAGCCATGTCATCTAAAATAAATGATTGTTGAGTATCAGCAACATCAACTGGCTCATTAGAGCTACTGTGTTGCTGTGTCTCAGGTACAGAATCAGTAGACTCCTTCTCTTCATCATCAGGATTTATATCACTTGAAGGTTCATAAACATCAAAAAAGTTTGAATGATTAAAAAAGTTTGTTTTGTCCAGATCAGATTCAGAAAATAACTTGGTTTTAAAAGGAAAGACAGTTTCATAAAAGCTGACATCTCTTGAGAAGGAGAATGTCCTTTGATCTAAACTCCAAACTTTGTATCCCTTTTTTTAAATTTGAGTATCCCATAAAGATACATCTTTCAGCTCTTTCCTCAAGTTTATCAGTATGATTTAAAACAGTAAAATAACATAGACATCCAAAAACTTTCAAGTGATCAAGAGAAGGTTTAAAACCATAAAGCCACTCATAAGGTGTTCTACCACCTAACACAGAAAAGGGGGTCCTGTTAATCAGATAGGCAGCAGTAAGTATACATTCAGACCAGAATCTTAAAGGAACACCAGATTGAAACAATAAAGCTCTTGTCACCTTCAGAAGGTGCCTATGTTTTCTTTCTACAATCCCATTTTGTTGAGGAGTGTAAGTACAAGATGTTTGATGAAGTATGCCATGAGTTTTAACAAAGTTTACCATTTGAGAGTTTATGAATTCAGACCCTTATCACTTCTAAAACTTCTTATATTACTTTTAAATTGAATTTTGACCAAATCATAGAAGTTTTTAATGTTGTCAAACACTTCAGTTTTAGACTTCATTAGATAGACCCAAACTGACCTGGAGTAATCATCCACAATGGTGAGGAAAAATTTATAACCATCAAGACTATGTCGTTTATAAGGACCCCAAACATCTAGATGAACTAAGTCACCAACTCTTTTAGACTTATGGTCACTTAAGGGAAAAGGAATTCTGTGTTGTTTAGCTTTGTGACATGTGTCACAAGGCTCAGTTTGGCCTGTTTCGTTTTTAAGGTTAGGGCATGTAGGACTTGATCTGAGAGATGACCAAGTCTGGAATGCTAGAGCTTTATTGTTTCAGCCTTATTAAAACAAGCAAAAACAGGATTACTAGAATTACCACAGAAATAAAGACCATCCGTTTGCCTACCAATCATCAGGTTTTTCCTTAAGGACACATCCTGAATATAACAATTATGTTCATCAAATACTACTTTAAGTTTGTTATCCTTACCTAGTTTGTGCATAGAAATAAGATTCACACAATATTCAGGGACAACAAATACATCTTTCAAAATCACATCTTCAGAAAGTTTAAAGCATCCTATTTGTTTAACTTTAGAATCAGTTCCATTTGGATGTTTAACATAAATATCATATTCAGACACATCTACCAGAGTAAACATGTTATCATTGCTCATAACCATATGCTGATTAGCACCAGAATCAATAATCCATTTTTGTCTATTTTGATGAAAGAAACTAGAGTTAAAACAATAGACGTTTTTATAAGATTCTAGAGAAGAGAAGGCACTATAACACTTACCACTCATGTTAGACTTGTGTAAGTCTTCCAACTTATTTTCATTTAGTAGACCTAGCAGCTTGGAAAATTGATCAGCAGTTAAATCATTCAAAGAGGTACTAGCAGATTGATCATTCACATTATTAGCAACAGAGTTATTAGCAGACACATTTGGTTATGACCACTGAGAACTGTTTTGGCTTGGTTTATTTCTGTAATTTGAGGGATAACCATGAAGTTCAAAACATTTTTCAATCACATGACCAATCTTATTGCAATGGGTGCATTTTAGGTTGGGATTAGGACCTTTGTTAAAACGTTTTTTATTATCAATATATTGTGTTGCTTTTGCAACAAAACCAACATTTGGGATCTTTGAGGATTTATTCGAATCTCTGTGTGATTCTTCTCTAGAAATAATGGAAAAAGCAGTTTTAACAGTAGGTAAAGGATCCCTTGTTAACAGGTTTGTCCTAACAGGTTGATAAATGTCATCTAATCCCATTAAGAGCTGCATAAGTTTGATCAGTTGACTGAATTCATTGTATTTAGTAGAAGGATCACAAGTACAAGAAGGTAACTGAACCATGGCATCAAATTGTTTCCACATAGTGTTGAGTTTATGATAATATTCAGAAACACTAGCCCCATTTTGACTTACTGGATTAATCTTTTGGTACAACCCAAACACAACTGACCCATCAACCCTGTCATAAGTGTCTTTTAAATCACTCCAAACTTCACTAGCAAGCATAGAATAAACCTGGCCAACATATAGTTCTTCAGAAACAGAATTGAGGATCCAAGTTAAAACAACTGATGCATCTATCCTATTGACTTGCCAGAACATCATCTTTAGTTGATTTGGTGCAAGTACCATTAATAAACCCTAACTTATTCTTAGTAGTTAAAGCAAGTTTCACAGCATTTGACCGAACCACATAGTTTTCAGTTCCTTTCAGTTTGATATTGACAATAGTGAGACTACTAGATTAACTGGCATGCAGATATAACGGATCACTTGTATCTAATTTACTAACCAAAGTAACAGAGGGTTCACCTTGATCATCTTTGTCAGGCATTTTAGCAAGAAATCACAACAAATCAGATAATCACAGTAAGAACAAGTAGAATGCTCAGCACAGGGACAGTAATTAGCAACAGATCAGATTTACAAGAACCAAACACAGTAGTAGTCAATATATCAAGAAGCAATTTAGAACAGACATAAAAACAAACACACAGGTAGAATCAAAAAATTGGTCAGGGTAATGTTGGTGCAATTGTGTCTGTACTTTGTCTGTATTTTGTCATGATACAAAACGATGTCTTTTGTTAGTCTGGGTTACGTCTTAGGTTTGTTAATATGTGTGTTTGATGTAAGTTTGACCAAGTTAACCATCCTCCTGGTTTGACTTGGCCAAACAGTTAGAACATGGTTGTAACATGTTTGTGTCGAAGGATAAGTCATCGAAGGATTGTTTAGATCCTTCGATGAGTTCGAAAGATAAACCTTCGATGGATGTTGATGGACCTCGAAGGATATCATCCTTCGAGGTATATGTGGATCCTTCGATAGGTTTCAGATCGATAGATGATCCTTCGATCAGGCTATCTGATCCTTCGACCAGACGAGCTGTGATGGGTATATATATACTCATGTAATGTGTTCACTTCATAAGTGAGAAAGAGTGTGAGTGAACTTAGTCTTGTAGAGAGCGTATTTTCAGTTTGGTCAAGGGCTGTAACCGTGTCCACTGAAATACAAGAGAAAACTTTGATATCTCGTGTGTCTACCTTTCTCTTTGTAGCTTGTGTTCTCATATAAACTACCGGTTTGCATTCTAGCTTGGATTCCGCACTTGCTAGTGTGTTAAACATAACAAGGATAAGGTTTAACCTCAACCTCCGGGGGACCTACAAGTGGTATCAGAGCCGTGGCTCTTTTCCTTGTTAAAAACCGAGTTTATACAAGACTTTGGAGTGTTTGAACAAAAACTCACATGGTTTAGCACCCGTTTTTAGTGTTTTTCTCGCATTTCTAGACGTAAAAACGTGTTCTAAACTAACCGGGTGTGTTAAAGGACGGGTTGGGTAACTTAAAAACTTGTTTTTAAGAAGTTTGATAATTTCCGGCCAAATTTCGGCTTACTCCGGTGACCGGTTGTCTAGATAAGAACCTTCCTTTTTAAGTAATATTTTATTAGGTCAAATCTGGTTTGGTAAAAGGTATGGTTTGAACATACCTTCTGCCGAAAGCTTTCTACCAACCAATCACCTTTTCACCAACCTGTCACTTTTTGTCAACTGTGTCAGTACAGATCGAAGGATATCCTTCGAAGTCGAAAGATCATCTTTCGATCAAAGGAAGTTCGATAGATAATCATCCTTCGAACATCCTTCGAAGTCTGTGACTTATCCTTCGATCCAAGGAATCTTTTCGAAGGATATATCTTTCGATCTACAGTTCTTATTCGAAAGATAAGGATCTTTCGATTGGAGAATCTTTCGAAATCATTGTTCGAATTTCAACAGTGATCTTTCGAACACTGTTGATCCTTCGAACAAGTATTGATCCATCGATCCTAGTCTGTTTAAGTTTAACAAGTTTGTGTTTTTAAGGTCTTTCGATCAGGGATCCTTCGGCTGGTTGTTATCATTCGAGATATTAACATAGTTTGTGAAAATTAAATTTTTTTTTTTTAAAAAAAGGGAAAACTTGTTTTTCAAATTTTAAATCAATTTTCACTTAATATATTAATTTTTTATAAAATGGGAACAAACGGTCAGTGGGATCCAACCGCGTGGACTCAAACAACTTTGACTCCACAATCATCAGCTACGCAATCTGCGTCAGATTTCGACAAAACTGCATGGATGCGGGCTATTGCCCCACCTCAAACTGCAATGATAACTGCAAATCAATGGGCATTGGTCACAAATCAAAGCAGCAGCATTCAAGCAATGATGCAGAACGACAGTGAAACTGGTACAAGCACAAAACCGCCAAAGCTAAATCACATCAGTGATTGGGGATGGTGGAAAGAAAGGCTGAGAACTTATGTTCAGGGGCAAGGTCAAGATCTATGGATGTGTTTCTTCACCGCATTTGACAATGATTTGGAAGTTGCAGGATCTAATCCAACAACTTACAGCACTATGTCGGATGATGATAAGAAGAAATTTGAGTTAGAAAAGAAAGCATTCATGATTCTCACACAAGCTCTTCACAGAGACATTTACCACCAGTTTGTTTACTGCGTGACTACTAAAAGCTTGTGGGATATGCTCACGTTACGATGTGAAGGAAATGCTCAATCTAGAAAGATCAAGCAAGAATTACTGAAGAAAGAGTTTGAAGGATTCACGTGTATGGAGAATGAGACTTTGGCAGAGTTATCTACAAGGTTCCATCACTTGTTGAGCGAGATGTTTGCTTTTAGAGTCACTGCCACTCCACAAGAAATGGTGCAGAGATTCGCTGATAGCTTACCAGCAAAGTGGAGCAGTTTTCTTGAAATTCTCAAACAAAATGGTGTTCTAGACACAATCACCGTCTATGAGTTAATTCAAAAATTGGAGAACAAGGATGTAGAAGAAAAGCTTAAGGCAAAAAGAACACTAACTCCTCAAAATCCAGAGATGTACTATGGGATTGCAGGAGGTATCAGTGGAGAAAAACCAGCCTCTCAACACGCGAAGCTTCAAACAGCTTGCATCTCAAACACCGGACTTTCCACAACAAATCAGTTTGATCCTTCAGCATACACGATGATGTATTCAAGACCAGATTCTTCTTCTCAACAACAGTATGTGCAACCGACAGCTCAGCAATTCACACCACCGCCTTTCTTAGACCCAAGCAGAGCTCAGCAGCAACAACCGCAACAGCAAGGGTTTTATGGAAGCTCTTCAAACTTTCAAGCCACTTCCAATCCGAACACAGTCAGATTAGACACTTCCAACTTTTCCAAAGTCAGTGTCGAAATAGCCAAGGAGCATATGGAGATGTTGAACACCTTGGTTAGTGCTTATTGTGGATTGGTCGCAGGTCAGATTGGGAATATCAATCTAACCAATGAAGATTATCAGCAAGTGGATAGAGAAGAGTTTGAAATGATGGATATCAAATGGGCTCTTGCTAGTGCAATTCGAAGAGCAAAGGAGTTTATGGAAAGGACGGGGAGAACCAACTTGGATAGCAACAACAACACCAAGTATGGTTTTGATAAGAATGCTGTCACTTGCTTCAATTGTGGTGAAAAGGGTCACTTCAAGCGGGAGTGCCAGAAGCCACCTAAGCAAGGAAATCAGAATCCCTTCAGGAATCAAGGACAGCCACAACAGCAACTGAACAACAATTCTGTCAGATCAATAGTTCCCGTTGGAGGAAATGCATCTGGATCCACAAACACTAATCCCCACAGAGGATTGGTTGTTCAAGCTGATGAAATCTGCAACTGGAACCTTCAGCTTGGAGAAGGAGGAAATGATGGAACAGCATGTTATGCTAAAGTGATTGAGAAGGTAGTAGAACCCGTGTCTGCTGGTGAATCTTCAGAAGATGAAGATAGTTCGGGTTATAGTGGGAGCATGGATGGGGAATCACTTGATGCTGGTGATTTATCAAGTGATGCTTTAGATTTGGAAGTTGATGAGCTTTTGGCTGAAGCTGGAGCATTATGCAAGAGGAGATCTATTCTCTGCCAGAAATCTGCTGGAACTTCCGAGAAGCTTGCTCAGTTCTTCTCTGAAGATGGATCTTTTTCTTTTCATACAGCCTTTATGGCTCACGTAGAAGGTCAGACTTCTCAGGTATGTGATACTAATTCTGACTCTATTTCTGTTCCTATTGAATGTGCAAAGTGTTTAAAATATGCTGAAAAGGAAAGTCAGTTTGAAATCACACACAAACACAATCAAGAATTGATTGTAGATCTTTCTAAAGCAACCGAAGCTAACTTGTTTTTAACCATAAATGAAAAGGAATTTAAAGCAACAATTGCGTCATTAAGACATGATGTTTCAGAATTACAAAAGGCTGTTTTGTGAAAACAACATGCTAACAATAATCTTATTGACACAATTGAAAAGCAAATGGTAGAGTTAGCAACAGCTCGATGTGAATGTGAGACAATTAAGCAGAAACTGGAAAGCTATTCCAATTCCCGCTATGTATTGGATCACATCATTGACGTTCAAAAGAAAAAGGGGGATGCAAAATGTATTGGATTCAAATCATGTCCTCCCCCAATGAATCACAATTACTCCAAATTGCCTGATGACGAGGATATGCCCCGTTTTGAACCTACTGTGCCACTCGGTCTAGATGACTTTGCAGCAGGCCTCGGGTTCACAACTGGTACATCATCCTCAGGTCAATCAGAATCTGAGAATGTGACAGATTCATCATGTGTTAAGGAACAGAGTCCTCCCATTGTTGAGGATGCTGATTCTTCGGACGATGAATCTGAAGAAATTGTGAAACAACAGTCTAACTCGGTTACAACAGATATTCCAATCGAGAATCACATCCTGTGTGATCCACCAATGAAACCGAGTAAGACTGAAATGTCAAAAGCAATGGAGTCCCTTGTATCTAGCCTTGAAAGGAATAATTTGTTGTACACGCTCAAAGGAGATAGCAAAATCTACTCTAACAAAGATTTTCCAATTAAAAATGTAAATCAAGATTTAATTGGGCAAATTTTTGAAGGATGCACTAATAAGTTTTTGGGGAACAAAAGTGGCAAAGTTACCGTCACTCAATGTGATCCAATTCCTTGTGAACAAATTAGAAAACAATACGGAAACCAAAAACTACCAATTGAGCGAAAACAACAAGTCAACTCCGGAAAGGGTAAGGTACAGGGAAAGAAGGCTCAGAACAAGAATGTTCAAGCACCTAAAGTTCAACAGCCTAAGACTGAACAACCAAAGGTTCAACAATCTAAAGTTGAACAGTCTAAGGCTACTCAACCTAAGGCTGCACAACCTAAAATTCAACAATCAAAGGTTGAGCAACCTAAGGTTCAACAACAAAAGGTGCAAAACAAAAGAGCTCCTGTTAAGAAACGAGAACCGAAAATGAACTTTGTTGGATCCACGGGTTCAGACAAACTTGAAACATTTCAGGATAAATCTAACGTTGATTTTGTAAAACAAGTTAGAATTTTAAAACGAAATGATCAGAATAATTACACCCAACACACCAACGGATGTGATTTAGGTCCAAGCACGTCTAGATCACAAAGTTCATTGTCTGGTTCTCCGTCTAGTCATCAACATGTTTCTCCGAAGTTTGTAGAGCGGAGAACATGTTTTGAATGTGGCACAGTTGGGCATATTGTGAGATATTGCCCACACGTGCAAAAGCTGAAGTCAAAAAACGAGTGCTCCCCAAGAAATCGATTACCAAAAACGACCAGTTTCCCCGAAACAAGACCCACGTATCTTGAAAGAAAGGGAAAAGAAGTTAAAGCAAAAGAATCAAAAGGTAATTGAAAAGGCCTTAAAATCAGAGGTCAAAGAAGAAAAACTTGTACAAGCAAAACCTGAAACTGTAAAACCAGTAAATGCTAAAACAATAAATTCAAATACTGGTAAAAGACAAACAGCTTGGAAGCAAAAGCAGGTAATTCAATCAGGGGGAGCACCACAGGTTCTTTTTCCTAATCATCAAGTGATTGAAATCACTTTCCTTGATGATCAAGGACGACCCAAGTCGGTCCCCCTCTCAAACTGATAAGTTAGTTGCATGTGCAGGCGACTCTAGGAGGAACTATTAATAGTCATTGGATTGTTGATAGTGGGGCTTCCAGGCACATAACGGGCGACTATCGTCTTCTTTTTGATGTGCGAAGTATAAGAGGAGGATATGCCGCGTTTGCTGGAGACAAATGAGGGTATATCACCGGCGAGGGAATGATCTCAAATGGAGTTGTGAGTTTCGAAAAAATCAATTATGTGCAACAGTTGGATCACAATCTCCTGAGTGTTTCTCAGATCTGCGACAAGAAGTTCACCGTGCATTTTGATGATGCCGGTTGTTATGTGCTGAAGCCAGGATTCAAGATTCCCGAAGAATGGATTCTCTTATCAGCACCAAGAGTTAATGATTTGTATGTCCTCGATATGAGCCAAGCAATAACTAAGTCCAAACAAGTTACTTGCTTTATTTCAAAAGCCACTGAAAAGGAGACGATCTCTTGGCACAGACGGATGGGTCATATTCACCTCAGAAAAATGAATCACCTTGTCAAAAACAATCTGGTGAGAGGTGTCAATGTGAAGAATTTTCAACTTCAAGATGTCTGTGTGCCGTGTCAGAAAGGGAAGCAGATCAAGAAATCACATCCATTGAAGAAGGTTAACACTGTAAACATGCCACTCGAACGTTTGCATATGAACCTTTTCGGGCCAATCAAACACAAGAGTGTGCACGGGGAGGTTTTCTGCTTGATAGTCACTGATGACTATTCAAGATTTTCATGGGTTGCTTTCATGGTCCACAAGAGCGAGACTCCAGAAATTCTAAAGAATTTGATCACCTTGTTGGAAAATATTTATAATCTAAAGGTGAGGCGAATTCGAAGCGACAACGGAACCGAGTTCAAAAACAGGGTTATGGATGAATTTTGCACTGCAAAAGGAATCCTTCATGAATACAGCACTCGGTACACGCCACAACAAAACGAAGTCGCTGAAAGAAAGAACAGAACCTTAATTGAGACTGCAAGAACCATGTTGGTTGAGTCTCAGCTTCCAGTTCGATTCTGGACTGAAGCTGTTGCCTCGGCTTGCTACACGTTAAACAGGGTTCTCACAGTGAAAAGACATGGTAAAACGTGCTTCGAACTCCTACACAAGAAGACTCCTGACTTGGAATATCTAGAACCTTTTGGTGCACCATGTACCATGATTGAGCCTGACGGGAAGTTTGGTGCCAAAGCTATCGAAGGTTACTTCCTTGGGTATGCTACTCCTAATCTGCGAGTATGGAACCTGACTACCAAGAAGATTGAAGAGTGGGGTGAAGTAAAAGTTCAAAGATATTCTAATCCACCGAAGCCTTCTGGAGATCCATGGATGTTCGATTATGATGGTCTTTTCGACTCATTCAATCTGCCGACATTTGATGATGACAATGCAATTGCTCAAATGTTGTCTGAAAGCGAGAATGCGACTGGCTCTCAGTTAGTTCGCCCAATCATTGTTGACTCACAAGCATCTTCTTCTGTCAACAATCTCGTTTCAAATGAGGTGTTTAATGATGTTGTCGACTACAATTTGTCATCGGAAGATGAGGAGTATGTTGATGCAAATGATGGTGAAGCACCGCGTCTGGTTCAAGGTACTTCAGAAGCAACGGATCCAGTGTCTGCGCAAATTGTCCAAGAAGAAAATGCATCATCTTCTACAACTCAACAGCTTCAGAATGATATCGGGAATTTAAATATCAATAACTTGAGGACCAATGTTGAAATTCCTCCAGTTCCTGAAACCCGAATTCATAACATTCATCCTCAGCAGAATATTATAGGTGATGTTCTAAGTGGTGTAAGGACAAGGAATCAAATCAGAAATAACGAAAATGCAGGCTTGTATGCTGAGATACGAGAATCGGGACAACAAAATGATTGGTCTTTCGCCTGCTATGTTAGCCAAGAAGAGCCTAGATCTTGGAAGGAGGCATTGAAAGATAATTCCTGGGTGGAAGCAATGCAGGAAGAACTGCAACAATTCCAGAAGCTAGGTGTCTGGAAACTCGTAGAGAAACCTGCTGGTTACAAGAAGATTGGTACCCGTTGGGTGTTTAAATGCAAAAAGGATGACCGCGGAGTTGTTATCCGGAACAAAGCACGTTTAGTCGTTCAAGGTTTTCGTCAGATTGAAGGGATCGACTACAACGAAGTGTATGCACCTGTTGCACGACTGGAAGCAATTCGGATCTTTCTGGCTTATGCCTCATTCAAAGGATTCAAGGTTTACCAGATGGACGTCAAAAGTGCATTCTTACATGGTGTGGTTGAAGAAGAAGTGTACGTCGAACAGCCTCCAGGTTTTGAAGATCCTATTCATCCCGATCGGGTTTGGTTGCTCAACAAAGCTCTCTATGGTCTTCATCAAGCACCGCGAGCTTGGTATGCAACCTTATCTAATTACTTGCTGGAGAACGGTTTTCGAAGGGGTCTTATCGACTGTACTCTTTTCATCAAAGAACAAGATGGAGATCTTCTTCTGGTACAGGTATACGTCGATGATATTATTTTTGGTTCTACTAATGATGTCTTGTGTAGGAATTTTGAGCGCATTATGCAGGATAAATTCGAGATGAGTGCTATGGGGGAAATGACCTTCTTTTTGGGCCTACAAGTACAACAAACGGAGTCTGGGATATTCATTCATCAGACTAAATATGTTGGCGACATCTTGAGCCGGTTCCAGATGTCTGATGCAACGCCCATTGGTACCCCATTGCCACAAAATCACGGATTTACTCCAGACTTGAAGGGTGAAGCTGTTAACCCCTCATATTACCGCGCCATGATCGGATCTCTTATGTACCTCACAGCATCAAGGCCAGATATAATGTACCCAACGTGCCTGCTTGCCAGATATCAAGTTAACCCAAAGGCCTCACATCTTGCAGCTGTAAAAAGGATTTTTCGTTATTTGAAGGGTTGTCCTGACACCGGTCTATGGTACCCTAGGGATAATAACTTTGACTTGATCGCTTTCAGTGATTCTGATTTTGGTGGATGCAAAATCGACGGCAAATCCACAACGGCTGGATGTCAGTTTTTAGGAAATCGCCTAGTCAAATGGCAGTGCAAGAAGCAAACGTGTGTCGCTACTTCAACATGCGAAGCTGAATACATTGCTGCCTCAAGTTGTTGCTCCCAAGTCCTTTGGATCCAACAACAATTACGCGACTACGGTTTTGAATTCCTAACTACTCCTATTTACGTTGATAATTCTGCTGCATTACAGATCACTAGAAATCCTGTGCAGCACTCAAAGACCAAACACATCGATATCAAATATCACTTCATACGTGATTGCTTTGATAAAAGGCTAATCGATGTTGTTAAGGTCCACACCGATGACCAACGTGCCGACCTATTTACCAAAGCGTTTGACAAATCAAGATTTGACTTTTTATTATTGGTAAACGGCATTAAGGTCAAGCAAGAGTAAACCAACATCGGAAAATCATTTTTGTAAATACCTTTGTGTTTTAAATTTGTCTTAGTTTATTGATTTTAGGGGGAGTAAATCCAAAAATCTGAAAATCCAAAAACATCGAAAAATTTCAAAAACACAAAAACAATAGAAAAACAAAAATGAGTTTCCTGGCGAGCAAAAGAGAAAATGATAGTACATCAGTGGTCTATCCAAACCTCTTTAAACCTTAAATGAAAAACGATAAGCAGCTCTATATAAGATGTATCGGTAGGCTCACAATCATTTTAAAGTGTGCAGGGTGATATAAATCTTAAATTGACTGAAGACCAGGTGGGAACCATTCATTGGCATATGGTCTTAGTACCGAAATTTCGTTTGAGAGATTGCCGAGGTTCTGAGATATTCGGTCTTTATGCTGCTTATCATCTGGGTATCATGGTTGTATTTTTTACCGAAAAATAACGGGGACGCAAGTCTAGATCTTCCATGATACTATACATACGTGTACATACTGCATTCGACCTCAATAAGTGATAAACAATCACATGTCCAAACAAATAAGTGATAAAATATCACATTTATCCGGGAGTCAAGTTCGTCTCTCTGCTGTACGGAAGTACTGACCTGTTCACGGACTTGCTCCTGTGCCCTCATGCATATGAAAATCAAGTTCCTCATCAATAAGTGATTCTATCACATAGAACTTGTTTTCAAATCAAAATAAGTGAGATTCTCACATCATATACGGTCAAACAGATGATAATCGGTATACTCACCGGTAAGATGAATCCTCGTGCATACCTTGATACGGGAATGTGTCGTGATATGGATGAACACCAGTCGGTAAGTATAAATCATACCTCAACGTATCCCCTCGCCATGATTACATCTGATAAGTTGAGCTTATGTGGACAACAATACCGATAATTGTTATAGGATGCTTATCTTAATGTTAACTAACTGAACAAAGAGAGTGTTTTGGCGTGACCGTGCACTGATATGATTCTCTTACCCTCGAAACTCGCAAAAAGAATGTCTGTATATATTTATTTACTGCTTTCAGTCTTTACATTTGAAAAATTCAAAAATACCAAAAAGATTTTAGGTGTGTTTTAATATAAACTTTATAAAAGCCAAAAAGATTTTATTTCTATTTTATTTTCGATCGTACGATGTTGGAACTCGAGTCTTCGTTGCCTGAAACCTGAACGAAAACCGAATTGACTAAATCTTCATAAACGGTCGAAATTTGCAAGTTTTGAAAGTTAGAAACTAAAACTGACAAATTTACTAAACTTTCAAACTGTCGGACGGTGTTTGATTGTGACATGGTCATTCGTGCGTCATTTGTTTATATAAACTATATTCCAAGCAGTTGTTCTCATTACGCGTTTAGATTTCTTGCATGTGCAGATTCTAAAGGCAAGGAGAACATGGTCGATGACAAGCTTCGGAATGAAGACACGACGTGAAGGACCTCAAAAGATGAAAATGATCGAGTTGCCGCTGACCATCATCAACACCACAAGGATCTCAAGCTATAAGGATCAAGTCTTTCACGAGCATAACCCAAGGGGGAGCTTATGTTAAGGGGGAGTTTGTCAACACACTTCCTACATGAAACAGGGAGTTTGTTGATACACTTTCTGCTTTCAAGACGTGAAGACTTTGAAGATCCTCCGACATTGAAGACTTGAAAGGACGTCAGAGACTTGAAGACACGAAGATCGAGACAAAGCTACAGCCAAGGGGGAGTTTGTTGGTGCAATTGTGTCTGTACTTTGTCTGTATTTTGTCATGATACAAAACGATGTCTTTTGTTAGTCTGGGTTACGTCTTAGGTTTGTTAATATGTGTGTTTGATGTAAGTTTGACCAAGTCAACCATCCTCCTGGTTTGACTTGGCCAAACAGTTAGAACATGGTTGTAACATGTTTGTGTCGAAGGATAAGTCATCGAAGGATTGTTTAGATCCTTCGATGAGTTCGAAAGATAAACCTTAGATGGATGTTGATGGACCTCGAAGGATATCATCCTTCGAGGTATATGTGGATCCTTCGATAGGTTTCAGATCGATAGATGATCCTTCGATCAGGCTATCTGATCCTTCGACCAGACGAGCTGTGATGGGTATATATATACTCATGTAATGTGTTCACTTCATAAGTGAGAAAGAGTGTGAGTGAACTTAGTCTTGTAGAGAGCGTATTTTCAGTTTGGTCAAGGGCTGTAACCGTGTCCACTGAAATACAAGAGAAAACTTTGATATCTCGTGTGTCTACCTTTCTCTTTGTAGCTTGTGTTCTCATATAAACTACCGGTTTGCATTCTAGCTTGGATTCCGCACTTGCTAGTGTGTTAAACATAACAAGGATAAGTTTTAACCTCAACCTCCGGGGGACCTACAGGTAAGAAATAGCGAAGCCTAAACAGAGGTCCGATCAGAGGTTCATCACTCAAGGGTGCCTCCATAGACAATATTCAGGGAGCTTATGACACAATGAAACAAAAAAATGCAACAGAGTGGACCCTCTCTGTATCCCAAAATCAAACAGGTCTCACCTAAAAACCCGGTATCAAAATGCCTAGACTCAACAATAGTGATGCAAGACAGTAAAAAAAGAAGGATAGAATGATCTCACAGTGGGTGCGTGCAATATCCAGCGAATCAAGGCTTGTAACCTTCACTTAGGGTTACAAGCACTTGATTAGAAGATAGAAGACCAGATCTGTTGGTTAGCCCTAAAAGGGACCAACGAGAAATTCTTCAAGAAGGACAGATGAAAAAACCCTAACAATTAGGGTTTCGTACTTCCAATGGCGGCACAGCAACCACAAGGAAGAAGGAGCCAGAAAGTAAAGTCGGCGGACCACTGGACCACCAAGACTTTAAGAACCACTGTAACAACCCTTGATCAGCGTCCTTGCACTGAAACTTGGAGAAACAAGCAACGGAGAGTGCAGCGGAAGAACACCAGAGCACCGATTTCACCTCGGAGCTTTGATATCATGTCAGAACTTCTGGGATAAAATCAACCAAACAAATATAAAGTGCAGATTTATTCAAAACTTCTTTCTCAAATCAGTACAAGGACATGAACCAGTCATCACAGATTAACTGGTGAACACATACAAACCAAAAGGTTAACAATGAACAATCAAACCTCATGAATGAACGTGTGAGGAAAAGAGAGCAGGAGTAAAAAGTATTCGAGAAGGAGAAGTGGGAGGCGGTGCAATGATGATCCCAAGGCAGCCACACTTAATAACTGAACAGCCACGAAACCATTAAGCCCAATGCAAAGCTCTATCTCTTGGACCAGCCCATCTAAGATAACACCGAGCCCACATAAACCGGACCAAACTCAAACAAAACAAGGTAAAGGCAAATGGTTAGAGAAGCACAAGCAAAGCAACATTTAAACTGAAAAGGAAGAATATATAAGATATTTTAACACAAGTACGGATAACAAACCTATAGATTACACACCCGTTGGCCATCAAATCAAAATGAATATCCATTAGACTCTGTGTAAATGAATATTTGTTATGTTGACCCCAAGTATATCTCACCATCCATGAAGTTACAGTTGTTACTATCTCTCAACCTAAGACTGTGATCTGTAGTATTTTTTTAAATATATTATTAAGTTTCAAAATCATCCAATTCCCACACCATCCAATACAAATATAAAGTTTTATAAAAAAAGTGCATTTATATTTCAAACTGGATTACATTACTACCAAAATCTTGTTGTTTTACGTTTAATAAAAGAATTTATTAAAGTAACCTGATGACGGGGGTAGATCAAATCTCACAAAATAACTAAAACACGTACTAGCTTAAAAGGTTAAAAGGTTGAAAGCTTCATAACCTGAGAACTGTGGTGAACAGCAAAAAGAACATGAACCGTAGCATGTCACTTCACTGATTGCTTGTTCACTCTCACATCCGTAAAAGAGAGTATGTGTACAGAGAACAATCTTTTATCCGCAGGTCCAAACCGTTCAACCCCAAAATGGGTAAGTCTCCCACTGCAAGCAGGGTTCACTAGTCCAAGGATTCCTCTTTGGGCGATATCTTCCTCTATAAATGACACTTCATTTAGTGCATTTCAAACATTCCGATCAGCCCTGATTCTCTTGGGATCTCTGATCTTCCTTCTCGAGCACTTGTTTCACACAAGTCTCCTTTCTTCACCTTCAACACACACATTTCTACTGCTCTTGCATCCGAAGCTGAACACCCTTCAGTCGAGGATCTTGAACAAACAACAAAATATAACTAGTGAACCTCTCTCCACGTCTTGCAAACATGGGGGACCCCACGACCTGCGTTAGGCAAAACCAAACCCTTCAAGCCTTTTGCCTAACCAACCTAGTCACTATCATCGGTCTTGTATTTATTGCATCAACAAGTTGGCGCCCACCGTGGGGCTACGCCGCTTACTTTCTTCAAAAGACCCAGTAGTGTAGCTCCATTATCTCAAAATCATCATGTCGGAAAGTGAATCTCCGAGAGAGGTAAACCAAGTCCCACATACCTCTACCCCAAACACCAGCCAAATGCATGCGGCTGTACCGACTTCCTTCTCAACACCAAGAAGCACTCCAACCGGAGCAACTTACCCCGAGTTCCTCACTTTCCAAACACCGACACCGTCCCGTTCTAGAGTACCATCTCCCAACGTTGGTGCTTCTAACACCCCCTCACGTGTTGACCTTACTCCCGAAGGGGTTGCCAATAACTTTCTAGAGTTAAGGTCTCTCCTTAACCAATACGTGAGTAGAGAAAGAGACAAAGGAGTGAGGATCCGTCTGGATTACGACGAGCCAGATCCGTCACTATCTCCAGGACCTCCCGCTCTTCCTTTTACAAGTTCACAACCAACCGTGTCCCATAATGAGGCTGGTCCCAGCAATCCTTCTCCAAATCCAAACCCATATCTGTACACGAGGTCAGATCCAACGTCTTTTCTCCTCTTTTCTTCCCAACCAGTTGCAACCGGTGCTCCCTTGGGACACGAGCTGACTTTGGACCAGCTCCTACAATCTCCAGTAGCAAGCCTTCTGCCTTCGGCAACAACTACGTGGGAACAAGCTTTGTATGTGCTTCCTTTGGTATGAAGTGCCGTCACGAGCACTCCTTTAGGGGTAAACTGCCGAGTTGCACCTGGAAGCCTTCAAGGCTTCAACCTTATGCCTCAGATGATGGCTCAAATGATGGTAAACTTCCCGTGGCAGCATTTTATTAATCAAGTGTTGGCCACCCAAGGGAATAACAATAACAACAACACAGGTGTAAGGGTGGAAGAGGATTTGGCCAAGCCATATAAACCAAACAATTTGTCATGCTTCTCCAACAAATCGCTGATTATGATTTTCAAACAAAGATCAAAATGCCATCCCATATCAAAACATATGATGGGACTGAAGATCCAGAGGATCACCTCCAGATCTTTACCGGTGCTGCTAGAATCGAGAAATGGTCTAATGCTGAATGCTGCCTCATGTTCATGAAAACCCTAGTCGAATCGGCTAGAATATGGTTCAATAACCTACTTACCAAAAGCATTCGAAACTTCAACGACCTCAGCAAAGGATTCCTTGCCAACTTCTCCCAACAAAGGTGGTACGTTAAGGATGCTACGGTGATCTTCCAGATAAAGCAAAGTGACGATGAAAGCCTTCGAGAGTTCATAGAAATATATAAAAAGGAAGGTCTAACATATGTGGGGGCAGATGAAAAGATGAGAGTGGTCGGCTTCATGTACGCCATCACCTCCAAATATCTTACAAGGGATTTCAACAAGTCCCTACCCAAGACCTTGGAAGAAGCTCTCGAAAGGGCTGAAGCCCACATCAGGGGAGAGGAGGCTGTAGACATAAATGAGCAGAGAAAAAGGGGATCCAGTTGGCAAGGCAACAGCCCAGCTAGAAAGAAAGGAAATTATCATCCCTATGACAGACGTCAAAGCGGTTCAGAGCAATGAAGGTCTGAAGGTCGAAACCCTCCAAGCAGGGAGAAGACCATAAACTTTACAGCCCTTACAAAAACCCCACAATAGATCCTTGCTACAGAGGAAGTGAAACAAAGCTTCCAGCCACCTAGACCTCTCCCTAAAAGCAAAAGCAATGAAAATTCCACCCAGTTTTGTGAATTTCATGAAGAGAAGGGTCACCATACTAACGATTGCTTTCAACTCAAAAAGAGGATTGAGGAAGCCGTCAAGTCCGGAGAGCTTGCCCACATGGTAAAGGGGGTAAGGGACAAGATAGCTGAAGGAAAAGGCAAGGAGGTTAACATGGTGGATTTCGATGGAAAGGTTCCCCACAAACGGCAACGGTTGGAAGCTTGGGAGCTTCAGTGTGTCTACTTCCCACCAACAGAAAAGGGCCCACTCTCAAACCCTCTTGTGGTTGAAGCAACTGTGGGTACCCTAAAGACAAGCAGAGCTTACATAGACACTGGGGCAGCTACTGAAATTATGTTCGAAAAGTTCTTCAATCTTTTAAGCAATGATGAACATTCAAAGCTTCAACTATCCGAAACCTTTATAAAAGGTATTGCCGACATACCCCTCAAGCCTTTACGGCAACTAACCCTCGATGTCCGTTTGAGTGAAGGCATGATGGAAAGAGTTCAACCTCTCACTTTTGTGGTTATCAATATACCTTCCAACTATGATGTCATCATAGGAAGGCCAGGGCAGTGTGCATTCTATATGGTTGTTTCGGTTGGTTATGGCACAGTAAAGTTCCCTACCGAGAGGGGGATTGCAACCCTTCAACCCACTCAAGAAGCTTACATGGTTGAAGGAGAAAGTTCAAAGAATGAAGACGACAAGCAAGGGCTGATCATAAACCTAAAATATCCTGAGTAAAGGATAAGGGTTAATCCAAGCCTTTCTCAAAAAACCCTCTCATACCTTGAAAAGCTGCTAGTATACTATAGCGATGTCTTTGCTTGGTGCCCAGAAGACATGACGAGTATCCCTCGAAGCATTGCTGAACATAAGCTGAAGATACCACCCGATGTCAAGCCTGTTGTCCAAAAGAAGCGAAGTCTAGCACCCGAAAGAAGCTTGGTAGCATGCCAAGAGGTTGAAAAGCTTGTCTCAGCTGGAATTCTCCGGGAAGTTAAGTATCAGTCCTGGGTTGCAAACCCAGTTATGGTTCGAAAGCCCGATAACTCTTGGAGAATGTGCATTGACTTTAAGGATTTAAATAAGGCGTGCCCAAAAGATTGCAACCCTTTGCCAGACATTGATCTCAAAGTTGACTCTCTTACCGGTTACCCTTTCAAGTGTTTCCTTGATGCCTACAAGGGTTATCATCAAATCCTTATGAAGAAAGGGGATGAAGAAAAGACAGCCTTTCACACAGACAAGGGTATCTTTTGCTACCAAAAGATGCCCTTTGGCCTCAAGAACGCGGGTGCAACCTACCAACGCCTAGTTGACCAAGCTTTTGCCAGCCAAATTGGCAAAAACATGGAAGCATATGTCGATGATTTGGTAATCAAAAGCAAAACAGAATACGAAATGCTTGACGATATACAACAAACTTTCCAAAACCTAAGGAAGGTTAACATGAAACTCAACCCCAAAAAATGTTCATTTGGGTTTGAAGAAGGAAAGTTTCTGGGGCACATTGTGGGAAAACAAAGTATAAAGGCCAATCCAAACAAAGTTAGAGCCGTTCTTGAAACCAGGCCCCCATGAAGCAAAAAGGAAGTAGAAAGTCTGAATGGAAAGCTTGCAACCCTGAAGCGTTTTACCTCAAAACTGGCTGAAAAATCTTTACCTTTCTTTAAAACGCTTAAAGGGTGCTCTGACAAAAAAGATTTCAAGTGGACTGAAGAAGCAGAACAAGCTTTCAACCAAATGAAGCTACACTTGGCTTCACTTCCTGATATTGCAACCCCGGAAACAGGAGAGCTGATCTCTGTCTATTTCTCGGTTGCTGAAGAAGCAATAAGCACGGTCCTAACCATTGAACGAGACAAAGTTCAGTTACCCGTCTATTTTTTCAGCAAAACTCTAAAATTGGCAGAAATCAAGTATCCCCCTCTGGAAAAGCTTGCCTTAGCCCTAGTCCAAACGGCTAGAAGGCTTCGAATGTATTTCCAAGCACACCCCATACAAGTGGTCACCGACCAACCCATAAAGAGTGTTCTTGAAAAGCCGAGAAATTCAGGACGGCTGGCCAAATGGGCTGTGGAATTGGGTGAGCACAAAATCACCTATGTCCCAAGAAAGGCCATTAAAGCCCAAGTCTTGGCCGACTTCATTGTGGAAGTCCCAAAGCAAGCCGTCACGGAAGTTAATACAACCACCACTGAACCTTCTGACCCTGAAGCCTGGAAGCTCTTCACCGATGGAGCTTCAAGCGTTGAAGGGTCAGGAGCTGGGCTCATTTTAATCAACCCTGAAGGCTTAGAATTCACGTACGCTCTTCGACTTGAATTCCAGACCACAAACAATGAAGCTGAATACGAAGCATTGATAGCTGGGTTGAAGATAGCCAAGGAGATGAAGGTTCAAAAGCTTCAAGTCTTTACAGACTCGTTGTTTGTGTCAAGCCAAGTCAATGACAGCTATGTTGCAAAAGAGCCCAACATGAAGAAATACAAAGAAAAAGCCAAGGAATTGATGAACACGTTCCAGGCATGTACCATCAAACAAGTCCCGAGATCTCAAAACAAGAGAGCAGATGCCCTGAGCAAGCTTGCCTCCCTCACCTTTGCCCATCTTACAAAAAAGGTATTGGTGAAGGTACTGAAAGCTCCCTCAATTCAAGAATTGGAGGTTCAAGATGTAATCACCGAAGAAGGTCCCAATTGGATGACTCCTATTAAGAAATTCCTCAAAAATGGTGAGTTACCCGGTGACCAAATAGAGGCTGAAAGGGTTAAAATCAAATCCAGGCAGTATGTGTTGCAAGATGAGATCCTCTAAAAAAAGGGTTACCTTGCACCTTTACTGAGATGTGTTGGCCCGGAACAAAGCCAGTACCTGGTCAAAGAGGTTCATAAGGGGATATGTGGAGCTCATTTTGGAGCAAGAACGGTGGTTGCTAAACTAATGAACCTCGGGTATTTTTGGCCCTCAATGCACCGAGACACCACCGAACAATTAAGAAAATGTGAAGCTTGTCAAATACATGCACCGATGCCCAAGAGCCCCAAACACGATCTTGTACTGATATCTTCAGCTTGGCCATTTCACAAATAGGGAATGGATATTGTTGGTCCATTCCCACCAGCTAAGGGTGGAGTAAAATTTTTATTGGTGGCCATAGATTACTTTACCAAGTGGCCTGAAGTCAAACCTCTTGCAAAAATCATGGGCAAACAAGTCATTGACTTCGTTTGGGAAAACATCATTTGTCGCTATGGGATGCGGGGAGTGTTGGTCATAGATAATGGGAAACAATTCGTTGAGAAGCCTTTTAGCACTTGGTGCAAAGAATTCAGAATAACTCAGATATTCAGCTCAGTTGCATACCCACAATCAAACGGCCAAGTTGAAAGAACGAATCGGAGCATTGTTGAAGGAATCAAGATGCGATTGGGAAGGCATGAAAGCAATTGGCTTGAAGAATTGCCAAATGTTCTATGGGCTATACGAACAACGGAAAAAACAAGCCACAAAAGAACACCTTACATCTTGGTATTCGGGTCAGAAGCTGTAATTCCAGCTGAAATAGGAGTTGTAACTCAAAGAACACTCAACATGGATCCCGAAGAAAACAACAAAGAGACCATGTTGAACTTGCAACTACTCGAAGAAACACGAGACCAAGCCGCCATTCAAGAAGCCAAGTACAAACAAAAGATGGAACCTTATTACAACACAAGAGTCAAGCATGAACGCTTCAAGCCAGGAGACCTCGTACTTAGAAACAATGAGGCTAGTAAAAAAGAGAACCAAGGAAAACTTGGCCCAAAGTGGGAGGGGCCATACACAATCCTTGAAGCACATAAGGGTGGATCCTATAAACTGGCCGACGCAAAAGGTAAAAAGCTTCCCAGACATTGGAATGGCAAGACCTTTAAAAGGTTCCATGTCTGATCAAGAAAGTCTAGTTTGTATTTCAGGAGTTGTATTTCAAGAGTTGTCTCATCCTCACTTTTTGTAAAACAATATCTCTTGAATGAATGATGATGTTTTATCAAATTTGTCTTTCTATCCTAAAATCAGGGTGAGAACCTATCAAAAAACTCTATGGCAAGGGCCATGTAAGGGGATGAGCTCCCAGGCCATATTGCTCAATAGGTTCAAGGGTTGAATGAACCTATATAAGGGGTGAGTTCCTAAATCAATACTACTCCATGAGACTTGTAAAATTATCAAAGA
Organism: Helianthus annuus; assembly: GCF_002127325.2. Taxonomy (NCBI): domain Eukaryota; kingdom Viridiplantae; phylum Streptophyta; class Magnoliopsida; order Asterales; family Asteraceae; genus Helianthus; species Helianthus annuus. Next base: position 96,394,764 of record NC_035448.2, on the reverse strand, counting down.
AAATAAACTTGTCTCATAGACGGGTCTGAACAGCCTTCACCAAATGTTCCTTAAGCCTTAGAAAACTTATAAAAAACAAATTATTATCAACAGGCTTACGAACCAAAATCAAACTAAGGAAAGTGATAAATAGGATAGGTGCTATGTCTTCTTGATAAAAATACCAAGGCTAAGTGACTGCAGCACTAAACCCTTTAAGGTATAAAAAACATAAAGACAACACAAACTCAACAAAGACAATGCCATAAAGATAAAGAATAATTGAAGGGGCAACACAACCACACAATAGTAAAAGGTTGTATACAACCCAGAGTCATAAATACAAACCAAGGCATCAAGTCACAAAAATCAAGTAGCAACCGGAAGCCTCGAAGGCTTCAATCTACAAACATCCCACAAAGCCGCTTTACAAAGAATACATCTACATCTAAAAAACCACAACACAAGGCAAGTAGTAAAAATTTAATAGCATAAGAAGCTTTAAAGGCTTCCAAATATTCAGACAAGTTAAAACAAACCTTTACGGTTTGTAAATATAGATATTGTTCAAATAGCCACTAAGGCAAACAACCACCAATAGAAACCCAAAGGGTTTCTACAAAACCTAAATTGTTCAAGAAACATACAAACCATTAAATTGTTTTGGGGTGCTAAGAAAGCTACGAATATTGTTCAAGCATCAACAGGAGGCTTAGAAGCCCCGGAACCATTACCTTTAACCTTCTTGGCCTTCTTCGACTTCTTAGCCTTCGACCCACCATCACTCCCAACAGCTGAACCTTGGAGGCTTGCTTCCTTAGAGACATCAGCCTCTTCTGAAAAGGTTTCCTCACTATCTCCTGAACGAGAACGTTTCTTGGACAACGAATCAAACACTTCAGCACAAACTTTTTCATTAAGCCGAGTCGGCTTTAGCTCCTGTAAGACAGAAAGAGGTTTACCAAAGCAATTTGCAATTTGACTTACATATGGGTAAGTCAACCTCTCCATCTGCTGGACAGATGCCTTAAACACTTCCGAGGCATCAGGACGAAAAAGGGGACACTGTTCCAAGGGCTGACCAGATTCATGAAGTTTATAACCAGCAATAAGGCCTTGATGTTTCCCCAAGTTCAGCAGTTTGGTGTAGACCTCTCCAAGGGCAGAATTGAATTCATTAGAATGGAGGAGATAGGTAACAACCTGGTGAAAGCCTTGCTCAATGAGCCACTGGTTATCACTAGTGGCTTGAGCAACCGAAGCCTTCAAACCTTCTTTCTCTTCATCAAAGGCCTTCTGTTGAACACTTAAGGCTTCCCTGTCAGCTTTCAACTTCAACTGATCAGCCTCAAAACTTTTCTTGAGATCATTCATCTCAATCTCATGCCTCCTTGTCAATTCACCTACCTTCTTGACCCAAACTTCCTCCTTCTTTAAAAACCTATCAATTTCCTTCTTCATCACAGCCATTGAAGACTTCATCTTCTCTTTCTTCTTAGAAAACTCCTCGTACTCCTGCATTCCCTTCTGAAAACGAGTAACACCCTCAGCTACCAAGGCAGAAAGGTTGCAGGAACTTAACATCAACCTTGATATGAAGTGGTCACTCTCCATCTCAGATATAGCACCCCGAATGCCAGGAGGAGCAAAGTGAGCTAACACATTAGCACAAACATTCGAATCCTTGAAGCTATCACCAACCTTCACAGTCTAATCAGGAACATAAACTTCATCTTCGTTCAACCCTTCAACGTCTCTGCTCGATGAACCCTGAACAGGAGTCGTTACAACCTTCTTGGCTGAAGCCTTCTTCTTACCATGCACAACTGACTTTTCTCCTTCCCAGCATCAACATCTTGGCCCTCGGAAACCTCAATAACATCACTTAGTTCCACCAGATCAGAAGAAGTGGATTGAGGTGCACTCCTTAGCAAACGATGAGCAGAACGACGGGTTGAAGCCTTGGGAATAGCAGGCTTGGTAAAACCCTTGACATTAGAAACACTCACATAGCCAGCATCCTCAAATCTCTGCTCCACACCCCTAGCAACAGCATCATCCCCTTTAGCGGCTTGAGCATCCGTAAAGACAACATCAGATGTATCATCACTCTTGATAAAATCCAAGGCAGACATAACTGCAAAACATTATAAAATAAAAACACATAAGCTACCAAATAAAGAAATCCCAAAAAGGCAGAACAGGGAAAATGCATACCCTGGCCATTCCTCGTAAGAACTGGATCCCGATTGGCCTTATCCCACAATTTGCTAACACCTAACAGAACAAGCAAATGTTCAGGAAAAGGTTGAACCCTTGAAGGGCACTCTCGGATGGTTTTAAGAAAAACTTCATTCAAATCAGACTCGGAAGGTTCCGGTTCATTGAGAACGGCATCCGGGTGTCTCCACACCATTTTAAAAGGAACAATAGAATCGGAAACCCAGAAAAATCGATCCTTCCAGGTACCAAGTGTGGTAACCATGGAAGAGATTAGGCAAGTGTCAACCTTGGATGTCTCAAAGGTAAACCAATCACCGTTCTTCGCCAGACGGAAGAATCAGCGGAACAATAACAACGAAGGATCATAACCACAAGCCTGGCATAAAACCTCGAAATGTAAAACCCTAGCCATGCCCTTCGGATGAATTTGACCAAATGAGACCCGATAATACTCCAAAACGTTCAATACAAAAAGCGAGAAAGGATGACGAAGGTTGGAAAATTCAAAATGACGGTAGTACAAGATAACAGAACCAGGGGGACATTGTTCAACGGATTTATCACAACCCGGTGCAACCGGATTGAATTTAAGACCAATGCCCCATTCCACACAAAAATTCTCCACTTCCTCTTGAGTAAGGCGTGAAAAACTAACGGAAAGATCTTTCCGTGCACCCATGATCAAAGTAAAGAACAAGCAAAACACACAAGGAAATGGAGACTAACCTGAGTTTAGGAGAGGAAATCGGAATTCTCGGAAGAAGATAAGTGAAAAAAGAGTCACCAAATAATGTTAATAAATGAAAAAGTAATAAAGAGGAAGTTATTATTACCTATTGTATTGTAGGATCGTTTTCAGCCCTGATTGAGTCGATCAGAAGAATTCCTATCCAAAACAAGAGGCGGAAACTAATGTTTTTGTGCGATTTCAGCCAGATTCACTATTAATTGTTGTTGTATTGATCTTGATAACGTATACAGACTCTGACAGTACTTCGGCAGCACTTCGTGGCTCACCGGAAGACAACACTTACAACTATGTCTGAGGTTTCGCTCAAACAGCCCTTATATAGGTGTCATGGTTTCGCTTATACGGACATGACATATAAGCGAAACTACATGATGACCACATAAGCGAAACTATTTCAGTGACATATGAGCGAAACTAAACAAGGACACATAAGCGAAACCTAGTCTAACACATATTCCTAGGATTTCGTGCCCTGTTCTATCTTATACATTACTAGACTCGATACAAGACGTAGTCGACAGACGTAGTGCACCAACAAACTCCCCCTCGGATGTTGACGGAGTCTTCAGTGTCGAGTCTTCGATTGTCACTCTACAGTTTTTATCAGTCTTCAATCTTCCTCTGAAGTATTTGTCATTGCAAGAATCCTCAATCTCTATCTTCATCATCAACAAACTCCACTCTCTCGGATGTTGACACGGTGTCTTCAGACTCCCCCTCTCAATCTGCTGGGATCGTAGTCTGGAATTCACAGCTTCAAAATCATGCCAAGATCGTTACCTGACTCTATTCCAGCACAGAATTGTCACCTGGCACACATTTACCTCCACAATCTCTACCCACACATAAGTTTCTTTAAAGATTAGACCTTCAAACTTTTAGAAACTTTTGCCAGAAACTACAGAAATAATTTTACAATCAGGTTCTTTTACTGGCTCTTTTTCAAGCAACCTTAACAACTTCACATACTCTCTCCCAAACCTGTTCTTCATGTTTAGCACTTTGAATTTCGAAAATCAGCTTCTCAACACCAGTTGTCGAAAATCTTTTTGAATTTTTCAAAAAATTTATGCTAAAACACACTAAAATCTTTTTGGATTTTCTGAAAGAAAGTAACTAACACCACTTGTAAAATCACGAGAAAATGCAGAAAAGAAATATTTACAGACAATATTTTTGTGAGTTCGTGCAAGAGGATCATATCAGTTTCTGAGACATATCACCAACACCGTTAAGCTTGATTACATTTTAAGCTCTAAACAATTTACTTAGATTGTCAGTATGTTAGTCGACTTAAATTTTCACACAAATGTCAACTGTTTCGAGATATGTAATTAGTGTCTTGGATACTTAAACTTATCCGTGTGTCCCACTACTTGAATATACTCCCGTATCCAGATCCCAATATTCAGTCTTACAGGTGAGTATACCACAGATGATACCTGTAAAGGGGTTATGTGCGAGGGCCGTGAGAGCTCAGGTCGATACTTCCGTATACGCAAAGAGATGACGGCTTCGACTTTCGGTGTGTCCCCTTTAGAGGATCTTTTTATTACAACAGCAGCGACTATCAATTTTATTGTTTCATCAGCTTGCTGAGGGCGATGCTATGTTTCAAGGATTTGCGGAAAGCATTATCCGGGGACAAGGTCAGTACTTCCATACAGCAGAAGTCCCGAGATAATACCCCAGATATCACTGAGTATAAAGACCTAGTATCTCAGAATACGGGACCTTTCAAACAAGATTTCAGGGGTTACCTATATATCCAAGCAGTTTTGTTAACCCACAGAATAAGTAAGTTTGAATTTAGGTTTATATCTCGTTACAGTTTACTAAATGTGCAAAAACCTACTGACATATCCACAGTAAGATTGTTTATCACATTTTTACTTTACATTTCTTTAGCATGTTGTGATAGTCCACTGATGTACTATCATTTCCTCTTATATGCAACCAAAACTCATTTTCCAGTTTTATCATGTTTTTGGTTTTTTCGAATTTTCTAATGTTTTTGGATTTTCTAAAATTCTTACTCCCCCTAAAATTCAAAAACATTTAAAGAAATTGAAAACAAACTATACAAAACATGACAACTGATACGAATCGCCTCAAATCTCCATCCGCTTGGCATAAACAATCAGAACTCCCCCTCACAACAAACTGTTTTCCCATAATGATTTCAAAACACTCAAGTTTGTTTTAATCAAAATGGTTTTTCCGGAAAATAAGTTTTGTTGATTTTACCTCTTGTAAAATTGGGGATCAAATCATCACATTGTTTGCCAATTTTAATGAATGATAGTTAATTCAAGTTCAATTTAATGACCTTGATTAACCACTTATAGGATCACTTGTAGAATTAATCTGGTTCGGAAACTTGAACCACTTGTAACAACCACAAACATATAACCACTTGAATGATTAACAATCAAGCATTTCAAACCTGTTTTTCAACCAATTACCATCTGTTGGTTGAATTCTCAAGGTGTCGATTCCTACTCCTCGCTTACAAACCTGGGAGTTCCGGCAAGTCCTGCAAAACTTCTCAAACACATTATACAAACATGATAAAGAATGATGCCGATTCATGATCCACGATTACCAACTTGGGATCTCCGGCAAGTCAGGTTTTTACTCTTTGAAAAATATATCCACCCAAACCTGACCTTCCTTGGGTGTAACCGTTTCTTCATCTTTACTTTTAACGGACTTGTGAACCCCTCTTTTGGCAGCATAAAATTCTTTAACACCTTTGGCCTTACCATTGACCATTTTGCCAAAAATGTGTTTCACATTTCCGTTGAAAGTCTTTTCAACATCAAATTTCTTCTTGTCAGAATAAAATTGATTTGAAATTTCAACTTTTCCAACTTTCCTCATAAAATTTTCAGCACGCAACGGTGGAAAATTTTCATCGTTCATAGTTGGAACTTTTCTTTCAACCTTTTTCTCAACACGTGGCTCCTCTGATTTTGTAGAATCGGATTCATTACCAGAATTATTACCTGAACCTTTGACAACCCATTTTTGATTTTTTACATTTTCTTTTCTTTTTAAAACACTCTTTGAACATTCTCCTTTTTCAAAAGTTGAATTTTCAAAGCCAGTAAACTTTCGGGTTGACAGTTCAGTTTTCTCGACGACTTTCTCTTTTAGTTTACCAGAGACTTCCTGTTTTGGTTTGAATGTCTTCGGACAATATTTCGCAACATGACCAACAGTTTTACACTGAAAACAGGTTCTCTTTTCAATCTTCTTTGGAACATCATTCTTCTTCAACTCTTCTTGCTTCTTGGCAAGGAATTCCTGATTTGTCTGCTTTCTGAATGATTGTTCTTTCTCAGCTTCTGTCGTTTTCCCTAAAACAAACACATTTTTTGGTTTATAAACTTTTTCATTTTATAGTTTTTCGGTTGATTAAATCCTAAACCTTTCTTTTTGAAATTACGATTATGGTTTGGTTTCTTTTGGAAACTATAACCACAATTGTAACCCATTTTCTTGTTAATTCTTTGTTGTTCTCTTGAAGTGTATTGTTTAGGTTTTCCAATAAGATTTAAATCTTTTATTTCAGAAATATTAATTTCTGTAATTTTGAAAACCTTTTGAATCATTTCAAATCTGACACTTCTTATTGGAAAAGCATCATCAGAATATAATTTGTCAGAATATTTCAAAGTATATGCCACTTTGAATGATTCATCATTCAAATTAGATTTTGATAGCAAAAATTGTTTGTCATAAACCCGTTTGTTCTTTTTGATTGTTGGCTTTGACGCATCAAACTCAGACTTTGACTCGGGTTTGGACTCCATGTTTGACTCCTCACTGTCATCTTTATCTAACACCTGATCGACCACACTTTTTATCAACTTTGACTCATGATCAGTGTCGGATGACGTGTATGTGACATCAATATTTTCCGGCAAGTTATCCGAAGGCTCAGACTCCCATTGTAAGTTTATTGCTTTTTCGACTCTTTCGGAATTTGGATTTCGAGGTGAATATCCATTTTCGATCGGGGGCGGACATCTATTGTAGACCACACTTGGTTTCTTACCAGAAATCTTTACATTATCTTCATCTTTTGTCACGGATTTCTTTTCTTCGGACGTCTTCTCTTCTTCAAACGTCTTCAAATTCTCCACAACCGGATAAATCCTGTCAACAACAAAAGTAGAACATGAGTAACTTTCTAATAACTTTTTAACTTTCTCAGTTTCTATCTTTTGTGTTGCTAACTTCAACTCCAGATCAGCACATTTCTTTATATGAAAATTGGCATCATGAAGCTGTCTCAGGTACGCTATTTTCAGTGTATTCATTGCCACAGCTTGTTCACCGTTTGAATTAGTATACTTGTTGATTTCTCTGTTCATTGTATCATAGGATTCTTTCAATCTGTTTATGTTGTGCAAAAACTCATTGTTCTGTTTGATTAAAGAATCACAATTGATGCACTTTTCAGGAACTTTGACAGGTTCAGCATCAATTTTGACTTCAAATTCAGGAACCTATTTGACTGTTCTGTTTGATCGTAAGAATTCAGCTCTTCTCTTTTTCTCAGCTTCAGCTTCAGCTTTTAATCTCTCTTCCTCTTCTTCCTCTTCTTCAGACTTTCTCCGTCTTGCTTCAGCAGCTTCCATGACTTTCCTGCATTTTTCAGCACATTTCAAATCGTAAGCATTTGCAATGAAAGCATTAACATTTGAAGTGTTTTTGGACATCTCTTTGGCCATGAGTTCTTGATCTGGGCAAAAATTGTCCCAACAGAAACCTTCAGCCAACTTTTCATCATCTTGTTCTGCAAAATACACTTTGCTGTTTGTCGGAAGATATTTATCCCAGGTAAAGTTATCATATTTTCCTAGACATGCTCTTTTTGAACCGTCAATCACATCTCTCCCATGTGCAGTTTGTGCCTGATGCTGTGCTGGTGGTGTGACTTGATGATAAATCGCCTTTTTGTGATAATCGTTGTTTCCAAAAGGATTCTGGGCACCAGTAGCTTCACGATTTTTGCACTCCCTCTTGAAATGCCCCTTTTCCCTGCAACGAAAACATGTAACTTTAGATTTATCAAAGCCTAAAGTTGAAACATTTGCATCACGAAAATCATCTCGGCCTGTAATCTGTTTAAACTTCTCAGCTCGTCTCATCACACTAGCCATGCACCATTTAATGTCCATCAATTCCATTTCCTTGGCATCAATTTGATCGTAATCTTCTTTCGTGAGCATTGGATTACCGATCTTTCCGGCCACAAAACTACTATAAGATTCCAGTACCATTCCCAACAAAGACATTTGATTTTTAGCAACTTCTTTAGAATAATCTTGATCACTTTCAAGATTTAATACAATGTTACATTGAAGTTTTCTTCCATTCTTTGTTGTAGAAATGTTTGGATCAAATGATGAAAATCTTGTGCTGCTTGATCCCTGGGATGATTTCTTATCAGAAGAATCTTTGACACTGTAAGCAGTTTCTATTTTTGGAGAATGATTTGTTGTTCTAGTAACACCACTCTTGTAGTACAAGCTGATATCATGTTCTCCATCATAGTTCTTCATCCTAGCAATCTTTCTCTGCTCCATCTCTTGAGCTTCCAGATGTTTGATGAAATCTCCCAGTGTTATATTTTTATAATCTTTTCTGTTGGATCTCAGCATCATCAGAAATGTTCCCCATGTTTCATGTGGTAGCGCATCTGCAAGTTATTCAATCAATTCATCAGTATCTTTCTTAATTCCAAGTTTTGTCATATTTCTCACCAAGTTACAATATCTATCAATTATTTGCTTAGTGTTTTCAGATTTCAAACCACGAAACAGATCAAACTCTTTCTTCATGAGAGACATTTTGTTTTTGAGCATATCATCACTTCCAACAAATTTTGCTTCTAATTCTGTCCAAATTGAATAAGCAGTTCCATCACGTTGAAGCAGTATCAAGATATCTTCTTTTATCGCTTGCTGAAGCAGACTCACCATCAGTTTCTCATCCCTGTATTTCTTTTTATCCTCCGTACTCATTTCTCTAAGTGTTAACTGAGTATTATTTCTTGTGGGCCTAACATACGGTTCTTCAGTGTGTTCCCACGCGTCTAAGTGATAAGCCTCAACCAAGTTTCCAAACCGTTCAGACCACGCATTATAATCATCAATATCCATGAGTTTAGGCGGTTTCTGAGACGTTCTGGTTTCGTTCTCAAGCAAAGCATTCTGAGTCATTGTGATCGGACAAGCAAAGGCGTTATAGAATTCGTTGTCCATTGTTCAATCTTCACAAGTTCACAAATTTCCAAGCTTAGGCAAAGTTGTACACAAAAGCGAAACCTTTGTTGCCACTATAAGCGAAACCACTTGATGTACAGAAAAGCGAAACCAGGTTTGACCAGATGAGCGAAACCAGATTGTACAGATGAGCGAAACCAGATTGTACAGATGAGCGAAACCAGATTGTACAGATGAGCGAAACCAGATTGTACAAATGAGCGAAACCAGAGTGTATAGATGAGCGAAACTACAGAGTTGTCACAAAAGCGGAACCTCAAATGTCTTATGAGCGAGACCTCTAAGGTGTCACTTGGAGCGAAACTTTGATTGTACAGAAAAGCGAAACCTTAAGAGCGAAACTACTGAGCAATATGGAGCGAAACCTCTCAATTATGTGACACAAGAGCGGAACTAGGTGGTTTTTGGAGTGAAACCACTGATGACGTCACTTTTTGCACGAGTCCATATAAGCGAAACCTTGAAAATCCTAAGTTCTAGGTTGATTTTAGCTTTGAAACTTTCAAGGGTTTATTAGTGCATGATTCCGAGTGCTTTGTGTGAAATTGAGCTGGTTTTACCGTGATAAATTTTAAAATTTTGAAGAAAGTGTAGAAAAACATAAGAAATGTAGCTGAAATGGCAAGAACTCTTCCTCCTGAGCTCTGATACCACTTATAGGATCGTTTTCGACCCTGATTGAGTCGATCAGAAGAATTCCTATCCAAAACAAGAGGCGGAAACTACTGTTTTGGTGCGATTTCAGCCAGATTCACTATTAATTGCTGTTGTATTGATCTTGATAACGTATACAGATTCTGACAGCACTTCGGCAGCACTTCGTGGCTCACCGGAAGATAACACTTACAACTATGTCTGAGGTTTCGCTCAAACAGCCCTTATATAGGTGTCATGGTTTCGCTTATACGGACATGACATATAAGCGAAACTACATGATGACCACATAAGCGAAACTATTTCAGTGACATATGAGCGAAACTAGACAAGGACACATAAGCGAAACCTAGTCTAACACATATTCCTAGGATTTCGTGCCCTGTTCTATCTTATACATTACTAGACTCGATGCAAGACGTAGTCGACAGACGTAGTGCACCAACATGTATAAAACCGCCGACTAAAAAAACTGCCACACATCACATCAATCAGTTGTTAGTTTTAAATTCAAATTCTCAACTATTCTCAACCCTTGAAGCCTTCAAGCCTTCAAGCGATAAAAATAACGAAAAAGTCAGAAGCATTTGAGCATAAAACCCAAACACCTCTGACTTGGGGGGCTGATGACGGGGGTAGCTCAAATCTCACAAAATAACTAAAACACGTACTAGCTTAAAAGGTTAAAAGGTTGAAAGCGTCATAACCCGGGAACTGTGGTGAACAACAAAAAGAACATGAACAGTAGCATGTCACTTCACCGATTGCTTGTTCACTCTCACAACCGTAAAAGAGAGTATGTGCACATAGAACAATCTTTTATCCGCAGGTCCAAACCGTTCAACCCCAAAATGGGTAAGTCTCCCACTGCAAGCAGGGTTCACTAGTCCAAGGATTCCTCTTTGGGCGATATCTTCCTCTATAAATGACACTTCATTTAGTGCATTTCAAACCTTCTGATCAGCCCTGATTCTCTTGGGATCTCTGATCTTCCTTCTCTAGCACTTGTTTCACACAAGTCTCCTTTCTTCACCTTCAACACACACATTTCTACTGCTCTTGCATCCAAAGCTGAACACCCTTCAGACGAGGATCTTTAACAAACAACAAAATATAACTAGTGAACCTCTCTCCACGTCTTGAAAACGTGGGGGGACCCCACGACCTGCGTTAGGCAAAACCAAACCCTTCAAGCCTTTTGCCTAACCAACCTAGTCACTATCATCGGTCTTGTATTTGTTACATCAACATAACCTAACTACAATTCCTTATTCCTCTACATAAAACTTGAAGACTTTATAAATGTATAAGTGACATTATAAATGTATAAGTGACTTAATTATATTTCGCAACATACATGTTAATAATATGTACATTGACAATCAACAAGTTACCTAATTTTATGTGTAGTGGCCATCGACAAGTGCTGGCCGCACTCTATTGCCGTCATTGAAGTTCCACCATGGTGTCGGTTTGTTGTTAAATCGACGATTCATTGTGCGGTTGTGGCCAAGCGCATAAAGATCGGGTGATCAATTGGAGGTGGTTCATGGTGGCAATGATCATGACATAGATATGTTGATAGAATAGAGGGTGGAAGAGATGTTAGGTTGAGAGAACCACAATTGTGATTTCTTGGACGATGAAATAATCATGGGGTCACCATAATTTCGATCCATTTATTTATTCATGGGCGATGAAATAATCTTGGGGTCACCGATCCATTTATACTTGGAAAATAAAATAGAGATTGTGGCCATTAAAGGTGGATAGCTGTTACAAAATATGAAAAGGTATGCGATTTTAGCCTCTTCGATTCCCATTTAAAACCAATTATCACAATCAGTCTTATTTTGTTGTAGTTGTTATTTACTTTCTACGTCTCAATTCCCATTTAAAATCGATTATCACAATCATTTTTATTTTGTTGTAGTTATAAATTAGTTACTTTCTAAGTTATTAATTATCTTTATTTCAAATAACTTGAGTTTTTTTTTAAATAGATGTTGAGGGAGAAACTATTTACTATTTTAGTGTTGGCTAAAAACTATTTATTAAAATAGTATTTTTATTTACTTTTTGTATATTTTTTATTCACTTCTTTATCTATTAGAATAAAAAAATGGCATATTTCCTTCAGACACTTCAATCTAATGAGTTCCCTCTTGCCCTTCCAAATTCTCTGCTTGCTAAACTGAATCGCCATCCCATTGTATCGATATTGCTAATTTGCAGATCTAGTTATATTTACTTTTAATAACATACTTTTAATTTTTTTTCCTTTTTAAAACCATATATTTCCTTTGCCATTTTCTTTAATAATTCTTTTTTTTTTCTTTTTCTAGAACATAAATTAATTTATCAATTAATTTGATACTTCTTTAATAATTTACGTTTATAACTTTTTTTCTAAAAACTTAAGCACATAGTTGTGCTTGATTTTTCCCTTACATTCCGTTATAAGTTTTGTTAAAAAACGAAGTTGTACTTAAAATAAAGTATTTATTTGGTATCATAAAACGATTCGATAATAAACTAAACCGCTCTAATGGTTTGGCTTTCTAAACAACATGCTTTATTTTCAAATTACGTTTGTATTACATTATCATTTCCTTGGTTTCATCGCAACGCGCGACGTAAAAAAAACTAGTTTAAAAACTTGAACTGATACTCAATTTGACTTATTTTGAATTTGTTTGACTAGCATCAATGATGATTAAATACAAACACTAAGAATTGATTAAATATTAACACTTGATTTCTAATCTTTTTTTTAATAGTAAATGGTACACAACACCTACTTACTATTAAATTATAGCAATTTATCACATTTGCTTGAGATAGAACCTAAAACCTCTAATTAAGAAGCAAATGCCTCTAGCAGGTGAGCTAGCCCAACATTAACATTTGATTTGTAATCTTTACTGAATTTGTTAGTATCATCGTTAAACTTTGAAAGCCAACATTTAATGATATAAATATGATATCTAATAAATAATCAATTAACTGTAGTATATTAATTGATAGCAGGGTAACCAGCTTTGTGGTGGGGTTAAGAATTTCGTAGGGGTTATGTGCCCTTGATTAAAAAAAACTTCAAGAAACAAAGAGATATACAAACACCATCTTCTCAATCACTTTTTCTTATATTTGATCTTACAACTTTTACAGTAAGCAAACACAGCTTTTGGTTGCCACCACGACTTCAATACACAAAGTGACAAAACATACCAAAGCGAAATGCAATATACTAAGAGGGTGTTTGGGATTGCTTATTTAACTCGAAAAATGCTTTTTGTTTGAAGTGCTTATTAACTTATAACTTTTTAAATGAAGTTTCTGAAAAAAGTATTTGGATTAGCTTTTATAGTGGAAAAAAGTAAAATGACAAAAAAGATGAGATAAGTATCCTTGTTTGGTTGCTATTTTTTAGGGATGAGGTTATATTGGTAATTTTATATGCAAAAAAACAAGAGTCATTTAAAAAGTCAGGTTTTTGTGGCTTTTCAAAGCAACTTTCTACTCCTTTACAAAAAGCCAAAATGAAAATGACTTTTACCATTACCAAACACCATTTTAACTTATTAGCTTTTTCAAAAAGCCAATAAGTCAATGAGTCACTTCCAAACTTAATCCCAAACCCCCTCTAAATCAAATGAAAATACGCGATTTAAGCGACCATGGACAAAACTCTCTGCGATGGCAGCAGCTTGGTCGTTGAGTCATTTATGAGTGATGGTTGCAGCAGGATTTCGCGATGCCGATGAACTCATAGAGAAAGAAAAAAATAGAGCAAGAGGTTCAATGAATTTATAATTTGAATATACTGATTTGAATGAGTTAATGAAATATAACTATTTGTCTAATGATGGCAATTAATCGAGTAATTATCATTGTTGGTTTCTAATGTTAACTCATCATAAGTTGTTGGACCTACAAAAGAACAAATGATAATCAATAAGCCAAAACATGAATTAAGGATCAAGAAATAAATAGTTGATGAAGCAATTCTCTCCCCAAAGATAGTGAATCCTGAACACCAAATCAGAACATCTGTTCAAGAGTATGACAAAAATCCGATCAAGACTTGGAACTGTTGTTCAAGAGGATGCAACATATGTTGAAGCTAAAGTCAGTTGAAGACCAAAGCCCTGATCAAGCAAAAGATCTGATGAAGAAGACCAAACATCTGTATGGCCAAACAGATGCTTGGACAACTGCAACATATGATAGCTTAGACAGTGGTTTCTCAATGTAACAGTACTTATCTTATCGGTGTTTAGTTTAGCCTAGATCAAATGTTAGGATTTGCACAGATGTTTGTAATTTTTTGTAGAATCTTTTATGTTAGGAATGTTAGATGTCACTATTAGGGGTGACGTCAGCATATCATGAACAAAGCTTTAGTACTTGGTATAAATAGATCACAACTATTAGTGATCTATTCATCAATTCACACACATTCTCTTTTGTATGAATAGTTCTAGTGAGTGATCGGCAGAGGGGAGATTGTAGAATCATTACTATAAAACCTTTGAATCATTTGTATCAACTGAAAAACAGTTTCTGATAATATTTATCTATTTGTGAATTGTATTGTGATAATCAATATTTGTTTGCAAATATTAAACTCAGATCCTAACAATTGTTATCAGAGCTTGGTCACGTTAAACTCGATTTCATAATCAGTTTAACATACAAAGATCAGCTCACAAAAGATCCATTTTTGTTCGTAGCTCATAGTAGAAAAGTGTAAGAACTCAAAAGTGTCTTACACATACTCTGTTCTTCTTTAAAAGATTAAAAGAGAATGTCACTCAAAAACTATGATTCTCTTATCTCCAGTTGTGATAGAAAACCACCGATGCTTGACAGATCAAATTACAATATCTGGCAACGTCAAATGGTACACTATCTTGCTCAATAAAACACAGGATTTTGGAGGTCAATAATATACGGACCACATATTCCAATGACACCTTGTGTCGAAAATCCTTGTCTAAATGAGCCAAAGAAATCGGAAGATTTCTCTGTGCTTGATTTTAAAAAGTTTGAGATAGATGTTAACGTACTCATTATAATTGCCAAGGCTCTACCAAATGAGATCTATGCAGAGCTATTACACCTTAATAGTGCAACAGAGGTATGAGATGAGTTGAAAGAGAAATTTAGTGTAACCAAAGTGTCACACCCACAAATTCCACATGCGGAGTTATGTTGGGCCCTTGAGGTTTATACATTAGTTATTACTTAGTGTTTGGGCTAGTTTATTTGTTTATTAGAATGGGCTTGTATGGAATGGGCTTAGGGGCTATTGGGCTGAGGGTTTAGGGGGAGTGTTGGACTATACCCTCCCTATAAATAGTTGTTCATGTTTATGGTTTAGGGTTGTTGATTTTACAATTACTATAACTTGTATCAGACAATCAAGATTGTATGCAAGTTAAGTTTTGATCTTTATATTTCATCTTAATTTCTTGAATCAGTTTGATAGTGTGATTTAGCCACTAATCAAACTTTATGTGATATTGTTGTGATCCTGTTTTGGGACATAGAATTTGTATCAGAGACTGTTTAACCTGTTTCTAGGCTCAGATTGATATCACACTGATTCTGGCTGTTTTCGGACTGCTGTTGAGTTGATGTTTTTGCTTCTGTTTGGGATACTGGTTTGAAGTTTGCTATGGAAGTCATCGATTTGGGATCATCTACTTGAATTTAGGATCATCCTGTTTGAATTCAAAAAGATTTCGAATCATCCTGGTTGAAGATTGCTAGTGACTGTTGTTGTTTCGGATCATCCTTCAAAGAATTCGGATCATCACTGTTTCAAATTCGGATCATCTTCAAGCATTTCGGATTATTGAAGACTGTTTCGGATAATTGAAGGCTGTTTCGGATAATCATGTTGCTAAAAATTCCCAAAAATTTTGTTCAAGATTTTTCGGGATTTTAGTTTCCAAGTTTATCAGGATTTCGAATCCCTGGTTTTTCGGAAATTAGTTACTGACTGCTCTTTTGCAGGTTTTCAAATCACTGTTTTGGATAGCATTTCAGATCTTTCACTTCTGATAGCATTTCGGATAGGTCTCTTCAGATTGCATTTCAAATTCAACATTTCAGATTGTTTTTCGAACTGAACAATGTTTCGATTCGAATTGGACGTTGTTTCGAAGACATTCGAATTTGACACTATTTCGAACTAGTTTCGGATACTGTTTCGGATTGACCAGCCACTTTTTCGAATTGACCAAATTCGGATTGACCACTGTTTCGGATCGGACCTCTATTGCTGAAAGGACTGTTCACATTTTTAATTAAAGTAATCTAAATTATTATTTGGTAAAATTAAAAATGATGAACACAAATGGTGTGATGACTGCTGCGGATCTTGCTAATGTTACTTTGGCTGCCATCCAAGCTCAAACTCTAGCGTTTCATTAGGAACTTGATCACATTATTGGCAGGTCTACCAAAGTTCCTAGGTTGTTATATGGATACGATTACTACGAGTGGAAATTTCGGTTTGAGTAGTATTGTAAGGCGAAGGAACACGGTGTTTAGAGGTGTATTAGAGATGGACCTCGTATCATTATGTATGCTATAGAAGCTGATCCTCTAAAAAGGATTACTAAACCTGAGAATCTGTAGATAGATGATGAAAGAAAAATAAAAGAAGATGATAAGGCTATGGCAAATCTCACCATGGCACTTGGTCCAGACATTTCAATTGCTATTAGAAACTGCAAGAATGCAAAGGAAATATGGGGTGAGCTTAAAAATTTGTATGAGGGTAATACAGTTTAGTTCATTCAACCACATTTGGGGTGAAACTGTCGAAAATCAGATCAGAAGATTCGTCAAAATGGTCTCACAAATGATAAGTGCTGGTATCACCATCACAAATAGTGATGAATCGTCAACTTCTGAATTCGTTGCCAAAAAACTGGATGCTGATGTGTTTATGATCAAGCATATAAAGAATTTAAATGACGTCACACTTACTGAGCTGATTGTTTTGATAAAGTCATGTGAGATTGATAATCAGTAGAGAAAGTTAAATCATAAGAACTCAATGATGGCTTCCCGGTTGACCAGTTCCAACAATGTTTTAATGTCTGAGAGTCATCCCAACATATTTTTAGTCTTGTTCATGGAGTGCCAAACAATAACCCAAATGTTGTTTTCAGTCCGTTGACACAAGCTCAGTTGCAAGCTCAAAAGACCAACGTTGTGTACGACATGTCACTTCCTACACCACAAGTCCCTGATAACAACTCTATAACATCTACTTTAGCCCAGCAACACTCTCAGCACGCCAATGTGGTCTACAGTCCAGTGACCCCTTCATCGACTCAAAACATCCCCTCCTCAGTCTCAGCTGAAAACATAGCCTTTCTGACCAAGCAGAATGAAGAAAGATTGGCTCTTGCAGCTTCTACGCTTAACAACTTGCATGCTTTCTTAGCAAGTGATCTTTTGGCCCCATCTGTTCTAGCTATTGAGATGTGGTTGAAGAAGATATAGAAGAGATGGATGCTTCCTAGAACTTGGCAATGGCAGCATTTAGAGATGAAAAGTTTCAGAAAAAAGTATGATCGTCGTCCTATGTCGAATCTTCTCACTTGACCTATGAGGGACAAACTGAGATGTTATAGATGTTATGAGCCGGGACCCTTTGCGAGGGATTGCAAGAAGACACCGGTGGGTATGATCCAAGTCAGGCAGCTACTGCTCAGAACCCCGAAAGATCAATGGTCCCTGTTACACCTGCTCAAACTTCAACAAGCCAGGGAGATATTACAACAGGAAAGGCTTTGATGGCTCAAGAACAACGAGGTTTCAATTGAGCAGATGTTGTGGCACACGTGGAATTGCTAAGGATCTCTAAAGCTGCACCAGTCAATCAATGCTTGATGGCACAGATTGAGGAACCTAAATCGCTCTCTGAAACGATAAACTCTCTTTGATTTCTTCGATTCCGGCGATAAAAAGGCGAATATTAGTTTTATTTGATTCCGGCGATAAACATCAGATCTGGCTTAGATTCCGGCGATAAAACGACTGTGAATGTGAGAGACCACTGTCGAAAATTAGATCTGGACCACTGTTTTATCATCGGCGATAAACATCAGATCCCATTGTTCTCTTTCTCTCTCCCGTTCTCCTGCCGCTCGATCTCTCTCTCATCGTGGTTCTGAGTTGTATGTGTGCAGTATAGAAAGAAGGAAGGTTGGGGGGGTTGTGTGGAATGGCTTGCTGGAAAAGATGAAGAACGAGATCAATCGGTTGTGGTTTGGGTGTGTGGGAGTGCGGCCGGATATCGAGGTGATGAAGGTGGCCAGCGTTGCTCCGGTTGCTGGAGCCGGAGAAGAGAACGAGGGAGAGAGTAGGGGTGTCGGCATGGAGTTTTTGGGGTAGGGTTTTGACAAAATGAAGAGGATAAGGTTATATGTTGATTACTTGATTTGTGAGAGATTTATGCAATCAATTTAAGATTGAAATTACACATATACCCTTTTTGTATTTAATTAATTGGAAAAAATTAACCACACAATTACCATCATGCCACTCATTTAAATCTCAAGATCATAAAAATCAAGGGTCCATATCAGTTTACACAGTTCACTTTGGAGAAATTGTTCACATTTGAACCTAATCATATATATATATATTGGGTAGGGATCCTAAGAGAAGTCCACCCTATTTGAGAAACTTGAGAAGCAATCTGGACCACACATTTTTTCTAAGCAAAAAATGCAAAAATTTTTTATTTTATTTTATTTATTTATTTATTTATTATTATTTTTTTTGCAAAAATCGGAGCTTTTTCTTTAAGGTTTTAATTTTTTATTTTTTTTTTTAACTTTTTTTTTTTTTTGGATTTATACACATGTGTATATGTTAATCTTTTAACTATACATATATGTATATTGTCAATTATACATATATGTATATAGACAATATACATATATGTATATACATGCTTAAAATTGAAAAATATGTGTTATAAACCCTAAACCCTAAAGCTAAACCTTAATGCTAAACCCTAAACCCTAAAGCTAAACCCTAATGCTAAACCCTGAAGCTAAACCCTAATTGTAAACCCTAAAGCTAAACCCTAAAGCTAAAGTTAACCCTAAAGCTAAACCCTTAATGCTAAACTCTAATGCAAACCCTAAAGCTAAAGCTAAACCCTAATGCTAAACCCAAAATCTAAACCCTAATGCTAAACCCTAAATAATATTGCTAAACCCTAATGCTAAACCCTAAAGCTAAACCCTAAATACTAATGCTAAACCCTAAATACTAATGCTAAACCCTAAATAACACTTATTTTTCAATTTTAAACATGTATATACATATATGTATATTTGACAATATACACATATGTATAATTAAAAGATTAATAATATACACATGTGTATAAATCCCCAAAAAAAAATTTAAACAAAAAAAAAACAAAATCTTAAAGAAAAAGCTCCGATTTTTCCAAAAAAAAAATTGCATTTTTTTGCTTAGGGAAAATGTGTGGTCCAGAATGCTTCTCAAGTTTCTCAATTAGGGAGTTACAAATTTAATTTAGTTAGTTATTAAAGGGGAAGAATACAAATTAATGATTTATGTAAGTTTACCAATATACCCTTATATTAAAATTAAATGCAAATATTAAATGACGTAAAATAAAACATTGGGTAAATTACATTTTTCGTCCTTTATGTTTGTAGCGGGTTGCAATGGATAGCCTTTAACTTTAATAATTACAGTCACAATCCTTTATTTAGAAAACAAATTACACCTTTCGTCCTTTAGCACTAACCAAGTTAAAATTTTCAGTTATGTCTATCCACTTAAGGGTATTACAGTCATTTCTTATTTTTATTTAAAATGTTCATTAATAAAGAATACCATCTTCTCCAATAAATAAATAAACATCAAGTATCTCTCCCTCAGCTCTCTCTTTTCTCCACCTTCCTCTACCTTTATCTTCTCCATCTCTCTCTCTTAAAGCTGGTCACCACCACGAATTCCAGCCGCCTGAAACATGTCTAAAAGAATATGTAGGCATCATCAAATTTCAGAATCAACATCACAAGAATCATAGGCAGAGTACAGTAGAATAGATGTGTCACCCTCTCTAGACCGGGAGTTTGTCACTCTCTGGTTACAAATAGCAACGGTTCATGAAGGCGCAGAGAATATGTCAAATTATTCACATTTCTAAGCACCAACAGAACCCTAAAAGTTAAGAAACCATCAAACAACATGAAAAAAATTCAAACAGAACCTAGAAGTTAAGAAACCATCAACATGAAAAAATTGAAATTGAGAAACAAAAAGGCTTCAATTTCACAAATAAATTTCAACAAATAGGCTTCAATTAACTACAACCATGGTGAATTTGGGATATAACCTAAATAAAACATTTAGAATTCTGCAAAGAACTGTGAACGATCACAAATTTCTTCAATTATCATCAAATCTCATCTAAAAACCCAAAATAGTGCAGACAAAACAAGTGATTCGTGTATAAGAAAATGAAAAAACTAAATCAGATGAGAAAAAAAAAGAAATTATAAAAGAGATGACGTGAAATAATATGTACCCAAGACTCATCGGGAAGAAGATTTGGGGAAACGTATCAGGATAAGCTTTTGATTACTTGATGAAATGATAATTATTTAAGTCGATCTGAATGCCATGGCGAATATTATGGAGGAGAGAGATAGGATTTTATCCAAACAAACCCTATGTTTCTGGCGGCGAAAATTGGTGGTGGTGGCTGGATGTCGTCGGAAAAATGAAGGTGGTGTGACTACTCCAGAAAAATGGCGGTGGTGATGACTATTCTGTGTGTTTTGAGAAAGAAAGGGGTGTGTGTGTGAAGAGAGGGGATTTTGATTTGGTTATCAAATTTCAGGGGATTTGGATGGGGAAGAAAGGGTAGAGGGAGAGAGAGAGAGAGAGAGGGGTGGTGTACTACTGTTAAAGAGTGTATATAATATATATATTTTAGTTTTTTGCTTTTTATTAAATTGGTCAAAAGACTAAATTACCCTTGTATGATAGAAGTTAACTTAACATTTTAATCTAGTTAGTGTTAAAGGACGAAAGGTGTAGTGAGTTTTCCAAATAAAGGATTGTAGCTGTAATTATTAAAGTTAAAGGTTATCCACTGAAACCCGTTACAAACATAAAGGACGAAAAGTGTAACTTACCCTAAAACATTCTTATTGGTTGAAAATTCTTCTTTTTTTCTTCTTACAAAAAAGTTCTTCTCATTTGAACACTCCATTATATATATATATCAACTCTAGTGATATTGTATTTCTATTGCATATTTTATGTGTAATTCCATTGTGATATGATGTGGGTGATTAGAAATCCGGAAAAAAAAATGTAGTGACAGTTAAAATTATAATCGACTCCGCTACTCTAGGTGTGTATATAAGGCTAAAGAGTGTGGTCATGACCCTTATGTTCATCATGACCTTCAACATAGGTGTCATGTCAACAACCTCTAATCCACCATCTAAAACCACTACCCTAAGGGTGTGGTCATGACCCAAACCACTATCTCCTTTATTTTTTAATATGTTTTTGTCTCAAAAGGTAGCCTGTGGTAATCGTGGTTCAATCCACGCCAACCACCATAAATCATTGAGGGAGTTGATGTAGTCTTCCATTCATAGTCCTACGTGGCGAATCGAATAGCGAATTTTCGAATTATTTGAATCGAATTTTTTGAATTTTTTTTACCTGAATTCGTATTCGATTAGTATTTGAAACTCGAATTCGAACCGAATTCGAATAAATTCGATTTAATTATAATTCACCCTACATAATAAATTATTTAACTTTAATTTTTTAAAACTACTACAAATTAATTATATTCAACATAAAATATAATTATTTGTAAAATTAATTAACTATCAATATGTCAAACGCTAAAATTTAGAAGATAGATTGGTTAGTGGTAGCGATTTAAATTAGGTAAAAATTTAGAAATAAGTAGTATGAGCTATATGTTAGTAGGTTTGGTGATGTTATGAATAATAAATTTATCACTTATTGACGTGGTTTATATCTTAGCCAAGTTTAGAAGTTATGTGTGTGTGTATATATATTTGTGTGTGTATATACTTATATTAAAAAATACATATAAATTGAATTCGAATTTCGAATCGAATCGAATTGAAAATCATAAATTCAAATTCGAATACTAGACTCAAATACGAATCAACTCGAATTCGAACCTTATTAGTTGAATTCGAATCGAGTCAAATTTCGAATCCGAATCGAATTCTGAACACCCCTAATCATGTCCCAATCATGACCCCACACCCTTTAGCATAAGTGTGTTATACATATGTGTATATATATTGGAAAAATATTATAATACAAGCAATATGTAATAAAAAATAAATTACAAAACCTTGGTATCAAAGCAATATAAGTTTGAATGCGTCTATGCTTTGATGATAACGAGTCAAGTGCACTAAAATTGAAGTTATCACCAATCCCAAAGGACTTGGAAGAAGGAACAAACCTCATCATGTTCCCTTATTCCTCACTTCCACATGACCGTTAACATTCCAAGTGAAGTCCTATATATTACCGATGGTAAAATTCTTATTTTTCATCAACTTTCTTAAAACTATTCAAATAAATACTTTAAATATTTGTGGCGATTAAAATTTTATATTTATTATCTAGAAAACAATTTAAAAATCTATATAATTTTGTTAGATGGTAAACTGGTCGTGTTTAAATATCTAGGAAATGTTTTGATTTCTTTAAAAAATCATGTTTTTGTGTTTAAATATCTAGGAAATGTTTTAATTTCTTTTAAAAATCATGTTTTTGTTAGCTAATTTACGCACCTCTAATCCTACACATAATTCTACATATATGTCTACCACTGAACTTACACTTACAACCTAACATCTTTCTAAGGGGTAGGGGTGGTTATCACTCACCGCCCTTTTATCACTCACAACATCCAATCAAGTTCCGTCCTGTTATCAACCATTATTCCATCACTCACAAACTTTTTTAGTGGAAATGCTCATCACTCACCACCACACCCAACAATTTTCCCCCAACCAACAATTTCCCTCACAACAATAAAACAATAAAACATCACGCATCAAAAAAAATCACGAGTTATAAAATTGATGCGTGATAAATGATGGTGGCAGTGGTCTTTTACAATTCTCCACGCGTTGAAAATGTTCATCACAGACAAAAAAAACACCACCCCAGGTGACCTTATACATCTTGATACTCCTATTTATAAATTGATTTATTTTAAATTCATGTGACTTCTGTTCTTTATATCTATTTTCTTTTTACATTATATAAATCTGAAATTTATCACCTTCTAATTCTATATTATTAGAATAGAATGGATGCGTTATTCTAATATCAAGTAAGTTGTTATAAAATTAATGAGTGACCTTTGCATTGAAGTGGATAGATTTTTTTTTACCGGCCAACATAATTAATTTCGATCACTCTCGAGGTATCTATGGGACACGAGGAATCCTGAGCACTTTCGGAGTACCCACGGGACAAACAGAGTACTCCGAGAGTAACTAGAGTCAACCACCAATTCCGGGGAATCTCGAACACTCTCGGGGTACCCACGGGACAAACGGAGTACTCGGAGAGTAACTCAAGTCAACCACCAATTCCGGGGAAAACCCGGTAACCCACTCGCCCGTAGGTACGACAGTGAAATTACCGGTTTTACCCGTTTGGCTTAAGGTTTCTATGGTCTTCTATCATCGCCCACTAGTGCCCCACTCTGCATCAAGTGGAAGTTGAACCTGCATCTCACAAGAGAAATGCAAGCCCCCACCACTTGATCTAGATATCATGCCACAAATAAAGAGAAAAATGCCCGATAGTCCCTGTGGTTTCGCCTTTTTTCACCTATAGTCCCCAACTTTCTAAAATTACCTGAATAGTCCCCAAGTTTTCATTTTTTGTTCCCGGATAGTCCCTAGGTCTAACTTCAGTTGGTTTTCTCTGCTAAAAGGGTGTGAAATGACAAAAATACCCTTTCCTTAAAAGACCAAACCATAGGGACAATCTGGGCATCTTCTTCATTTTTATTTATAAAACCCCACCAAAATATCACATGCGGTGAATAGAAAGTCGTCTCAATTGGTTGAGCCCAGTTTCTCTAATATAAAGTCGCATCCTCATTTTCCTCATTTCCCCCCAATTGTTCCCACCACCACTACCAGCGGTGAGTCCCTCCGTCCCACCTACGATCTATCGGTTTAGCCCACCGCAATTACCACAACCGTTCTTGCTGTGTTCTGTAACCACCACCTACGCCGCCGGTTATGCTCACAGCAAACACCAGAACCGTTCGTGCCTTCGTGGGGTCTTCCGTAACCACCACCACCATGCGTGTCGCCTTCGCAACCACCACCTCTGATTCGCCGGATTGTGACTTAATTTAATATGCTCCCTGAGTTAGAAATCATAGAACAGGACGAAGATTTCCTTCTTTCTTGTTTCATTTGTTGGTTAATTTAGTGATTATATGCTTCCGGTCTTCTTTATTTTTGTATCTTTCATTAGTGAAGGTCAGTGGTATGGCGGATTGGGTTGGCAGTAATTTTGAATCAACTTGGTATGGTCTGTTTACCAATATTGAACTCTAATTTGTACAATCACTCTTCTCAAATCTGACTGTGGCGGTGATGGTGGAGGGAGGAGGAGGGTGATGGTAGGTGGAGGTTGAAGATGAAGTTTGGTGGTGGGGTTTTATAAATAAAAATGAAGAAGATGCCCGGATAGTCTCTATGGTTTGGCCTTTTAAGGAAATCGTATTTTTGTCATTTCACACCCTCTTAACAGAGAAAACAAACTGAAGTTAGACCCAGAGACTATTCGGGAACAAAAAATGAAAACTTGGGGACTATTCAGATAATTTTAGAAAGTTTGGGACTATAGGTGAAAAAAGGCGAAACCACAAGGACTATCCAGGCATTTTTCTCCACAAATAAATCTAATCTAAATCTTCTAATCTTCTAATCTTCTAATCTTCTAAATATTAATAAAAGACTACAAATAATGCCACATGGCATTCTCTCTTTCAACCACATAAATTTTATTTATATTTATTTAATAATATATTTCTTTTAATACTAATAACCAATATATATAAATATCACTTATCTTTATCTTTATCCTTATCTTTATCTTTAGTTTAATATCAATAAATCCAATTAATAATATTATAAATATCTAAATCTAATATCTAATAAATTATTAATATTTTGTTTTTTTACTTATTAATAATATTACCCAAAACTTTTATACTTTTGCAATTTAGACCCTTCGTTTTTTTTTTACTTATTAATCTAAAGCTTTTCATCTTTTCCAATTTAACCCCAACTCTTTTTAATTTTCAATTTTGTTCCACCATACTTTTCATCATTCCTAAGCTTTTCGTTTCGTTCTAAATTTTGTGAGTTAACGCACCGCAGCGTGCGTTTGGGGTTCAGCATTTTTCGTATATTTTTCCCGTTTGGCCCGTCAAAACACATCTATTTTTCTCCGTTTAACATGTTCGTCGCAACGCACGGGTCCTGGATTAACTTAGTTATTTTTTCTATGTTTTACGTTTCGATTTAATTTCTCTGCAACAAGCGTGCGTAATTTCAAAGATTTTACGTCTGCTTTTCGCTCGGCTTTATTTTTTTTTTCCGTTTTTATTTATTTTGTTTTTACGAGTTTCCCGGTGTTGGTGATCGCTGATAATGATATAGCATTGATACTACTTGACACAGTTTTACGACAACCGCTGCAACGCAGGGGCTTAATACTAGTAAAAATTAAAGAATTGGCCGGTACAATGTCAACGTTAATTACAAGGTTTGATTCTTTTCCTGAATTCGCCGGCACAATGTCAACGTTAATTACAAGGTTTGATTCTTTTCTACTTGTCCGATATGCACGCTACATAACTCATAACTTGTTTAAAAATAATTATATATATTTTTAAAATACATTAAATCAGTTATATACTTGTATTATTATCCCGTTAAAAAAAAAAAAAAAAAAAAAAAAAAAAAAAAAAAAACCTTATAGTATTATCAATGGGATTGGTGACTCATTTGGTGAAGGCCCAAAAAAAACTTTAAGAACAACTAAGTTTTTAGATTTTTTTTTGAAAGGATACTAAGTTTTTCGATAATGGGTTCAAGTCTTACAAACGCGAGAGAGTTAAAAAAATCGTATTAAAATAAAAATACTTACAGTGTTATAATAGTTATAACATCTATAATAGATACAATGTTATAATAGTTGTAACTAGGGCTGCAAACGAACCGAACGAACATGAACAAGACCTTGTTCGTGTTCGTTTGTTAAGAAATATATGTGTTCGCAAACCGTTCACGAACACTTACGAACGAGATTTTATGTTCGTGTTCGTTTGTTAAGAAAATGAACTTGTTCGTGTTCGTTTGTGTTTGTTAATTTTAGGCAACGAACAAAAATGAACGTTGACGAACACAAATTAGCACAAACTAATGTTCATGAACACAAATGGAAACAAACGAACACAAACAATCGTTTCATGAACAGAATATATAATACACTGACACTTATTAGATATTTAATTTGTCGGAATTTTGAAATATTTAAATAGATATAAAATCTAAAAACACTAATTAACTATCGAACACAAACAGATACGTTACCGAACGTTCACGAACATAAACGAATGAACACGACCTCTGTTAATGTTTGTTCGTTTAACTAAACGAACGAAATTTCTTGTTCGTGTTCGTTTGTTTAATAAACGAACAAACACAAACGAACTTCCCTCCGAACGGTTCACGAACTGTTCGTCGAACGTTTGGTTCGTTTGCAGCCCTAGTTGTAACATCTATAATAGATAACAGATGGAATGGTTGACGTTGCCTTCCATGTAGCTCAATATAAAAATAAAAATAAATAAATGAATAAATAAATATAATGTAATTTATCCTTGCAACTCACCCGGTCCCCTATCGTGCCCCCCACCCCAACCTCACTAAATAGCTTACCGAGGTATAATATTAGATCATCTCTAAGAATAATTCCATTGGGTTATTGTTTCTGAAGGCAAACACCATTGAAGAATTCTTGAAGCTATCAAATGGATCAAGAACAAGAACAAATGCAATTTCTTGGCTTTTTAGGCATCTTCAAAGAAACCTTCAAAATCATCTCAACTTACAAACAAATATTCACCCAAATCACTCTCGCAATCATCCTCCCCCTCTCCTTTGTGTTCTTGGCTCATATAGAAGTCTCTGAATACCTATTTGGCGAAATCCGAAGTAACGAATATGATCTTGATCAAACCCCCAAGAACACCAAGGAGTACAATTCGCTATCCGATCTAATCTCTTCTGAATGGACATACTTTTTCTTGTTTAAAGTCATATACTTCATATTTTTCCTCATTCTCTCCCTCATATCCACCTCAGCTATAGTTTATAGCATTGCATGCATCTACACATCGAAACACATGAGTTTCAAGACGGTCATGAGTGTCGTCCCAAAGGTTTGGAAACGGTTGATGGTCACGTTTGTTTGGAATTTCATCATTGTTTTCGTGATCAATCTACTATTTTTGATAGTTTTGGTCTTGTGTACCATGTCGCTTGGTTTTACGACGACTTGGATTTTTAGTCTAGGCATTTTGGGCATTGTTTATTTGGTGATTTTGGTATACATTAGTGTTATCTGGCACTTGGCTAGCGTGGTTTCAGTATTAGAAGAAGATTATGGGATCCAAGCAATGTTAAAGAGCAAGGAGTTGATCAAAGGAAAGATGAATGTTTCTGTAGCTATTTATATTGTTCTAAACATATGTTTTATTGGTATTCAAGTGGGATTTGAGAAGCATGTCGTCCTTGGACAAGGTTCACTCATGATCAGATCGATTTACGCGGTTATTTTCTTCATGTTGCTTTCGTTACTGATTCTTTTCAGCCTTATCGTGCAAACAATCATTTATTTCATCTGCAAATCTTTCCATCACCAAAACATTGATAAATCATTGTTGGCCGATCATCTTGAGGTGTATCTTGGGGATTACATGCCATTAAAATCCAAGGATGTACAACTAGAAAGTTTTGACATATAGTAGAATTACAGTGTATGGTTACTTTTCTCTTTGTAACAGTATGTGGAACTATACTTAATATAATATAATCTCGTCATATTCATTCGAGAATTCGCTATTAACTTGTTCTTTGAGGTAATCAAAACAAAAATTGAAAAAGCAACTACAACTTATTCAGTTCTCTCATATCTACAACACACAGTTATTTGTGATTATTTATCATTTATCATTTATCAACAATAACAAAAACGGTGGACGGGAATAGTATTTTGATGGGATTGGATGACTGTGGCGGCCACATGGCACCCACAAAATTCTTTTTTTTTTTTTTTTTTTTGCTAAATTACGATTTTACCCGGTTTAAATTTATAGTTTTATTATTGGTTTTGTTTTTACGCCGTTTAAATTTATATTTTTATTATTGGTTTTATTTGACCCCTCAGTTGAAATTTACAACTTCGCCATCGTTTTTGTTTTTTTTTTTTTTTTATTTCTGTCAAATTACGATTTTCCCCCCAAAACATCGCTACCTAAATGGAGTCTCTATTCGATTGGTTGAACTTCTCAAATATGTTAATCTTGCTAACCAAGTATTTCGTTTATCTGATTAAATCTAGAGTAAACTGCAATTTTATCCCATGGGGTTTAAGCCAATTGGCACTTTGACCTCCTCCCTGGAAAATATTGCAATCCCCCCCCCCCAACATTGTTGTTATGTCGCAAGATTACCCCCTGCTGTCAAATAAGTTAACAGAACTGTCAAATGGAATGTGAAATGACTATGTTACCCTTTCATATTACCCTCTATGGTTTGTTCTAAGCAAACGTATTAGCTCCCACTGTTAAATGACTAAATTGTCCTTTCTTATTACCCCCTATACTTTGTTATAAGAAACAGTATTACCCCCCCGTCTTAAGTATTTCATTGCTTCCTTACCCCCTGCAGTAACCAAAACCCTTCCCGCCAAAAAGGTTTGACCAGCCAAAGTCAAAGGATGCAGAAACTAAGTGTAAAACCTGGTAATTGAAATTGATAATGCACATAAACAAACTAAATGCCTAACCTGCTGCAAATGGACTTTGGTAAATGCCTAACCTGCTGCAAATGGTCATTTAACCTGCTCAAACATGCTCAAAATGAATCTGCTGCACAAATTGAATCTAACCTGCTCAAAATGAATCTGTTGCACAAACTAAATGCCTAACCTGCTGCAACTAGGGCTGTAAACGAATTGAACGTTCAGCGAACAGTTCGTGAACCGTTCGGCGGGAAGTTCGTTTATGTTCGTTCGTTTAGTAAATGAACGAACACGAACAAGAAATTTCGTTCGTTAAGTTAAACGAACGAACATGAACAGAGGTTGTGTTCGTTCGTTTATGTTCGTGAATGTTCGGTAATGTGTTCGTTTATGTTCGTGAGCGTTCGGTAATGAGTTCATTTTTGTTTGCTCGTTAATATTTATTTGTGTTAGTTCGTTTAAAGGTTTTTATATGTTGTATTTTGTTTTATTATTTCTAGTTTTTAAAATTTTGAAACCCTAGATATCTTATATGCCTCTCACTAACATCCCTCATTTCACTATTTCAATTTTAGTTTGTGTTAAAGCTTGAAAAATTCTTAATTTTGTCTCTATCATGTTTTTGATAATCACGCCAACTGTGTTTGGATAATTATGTTAAGTGTTCATTTATTTTTTGTGGATTCTTCATAATTTGTGATGAAAATGCAGATTTTATTCTAAAATGAATATTGTGTTCATAAACGTCGTTTGTGTTCATTTATGTTCATGAATATTTGTTAGAGTTCATTAGCATATGGTAAGTGTTCGTGAACAGTTCACGAACATGTTCGTTTCCTTAATGAACGAACACGAACAAGAAATCTCGTTCGGTAAGCGTTCGTGAACAGTTCATGAACAAGCTTGTTCCTTAACGAACAAACACGAACAAGGTCTTGTTCGTGTTCGTTTGGTTTGTTTACAGCCCTAGCTGCAACCTTAAAGATCTCACAGCTTGAACAAATCTACCTGTTGCAACCTTAAAGATCTCACAGATTTAACATTTTATCTACAAATGTTTGTTTTAAGATCTAGAAATACAAATCCAGTTACATCAAGAACATACATGATACATTGCCCTCTAGTTGATTTTCATAACAAGTGAAATACAAATCCAGTTAAGATCAAACCCTCTAGTTGATTTTCATAACAAGTGAAACAATAAAACCAAATAATTATGTTATAACTATTTAATGAATCTGCTGCTCAAATCTACCTGATGCAAATGCAAATGCACATTATAACTAAGCCTAACTTATGCACTCATTAACACTCAAATCCTGCTACAAATTCAAATGCACATCTAACTGATCATCAATCATCATCATTTAACACTCATATAAACAAGTAGACAAAAATGCATGTTAATCATAACCATCATTAACATCATTAAGAGTGTTAGATAACACTGCTGCTGCTGATCAAACATCATCATCAGTCATCAACATTAACATCTACTTTAAGTTAAGTTATCCTGCATATTACACAAAACCTACATAACTACTAGAGTAAACATCATCTCAATTCTCCGGTGGATAATGGAAGTTGAGGACTGGCCTACCAAACATGGAGACCACCAGGTGGACCACCAGTGATGTGCTTGATAGGTTCATCATCAGGTCAACTGTAAAAAAAACACCAAACAACACAAAATTAACAGTGATGAGCTTGATACCCTGTTTATAACATGAGATTAACTAACACTGACACAAATCCACCCCTAACCCTGTTTATAACATGAGATTAACTAACACTGACACAAATCCGACCCTGATTAACTAACAATGGACGATTGTACCTGACGTGTGGCGGATCAGGTATCGGATCAACCAACATACTAGCGACATTTTTGTTGGAGCTGTGAAGATTGTCGGAGAAGATCGCTTTCGTCGGAGCTATGAAGATCGCCGGAGAAGATCGCTTTCGTCGGAGCTGTGAAGATCGCTTGAGATGAAGATCGCAGGATGAACAGGATGTGGAGGAGCGGTGTGGGAAGGTGGGGGGTAAGAGTGTCAGGAGTCTCAAATGTATAGGGTGGTGTATTGTGTAAGATAAAAAAGTAGAGTGGAAATGACCAAAATACCCTTACCTATAACTGTCATGTCACACCCCAACCGATGGCGGAATCATCAGGGCATGGCACTGAGCGAAACAGATTGTCCAGAAGTTTCCATAACAATTATCATTACCAATCAATTTAAAATAACATGTCCCATACCATGTCTCAAAAGGTAAACAAATTATTACAGACAAAATCTAGGCAAATAGTTCTATTCCGACAACTCAGATTTTTCAAATAGCCCAATTGTTTATCTACTTCCAGAGACCCTTTATTTCATTTGTACATACAACTATTTGTTGGCCTCTAGAGCCTTATTCTAGCCTCGCTTTCCTAGCAGATAAGCATCCTAAACACATGTCACAAACGTTAAAATAAAGTCAATACACATAGTGTAAAGGCGAGTATACAAGTTTGATAATAGCATATAGAGTTCGAAATAGTTTACGCATAACCAGCACGTACACAGAGGAAAACGAAGCATGTTAGTTATCGACATGAACCTATCGATACCAATGACTGCGGGTTGACTGCCCAAGGCAGTTCGTAATACATGATCACCACTGTAATCCATGTAAGTAATTGTCCTTAACAACCCCTAAGTGAACGGGTGCTGAGTCCAAACTATAGTACTATCGTCGTTAAGGCAGGTAGACAGTATTCCATGGGTAAACATAACAAACACGCATTCATTAAGTCACGTATAACATGCGGTAACGGTTAGCGTTTAAAGTATTGCGTAGTGTGTTCGATTGTGATTTTGTATAAGTAACGTATGTAACACCCAAAAGTGCGTAAAGCAAAAAGGGATCGAGTATACTCACAGCGGTTGATGGATTGAAGGGAGCGCTTGAGAGTAGGGTTAGCCTGAATAGTTCGATAGCATAACGATAAGTGACGCGTAAACGGAGACAAGTGTCGATGGGTCGGTCAGCTGGTCGATCGGACAACTGATCGTGTGGGTGACAATCCGTTCGGACGGCTGTCCGATCGGATGGCCATTCGAGTGAATTGTTTCTTCCTTTGAGAAGAATGTGTTTGTGTATGATGGCTTGACTTTTGAAGTTTTTGTTGTAGCATTTGAAAACATTGAAGTATCTTTACCTTTCAGGTCGGTCGATCGGACGGTCGTTCGATCGGCCGGCAACCCGTTCGGCTGGTACTTCAGCGAGAACAAGTTCTCAGCAGGATGTCACTCGATCGGACGGCAGTTCGATGGGTGGCATTCCTAGTGCATTGAACATGTTGAAAAATCGATTAAGTGTTAAAGCCCAAGTATCTCATGATCCGAAGAGTAATCTGATCGGTTGGTAGTCCGATCGGTTAGCAATTCGTTCAATACTCAAACTTCAGTTGAGGTTGGTTAAATGTGGGTCCCGTAGTGCAAGCCGTTCGGGTGGCTGTCCGTTCGGACAGCACCCCGTCCTGGTCGTTCCGTTCGTCCTACACTTGGTCGTTTTTGATTGTTTGTCATTTTATCGAGGCATTTTGATAACAAGTCAAACAACAGGAACCTTGTCAATACTTGGTTCACCTGATCGGACAGGAATCACCCAAATCCGATTAGTGAACTGTTCGAGACGGTGGTTCACGTTTATCCCAATATCGGTAAACCTCGTGGATAGGATCCGGATCTTGAGCTAACACGACCACTGATCGGGTAGTAAGTCGGCACAAGTTCTGATTCTATCGGTTTTGAGGGCATTGAGTGTAAAAGAGTTGAAAGAAAGTTAGAAAACATTCTCTCAATCCTTTTTCACTGTGAATATGTTTAGATCTATGAAAGATCTTTGTTATTTTTGTGGAAATCGGTTAGATCTAAGTTGTTCTCGGTGGATTGAGGCCAAAACATGAAGTTCTTCAAGAACACCATGATGACATCATCCTAGAACACCTCAAATCTAGTGATTTCACAGTTAAAAGTTAAGATTCAAAAGATAGAAAGGTGTAGGAGTGCGTGTAGATCAAGAAAGTACAAGATTTAGGACGAGATCTTACCGGAATCGAGAGAAATCTGAGAAAAGGTGAGGAGAGCATGCTGTTCGGTCAGAGAGTTTCCAAAAGTAGAAAGAATGAAAGTGACAGGAGTATTTATAGAGTTCCAAAAGAGGAAAGGGCTGGCCAATCGGCCAGGCAGCTCGATCGGACAGCCTGTCCGATCGGACGGCTGGTCGATCGGCTGGTTGGCT
The DNA here is from genome assembly GCF_002127325.2 of Helianthus annuus. Lineage (NCBI taxonomy): Eukaryota > Viridiplantae > Streptophyta > Magnoliopsida > Asterales > Asteraceae > Helianthus > Helianthus annuus. The sequence continues at coordinate 96,361,410 of NC_035448.2, read as the reverse complement.
GATCGATCGGTCGCCTGGTTCGAGTGTTCGGTGCGACGAGTTTTGTTGTTCCGATTTCGATTGCAAGTGATGCGAATGCGATAGAGTTTACTATTCAAATTACTTTTAATCCCAACCACTCATTTCTCGCACTATCTCTTCTCCACTAATTATCATACTATATCAACATACAATCATCTTTATTTCGTATTCGTTTAGCGATTGCGATTCGATTCCGATTGAGTTCGATTGCGATTCGATTGATTACCACTCATAACATAAATAAACATGCACAAGTAACACATAAGGCACACACACACGTATAATAAACACCACAATTGTGATATTCGAGTTTGCGAGCGCGATGATGATTAGATTATTTCGATTAGCGTTTAGTTGACTTTATCGCATTGTTACTTCCTATTATTCACAGTCGTAAAGTGATTCGTAGCGATAAACATTCAATTACTGCGATTGTAATTAATTACTCCACATAATACCACTAACGTAAAACATATAATAGACTAACTACAGTCAAAGAAGTCAAAACAGGGATTGAGCGAGGAGAGACAGATTGCAATTAGCAATCTTTTCCTCCTTTGACTTCAATCTTGACTTTGACTTTGACTTCCGAAACACTGGGGTGTTACAAGTCAACCAACCGTTGAATGTTAACAGGGGATAATCTTGCGACATAACAACAATGTTGGTGGGGGGGGGGGGTTCAATATTTTCCAGGGAGGGGGTCAGAGTGCCAGTTGGCTTAAACTCCAGGGGGTAAAATTGCAGTTTACTCTTATATAAGCTATAGCAACACTTAGTTGAAAAAGGTTGTTTACTTCAAAGTAAACCCATCGTGTTTACTATAAAAATAACTAGAATTTTGACCTGTGCGGCGTGTTACGGCGGCAACGTCGACCCTGCACGATGATATCATTAATGTGTAGCGCGTGCACGTGACATTAAATTCATTAGACATAGATAAAAAAGAGTGTCTCGAACGTTGTAGTGAAGGGTCGTAAAAGTAATTTAGACATTAACGTAGTTAGGCATAGATAAAGAAAGTTGGCTAATGTGTCGCACGTTGTGGTCTAAAGTCGTAAAAGTAATTTGAACTTAGTCGATATTGGCTCAGTTTGTTACACGACTGGTAAGTTACCGATACAGTGCCACCAATCGCTAGATGTGCCAACCGAAAGAAAAAACCTACAAAATAAAACTGTAATATACCAAAAATGAAATCTAACACGTGTTTGGTTCGTTGGTTTATTCATTAATTAACTTAAAAAATTAAATGATTCTATTGTATGAAAGAACATTGATTTAGCAATGAAAAAAGTTTTCTGAAAGATAAAGAAACTTTCAAATATTGGTGTAAAAAAACATTAGTTAAATAATGATAAAAAGTAGTATCTTAAATAATATATATTGGTTTTGATGAAACATATCTAATGACCCACCAATGTGATATTTTTGGCTGGATGTTGGTATTGCAATTGCAAAGAAAAAATGAAAGGATGAAGGGAATCGAACCTGTGCACTCTCGCCGCAATTCACACATACCAACCACCTAAGCAAGTTGCAACTTTAGTAACTTGTATGACAGACATTTTATATATGCAGAAGATGGCGGTAGATGGCGGTGGCTGTGATATGACAGCCACCAACCATTGATTTTAAGAATATGTATAATAACCAAACCAAAACACATATATTGTTGTAGGGCATTGAAAAATAGTACATTGTTAAAATCTGTTGTTTATATCTTCATTCCCGTTTTGAAAATAAAATCACCGCTTTAGCAAATCCCACTAATATGGACTATTCCAACCCATTAGTTAAATATATGTTGTAAATAAAAAGAATAAAAAAAAATACAAAATTTGAATTTATCTCAACCCACATCTTTACTCGGAAAATCAAAAGAGAAAGTTGAAGGCTTTTTGCCGGCCATCTTCCCAGAGCCGAACTGCATCAACTTTCCAACCCATTTATAAAACTTCATGATATTTTAAAAGAGTGTTCCAGTATGTGTGTCTATCTTCCTATACTAATAAATGAAAATCGTTTTTTTACACGTGTCAATCTCGTACCTCCTCATCTTATTTTTCAATTTCTTTTTCCTAACAAAAATAATCTAAACAATATTTGATGACGGGGGTAGCCCAAGACTAAATAAAGTGACTAGATATGCAAATGCTTAAAAGGTTAAATGGTTCACCGGTTGAAAAGCTGTAAAGTGGGAAAAGCGAGGAGTCAACAGTAATCAATCACATCTGAAAGCTCGCTTCACCAACCCACGCCCGCAAAAGCAGAGCAGGTCTGCACAATACATGCTATTACCCAGGGGTCCAAAGCCTTCAACCCCAAAAGGGGAAACCCTCCATTGCAAACAGGTTCCACTAGTCTTGTACATACCATTTGAGGAGATGTCTTCCCCTATAAGAAGACAGCTCATTCACTCCAAAAAGACATTCTGAGGTGGAAAGATTCCTTCATCTCTGGTCATTCATAGAGTACTTGCTCACTTCCAAGTTACTCCTCGTCACATCCACCACACACATTCCGTTTGCTCTCATTTCTGGATTTGAGCTCGTCTCGGAGAAAGAACTTTAAGCAAACAGCAATTACATACTAGTGAACCTCCTTCCACGTTTTGCAAACGTGGGGGGACCCCGCGACCTGCGTTAGGCAAGCCTGAACCCTTCAGCCTTCTTGCCTAACCCACTCAGCTACCATCCTTGGTCTCGTGTTTGTTGCATCAACAAGTTGGCGCCCACCGTGGGGCTACGCCGCTATTTCTTCTCAAAAAGACCTAGTAGTGTAGCTCTCTTCACTCAAAGTCACCATGTCAGAAAGTGGATCTCCGGGAGAAGTGAACCAGATCCCTAACACTTCTACCCGGGTGGTGGCCAAGCTCATACGACTATAACAACACCGTTTTCGACTCCGGGGAGTACACCTGAGTTCCTTACCTACAACACACCAACCCCATCCAGATCCGGGGCTCCATCTCCCAATGTCGGTGTATCTGACACCCCGGCGCGTGTTGAACTTACCCCTGAGGGCGTCGCTAATAATTTCCTCGAGTTAAGGTCACTTCTTAACCAACATGTGAGTAAAGAAAGGGAAAAGGGTATAAGGATTCGTTTAGACTATGACGAACCTAAGCCAACGCTGTCTCCCGGACCACCCCTACCACCTTTTGCCACAAGAAGTGAGGCTGGTCCCAGCAACCCTTCAAACCCTCATCCTTATCTATCCACTGTGACAAATCCTACGGTACATCCTATCCTCTCTTCCCAACCAATTACTAGCGGTGCTCCTCTGGGACATGAGCTAACACTTGACCAGCTCCTACAGTCCCCGGTAACAAGCTATCCAGCTTCTTTAACAACCACGTGGGAGCAGGCTCTGTCCGTGCTCCCTTTAGCACGAAGTGCTGCTACTAGCACCCCTCTTGCAATAAACTGCTCGGTTGGTCCAGGAAGCCTTCAAGGCTTCCAACTCATGCCCAATATGATGACCCAGATGATGGCCAACTTCCCATGGCAACACTTCATTAATCAAGTGTTAGCCACTCAGGGGAATCATGGCAATAGTCACAATGTGGATACAAGGCCTGAAGAAGACTTGGCTAAACCCTATAAGCCAAGCAACCTTTCATGCTTCTCAAGGCAGATAGCCGATTATGATTTCCAATCAAAAATCAAGATGCCAACCCACATCAGAACGTATGATGGGACTGAAGATCCCGAGGACCACCTCCAGATCTTCACTGGTGCCGCTCGAATAGAAAAATGGTCAAATGCTGAATGTTGCCTAATGTTCATGCAGACTCTTGTTGGATCCGCCAGAATCTGGTTCAACGACCTACCTGCTCAAAGCATTCGAAGCTTTGACGATCTCAGCAGGGGTTTTCTGGCAAACTTCTCCCAACAAAGGCGATACGTCAAGGATGCAACAGTAATCTTCCAGATAAAACAACGTGATGATGAAAGTCTTCGAGCATTCATTGAACGATACAAGAAAGAAGGACTAACCTATGTAGGGGCTGACGAGAAAATGAGAGTGGCCGGCTTTATGAATGCCATAACCTCTAAATACCTCACACGAGATTTCAACAAATCTCTGCCCAAAACCTTGGAAGAAGCCCTTGAAAGGGCCGAAGCTCACATTCGGGGAGAGGAAGCTGTAGATATCAAGGAACAAAGGAAAAGAGGGTCTGGCTGGCGAAGCAGTAGTCCAGCCAGAAAGAGAGGAAACTTCAACTCCTATGACAGGCGCCCAAAGGGTTCAGACTCTCGAAGGGCTGAAGGTCGGAACCCTTCAAGCAGAGACAAAGGCATGAGTTTCACTCCCCTCACCAAAACCCCTCAAGAAATCCTGGCAATATAAGAAGTCAAACAAAACTTTAGACCTCCCAGGCCTCTCCCCAAAAGTAGAAAAAATGAGAACTCCACGCAATTCTGTGAGTTCCATGAAGAAAAGGGACATCACACCAACGATTGCTTCCAACTAAAAAAGAGAATTGAAGAGGCTGTTAAGTCAGGAGAGCTCGCCCATTTGGTAAAAGGAGTTCGAGACAAGATGGCTGAAGGCAAGGGAAAGGAAGTCAATATGGTGTATTCTGATGAAAAGGTTCCTCATAAGAAGCAGCGGTTGGAAGCCTGGGAGCTTCAGTGTGTCTGCTTCCCCCCAATGAGGAAGGACCCACTTCCCAGTCCCCTTGTGGTAGAAGCCACCGTGGGAACACTACAAACATGTAAAGCATACATAGACACGGGAGCAGCCACTGAAATCATGTTCGAGAAATTCTTCAACCGTCTAAGCAATGAAGAACGTTCAAGGCTTCAACCTTCCGGAACCTCCATAAAAGGTATCGCCGATATAACCCTGAAGCCTCTGGGGCAGCTAACCCTTGATGTTCGTTTCAGCGAAGGATCGAAAGAAAGAACCCGATCCTTAACCTTTGTGGTTATCAACATCCCCTCAAGTTATGACGTAATCATAGGGAGGCCCGGACAATGTGCATTTTACATGGCAGTGTCTGTCGGCCATGGCACAGTCAAATTCCCTACTGAAAGAGGGATAGCAACCCTTCAACCCTCTCAGGAAGCTTACATGATTGAGGGTGAAAGTTCAAACAGTGAAAAAGACAGGCAAGGGTTGGTCATAAACCCTAAATACCCTGAGCAACGAATAAGGGTCAACCCAAACCTTTCCCAGGAGACTCTTTCATACCTTGAAAAGCTGCTGAAACATCACAGTGATGTGTTCGCTTGGTGTCCTGAAGATATGACTGGGATCCCCCGAAATATTGCCGAGCACGAGTTAAGAATACCACCGGATGTCAAACCGGTGGTCCAAAAGAAAAGAAGCCTGGCACCTGAGAGAAGCCTGGCAGCTTGCCAAGAGGTTGAAAAGCTTGTGTCGGCCGGCATTCTCCGAGAAGTCAAGTACCAATCATGGGTTGCAAACCCTGTTATGGTCAAGAAACCCGACAACTCTTGGAGAATGTGCATAGATTTTAAAGATCTTAACAAAGCTTGTCCCAAAGATTGTTACCCACTGCCGGAAATTGATCTCAATGTCGATTCCCTCACGGATATTCGTTTAAATGCTTTCTTGATGCATACAAAAGTTATCACCAAATCCTCATGAAGAAGGAGGATGAAGAAAAGACAGCTTTTCACACGGACAAAGGTATCTTTTGTTATCAAAAGATGCCTTTTGGCCTCAAAAATGCAGGTGCCACCTATCAGCGACTCGTCGACAAGGCCTTCGAAAGCCAAATTGGCAAAAACATGGAGGCATACGTTGATGACTTGGTGATTAAGAGCAAGACGGAACACCAAATGCTTGACGATATCCAAGAAACTTTCAAGAACCTCAGGAAGGTCAACATGAAGCTCAATCCGGAGAAATGCTCGTTTGGATTCAAGGAAGGAAAATTCTTGGGTTACATCGTCGGAAAGCAAAGCATCAAGGCCAATCCTAACAAAGTAAAAGCTGTCCTCGAAGCTAAACCAACAAGAACCAAGAAGGAGGTTGAAAGCTTAAACGGGAAGCTTGCAGCCTTGAAGCGTTTTACCTCAAAATTGGCCGAAAGGTCTCTACCCTTCTACAAAACGCTCAAGAACTGCTCAGACAATAAGGATTTCAAATGGACCGATGAAGCTGAAGAAGCTTTCAATCAAATGAAGCGGCACTTAGCTTCCCTACCAGATATTGCTGCACCAGAAACTGGGGAGGTAATATCGGTGTACCTTTCAATTGCCGACGAAGCCATCAGTGCAGTTCTCACCATTGAAAGAGACAAGGCTCAGGTACCCATTTATTTTTTCAGCAAAACTCTAAAACTAGCTGAAACCAAATACCCTCCCCTCGAAAAACTTGCCCTAGCCCTGGTTCAAACAGCCAGAAGGCTTAGGAGATACTTCCAAGCACACCCTATACAGGTGGTCACTGATCAACCTGTCAAGAATGTGCTTGAAAAACCTGAGAACTCGGGAAGGCTAGCAAAATGGGCAGTGGAACTAGGTGAACATAACATCACCTATGTCCCACGAAAAGCCATTAAAGCTCAGGTCCTGGCAGACTTCCTGGTTGAAGTCCCAAACCAAACAATTGACGAAGTAAACACCACAACCGCTGAACCTTCCAACCCTGAAGCCTGGAAATTATTCACTGATGGGGCTTCAAGCGTTGAAGGGTCAGGAGCTGGTTTAGTTCTAATCAACCCTGAAGGGCTAGAATTCACATATGCTCTCCGTTTTAATTTTCAGACCACCAATAACGAGGCTGAATACGAGGCATTGATTGCTGGTCTAAGACTGGCCAAAGAAATGAAAGTCCAGAAGCTTGAAGTGTTCACAGATTCATTACTAGTATCAAGCCAAGTTAATGACAGCTATGTCGCCAAAGAGCCCAACATGAGAAGGTACAAAGAAAAGTCCAAGGAGTTAATGAACACCTTCCAAACATGCAGCATTAAACAAATTCCAAGGTCCCAAAACAAAAAGGCCGATGCCTTGAGCAAATTGGCATCCCTCACATTCGCCCACCTCACGAAAAAGGTGTTGGTTGAAGTGTTGAAGGCCCCGTCGATTGATGAACTGGAAGTGCAAGATGTAGTCACCGAGGAAGATCCAAATTGGATGACTCCCATCAAAAAATTCCTCCAAGATAATGAACTACCCAATGATCAAATAGAAGCCGAAAGGGTTAAAATCAAAGCAAGACAATATGTGTTGCAAGGAGAAACCCTCTACAAAAAAGGTTACCTTGCACCCTTGCTAAGATGTGTGGGTCCTGAACAAAGCAAGTATTTGATTAAGGAAGTGCATGAAGGAATATGTGGAGCTCATTTTGGAGCTAGGTCGGTGGTTGCAAAGCTCATGAACCTTGGATACTTCTGACCGTCGATGCATCATGACACCGTTGAACAATTGAAGAAATGTGATGCCTGTCAAATTCATACCCCAATTCCAAGAAGCCCCAAACATGACCTGGTTCCAATAACCTCGGCATGGCCATTCCATAAATGGGGAATGGACATTGTTGGGCCATTCCCTCTAAGCAAAGGGGGAGTGAAGTTCTTATTGGTAGCAATCGACTACTTCAGCAAGTGGCCGGAGGTTAAACCCCTTGCCAAGATCACAGGAAAACAAGTCATAGATTTCGTTTGGGAAAATATCATCTGCCGCTATGGGTTGCCGGGGGTAGTTGTCACCGATAATGGAAAGCAATTTGCCGAGAAACCTTTCAGCCTTTGGTGCAAGGAATACAGGATCAACCAAATCTTTAGCTCAGTGGCTTACCCGCAGTCAAACGACCAGGTCGAAAGGACCAACAGAAGCATTGTGGAAGGCATCAAAACAAGATTGGGAAGGTATGAAAGCAATTGGCTCGAAGAATTGCCTAGCGTTTTATGGGCAATTAGAACAACAGAAAAAACAAGTCACAGAAAACACCTTACAGCTTAGTATTTGGATCCGAGGCCGTAATCCCTGCTGAAATAGGAGTTGTAACCCAACGAATTGTCAACATGGATCCCGAAGTAAATCAACAAGAGACCATGTTGAATTTACAACTCCTAGAGGAAGCCCGAGATCAAGCGGCAATACAAGAAGCCAAATATAAACAAAAGATGGAAGCCTACTACAACAAGAAGGTTAAGAATGAACGATTCAAGCCAGGGGATCTAGTCCTCAGAAACAACGAAGCTAGCAAAAAGGAAAATCAAGGGAAGCTGGGCCCAAAATGGGAAGGTCCATATACCATCCTCGAAGCACACAAGGGCGGATCCTACAAGCTAGCAGACTCAGAAGGCAAAAGGCTTCCAAGACATTGGAACGGAAAAACCTTGAGAAAATTCTATGTTTAGACAAAAAGTTTGGTTTGTATCAAAACGAAAACCTTTTGTAAAAAAGCAGGTACTGCTTGAATAAATGAAGTTGACTTATCAAACTTGTCTTTCTATCCTAATATCAGGTTGAGAACCTAGCAAAAAACTCCATGGCAAGGGCCATGTAGGGGGATGAGCTCCCAGGCCATATCGCTCAATAGGTTCAAGGGTTGAAGAACCTATATAAGGGGTGAGTTCCTAAATCAATACAACTCCATGAGACCTATTAAGCAAAAGCAATAATGTCTCATAGACAGGTTTTGAACAGCCTACACCAATCGTTCCTTAAGCCTTAGAAATATAACCAACAAACAGGCTTACGAAATCAAGTAAATTACAAAGAAATAATGAAAAGGATAGATACTACGTCTTATTGTTAATAAACACTAAGGCAAAGTGTCTGCAGCACTGAACCCTTTAAAGTGTAAAAAACATAAAGACAAAGTAAACCCAACAAAGACAAGGCTAAAGAAGAATGACAATTGATAAAGGAAAAATAAGCAGACCCATCAATAAAACATGCAAACCAAACTAAAGACTATCAAGGTTTCAAGCCAACAGAAAACAAGCTCGAAAGGTTGAAGGCTTCAACCCAAAAACAGTTAACCAACAGGCTTGAAGGGTTGAGAGCCCATCAAACAAACCAAGCAAAACAAGTAAACAAACATAACACAAGTAACATAACAACCATCATATCATAACTAGGAAGGCCATAAAAGACCTTCAGACAAGAGTTAAAGCAAGTTCTAGTAACTTGCAAGAGAAACTATTGTTCAAGTGACCATATAGGCCTAACAAACCACCAACAGGAACCTTAAGGGTTCCTGGAAACCTAATATTGTTTAAAATATTACAGACATAAAGTGTTTGCTAAGAAAGCTACGAATAAACGTCAGGTGGCAGAAGGCTTGGAACCTTCAGCTTTGGACTTCTTGGCTTTCTTAGACTTCTTGGCCTTAGCACCATCATCACCACCAACCGCGGAGGCCTCTAAACCAGCATCTTTTGAAACATCAGGCAGGCCTGAGAGGGTATCATCACTATCCCCAGAGTAAGATCTCTTCTTTGAAAGGGAACCCAAAACCTCAGCACACACCTTCTCATTCAGTCCCTCAGGTTTCAAATCCTGTAAAACAGATAAAGGCTTACCAAAGCAAGAAGAAACCTCATGAATATAAGGATAGGTTAGCCTCTCCATCTGCTCAACGGAGCCTTTGAAAATATCAGAAGCCTCGGGACGAAACATAGGTGATTTCTCCAAGGGTTGTCCAGATTCATGAAGCTTGTAACCAGCAACAAGGCCTTGGTGTTTCCCCAGGTTAAGAAGCTTAGTATAAACATCACCAAGGGCAGAATTGAACTCCTTGGAATGTAAAAGGTAAGTGACAACCTGCTGAAAACCATGTTCAATTAACCACTGATTGTCAGCAGTAACACGGCCAACCGAAGCTTTCAACCCTTCTTTCTCCTCACGAAAGGCCTATTGCTGAACAGCCAAGGCCTCCCGGTCAGCTTTTAACTTCAGCAAGTTAGCTTCAAAACTCTTCTTCAAATCACCCATCTCAATATCATGCATTTTCTTCAAATCACTAACCTCCTTCCGCCACGCTGCTTCCTTCTCAGCAAAACCAGCTATCTCCTTTTTCATCGATGCTAGGGAGGATTTCATCTTATCCTTCTTCTTGGAGAAGTCCTCATATTCTTGCATCCTTTGACGAAAACGAGTAATACCTTGAGGAAGCATAGCAGCAAGGTTGCAAGTGCTTAAAACCATCCGAGACAACATTAAGTCATCATCCATCTCAGCAATGGTCTTGTGCACAGAAGGAGGAGCGAGATGACTAAGAGCATCCTCACAAACAGCAGCATCCTTGAAGGTGTCATCATTTTTTACTAACCAAGCAGGCACATAAGTCCCTTCAGGATTCAACCCTTCAATGTCCCTGCTTGAAGACTCCTGAACAGGGGTAGAAACAACCTTCTTGCTTTGAACATTTTTACCACGAACAACCAACTCCTTGTCCTTCTCAACACCTGCTTCAACTTGATCCTCCGAAACTTCAATATCATCACTCAAATCCACTGGTTCAGTAGAGGTGGATTGAGGACCACCTTTCAACAAACGACGAGAAGATCGGCGAGTTGAAGACTTGGGAGCATTGGACTTAGAAAAGCCCTTGACATTGGCAACACTGGCATAGCCCGTGCCCTCAAACCTTTGCTCGGCACTCCTAACCACAACATTCTCACCCAGAACAGACGGGGCATCCTCAAACACAACATCAGAAGTGTCGTCACTCTTGATAAAATCCAAAGCAGACATGACTGATAAAAACAAAACAAAAGCAAATAAGTCATAAGCAAAACGAAATGAGTAAAAGGCAAAAGGGGAAAATGCATACCAATGCCATTTCTCATTAGTACCGGATCCCGATCGGCTTTCCCCCAAATATTACTAACCCCTAAAAGCACTAACAAATGTTCGGGGAAGGGACGAACCCTCGAAGGGCACCCCCGAATGGCTGTAAGAAAGGCATCATTCAACTCAGATTCAGAAGGCTCCGGATCATTAAGAACAGCATCCGGATGCCTCCATACCATTTTGAAAGGAACAATAGACTCGGAAACCCAGAAAAAGCGATCCTTCCAGGACCCAAGTGTTGTAACCATGGATGAAATAAGGCAAGTATCAACCTTTGATGTCTCAAAGGTGAACCAGTCACCATTCTTAGCCACACGAAAAAATCGCCGAAAAAGCAACAAAGAAGGGTCATATCCAAGAGCACGACATAAAACCTCGAAATGCAAAACCCTAGCCATCCCCTTCGGATGAACTTGCCCAAAAGAAACCCGATAATACTCCAGCAAGTTCAAAACGAAAAAAGAAAAGGGATAACGAAGATTTGACCATTGAAAATGACGACAGTACAAAGCAATCGAACCAGGGATCGGTTTATCAACAGAAACATCGCAAGCAGGGGCAGTCGGATTAAATTTTTTATCAATGCCATATTCCAAACAAAATAAATCTACCTCCTCTTGTGTTACCCGAGAAAATGACTTTGCTAAATCCTTAAGAGCACCCATTTTTGAAGAAACAAAAAACGAAGAGTGAAAGATATAGAGAAAACTAACCTTAGAGAAGGAAGAAACTTGGAGAAGTTATGAGTAAAATGGAAAGGATTCGCAAAGTATAAAATAAATATGAACCTATGATAGGGGTAATAAAGGTAAATAATAACTTCTGCAAAACCGCCACCCTATCAACTGACACACATCAATCAAATCAACTGTCAATCATTTAAAATTCAAATTCAAATATTAACTGCCTTCAGCCTTTCAAACCTTCAAGCAACGAACCCTTGAAACATTCAAGCAATAAAACACATGCATAAAAGTCAGAAGTCTTTGAGCATACTACCCAAAAACCTCTGACTTGGGGGGCTGATGACGGGGGTAGCCCAAGACTAAATAAAGTGACTAGATATGCAAATGCTTAAAAGGTTAAATGGTTCACCGGTTGAAAAGCTGTAAAGTGGGAAAAGCGAGGAGTCAACAGTAATCAATCATATCTGAAAGCTCGCTTCACCAACCCACGCCCGCAAAAGCAGAGCAGGTCTGCACAATACATGCTATTACCCAGGGGTCCAAAGCCTTCAACCCCAAAAGGGGAAACCCTCCATTGCAAACAGGTTCCACTAGTCTTGTACATACCATTTGAGGAGATGTCTTCCCCTATAAGAAGACAGCTCATTCACTCCAAAAAGACATTCTGAGGTGGAGAGATTCCTTCATCTCTGGTCATTCATAGAGTACTTGCTCACTTCCAAGTTACTCCTCGTCACATCCACCACACACATTCCGTTTGCTCTCATTTCTGGATTCGAGCTCGTCTCGGAGAAAGAACTTTAAGCAAACAGCAATTACATACTAGTGAACCTCCTTCCACGTTTTGCAAACGTGGGGGGACCCCACGACCTGCGTTAGGCAAGCCTGAACCCTTCAGCCTTTTTGCCTAACCCACTCAGCTACCATCCTTGGTCTCGTGTTTGTTGCATCAACAACTATAATATGTGTTATTGTGTCCTTTGGTAATCGTAAACAAAGAATATATTGTCATATCTTCATCCAAATAATTTTTTTTTTTTGACTAAAACAGCCTCAATTTTATAATCTCATTTAGGCCCTTAGAAACTTAAGCCAAACCTCATGTCTCTATATAGACATGTGTATATTCAACTTTATATACAATAGACACAATAAAAAAGAGGTAAGAAGGTAAGGTTACATACTCCCATGGTAGGTCTCCTCCAAGATGCCAATGGCCGTCTCTATGTTGGTACATAAGCTTGTAACTTACACCTTCCTCAATTTCAACAGCTAAACCATCCATAATAAAAATAGATTAATCAGTTAATGCTCAAATTTTCTAACAATATTTATGTTAAGAACAAAAGTTAGATATGTACCCATAAAACTCACCGAGTTTCTAATAACTATGTAACTCACAATTGCAAGAAATATTTTTTTAATATTTTGTTTATCACGTCAAGAAGACGAGTTAAAATTGATAAATTCGAGCACAACCCATATGTATCAATCAAATCCATTAGTCATAGACACACTTAAACCCACGTAACCCAAACATGTCCTCGTGTGTTATCGTTTTTATCTAAACAAATCAATTGGCTTAATGAGTTATATAAAAATTGTAATCAAGTTATAAACAGGTTAAACATGATATCTAACGTTTGCAAAGCTAAAAACATGTTGTAGCAAATGTATAAAAGGGGTTGCAAATTAAACTTGTAGATAAATAAATAAACCAGCATACCAACCAAATATTGCTATTCATTAAACAATTTAAACATATTAACCGAAACACGACATGTTTATTATAGGAAACATACAAAACAACCTACAACCTTTTTTTCATATTCCATGTTTTTGGTCATCTAATGTACTACCTTATCAAACTCGAACTAGTCAAACAAGTGGATCATACACAATGATAACCTCTTTTGACCCACATCTAATCTACACACAAGCTCCTTCACACATTCCATACATCTGGTTAAAGCATACGACTATACCTTATCTTTTTGTACCCTACAACATACCAATGCATGGAAAGTACAAAATTAGGTGAATATGAAAACGGATGAAGCAACTTACATTTGTTAAACATGTGAATTAATGCGGTTGTAAGCATTTCAAAGGAATGAAAAACATTCAAATCAATCTTTCTTGCAATTCCAACTCCTTCCATCTTCACCTTCACAAACAATTCATTGTAGTTGTTGTTGTTGTTGTTCATCACATTCATATGTTCACCTTCTTCATGATATTTTAAAAGAGTGTTCCAGTATGTGTGTCTATCTTCCTATACTAATAAATGAAAATCGTTTTTTGACACGTGTCAATCTCGTACCTCCTCATCTTATTTTTCAATTTCTTTTTCCTAACAAAAATAATCTAAACAATATTAAAATAAACAAAACTTAATACGTGGGAATTATAAATTCATAAACATCTTAACTTATTTTTTTAGGCTCCTTTTATTTTCACACCCCTAAAGTCTTATTCTCACATCTTTTTTACTCTATCTCTCTCTATATATATCTATGTATATATAGAGAGAGATAGAGGGGAAGGATGTGTGAATATTAACACTTTCTTTTTAATTTAACAAACCATTCATTTAATGTTTTAAAATGCAATGAAAACAATAATTATGTTTATTGTAATAACAAATTTATCCTAAAATTACAACCATCCCTTTACAATTCAAGTCACATCTAGAAATTTAAATTTTAAAGTTATCTAATTTGATAATTACCAAAAAAAAATATTTTAAATATTATTGAGTAGCTATAACTTTATCTAATTGCTACAAACGTAATATGGATAGTTTAATATTTTTTTATCAGAACTAATAAAATAAGACCATTATTATTTAAATAAAATTTGGGTTATTACACGTATGTTTCTGAAATTGTTGAAACTTATCAGAAATTGACACAGTTTCTCTTATCGATGATTCAAATGCTTTTATTTAAAAGCTTGGCAAACATCACATGTTTTGATCAAACATGACATAAATTGTTCAGACGTCTGAAAAACGTCTCAAAAATATCGTTTTATAATTGTTAAATCTTCCTTATTAAAGATTTAGTTTTTTTTATTTATTCAACCCGTGTAATACACGAGGTTATAACCTAGTATGTAAATAAATAAATGTGTATGCGATGCATATATCTCCATCATAAACGTTATTTACATTATATTAGAACAGCCTAATCACATGTTTATGATCCTATGAGAAGTTAAGTATGTTCATGATGAATGAACCGCCGATAATGATTATATGTTTCGAAACTCAACCAGTCGGTCTTTCCTAAGTATCAACCCTGGTAAAAAATCTATAATTATCAACGAAGATTACCTTCAAAGCACGACTGCGACTCGATAGTCAACAACAAATAACCAGCTTCGTCATGAAAACATTCCACAATATGCAAACACGAGACTTGTAATGATCATTTTTATCCAATATTCATCAATTTGGTTTTCTTTCCTAATTAAGCCTGCCTGAAAGGTTGTTAACGAAACACCCTTCATTCTCATTTGTATTCATTTTGATGATTGGTACCAGCATTGTTATTATTGGAACCGGTACCGGTACGGTTTTATATGGTTTTCAATGTAGAAACAATCTTTTGTGCATATCATGACTTTAAACTAAGTATCGGTACCATATCGATATCGTCACGAACTTATAACCAATACCAATGATTGAATTATCGTCGTATTACATGGGGAAATTCCACTAGTTTAGTTTATATACAAAAGATGCAAGTAACACATTTAACCTATCACTTGCATTTAATTATAACTAGGGTGTATGCCCGCCGCATTGCGATTCGTTACAATACAGGTACAAAACATGCACTTTATATAGAAATTAACGCATGTGTTACATCGATCGAAAATGATAAAACAAACATAAGTATCGACACCAATGTTGTTCCAATGGTGTCGATCGATTGAGATCGTCATCGTATTGATTTTCAATAAATATTATACCAAAATATTGAAAAAAAAATAAAAATAGAATGCAAGTTACTAAAAAAATCAAATATATTGTCGGTTTCACTTGGGTTTTGTATGATAGCCGAACGATATCTATTTCCAGTAAAATTAATTATACTACAATGTTGAAAATAAAAACATAACTTCGAAGTTACTTTTTTTAAAGTTAATGAGCGCAAGTCATAATCAAGTTAAAAAAAATAAGTACTTAGAAAGTTTACTCACTATTCATTATTTAGAGCTTGATAAAACTAATATAATTACAGAAATTACAGAAAATATAATAAAAAATAAGCACTTATAAAGTTTAATCACTGTTCATCATTTTGAGCTTGACAAAACTAATATAATTACAAAAATATAATTATTTGGAAGATCACTACAGACGACAATATTCGAGTTTCTTGATCACGCCATGTTAAAAAACGATAATTTTTTAATAAAATTACATATAAAAATTATGTTATTCTTCATGTCATTTGTACAATCATATATATATATATATATATAGGGTCAGGATTTAGAGAAAATAGTGAAAAGTGTGAGAACAGTGAGAACACTTATGGATCGTCCGATCAAAACAATCCATGGACTAGATTGCGCGGTGGCGTTTTCGTAAATAACACAAATATAATTATGTGGGACGCGCTTCATTAAGGGTAAAGGGTCTTTTTACCTCTCATACCCAAAAAATAAAACACCATTAAAAACAAAATGCCAAAAATTTAAAATAAAACGCGTTGAATATTACAGGAAGATGAAACAACACAAATAACTGAGTTACAGTTATTAACATTTATTAGAAGAAATTCCCTCCTAAATTACGCGCCAAAAACATCATTATATAAACAAACGTAAAAACAAAGCTTCAATAATCACTTCAATCTATCCATTTTCTGCAAAAACACCTTTGGGAACAAAACGCCAAAAATGGCAACAATCGTTTCGTGGAGATACACTCTGGGAATCAGGCGATACGTCATCCATTTTGACAACAGAATGAGGGTGTATGTTAAGACGATCAGGGCTATTCTGAAGATGGAAGAAGATATACAGAGGCAAATCCTATCCATTGGCATCGCTCTAGACAACGAATGCCATGAAACGCATATGCTTATGAAAGCATTAACCAGAAAATTTGGACCAATCAAAGGAAATGTGAAGCCAGACCCTATCATGACATCATGGCGTTTTGATGATGAAACAGACATGGTGACGATTACATATGACAGCGGAGAGCAACAAGTCTACTGGCTAGAGAACATCATGACAAAGCAGCGACTGGGTTTCATGGAAGAATTGCATAACGCCACCTGTACCAACCAAGAAATAGACTCAACATTGGAGTTAATGCAAGACATGTTCAGGTGGAGGCTTCAAAATCGTCAGGAACAAGAAGCTGATGAAGGTGAATATGATGACATGGATGAAGATCAAGATGAAGACTCCAAGGAGGAAGAAGATGACACAACTGATGGATACTATTCAGATAAAGTACCTTCTGACGAAGGATTTTAATTTTTTTTGTCTTTTTTTTTTCTTCAATGTAATCTTCTTTTTTTTAAGATAATTAAATGATATATTTCTATCTTTATTAGCAAAACGCCAAAAAAATACTAAAAAATGGTTAACCTTAACAAAACGCCAAAAATAACAAAAAAAATATCTTTCTTGCGTAAAATTTTATTTACTCTGTTATTGTATAATGACATGTTGTTTTGCATAAGGCCATTTAAAAAAACGCCAAACTTAGAAGATGGGATGTCAATAACCTATAAAACTGATAAAAGCTAATCAACTCAGAAAATACAAAAAACGGAAACTGAAAAGTCATGCCTAAACTACGCGCCAAAAAACTCCTATAAGAGAAGAGTCTATACACAATGAAATTAAACACACCCAGAAAAACACAAAAACGTCATATCCTCTAGAAACCACTCCCTTTAAAACGCTACAGATGGCAAAGATTTCACTGAAATGCATCCTTTTTCTGAGGGGGTTAACTCAATAATATTTTGTTGAATGAGATGGACAAATATTCAAGAAAAAGAGACTGATGACATTGATATGTCATCATGTAAGCTATGTTTTTTATGATTATTTGAATGGAATAAGCAGATCAATACAAGAATAAAATGCTATTTTGGACTCCATTATTACAAATAGCATCAAGCAAGAGTTGATCTTTAATGACATGCCACCAAACAAGAATATCACACCAAAAAACAGGTTGCCACTAAGCAGCTACTACTAAAAAAAACGGGGTTTATGAAGGAAAGTTGGCATCTAGCTAAAGTATTCAAAAATGTTCAAAACGCCAAAAACAAATTCAAGAAAAGAAGAGGCTGATGACATTGAAGATTCGGAAGAAAAATTAGATTACCATTTTGTATTATTTTTGTTTTCATTTTATATTGTTTTGATATCAAGTAATATGTTGTTTTGTTATATAAATAAAATTATTATAAATAAAATACATTATTATATAAAACGCCAAAAACTACAAACACCAAAACGCCGATAGTATGAAAACTGAGAGAACAGCTGCTGGCAAAGCACCTTGTAAAAAAGGGGTATTAAACGCCAAAAAATTCACTAAACGCCAAAAAAATTGGTCTTCTGTAATCTTATGCAAATTTTAATGACTCGTAGTGAATTTTTATACAAAAGGCAAAAAACGCCAAAAAATTAACCAGAAACGCTATAACGCCAAAAAGTTATATATGTGACACAAAAACAATTAATTAAACGCCAAAAAGTTTAAAAAATACAATTAACGCCAAAAAAAAAAACTTAGACGCCATAAAATATCATACCGCGTAGGGAAAATAAAAGAAGAATGAAAAGACAAAAAAGCCCTCCGCCCTTCTCTATGACGCGGGACACGTGTTGGCCAGGATGCGTTCTCACCGTTTGTCACACCACTATTTTCCACGTGTCACCGGTGGGCCCGGTGGGGGATTCCGTGACGTAGTTGATATCGTCATAGTCAAACATACAAAATATAAATGCACAGCGGAAGCAAAGAAAGATTTATTTCAACTTAAAAATATTGTAATATTCGAGTATCACAAAATAGTCGAAATAGATCCACAGGCAGATCCAAACAAAAGGAAACTTCATTTCAACAGACTTCATGCATCCTAAGCTTGCGAGACTTCTATGGATGCTAAGGAGTGACCAGCCTATTACGCATAGTACCTGCACTTAGCCTTTTTGGAAAATACGTCAGTTTACACTGGTAAATACAATTTAACTGACTCATTTTGAAAATGTTTAAAATTGATTTAAATGCCCGTGGCATAAAACTTTTTATAACTTGGGATAATTATTTGCTTAATAATCTTGTAAAAGAATTACATGTTTGTTATGCGTTCAGTTGCCCAGGTCGTACCGGGTTAAAGATTAATAGACACACCACTTAATATAATTCCGCCGCGAGACTTCTCTCGACCGACGATTATACTTTAATGAAATACACTACGGGTGTACGCCTACACCCGAGTACTAAGGTCGTGGCCATTCTTTGAATGATGCCAAGGATATCCGGGACATGGTCATTAAACCCCCAAAGGCGTTAAACAAACAAAACAGCATTTTTAAACGGGTTAATTTGACAACACTTAACCATCAACTGATTAAGGTCAATTCCCCGACCAAGCGGTATTTTATATACCGTACCCCAAGCCCATATAGGGAAAATAAGTTAAACGTATTTACCTGAGCAAAGTATAATTCAAATACAGCGAGTGCACGTAGCTTTTACTGGGCTCCTAGATCTGGAAATTAAGGTTTTAATAACCTATTAGAATCCTAACGGGTCTTAAGCTTAGACCGGTTAGTTTTATATGAAGATTACGGTTTTAAACGCACAATAAGGCGAAGACCGTTTTAGAATATGGTTTTGACCCAACAAGCTTGCATGCTTGTTTAATATGGGTAATATGATCACATTCTGGATTTTGAGACCGAAAAGATATGATTTGACCCGTTTCGGCTAAAATGGGTAAACTAGTCACATAAGCCGATTCGAACGCGTACAGTGCGTAACGAGTAACCATAAGAGTCATATACATGTTTCTGAAGTCAATATGCCTAAAATATGTTCTGATATCAGAATGATACCTTCCATTATGCCCCAAATGATTTTAAACCAAAACTATGCCTCATAAGGGCGTTTTGGTCATTTTATAAGGTGTAAAAAGGGATGAAATAATAACCTGAGTTACAGGTCTGATTAAATTAGTAAATATACTTAATTTACTAAGTTATAACAGTAGGGTATCAAATCTATGTGAAATTTATTACCTTTTACCTTACTATGCACCGTAGGGGCATTTTGGTAATTTCACATGTGCCTAAAAGGTCAATTCTGGAATTCTGAATTCAAAACATTTGCCTACTGTTTAAAATATAAAAATTCACTGATTACATCAGTAGGTTCAATCCCTTAAGCTTAATAAGGTTCTAGTGCACTCTTATGCGTTAAAAACGCTTAAAAAGGCGATTTGGAGCCATTTCCGGGTTTTCTGTAAAAAGCTGATATTTTTAATATTCCAGAAGGCTCAAAATAATTTATTTATCATAGCAAATCAGTAGAAATTGGTTTGAGGTCAAAAGGATTTGTAAAACTCATCATATGGCTAAAAAGTGCAAAACCGGCATAAACCGAATTAATCTTAGAACACTAAGTTATGCTCAGCCTAAAAATAAATAAAAATCTCCAAAAATCCCAAAATATTATTTTATAACAGTGGGTAAAAAGTTTGGTATAAAAATTTGGGTTTTGATAGGCTATATGCAATTTACACCAATTAATTAGTAAAGAAGCTCTTAATTACGCTATTGAGCATAACTCTTAATCTAGACCTCAAACTGACCTCAAATTTTGGGTGCAAGTTTATAAATCAGTAACTAAGGTGTCTACCCCTTTACATTTTCAAAAATCACATTTTATGGTCAAATGGGCATAATGGTCAACATATAAGCGATTAACGGAAACATGCATGTGAATAGGATGTCTAGTGAACCAAGTTGTATAATCTCAGAGAGTTATACTAACATGCAAATAGGTCCAAAAGAAGCTCTAAGGCAATCCTAAACTTGGCTTAAACGGGCCAGAATTGATAGTCAAAGCAGAAGTCAAACTTTGTGACTTTCGGTTCCAAACCGAGCCTAAACTGAAAATTGTCGAGTTGAACATGTTGGAACATATTCTTACATTAATTACCAAGTTATTTTAATGATCAAACAGGTTGCATGTACCCTGCATTGCTAATTATGCATTAATTCGCAAATAACCTTTCTTTTGACTTTTTATAATAAGCTTTGACTCGACAATTAACATAGTTAGAGTGGGAATCTGGAAATACCCTTTTAAGGGTTTGTTACCCACATAATTACCTACTTAAAGGTACTTTTAATTCGTGATTTGACAGAGCACATTTTAATTAATCACGAAGTCAAACCTTAATTACGACAGTTTGACTTTTAGCTAATTAACTAAGCTAAAACGAATTAGGAAGGGTTAAGGACACTTACAAGAGTCCTAATTATGCTTAGGGATGCTAAGGAAGAGTGCTTGCTGTCCAGAGAGCTCCAGGGAGTACACTTGTGAACTTTGCAAATGAATGCCCAAATGTTTACAACATTCATCTCCTTATATAGCATTCTTGATCTCATAAGATGGTGCCACAAGAGTCTATGCATGCTCCCTGATCATCACAACTGTCCCTAGTGCATGAAAACCCATTTGTTCAGCCCCTGGTATCAGTTTACAGGCCACAAAGTCGGTTTAACTTGCTGAACTGGCAGCTGTTAACAATTTTCTGCCCAGATCAGGCCTAGGTGGCACACGTAGGGTTTCTTAAGGGGTCTACGCGCTACACCTAGCTCCTGTGCGACCGGAAAACAACTTTCAGCATTTGCAGTTTCAGTCCCTGGTCCATATTATGTTTATTTAACTTTTGTTTATTGCATTTTGGACCCCCATAGTTAACTTTTAAGGGTCTTGGGTTACAAACTAACTTCGTTAAGCTCCCGGTTGGTTACGAGGTCACCCGAATGTCTTAAATTTGCAACGTTGACGCTTTTAACCCTTCGTATACGAATATTGTCATAACTTTCTCATACTTAATCGAAACCTTGTGAAATTTTTATCACACATTCTTGTGAGTATAATTTATCATTACAAAGCTTCGGGTCTGCTAGAAGATCACTCAGAGGTATACTTTAAACATGTTGACACATTTAGCCCCTGTAGTTTGTAATTCCTCACTTTCTTTCACAATTAGCTTCGTATGATCCATGATTTATTCGTTTAAGGGTATAAACATCATGTAGGGTTATTGAAAGACATATTTATTCATTGTTGACATTTTGAATCCTTTTACACTCATAGATTCCTTGTTTGTCAACTTTAGTCCCTCTAATTCAAACCTTTACACGTTTTAAGTCCATGACACGTGTCGATACATTATTGGACATGAATTTTCGAGGTGTTACACCGTTCTTACACTTTTGAGCGTTTTCTCCTGATTTCGTTTCTATATATATATAGGGTCGGGATTTAGAGAAAACGGTGAAAAGTGTGAGAATGGCGAGAACGATTTTGGTGGTGACATGTGACATTGATGCTAAATTACACTAAGGGGTAATATTGTCAAAAAAAACCCACTCACATGAACTGGGTGTTCAAATAAAACGCCAAGAAAATACCCAATTAAAAATGCCATAAAACACCCAGTTCAGAAAAACGCCATGAAAAAACTCAGTTGAAAACACCATAAAACACTTAGTTCAGAAAAACGCCATGAAAATACCTAGTTAAAACGCCATAAAAACACCTAGTTCAGAAAAAAACCATGAAAATACCTAGTCTAAAACGCCATTAAACACCCAATTCAGAAAAACGCCATAAAATCCAGTTAATTTTTTTCCGAAAAGTATATCAACAGTATACTCGTTGGAAAGATTAAAAAACGCCGAGTTTTATGGTGTAATTTTTTTTCGAAATATAATCATGTATGAAAAAATTATTGTCATTTAAATATGATGGGGGAAATGGCACCTTTGTTTAAATATGATTAGTATGTGCACCTTTGTTTGGATCTTCCTATTTTACCCCTCCTGGTAGTTTCAAGGCCCCTATTATTTACAAAAATGTCACCGTATCAATCGCAACCACAAACCACTAAGATCTTGTGGCTGAGAATCGTTCTCACCGTTCTCACACTTGGAGGCGTTCTCTCCTGATCCTGTTCCTATATATATATATATATATATATATATATATATATAGAAAAAGTATATCGTACGTTACGGCTTAACGTACTTCACGTACAACAACGTGCGTGATTTGTTCTATAACATGCGTGATTAATGTTTTCAATATGCGTAATTATTGTGTTTCAACATGCGGGATTTTGGATTTTTGAGTTATAACGTGCGTGATTTTAAAATGAACGTGCGTAATTACCTATCGTACGTGAAGTACGTTAAGCCGTAATGTACGTTAACCTTCCTCTCTCTATATATATATATATATATATATATATAGGTTAATGGGGTTTTTTCGCGCTATCACGACGTGATTTCAGTCATTATCGGTTCAATTTGCTACACTACAGATACGATATGATACAATGCATGCACTCAGTATAACAATCAACACGTGTTTTACATCGACTGAAACTATAAAAACGAACATCGGTACCGATCTTTTTCGGATCACTACGTGAAAAAGGGTCTACAGCCACACTTTTGGCAAAATTGTACTGTCACACATTTGAAAAAATGTGTGGCTAAAGGTCATTCATAACATTTTAAAACACCTTTAGCCACACATTTTATTATTAATGTGACCATTTACACCAGTTCAGTATCATTAGCCACACTTTTAGAAAATAGTGTGACATTTACTAGCCACAACTCGAAATGTGTGACCGAATGTTTTCTATAGCCACATATTTTTGTTTCGTGTGACTAAAAACTCATGTATTTGACACCTTTAGTCACACTTTAAGAAAAAACTGTGACATATATTAGCCACAGTAGCAACGTGTGGCCAAATGTTATCTACGATCACAGTATTTGTTTTCATATGACCAATAATATATTTATTCAAAACCTTTGGCCACATTTTAAGAAAAAAACCATAGTCACACTAAAAAAGTGTGGCCAAATGTGATCTACGACCACAATATTTGTTTCATGTGACTAAGAATAGATATATTCGAAACCTTTAACCACACGTTAATAAAAAATAGCCACACTAAAAAAGTGTGGCCAAATATGATCTATGACCATGTTATATGCTTAATAATGTGGCTGAAATCTAATATATATGGCCACATACATTATTTTGTGTGACCAAGTTGTAGACAATAGCCACACTTAAAATTACAAAATTTCATGTGGCGTTACATGAACATTTGTCACACCATCGTCACTTTTTTATATTGTGTGACGAAATGTTATCAAATGTCATGGAAAAAATGTGTGACCAAGTGTGTTTAACTTACAACATCTTTAAATACTCTTTCCAAATATTTCATCCTGACACTTAAACACCCCCCCCCCCCACAAAAAAAAAATCATCCTAAAACTTCCCCCCTAAAATGTTTAAATTCATCTTAAAACTTCCCTCCTAAAATATTTCATCAAAAAACCTTAAACTTCCCCCCAAAATATTTCATCTAAAACTTCAATCTCAAATAATATTCTCATTTAAAAATTATATTATTAAACAAAAAAATCTTACTACAAATTTTAAAAATACAAACTATTATTAAATATTATATATACTAAACTATATTTGTTTTCTTCTAAATAATATGTTAACGTATGTATATTAGTTGCATTTATATACATTTTTATTGTATGCATATTAGTACAAGTATCAAATTTTCCGTACCAAATTGTTTTCGGTACCCACGTTTTGGCGTTTTCGGTACTCGTACTTTTGGATTGGTACGGTACCAGTACTTTACCGAATTTTATTTTCAAATACCGGTACCGTACATTATCGTATCGAATGTTTTCTGCATCCTTACCTGTACCCATATTTGATGATTTTAGGTATCGGTATTTTTGGTACCGGTACCAATACCGGCACCGAGCTCATCCCTAATCTTATACCTGTTAAAAGACCACATTGGGCCTTAATGGGTCATAAAAGCCAATAATGGGCTTTAATGGATCACAATCAACAATAGTAGATCAAACATGTCTTACTAGACCATATTATGCCTTATTGGATCACAATAAATAATGGTAGATCAAACATGTCTTAATAGACCATATTGAGCCTTAATGGATCATAATAGCCAATAGTGAATCACACGTGTGTTAATGTGGGCGTTAATGGATCACAGTGGACAATAGTACATCAAACATGTCCTAATGAACAATATTGGGCCTTAGGAGATCACAATGGCCAATAACCGATCATACATGTTTTAATAGACTATAGTGGGCCTTAATGGAGCACGATGGACAATATTGGATCATATATGTCTTAAAGGACCATATTGGACCTTAATGGATCACAATGTAATAGACTATGCATATCTTATTGGGCCTTCATGTATCACAATGAAAAATAGTAGATCATACATGTCTTAATGGACCGTATTGGGCCTCAATGGATCACGATGGACAATAATAGACAATACATGTCTTAATGGATCATATTGGGCTAAAATGGATCACAATGGACAATATTAGAACATACATCTCTTAATGGATCATATTGGGCCTTAGTGGATCAAAGTGGACAATAGTAAATCATACATGTCTTAATGAACCATATTGGGCCTTAATGGACCACAATGATCAATAGTGGACCATACACGTCTTAATGGGCTATATTTGGCTTAATGGATCATGATAACCAACAATATATCATACATGTATTTATCGACCATTTTAGGCATTAATGGATCATAAAGTATCAATAGTAGTTTATACATGTCAATGTATTAATGGACCATATTGGGCCTTAATGGATCATAGTGGACAATGGTAGATGATACTTTTCTTAATGGACGATACCGGCCTTAATGTATCACAATGGAAAATAATAAATCATACATGTTTTCATGGTCGTATTAGGTTTTAATAATCACAATGGATAATAGTAGATCATATACATAACATGTAATTTACATATCAAATGCATAAAAATATATAATTTCAATTTATGTTTTATAAATTCATATGTATTAATTTATAGAAATATAAATATGTTTGTGGAAAAAAATAGTTTACTAGCCACTAATTTATATGTATTAATTTACTTTTTATAAATTTCAATTTACTGTAATCCTTTCATTTTTATAAATTTCAATTTCAAAATTTTCAGATTTTCAACTCTAAATTTCAGTTTCCCTCTCCATCTCCATTCTAAACCCTATCTCCCTCCTTCCCCAATTGCAAATTCTCCACCTTCTCAAAATTCTCCAACAAAATTTGTTCAGTTTCCCTCTCCATCTCCATTCTAAACCCTATCTCCCTCCTGCTTCACATCGGCTATATACTCCACCGCCTCGATACTTAATAACAAAAGAATTCCCTAAAACCTCAACCACCCCTACAAAAACCCTCACGATCATGAATCATTCTTTCAGTCCATTACTCTCAAAGTCACAGCCATGGACATCATCTGCTTCAAGCTAGACACAACCCATATGATAATGACATCACATATGAACAATGGAATTTTGGTTAATAAAGTGTTAATTTAGTTTACAGTGGCTCCCTCAAGAACGCAGAGCCATCCTTATTTGATTTCATTCAGGTTTCTCTCTTTATGTGTCCTTGTTTTCTTTGTTTTTCTTGTATGAATGGTTCTATAGGGTTTCTGGAATGTTAAATTGTGTTGTTGGTGTTGTGGTCAAGATGGGTTTGGTTGAAGTTGCACGCAAGATGTTTGATGAAACGTGTGAGAGAGGTGTGGTTTGGGATTCTTCTACTTCCAAGGTTTTGATCACTAGGTATTGTGAGAATCTACAAATTGATTGCTGGGTTTAATCGATGATGGTAGTGTTGGCCGTGCTCTTCAAAAGTGAGTTAATTTTAAATAGAGAATGAGATGCAATTGAGTTTGATTTGATAATTAAATCCGGTTTTGGCAGATCAGGAACAAATTTGAATCAGTTAGCTGGTGTGGCAGTGTCTAGACCAGAAGGAGAGCTTGCTAAAGATGGAAGAGAATCTCCTGCATCTAGACAAATGTTAAAGAAATCATCTTTTGGAAAAACATCCCAAGAAAACACAAAAGGTAACTGCTTCTTGGTCTCCAAAGAAACATCTACTCGAAGAAGGTTCCAGTGATGTGCTTGTTAAGGACTGTGAGCAGATCATGCCCTTGGAGTTTTCTGAAATCCAAGGACAAACTAAAAATTCTTTTTGAATAACGCTGAAATTTTCTCAAAAAAGCGAGACAGTTCGAGGCATGTTTTCTTCATTTTAGTGCTTAAAAACTAGTAAATTTATGAATTATAATGTACTAACGTTGTCTAAAAAAAGCATAACCTTAATGCATCACCATCTCTGTTAACCTTGAAGCATGTCTGCATGTATTATACACTTATTTAGAAAAGTATGCACCTGATTGATAACTGGCAATATGTAAATGGTTTGGGTCTAACTATAACTACCTGAAAATCTGAACTTTGAGCTAGACGAAATCAATATATACTCTATTTTAAACAAATTAATACAATCC
This sequence comes from Helianthus annuus, assembly GCF_002127325.2. Lineage (NCBI taxonomy): Eukaryota > Viridiplantae > Streptophyta > Magnoliopsida > Asterales > Asteraceae > Helianthus > Helianthus annuus. The sequence goes on along the minus strand of NC_035448.2, from coordinate 96,334,201 downwards.
TCTATACAAAAGATAATCTGGTAATATTATATAAATTGTGCTTAGGAACTGATTTGATGCTAATTATGCCATAAAAACCGGTGTGGATCATGTTAACGATGCTTCTATTACAAGTTTACTTGTTCCCCACTATTAAGAAACTGCAGGTGCCCCTTTAATGTTGTAATCAAATCAATAGTGTACACTAACTATAGGTAACCAATATAGTCTAACCTGTTGACTACAAATTCTATACATCTAGTATAAATCGTGATCGTATTGCTAAATGCGTATACAATGTATGTAAATTGTTATTTCATATGTTCGTGTCTTTTGGTCAGCGTGGGTGTTTCTTGGTAGAGAGTTATCTAAATGATGATACCATTCGGCGAAGGTAGTTAAAGCAAATGAGTCAGAAATTAGTGTATCTTTGTTAACCATGGAATCAATTGGTATCTTGCATTTTGAGTCTTATTACAACACAACATCCCAATGTTTATCAAAATTAGGGTACAAAAAGAGCATACAATGTTAGTTTACTGTTATTGAGAGAGTTCATTGGGTATATTGATCAGTGAGCCCAACCCACTAACCTTTCTTGATCCATTTCTCAGCTTACCTGTTTGCTACCTTTAAGTTTACTAGATTTCTTTTTTTGTTTAGCTTACCAGTTAGTTTTAGATGTGGTCATGTGATTTTAATTGTTGTAGTATTTAGTTTTTCAGCTATCAAAATTTAGTAATACAATAGCACCAATATGTATGTTTTTCTTCAGCTATTGGTAATCAACATTTGGTAAAACCATCGCATAACTGTAAAGATGTTTTTTGTGATGGATAGAGTGATTGATTTGATTCTTGGTTTGTACAACATCATGTAATCAGACCTTGTATTGGAGTCAACTAACATGAATTTATGATTTTGATATCAAAGGAAATCTTGTGGTGAAAAGGCAGTCACTACTTCTTTGGGTATCCCAATCAGAATGAACAACTGATTTGCCACCTCTGTGCTTGTGAATGGTTTGTACCATGGGGATCAAACTCGTGTTTCTGTGGAGTATGAAGTGCCAGAAGGGATTACAAAGTTGCCACCAGATATTAAATCACTGATAATATGGCAGCCTGAACATTTGGAAGATGGAGATGGCGATTCTATACCCCTAGAAGTGGACCATATACTTGTTAAGTTCACCTGACCCCACCAGAAGTATGGCATTTAATAAGAAAATACATTAGATTTACATATAAGTAGCTAAATATTACTCGTTATTGCTCATAATGATGTGATGAAGTACATTGACTGTTTTTTTATGGACCAATGTTATCTCCTTTTAAATAGATTGGGGAAGACTACTAGTTATACACTCTTCTTCGTCAAGGATTAGATGAATGACCACTAGGTAAAAAGGCAATAATTGTAACTCCTATAAGTCTAGTAAGCAACTGGGAGGCAGAAATTAAGAATAGGGTTGGTGAAAGAGTTAAGCTTGTTGCTTTATGTCAAAGTAGTCGTGATGATGTCATTTCCAGCATTTATAACTTCAGAAGCCCACATAGCCAGTTACATGTAAATGTAGTTGAATTTCTTGATGTTAGAAGTATACACAAATTAACCCTGGTTCTCTCCCATGTATTGATTTTTTCTTATAAGACCTATCACCTATCTAGTGCATTCATCAAAGTTTAATGATAGTGGCTCTTGTAATCTTCTCATATGTGATGAAGTACAAATGCTGAAAAGTGGGTCAGAATGGGTTGTAATAGAATAGGAAAAATGAAGTACGGGTCAGAACAGATTGATTACTTGAACCGAATAGGTTTATTATCACCCGATTCTATTTTGGTCAACCTGTTTGACCAGTTACCTGACCGACCATCCGTTTTGCACTTACTTCGGATTTGTATCTTAACATTTTGTCATCTGATTTTCAGTTTACAGAAGCATTTGGAAAGTTATATGGAAGCTCAAAACAGGGAACCCGCAATTATAAAGGTTATGCTGGTGTTCATGACAACTGCATCAAGTACGTCCTTTTACCATTCTTACCTTCTTATTTCATTTTTTTCACATTTTGTTTAATTAACTTCACACACTTTGTGTTCTTAGTTGCATTGTGCCAGTAAAGAAATCAAAGAGTACCAAATTGACCAGCTTTAACACTTCAGGTAGGGGCGCAAACGAGCCGAGCTACTCGTGAGCTACTCGAGCTCGGCTCGAAAAAAGCTTGGATGAACTCGAACCCGCGCCCAAGCTCAAAAACATGCTCGTTTAGTAAGCGAACCCGAGCCCAAGCTGAGCTTATCTAGCTCGAGCCTAAACGAGCTCACTGTTTATATAATTCATTTATATATTACATATATATTTAAATAGTAATAGTTACTATTTATAAAATTATGAAAAAATAACTTATTATATATAAAAATAGTTATAATTAATATAAATCATTTAATAAATAAAAAAACGAGCCGAGCCTGAGTCGAGCTTTAGAATAAACCTTGAATTGAGCCGAGCTCAAGCTTTTGTAAGTTAAACGAGCTCGAGCCTGATTGAGCTCGGGCTCGGCTCGGCTCGTTGGCAGAAAACCAAAGGACCGATTTCATACATAACTGATACTCGATGTTATCCACCGTGTCCAGATTTTGGTTCTTGATTTTATACAATCTCGGGTTCCGGGTCAGGTTTGCAGAGAGTTGAGGTTTCATTTTTCTTTATTATTTTCTGGTCTTTTGGCGCTGGCTGGGGTTTATACATAATTCTTGATGAAGAAGAATAATGACACCTTATATTGGCAGAATGTTCAGCTGTATACGCAGGTTCCGTTTTTCTTTATCATTTTCTGTTTTTATAGTAGAAAAATGTGATTATGATGTTTATACGGTTGCCTGCTACATGTTTATTTCAAGTTTGGGGCAATATTTAACATCGGACGGCTTTTTTGGATGATTTTAGAGGGTTTGAGAATGGGCCATGGTGGGACCACCTTTTCAATGGCTACACCATCACACCATGGCTTGTGGTATTAAATATAGGTTTCACTGGTCTTCTGGTGTCATGGTTAATGACATATGCTGGAAATATCGTAAAGGTTGTACTTTTTTGTATTCTTTTCTTATTTTTGTCATCATCATTATTATATATGGTATGAACACTTGCCCTATCAGTACCTCCTTAAGAGGTCCCATGTTCTTATGACAAATTGTTTTACTTGTAGTTATATGACTTGATATGGTTCGAATTTACTAGGATTTGCATTATTCTCATAGAATGCTGCCTTTTTGATTGACCAAAGTACCTCAACATGTTATGTTACAGCTTAACTTGCATTTTCACCAATTTTAAATTAGTGGGTAGCTTCTACAATCAGCTGTGTAAGTTTCTACATAGACTTTTCCATACGCTTGCATATATCATTGTGATATAGTGTGATCAATTTGACTCTGTGATGTATCACCTACTTTGATAACTGCGAATGAACCCTATTGATAGTTGTATGTTTTTTTTTTTTACTTTTTTAAGTGTGTTTTCTAAATATCATTACATCCCGAGTGTTGGAGATAATGTTTTAGCCCATACCTAATTGCATTAATAGTTTTCAAGTAATGATTTTGATTATATGTTTTAGTGACTTTCGTTGACCAAACGTACAATTCTGGAAAGTAGGTTACAAGAGGAGGATGGCATCTTAACCTTCTATGTTATATTAATTTTCAGGAGCTGGCTCAAAAGCACACTAGGAGTCTCCTACTGGTTGTGGTTTGTACAATTATGGGATGAGTTTTGTAAAAAGAAGCACCCAAATGAGTCATCATCTTAGAGGGCTAATGTGATCCGTGTAAGTTTGTTTGTTAATAATCTGTGTAACCAAGTTGGATTAAAGTTGTATAACTGCTTGGCTATTTTATTGTTAATTAGAAGTAAATGCAAGAGATATATGTGCCATAACAAGCCTTGGGGATTTCAGGTTTAATTGAGACCCAAGGAAACATTTGAAGAACATAGTCCCTGGTCTCCCTCGACTCCCAGCTAATGGGGCACGAGAAAGCACATGGTTTTGCCCAACAATGCCCTTGGAGTGGTGTTACACTTGCAATGGTTTAAACAGTTCCAAAGCCATCACCACATGTACACTGATTCTTGGAATGCTTACAATTGTTTTATTAGTTTTATATTCAGCTCTACGTGCTGGTTCTTCGAAAACATTCCTATCCCCTCCATCTTCTCTGAGAGCAGGTAATACTAGTACTTTAATCATATAAATTGCATTTTTTTCCAAATTGGATTCATGAAACTAACATTTTAGTTCACCTTTCACAACAGGCGAACGATCACCATTTCTAGAATCGGAAGAACTGGAATCAAGCAAAGGCAAGAAAGAAGTGAAAGCAAAACTTGTGAGTTATTCGTACGCGTTTTTCCATATTATAGGTGAGCATGTATTCGGGCATGCTTTTATTGTGATTGAGCAGTTCAAAAAGAAGCTTGGATCTCATTGATGCTGTGTGGCTAGTCATTGATTGAATTGTTCACAACTTGAATCTAGTGACTGGTCATTGATTTTGCAATCAAATCTTGGAGCATTTCACAAATTCAAAACAACCGGATATAAATTTGCAGCACTTTCAAGTCTAAAAGCAATGAGTATATGGATTTGAAGACAACCTAGAATTAGTTCTTAGTTTATGTGTAGAGGCATTCCCTTTACAACATTTGTAGATAGATTTTGATTAGAAGTTTGTCTTTAATTAGTATTTAAGTTGAAAACTTATGTATGGATTTTGATTTATTATTGTTAATATCATTTGGTTTTTAGGTTTTCTCATGGTTACTAATGTTTTAATTTTACAAAAATTTGAAAATAAATGTCTAATTATATGAAAATGGCCACATAAAGCCACAATAAATATGTGTGACAAAAAGTTAGATAATAGCCACACTTAAATTATAAAGTTTCATGTAGCACACTTTTGTCAGTTTGTTTTTGTGGCGGAACCATAACAAATGTCATGGAAAAATAAAATATGTGTGACCAAATGTTAGATAATAGGCACACTTAAAATTACAAATTTCATGTGTCTATACATAACCATTAGCCACACTTTCGTGATATCGTTTTTTGTTTGTGTGACGAAATTATAACAAAAGTCATAGGAAAAACAAATATGTGTGACCAAATGTTAGACAATAGTCACACTTAACATTACAACATGTGGCTATACATAACCATTAGCTACACTTTCGTGATATCGTTTTTTGTTTATGTGACTAAATTATAGCAAAAGTCATGGGAAAAATAAATATGTGTGACCAAAGGTTAGACAATAGCCACACTTAACATTACAAAAATGTTGTGTCTAGTAAACATTTTTAGCCACACTTACAATAAACTAATGTAACTATATAATAGAATCGGCCACAATTTGTCACATTGTTTTTGTTTATGTGACGAAATTATCGTAAATGTCATGGAAAAAACAAATATAAGAGACCAAAGGTTAGACAACAGCCACACCATAGTCACTTTGTTTCTTGTTTGTGTGACCACATGATAGAAATCGCCATAAGAAAAAAAAAATATGTGTAACCAAAGGTTAGACAACAGCCACACTTAAAATTACAAGATTTCGTGTGGCTATAAATAACCATTAGCCACACCATAGTCACTTTATTTTTTGTTTGTGTGTCTGTATAATAGAAACAACCACACTTATAGTAAGTTCATGTGACTATATAATAGAAACGGTCACACTTATAATAATTCATGTGACCGTTTTTACCCTTTAGCCACACTTAATGGGCAAAATGCTTGATAACAACAACCCTTTTTGCCACACCTTTTTTTCTAATTGATGTGGCTAAAACAAAATTTTTGGTAATTTATGTGACTATATAGTAGTAACGATCACGCTTAAAGTAAATACATGTGGCCGTTGCTATCTTTTTGCCACACTTAATGGAGAAAATGTAAGATTTTAACCAAAAAATGTTTGTACCCTTTAGCCACATTTTTAAGTTCTACGCCACTAAAAAGTGTGTGTGGCAGTATGTTACCTACGATGACTCGAGCTTTGGTCACACTTGACATGAAAAAAATATGTGTGGCGAAAGACATATAGTCACACTTTTTTGGTGTGGCTATATCCCTATTTTGGCGTAGTGGATGATATTGATTCGGTTCATCATGAGATCGGTAAAGATATCGGTTTAATTATCGCACACAAAGTTGTATTATAATTATCAAAACCCATACCATAAGAAAATATGAGTTTGTTTTTAATGTGTATAGAACAACTAAATATTTACAAACCATATTACATTAATAATTTTAGAAATATCATATTCATGGAATCATGATGAATTTATAATGGTTTATTATTGAATTTAATTTGAACTACTATTCATAAAGACTTCAAATTAATATATATAATAGAACTAGGTTAGTATCTCGTATACTACACGAGTTGAACAACAAAAATGATAAAATACATAAATTGTAACACATGTTAAATAGTCATATGAATAAGAAACACAAATTCAAAACCATAGTTTTCTTTAAGTAATTCAATTTTTAATTTAAACAAAAATGATAAAATACATAAATTGTAACACATGTTAAATAGTCATATGAATAAGAAACACAAATTCAAAACCATACTTTTCTTTAAGTAATTCAATTTTTATTTTAAAGTTGGGTCAACAAACTGATTTTTTTATGCTAAACTAAGCAATCATATTTAACATCGTTATATTATGTGTTGAAATCTTAACGTTTTGACCAACCATCGTAGATGGTATTAATATGATTTTTATTGACTTTGGAGTATCAATGTCAGGGCCGGCTTTGGGCCCGGCAAACCCGTGCCAGCGCCCGAGGCCCAAAATTTTAAAGGGCCGGAAAAGGCTTTATAAGCTTGTATATATTTATTAAATTATATATTTAGTATATTTATCCATTTATTATGCAAAAAAGTATTGGTGGTGTACTGGCAAAAACATTCTCAAAATAATATAAAGGTCTCAAGTTCAAGTCTTTGCTCCAACACTAAGCTTTTATTTTTGTAATTCATTTACCCTTAACCATAATTTTGGGCCCGAATCTTTTTGTCGCCCGAGGCCTAAATTTTTTCAAGAGTTTTCGGGGACGGCTCTGATCAATGTGTAACACCCTAACCGACGGCGGAATGTGTCAAGGTATGTAGATTGTTCATCACTCATAGTACTAATTAAAAACGTGACATTTAATCATACCCAAAGTTAAAGATTCAAATACATAACATATTGTCTCGACAAATCATAACATAAAGTGAAATAGAAATTTCTTTATTATTTTAACTAGGTCCATGCTTGCTATATAAAATCCTCAACTTGATAACGTCTCATGTAGTATTATCTGTATCATGTATAAAATAAAGGAAAAATTACACTTTTCGTCCTTTATGTTTGTATTGGATTGCAAAGGATAGCCTTTAACTTCAATAATTACAATCACAGTCCTTTTTTTTATAAAACTCATAACACCTTACGTCCTTTAGCACTAACTAAGTTAAATTTTTCAGTTAAATATAACATATGTCTTGCACATGAGGGTAGTTTAGTAATTTTACTATTATACTTGGAATATATTTAAGAAAATAAACAATATCTCATCCTCTACCTCTCAATCTCCTGTCTCTCCAATCTCTCTCTCAAATCAACCCCACCACCACTGTGACAACCACCACCAGATCCACCACACCACCGCCTCCATATAGATCCACCACACCGTCACAGTTCCTCCATCCAGATCCGCCACATCGCGACCTCCTTCCATCCAAATCGCCACACCGCAGAGTCTCAACAACTCGACCCGACTCATCTCCAGAACAAGAATCGAACCGGATCGTCCTGATCAACCCACTAATACAACACATGGTAGTGATGAACGAGTTCACGAAACCGAGTCAGCCGTCGGCGAGTCTGGCGTCGATCGACGGTTTACCGACCCCTGAGATGTTTTAGGAGGATGCGGAGGAGAGAGGTTTTAGGAGACCGGAGCTCCGACGAGTTTGAGCCATGACGACTGTAGTTTTTGGTCAGATCTGTTTCCTTTGGAAGATCTTGATGTCGACGTTTGTTAAAACCCCCAATCTTGCACCCATTGTTTAATTTTTGTGGGTTTCTAGATGGTTCTGATTTTTAGATTACACCCACTTTTGAAATGGATGTTATTTGTTGAAATTTGTGTTTGAACTTGAAGTTATCTTGATTAGGGTGAAAAGTTGCAGGTTTTTATGCATCATTATTGACATTGTTATGGGTTATATGTGATGGTGGTGGTGACGGGAGGATGAGGTGGTGGTGGTGGTAAGATGTGGTGGATAGAGTTTTAGGGTTAGGAAATTGGGGAAGATGAAAGGTATATGTAATTTTTTGGTTTTATTTATTAAACATTTAAATAAAATTATGAATTGACCAAAATACCCTTAAGTGAATAAACTTAACCGAAATTTTTAACCTTGTTAGTACTAAAGGACGTAGAGTGTAACGAGTTTTGTAAATAAAGGACCGTGATTGTAATTATTGAAGTTAAAGGCTATCCGTTGCAATCCGGTACAAACATAAAGGACGAAAAATGTAATTTACCCTAAAATAAAAGGTTCAACTAAAATAGTTGGCGAGTAAACATAGGTTTTGACACACATGAAATATGTTAGCGAGTCATAATTCCAATGTATAAGTTAAGCACATATGATAAACAATGTTGCATTGTTCAAACCTATGACAATACCCAGTTTTGATACCCGAATATCAATTTGGATGGGGTCAATCCAATAGTGCTATTATCTGCTACCTTAGGCTTGGTATTGTTAATGATCAAGCATGAAACACTGGTAAAATATGTCTAACATATAGCATAACAAACACATAGGCATGAATGAATTCGCATCATTGAAATAAAGTATTTTGAATTTGAAAAACAGGATACACCCAAAATTTAAAATGAAAAAGGGCAATGATGTGTGCGTGGTGCTACATATTTTAGGTGTATATTTTAAGCCCTTTTACACTTTTTAGCCAAGTTTTAAATTTATAAAACACGATATTTACTAACACTAAACACACATATGGGCAAGTGCACCCATCGTGGACGTAGTATAGTGCTGGTAAGATACCGAGGTCGTCCAAGGACACAAGAGCTTTTAGTACCGGTTTATCCTCAACGTCTAATCAAATCAAAAAGTTAGAAAAAGGTTTTAAACTAGAAAAATAAAACTAACTAAAATGTTGAAAAGTAAAATAAAAGTAAAAATAGATAGACAAGATGAATCACTTGGATCCGACTCGTGTGTAGTGTAACCTTTGATTATTTCCGCACTTTTGCAATTTTTAAGAGATTATCTTAGTTATTGTAGTAGGCCCCTCTTTTGAAGGTGACGTTACCCTCAACCCAGTAGTTTGAGTCAGCAAGGATACAATCCTAAAGGGTCGGATTATTGAAAGATAACTAATTAAGTTATTAATGCATAATGTGGTAGGCCCCTCTTTTAAAGGTGACGTTACCCTCGGCTAAGTAGTCTGAGTCAGCAGGGATACAGTCCTAAGTAGCCGGGTTAAAGTTTTAATAGTAGCTTAACTTATGAGGGGATCAAAGAGTTTGGACCCCCGCCATCCAATACCGGTGGGTATTGAAGGAGGTCCTACTAAATTTGACCCATGTCCTTTGCAGGATCTATACACTGAACAATGGCAAGACTCTTACCAAACCGTTCCCTTAACCCCCGACCAGGTAGCCAACATATCTCCATATAGACCGTGGATATATGAATGGTGAAAATCTTTTATTTTATATAGACAGTAAAATAATGCCAAGACACCACAGACAAACGATAAGGAAGAATCACCTTCAACATAAGAAACTAGTTATTAAAGTCATTAATACATAACCAAGTAAAAAGTGCGAAAAGATTAAAAATAAAAAGTATTACACTAAACACTTGTCTTCACCAAGTGATGTAAGAGACTTAGGCAAACATGGCCTTTGATTGTCAAGAACTCTTACGATCAATCTTGGATCCTGAGACGACTCACACACTCTATGATGGACAATGGATGATGGTGGTGGGTGATGGTGTTGTGATGGTGGTGGGTGGTGGGTGAAGTGTGAGAGAGGCGGTGTGCCAAGGGATGAGTTGCAAGTGATCCAAGCACTCCTATTTATAGGCTGAACAGAAGCTCGGGTACGGCCCTGTGTCCATTGGGCACGGCCCCGTGTCCATCCTCCTTCTCTTTCTTCACTAATTGCAGTTTGTCTGCATTAGTTGACCACGCCCCCGTGTCCGCTGGGCACGACCCTGTGTGCAGAAGCGTATCTGTACTATCAAGATTTCCCTAGATCCTGCGAATCTTAGATTTGACCACGGTCCCGTGTCCGCTGGGCATGCCCTCGTGGTAGGTGATAGAAGCTTCTACAGCTTTGTCTTTTCTGTTGACACTTGGGCACGCCCCCGTGCTCACTGAGCACGGGGCGTGCTCAGCCTTCTGTTCTCTAGTTTTGCTTGGGAAGATGCTGTCGGGAGGTCGGGCATGCCACGTTTGTTCCTTTTCTTGTATTTATGTTAGATTTAGCTGCCTTTTTGCTTCTTTTGTTTATTTGAGCTCACTTAAACCTGAAAATACAAAAGGAAGACAAAAACACACTTTTTCCAACATTAGTACTAAAAAAAGGGGTTAGTTTTATGCCACAATTGATGTAATTTATATGTTGCATTTTGTTCACATCAAATACCCCCACACTTGAATCTTTGCTTGTCCTCAAACAAAACTCTTTATAATGTGGCTTTACACTCCCAAATGGAATGGGTAGAAGAGAAGGTTTTTGGGCTTGTCATAGAGTGTCGGGATTTGCAAGATTCTTTATTAAGTTTTATTTTTATTTATTTACAATCCTATTCGTCATGATTTATTGAAAACGTTACATAAGATAAATTACTTATTAGGGCATAACATGCCTTTTTTTTAAATTCCATTTATATACAAGTTCACATTCCTCACGGGGGAATCACTCAACACTCGGCCGAAGATGTATTTTTAGTGAATCACTCGAGAGCGGCATGGAACTTACTCCTACCATAGGCTTGCCAAGCGATTAATACTTCTCCTTTTTTAACTATATATCTTTGTAAATATCAAGAGGACTTTTGGGGTGAAGGGTTAGGCGTGGGCTAAAGGTGGGTGGTTGGGTTAGTGGTTAGTAGAAAGGGCGAAAAGCTTAAAAAGCGTCGGTTTTCGTAAGACTTTTTATTTTTCATAACTTTTTATTTTGATGAAGCATTTCTTTCAAACAAAGTTATTTTTGATAAACTTGTTTGTTTATTTCTTTAGGCTTCATCATCATCATTTTTTTTTCACCTTCATAAGAAAAACCGAGCTTTGTTACTAAAATAAAGGGTTTAAAATGCAAAAGGGTTTAGGTGGGTAAAAAGGGTTTTTGGTTTGTGTTAAGAAATGAAAAGGTTTAGGCTCAAAGGGGTTAACTAGGGGGATTTTGGGTAGGTGGTAAAAAAAAGAAAAATAATGGTGTAGAAATAAAAAGGGTTAGTCCTAATGCCTCCATCATTTACTTACTCAGGTTTAAGTTGATAAGGACCAGGAATGTATCGTCGTGGCAAGTTTTAGAGTCGTACGAACCAAGCGGCTATTCACACAAGAAACGAAAAATGAGCATTTAGTTTAAAGATATGTATTTGTATGCTCAATAAAGGCTCAAAACTCACTTTTGTGGGAATGGGTTTTTATGTGATTAAGTATATATAATCAAATTTTAACTAAACTTGTCATGCTGTTTCATAATTTTCTTATGTTGGTTCATTTTATCACGACGCTATCGGTTGTAAATTTGTAAAAATATAACCTTTTTAGAACTTGAATTTCCCAACTTAAACCTAGACAAGTAAAAAAAATGAAAATTTTTGAAAAAAATTGGGATGATTAGCGGTTCCAATAGAGTTTCGTGTAAGGCTTGTGGACTTGCAAGATTCAAGATTTTAGCATCCCCCCCCCACACACACACTTAAATTACACATTGTCCTCAATGTGTTCCAAAAATAAGTTTTTAGGTTGATTGAATGTGTAAAAAGGTGTGAAAAAGCAAAATTATATGTTACTGGGCGTCTGGACACGGCCCCGTGGTGTCCGGGCACGGCCCCGTGTTCAGATCGCCAGTAACAAAAGTTTGTAAAAAGAAACAGAAGCCTGGGCACGGGGGCGTGTTCAGTGAACACGCCCCGTGTCCAGTTACCTGAACTGGTATTTTCTGCAGACGGTGCAGCACGGGGTCGTGTTGGGCGGGCACGGCCCGTGCTGAACTTGCTGTAATGAAGAAAATTTTTTCGGATGGCCTGTTTTTGTGCATGGGGTGCTGGTGCAAGTTTCCTTTGTTATCCTTCACCATCCCGAGTGTGTTTTATTCCTGAAAATTAAAACTAAACTAGAAAACATAAAAATTAATCTAAACTAAGGATAGTTCCGCGGAATGCCTCCATGGTGCGCCACGTTTATAAGGGTCCTTGGCTAGACCCAAAGGTTGGTCATATGTTACCCAAGTGGGATGGTTTGCATCCCATGCTACACCATCGGAGAGCATCATCTAAGCTTGAGTCGATGACCTTCATGTAGTTGACCGGATCTTCGTCTTCTACTCTTTTTCCAACCCAAACTTCACTTCCTTTTCCCCAAACTTCAATGTTAGTGTTCCGTCATTCATGTCTACCACTGCTTGTGCTGTGGCTAGAAATGGCCTCCCTAGGATGAGAGGAACTTCGACGTCTTCTTCCATGTCTAGTATGACAAAGTCGGCCAGGAAGACGAAATTTTCGACTTTGACCAATAGATTTTTCAGCGACACCTTGTGGATATTTGATGGATCGGTCGGCAAGTTGTATGCTCATCTTTGTAGGGCTCGTTTTTCCTAGGCCGAGTCGTCTGAACATTGAGGCAGGCATGAGGTTTATGATAGCCCCAAGATCGGCTAGTGCATTGCGAATGGGGGATTCCCCAATTGAGCAAGGAATCGTGAAGCTTCCTGGATCAATCTTCTTTTGCGGGAGTTTGTTGAGTAGCAAGGCGGAGCATTCTTCGCCTAAGTTAACTAATTGCAATGATTCAATTTTCCTTTTATGAGTGAGGAAGTCCCTCATAAATTTTGAATATTTAGGCATTTGAGTTAGGACTTCGATAAATGGAATATTAACATGCAAATCTTTTAATAAATTTTCGAACTTTGCGAATTACTCATTGGTCTTTTGACGAATTAACCGACTGGGGTATGGAACCGGAGGAGCCTTAGTAGTCTCTTGAATTGGTGGAGAAGCCTTCTCCTGTTGGGGCGGAGTTGTGCTTCTTTCAGTTGGCGGTGATGAAGCCTCTTCGGAACCCACAGTACGGTTTCTCAATGTTATGAGATGGACTTGTGCTTTCGGGTTGGTTTCGGTATTACTTGGTAACGCGCCTTGTGGTCTCTCAGAGAAATTCTGAGCTATTTGATTTAATTGTTTTTCAATGTTTTGTATACTAGCTTGTTCATTTCTAAAATTCGATTCCAATTGTTGAAATCGATCTGAGTTTTTCTTTTCGGTGTCGGAGATGAGGCGAGATACAGTATCTTCGAGCCTTTCTCGTCCACCTTGTTGTTGAGAGAAATTTTGTGACTCGACTCTTGGTTGTTGAAAGTTAGTCCGTTGGTTTAGATTTTGTTGGTTACTACTGTTGCCAGGTTTCTCTCCAACCAAGGTTAGGGTGGTTACGCCATCCTTGGTTGTAGGTACCCGTTGGAGGACCCGACGGCCTAGGTCTATTGTCAATGTAGTTTACCAACTCGGTTTGATCATCTACTTCTTTCATACAACTCCAATTTTCATGTGACCCACCACACCCCTCACAAGCCATAACTGTGACAACTCGTACTTTAGACCTATCTTGTAACGCTACATGCTTATGTGTAATATATTATTTAAGGATATGTTTGTTATGTGCATTGTGTAATATGTGTATGTATGTATGTTAATCGAGCCCAAACCGCACAAACCGCACAACCATCACTCGATCGCACATGGCCATTGGGCCGTAATGTTTGCACACGGACCAAAAGGGCAGCCCATGATTGGGTTCGGCCCACCCACCTCACACGCATAACACTTGGTGTGTTTGAAATCCTCTCATATTTGCAAAACATTATCACATACAAAACCCTAGCTCTCCTCTCTCTCTCTCTCACGAACCGAAGGCAGCCAAACATCATCCTCATCGAAGTTCATAGGGTTCGGACCATTCTCTTGTCCGGATCAACTCTCGTTCCTTCTCTAGTCGGTTAGTATGATTAACTATTGTTTGATGATATTATGTTGTGTGTGATATGATAATCTCGAATGATAACCTAGGGTTCTTGATAGCATGATTTAGTATGATGATAATCGATAGTGTTTTAATATTGATCATTTGTTAATGTTCTAGCCAATCGGATATGTGATTGTAGTTATTGTTCGGCTATCATGTCTTGTTTGCGAATTAGATTTGCATGATAATCTGGATGTTATATTTGATCAATGATGTTTCGGCTGTGATGTATCGAACTTGGATAAGTATCGAGTTGTTATATTTGCTTGCTATGCTTGATGATTAGACTTGATATGTAATTAGGGTTCTTGAGGAAACATTTGAATTATGCATGTTTGATCCGTATAGGTTGTAAGATTTGAATGGAAATTGTTAATTGAATATGATAAACTTGGAAACTTCGAAATTGATTGCAAGATAATAGTTGTGTAACTGATATGCATAATATTCGGATAATTAAACCTATCGCACAAGGGGCCTTGATCGCACAAAGAGCCTCAATCACATAAGCCAGTCGGTCGCACATCATGGCTGGATCACACACAAGTTTCCTGACCGCACAAGATGGCCCAATCGCACAAGATCCTTTGGATCAAACTGTTGCAATGTTGTTAAGCAGTTGGGCCGACCAGCCCAGATAGAACCGCACAAGCCCACTTCCGGTCGCACAACCCAACCGGATCATACAAGATCAGTTGGACCGCCCAAGACCCCACTCGCACAAGCAGATCAGTCGCACAAGCTGATCTGGTCGCACAAGACATGTCCAGTCGCACAAGGCATGTCCAGCCGCACAAATGGTAATGCTGTTTAACTGTTGGGCCTCAAGGCCCAAACCTGGTCGCACAACCCGATCGGATGTATGTTGGGCCGTATGTATTTCTGGATCGCTCAAGACATGTTTTTATGGTTATGTTCATGTTATGGTTTTGTTTGGGTTTCTTGACATTGGGCCGGGTACTAGTGGACTCCAACGGATGACTCGCACAAGGCCGCTAAGCTTGTGCGAGCCCAATCTTGAATAAGTTATGATTATTGAACGTGATGTTGCATGTTGCCATGATCCGTATGTGTTTTTATATGCTATCTATGTGATGCTTGTCTGCACTACTTGAAACCAAAACCTGACTTGTATGGTAACCCTGTTAGGACGTGGTTGACCACTTTAGTTCAAGAAAACCTCTTGTGTATCTGCCGAGCAACCCAAGGTGAGTTCACACTCTTACCAAGGCATGGGATTCCCGGGGTGTTGGGAATGGGATTGAAAGGATAAGGTTGAATAGATTCATACGGATACCATTACTAGACTACCATACCGTCGTCCTCGGTTGTGCGGGATACATACGTAAAACCTACGTATATTTATGCTACTCGCTATCCTCGGTTGTGAAGGATACTCACGTAAAACCTGCGTGAACGGATACTCACTACTGCCTCGGTTGTGTCAGGCACTTACGTAAAACCTACGTAAACCCCCACGTACCCTATCCTCGGTTGTGAAGGATACTTACGTAAATCCTACGTAAACTTGTACGTATTACTGTTCTCGGTTGTGAAGAACACTTATGGTTACGCATAGTCTAGTGGATTAATAACATGGGAAGCCCCCACCAATAGAAACTTATATTGGCCCAGTAGAGCCACCTGATACTCATGAACTTACTATTACGCATTTACTTTCTGTGAACTCGCTCAACTAGTTGTTGACTCTCTGCTGCATGCCTTGCAGGACCTTAGGTACTAATGGAGCTTGCACAAGGAGGAGCAGGTCGTTGTGGGCAGATGGATCGTGATTACTTATTAAACACTTATGACGTTTCAAACATTAATACTTATGTTGGGTTTTACATAAATGCTTCCGCTACATTTACTTATGTTGGTTTTGATAAACACCTTTCGTATTGATGGATAACTTTTACTATTTAATTACATGTTCAATATGATTGGTGGCTTGATCCTGGTCATGTCACGCCTCCTAGCGGTGGTACTCCGCAGGTGGATTTTGGGGGTGTGACAGATTGGTATCAGAGCCATTGGTTATAGAGAACTCGGTTTTAATATGGGAAAACGTTTTATTAAAACCAGACTATAACCAGAACAGTGCTCTCAACGATCCACAACGACGCTTCGCTCCACGTGCAAGACTCGACATCCTAGGTAATAAGGTTTATGTTTATTACCTGCTTGCTAGAAACTATATAGAACTTTGCTCGCATTACGCTTAGATACACATGACTTTATTACATGAGAATACCTACGTGCTTACGCTTTTCTGTCATCGCCCTACTCGCTAACCATTCTCACTTACGCTACCTTTACTATGAAGATCATGTCCGGACGTGTGAACATGACTCAAGCCCAGCTAGAGGCTCTCGTTCAAGCTCAAGTTGCTGCGGCACTTGCAGCCGCACAAGCAGGTAGTATACCCTGCAGTATAGACTCACACTAGGATCCTTAGATCCTGCATTAACTCTCGTATTTAACTTCGTCCTATTCATACAGAATAGGTCAACACGCGCAGCAACCTGTCTGCACTTTCAAGAACTTCATGGACTGTCGTCCAAGTACCTTTTGTGGCACTGAAGGAGCGGTTGGACTCCTCCACTGGTTTGAAAAGCTCGAGTCTGTGTTCGAGATGTGTGAATGCCCTGAGGCTCGCAGGGTGAAATACGCCACTGGCACGCTAGAAGGAATAGCACTAACTTGGTGGAACGCCCAAGTTCAGATCTTAGGGTTGGCAGCTGCTAACGCCACACCCTGGAATGATTTCAAGGAACTGATCTTAGGGTTGGCAGCTGCTAACGCCACACCCTGGAATGATTTCAAGGAACTGATCAAGAGAGAGTACTGCACTCGGGAAGACATTCATAAGTTGGAAGATGAGTTGTACCATCTGAAGATGACTGGATCGGAAATTGAAGCTTACACCAAAAGGTCAAACGAACTGGCCGTGCTGTGTCCAACTATGGTGGACCCTCCAGTTAAGCGCATTGAGTTGTATCTCAAAGGGTTGGCGCCAGAGATCCAGAGCCATGTTACTTCGGCTAATCTTGATAACATCCAGGATATTCAACGCCTCGCTCATCGCATCACAGACCAGGCAGTGGATCAGAACAAACTGCCTAAACGTATCAGCGCTACTGCTACTACTTCAGCTACTCCTACTACTCCCAGTGACAGCAAGAGAAAATGGAATGGGGATTCCAGCAAGGGATCAGCTTCAGTTCAGTCTCAGGCCCAGCAGCGGAAGACTGACAGTTATCAGAGTCCCAGCCAGCATTCTTCAGGTAGTCACAGGCAGTGTCACACCCCAACCAATGGCGGAAACATCGGGATGAGACGAAGTGTGAAGATTGCTAGAGACATCATAACGCTATTTGTGACAATATTTAGAAAATCCAAATTTCATTTCATTTCATAACTTCAAATAGTCAACATTACAAGAAATTCAAATACGACAAGTTTAACAAAACAACATGATAACATAACAAAATTTTGATACAACATTTTAAACCCTAACGTCTATATGTGTATCTAGGCATCAACGCTATCTCTTTTCTTAGCATCGTCCTCATCAACCTGTAACATGTTTAAAATAATTCAATGCAAAAGCAAAGGCGAGTATACAAGTTTGGTACATACATAGCATAAGATAAAAATGTGAACAATTCCTCATAGCAAGCATGCGATTCAAGATAAACATTAAATATGGCATGTGTATAACATATCAAACCAAGAAAACGCAACTTTCTCATGACATAACCAAAGTTTCAGTAGAGGCGGGTCGTTAATCCTATAGCGCTACATATGTCAAGGTTTGGCTCGTACGAAGTTAATGATAAGTTCAACACATAAGAATCACCCAAATTTAAAGTATCAAGCCATCACATATACAAGCATGTTATAGGAATGTTCATGTGTTTAGACAAAAGTTCATGTGTAAGTTTCAATAGGTAAACATGTTACACCCCAAAAGTGGTAAAAGTAAAAAGGGGAAAAGTACGAGTATACTCACAAAGTTTGCATATGTTTTCCGATTATCCAATTGTTGACGAGTAGAGATTTAGAGTCCGAATGTATAAGGGTTAAAGTTCAAGTATGTTTAGAGTCGAGATTCGGTGTTTAAAACAACATAAAAATAAGATATGAGAATAACATGGAAAATAATCATTTAGTACATATGATGCTTGTTCTTGACACTAGGAAACTCGAAGGAGTTTAGATGTTTTCATGGAACAAGGTTCCATTAGAATCGTGACAAGTTATCATAGTCTAGGATGATGTAATCTAGTACCCCGACATATGAACACTAGTTCATCATCAAAGATTCGATTATTCAAATAATATATTTAGGTTATATAATATATGTCCAATAGTTCAAGCATGAGGTAGAAGATTAAAATCTTCATTTTGGTACCTCTAAATGTCATAGAAGTCATGTAGGAGGTAGGAAGATCAAGTCTTCCATTTAGGCACCTCTATGTGTTCACCACTACACTTGATGTAAAAAAAACAACCAAGGAGGGTCATGAACATACAATAAAGAATAAGAAATATACACACTAACTAAGAGAAATCATCAAATCATGTGAGGATTGTATGTTTGGACAACCCAAGTTGTTCCATAATCACTCATGTATCAAAGACAAAGTTTGACATGACTTGTGGGTTAAAAACCCTAAACAAAACACCAAGTTTATGAGGTTTAATCCTCTGATTTTAAATGTCTCAACCTTGTTTTTAAGCTTAACCAACCATGGGATAAGTTGTAAGCATTAGGACATAGGTATGAGATGTGTTGGACACAAGTTGCATAGGTTTAAACAAGTTTTTGATGAACATAAAAACAAACAGAAAGTTTATGGACTATTTCGGGGCATTTCCAGGTCTGATTTATCCAAGGAGAAGTCTAGGAATCGAACCCCATGATTATACAAGCAAGTAGGAAAAAGAATCGAGTGAATCGGATAAGAATTGAGTGAGTTATGCTCATTTTCGTGAAGGGGTGTCAATCTACTCGAACCCTTGCTTTCAGCTACGGTTTGGTGGATGTTTTGTGAGTTTTTAGGGTTGCAAAAGTGGTAGGGAGGCTGGTTATAAGTGGTATTTATAGGGGGAAGGATTAGGGTTTCAATGGGTTGGGCTTTGGAAGTGTTTAGAAGGGGTTACACCTTGAAACTAGTCCACAAAACCCAACTATATGGGGCTGAATTTTGCTGATTTGGGCTGCCATATTTCTTTATTTTTTTATTTTTTTAAAACATTATAATGAGTAATTTTGTTAATTAAGTTGTGTAATAATGTGCAACAATGTTTCCCCCTAACTTGTAACAAGGTGAAATATGAAATAAAACATGATTTAACTAGGTAAAAAGTGTAATGTACAAGTTTTATTTACGAAGCAAGTTCCGTATTTTACAACGATTACAATGAAAGAATGGTTATAAGAACACAAGATTTCCAAAGTTAGAATTTCACGTAAGGTTTCTAAATGTAGGAAGTTTGAAAACGCAGGGCGTTACAGTCTCCCCTCCTTTAGGAAATTTCGTCCCGAAATTTATTCAAGAGGAAGGCTTGAAAGAGTTTTTGGCATAAAGGTGATCATTAAGAATTGAAATTTAGGAAGTTTGAAAGTTTTGAAAGTACCAAATTTTGGAGAACATCAAGGTAGATTTGCAAGGGGAAGTTTTTAAGGATAGTATAAAAAAATCATACTTTCGTAAAACCTGTTTATTGAGAGGAACGAAAAGGTTTGTTACTTTAAATAAAGCAATAGAGAGATACTAAGTATAGTTACACAAGAATCAAGAATAGGGAGGCTATTTTATAGGTAATGAGGTAAGTTAGGACTCAAATGTTTAAACAAGCTGGATTGCGAACGAGTTTTGTATAAAATAATACGAGTATAGAATGAACGAATGGCTCTTAAAGAGTACAAGTATGTGAATAGCATAAGTGTTGGATAGATGAACGTAGTGTGTTAAGGATGAAGTCTCGTCATGAATAATTGGATATAATGCGTTTGTGAGTTGCGTGAAGTTGTATTAGGTCCAAAAGGTCTGCAACACACTGAATTTCTCATGGCACGTTTTACGAAAGTTTGGTAACATGGTGAAAACACTTATATATAGGAAGTACCAGCGGCGTATCCACCATGTTTTAACCACATTACGTTCGTTTCGTTACTCGGGGTCATGTTACGTTCCGTGTCTTACCATACACAGTAGTACACTCTATGGTTCTCATACGCCTATCACTATAATCTCGTGTGCACCCGCGATTATACTGATCGTCGCATGATCCACATAGCTTGTACTAGTTATGTATGAATCAAGGTATACATGAATTTGAAAATAAGAATGTGTACGTAGAAGAATGTCGTATGTAAGCATGTTTATGTTTAAGCATGTATGGGACCCACGTAAGCGAATCCCTCGGATTACGCTCGCGTATAGGTACGAATGTACGAATCATGAGTAAGGATGAAAGTATGAGAATAAGTTTAAGTATGAATACGCATGTATGTATGAGCATAAACATAAAACGTGTAAGTAGTATGTGTACAAGTAGAAGCGTAAAACGTATAAGTAGTATGTGTATGAGTACAAGCATAAAACGTATGAACATAGGTGTAGGTATGAAAAATAAATATTGCGTATATGGTGTACGTTGAGACATTGCGGAGAAAAAAAAAAGGTTAAGTATGTAGATACGAACGATATAAATGATGTTATCGCGAGATATCGACTAAAATGTGTATGATGGTGTGCATGTATAGTTGTTTAAACAAAACGTTGAGTTTGTCGAATCAAAATTAGATTGAGCTTGGTTTGAAAGGTAGAATATAGTTTATATATGTAAAGGAACATAAAGTACTCATTGGTCATGCTTAACGTATTTTGTAATGATTGAAATGCTACTTTTGTTTAAAAAAAAAGGAGTTCACGTATGTTGAAAATTGTCGGTCCCCATGAAGTCTTCTAGCCCACGTGTTTTGAGATTTGGATGACGAGTTAAGCGTTGTAGAGAAGGTTTTTTTTTTTTTAATAACGGGTTTGTTTCATTTGCATCAAAACATGAAAATTTTGGACTTTGAAAGTTCTTGTGAAAACATCGACCCTTAGAAAAGAAATTTAGTAAAAGAACTTAGTGATTGTTTAAAAATAATTTTAACAAAGGATTTATTGATGTTGGAAAGAGTATTTGGTAAACGGTCATATAACATCTATGAGGTCTTATAAGTAATTGAGAAAGGTTAGTTTGATTTCGATTAAGAGTGGAAGTCTCTAGTATGATGATATAATGTGAACGTGTTTCAGTTAATAAATCAGATGTGAAGTTCATGGGCAAGAGATTCATTAGACCGATTAAATTGATAGGTAGCATTTCGTAGGTTTGGAAATTCGTGTAGTAAAACGGTAAAGACATGATTAAGAATCTCGTGTATATGATTTGAGTGAAAATGGATGGTAGAATAAGAAGTACGTTTGATAAACAATGTATTTTGAAATCGGTATAAGTAGGTATTTTGAATAATGATAAATGATTTAGGTATAAAACATGATCGGGTTTGCATAATAAAATATTTTGAAAGAGAAGTTTTGGGTAACGGTCACCTAAGTAAGGGAATCACCCCTAACTCGTTGGTGAAGTCATTTTAAGGGAAGAGGGGTGGAGTCAATCGTCAAGGTAAGGAAGTCACTCCAATCTCGATGATATATCTCCACTAGTTGTTACAAGGAATATGAATTTAAATTATATGAAAATCATGCGTATATAAGTGTATCGAAAAGGTTCGATATGTTGTGCGTGTGAAAAGAGAAATCAAAGGTAAACTCGAGGTTGAAAGATTGCATCGTATAAAATGAACAATAGAAACACATGTTTGACCAAAGTTTGGAGTGTTCCAAAACGGAACTTTGACTAACCAAAGTGGTCGAAAAGTCTTTTGAATTTGAGGAGCATGTTTTGGCCTAATAGGTAAAATACTCTCGCCGACAAGTCGGTTAACGGTATTTACCCTTCCGGTTACTACATGTCCCAAATCAATCGAAATTTCGAGACTTGGCGGGATTTGTGAAAAAAAATGCCAAGGAGTGGAACTAGTCGACAAGGTGCGGGTTTCACCCCTAACTTGACGATTTCGTATCCTAAGTGTGGTTGGTACTCGTCGGGTCAAAATTTAATTTCGACGTGTTGACGAGGGTCCACTAGAACTTGAAATTTGAGATTTACCATTAAGATGTGGATTTCACTCCTAGCTTAATCGCGATATCTCGTGTAAAAAAATAGGTAGATTGAGAGTCGTTCACCAAATTGTGGGTTTCACGCCTATTTTGGTGAATTCGTCTCGAGTGTTTACGGATTTAGAATAGTCGAGTAAAATGCATGAGGGAAAGAGTATGTTAAAGGAATAAACAAACAAATTTAAACGCACAATGAAGCATATTAAGAATAGCACATAATGAATGGGACAATAAAACATGTATTAGCACATAATAAAGCAAATATAGCATGCCAAGTGTTAACACATAAGCGACATATATGCTTAAAAGATAAAAAAGGAATAAATAAGAACAAATAAGGTAGCATGCAAGTAGTTTCAAGCAAAACATAAGAATAAATCTCTAAAACTATAGACTAGGCTAAAGCATTCCTACTTTCCCTAATTCCCTATAGTTATGGCTCTGATACCAATCTGTCACACCCCAACCAATGGCGGAAACATCGGGATGAGACGAAGTGTGAAGATTGCTAGAGACATCATAACGCTATTTGTGACAATATTTAGAAAATCCAAATTTCATTTCATAACTTCAAATAGTCAACATTACAAGAAATTCAAATACGACAAGTTTAACAAAACAACATGATAACATAACAAAATTTTGATACAACATTTTAAACCCTAACGTCTATATGTGTATCTAGGCATCAACGCTATCTCTTTTCTTAGCATCGTCCTCATCAACCTGTAACATGTTTAAAATAATTCAATGCAAAAGCAAAGGCGAGTATACAAGTTTGGTACATACATAGCATAAGATAAAAATGTGAACAATTCCTCATAGCAAGCATGCGATTCAAGATAAACATTAAATATGGCATGTGTATAACATATCAAACCAAGAAAACGCAACTTGCTCATGACATAACCAAAGTTTCAGTAGAGGCGGGTCGTTAATCCTATAGCGCTACATATGTCAAGGTTTGGCTCGTACGAAGTTAATGATAAGTTCAACACATAAGAATCACCCAAATTTAAAGTATCAAGCCATCACATATACAAGCATGTTATAGGAATGTTCATGTGTTTAGACAAAAGTTCATGTGTAAGTTTCAATAGGTAAACATGTTACACCCCAAAAGTGGTAAAAGTAAAAAGGGGAAAAGTACGAGTATACTCACAAAGTTTGCATATGTTTTCCGATTATCCAATTGTTGACGAGTAGAGATTTAGAGTCCGAATGTATAAGGGTTAAAGTTCAAGTATGTTTAGAGTCGAGATTCGGTGTTTAAAACAACATAAAAATAAGATATGAGAATAACATGGAAAATAATCATTTAGTACATATGATGCTTGTTCTTGACACTAGGAAACTCGAAGGAGTTTAGATGTTTTCATGGAACAAGGTTCCATTAGAATCGTGACAAGTTATCATAGTCTAGGATGATGTAATCTAGTACCCCGACATATGAACACTAGTTCATCATCAAAGATTCGATTATTCAAATAATATATTTAGGTTATATAATATATGTCCAATAGTTCAAGCATGAGGTAGAAGATTAAAATCTTCATTTTGGTACCTCTAAATGTCATAGAAGTCATGTAGGAGGTAGGAAGATCAAGTCTTCCATTTAGGCACCTCTATGTGTTCACCACTACACTTGATGTAAAAAAAACAACCAAGGAGGGTCATGAACATACAATAAAGAATAAGAAATATACACACTAACTAAGAGAAATCATCAAATCATGTGAGGATTGTATGTTTGGACAACCCAAGTTGTTCCATAATCACTCATGTATCAAAGACAAAGTTTGACATGACTTGTGGGTTAAAAACCCTAAACAAAACACCAAGTTTATGAGGTTTAATCCTCTGATTTTAAATGTCTCAACCTTGTTTTTAAGCTTAACCAACCATGGGATAAGTTGTAAGCATTAGGACATAGGTATGAGATGTGTTGGACACAAGTTGCATAGGTTTAAACAAGTTTTTGATGAACATAAAAACAAACAGAAAGTTTATGGACTATTTCGGGGCATTTCCAGGTCTGATTTCTCCAAGGAGAAGTCTAGGAATCGAACCCCATGATTATACAAGCAAGTAGGAAAAAGAATCGAGTGAATCGGATAAGAATTGAGTGAGTTATGCTCATTTTCGTGAAGGGGTGTCAATCTACTCGAACCCTTGCTTTCAGCTACGGTTTGGTGGATGTTTTGTGAGTTTTTAGGGTTGCAAAAGTGGTAGGGAGGCTGGTTATAAGTGGTATTTATAGGGGGAAGGATTAGGGTTTCAATGGGTTGGGCTTTGGAAGTGTTTAGAAGGGGTTACACCTTGAAACTAGTCCACAAAACCCAACTATATGGGGCTGAATTTTGCTGATTTGGGCTGCCATATTTCTTTATTTTTTTATTTTTTTAAAACATTATAATGAGTAATTTTGTTAATTAAGTTGTGTAATAATGTGCAACAATGTTTCCCCCTAACTTGTAACAAGGTGAAATATGAAATAAAACATGATTTAACTAGGTAAAAAGTGTAATGTACAAATTTTATTTACGAAGCAAGTTCCGTATTTTACAACGATTACAATGAAAGAATGGTTATAAGAACACAAGATTTCCAAAGTTAGAATTTCACGTAAGGTTTCTAAATGTAGGAAGTTTGAAAACGCAGGGCGTTACAGGCAGGGCGGATATCGAGGGAACCTCCCAAAGTGCAACAACTGCGGCAGACACCACAGTGGCCAGTGTAACAAGGGTCGCTGTCAAAGATGCCTCAGGATGGGTCATGAGGCCAAGGATTGTAGAAGCCCTCGTCCTGCGAACCAGAACCAGCAGCAGCCACAAGCACAGCAGAATCAGCAACAGGGCAACAAGGGATGCTTTCATTGTGGTGCAGAAGGTCACTTCAAAAGGCACTGCCCTCAGTTAAACAGGAACCAGAACAACAACAACAATAACAACAATCAGGGCAATGGCAACAACAACAACGGGGGAAACAACAACGGTAACGAGGCAAGGGGTCGTGCATTTGTGTTAGGGCAGGGTGATGCCAGGAATGATCCCAACGTCGTTATGGGTAAGTTTCTTCTCGACAACATTTACGTTACTGCTTTGTTTGATTCGGGTGCGGATACAAGTTACATGTCTTTGAAAATGAGTAAATTGTTAAAACGTACATCAACTCCCCTAAACACCAAACACGTCGTAGAACTAGCTAATGGTAAGAGTTTAGAAGCCACGCAGATAGTCAGGGGTTGTAGTATCGTCTTAGCCGGTCAAGTTTTCTCCATCGACCTTATTCCCATAGTCTTGGGAAGTTTTGATATTGTTATTGGGATGGATTGGTTATCCCAGCATCAGGCAGAGATCTTATGCAGTGAGAAGATCATTCGCATTCCCCGTTCTGGTCAAGAACCTCTCGAAGTTCAAGGTGACAAGAGTGGTGCTGTGGTTGGCATCATCTCTTTCTTGAAGGCTCAGAAATGTCTGCGGAAGGGTCACACCGCAATCTTGGCACTCGTTTCGGATGCATCAGTGAAGGAAAAGAAACTGGAGGATATCCCAGTTGTACGCGACTATCCTCAGGTGTTTCCTGAAGATTTACCTGGATTACCGCCTCATCGTCAGGTCGAATTTCAAATCGAGCTCGCTCCAGGAGCAGCACCCATAGCTCGCGCACCATATCGTCTAGCTCCATCAGAATTGGAGGAACTGTCAAAGCAGCTACAAGAGCTCTTGGAAAAGGGCTTCATTCGTCCAAGCTCTTCGCCTTGGGGAGCTCCAGTATTATTCGTAAGAAAGAAAGACGGTACGTTCAGAATGTGCATCGACTACCGTGAACTGAACAAGGTGACGGTGAAGAACCGTTATCCTCTTCCACGCATAGACGACTTATTCGACCAGTTGCAAGGGTCGTGTTACTACTCCAAGATAGACTTGAGGTCTGGTTATCATCAGCTGAGAGTCCGGGAGGAGGACGTCTCCAAGACAGCATTCAGAACTCGCTACGGTCACTACGAGTTTCTTGTCATGCCGTTCGGGTTAACGAACGCACCTGCCGTATTTATGGACCTTATGAACAGGGTGTGCAAACCCTATCTTGACAAGTTCGTCATTGTCTTCATCGACGACATTCTGATCTACTCCAAGAGTCAGGAAGAACACGAGCAGCACCTACGCCTTATTTTGGAACTCCTTCGGAAGGAACAGCTGTACGCTAAGTTTTCGAAATGCGACTTCTGGCTTCGTGAAGTCCACTTCTTAGGCCACGTAGTGAACAAGGATGGGATCCATGTCGATCCATCCAAGATAGACTCGATCAGAAACTGGCCTGCACCACGTACGCCAACGGAAATACGCCAATTTTTGGGTTTGGCGGGGTACTACAGACGGTTTATTAAAGACTTTTCAAAGATTGCTCAGCCGCTTACACTACTGACACAGAAGGGTGTCACCTACCGTTGGGGCAACACGCAGGAAACTGCTTTTCAGCACCTAAAGGATAGACTTTGCAGTGCACCTATCCTCTCATTGCCAGAGGGCACGGACGACTTTGTGGTCTACTGTGATGCATCCATCCAGGGTCTTGGATGTGTGTTAATGCAGCGCGACAAGGTCATTGCTTACGCCTCGCGCCAACTTAAGATTCACGAACGAAACTACACGACGCACGATTTAGAGCTGGGAGCTGTTGTTTTTGCACTCAAGATATGGCGACACTA
Source organism: Helianthus annuus (assembly GCF_002127325.2). Taxonomy (NCBI): domain Eukaryota; kingdom Viridiplantae; phylum Streptophyta; class Magnoliopsida; order Asterales; family Asteraceae; genus Helianthus; species Helianthus annuus. The sequence goes on along the minus strand of NC_035448.2, from coordinate 96,306,895 downwards.
CCTGTACGGTACCAAGTGCACAATTTACACCGATCACAGGAGTCTCGAGCATATCTTCAGGCAGAAGGAATTGAACATGCGTCAACGACGATGGGTCGAGCTGCTTAACGACTACGAATGCGCCATCAAGTACCATCCAGGCAAAGCCAATGTTGTGGCTGACGCCCTCAGTCGGAAAGACACTTTACCTCGGCGCGTGCGAGCGCTACAGCTTACGATTCAGTCTAGTCTTCCAGCACAGATACGAAATGCTCAGGTAGAAGCATTGAAACCCGAAAATGTCAAAGCTGAAGCCTTACGCGGCTCACGACAACGAATGGAACAGAAGGCAGACGGCGCCTACTATGTAACGGGGCGTATTTGGGTCCCACTTTATGGCGGTTTGCGCGAACTTGTGATGGATGAAGCTCACAAGTCTCGCTATTCGGTACATCCAGGATCGGATAAAATGTACCACGATATCAGGACTACTTATTGGTGGCCTAGCATGAAGGCCCACATCGCTACTTACGTCTGCAAGTGCTTGACCTGTGCAAGAGTCAAGGTGGAATACCAGAAACCAGCGGGCCTACTTCAACAACCTAAGATACCGCAATGGAAATGGGAAGAAATTTCCATGGATTTCGTTACAGGCCTACCTAGATCCCAGCGGGGGAATGATACTATATGGGTGATCGTGGATCGACTCACCAAGTCTGCACACTTCCTAGCTATAAAGGAAACGGATAAGTTCTCCACTCTCGCAGACATCTATCTCAAAGAAGTTGTTTCGAGGCACGGGGTGCCCACTTCCATTATTTCGGATCGGGATGCACGATTCACGTCAGAACTATGGCAAGCGATGCACAAATCTTTCGGCTCACGATTAGACATGAGCACAGCATATCATCCTCAGACGGATGGGCAGTCTGAGCGAACGATCCAGACTCTTGAAGACATGCTTCGGGCATGCGTTATTGATTTCGGCAACGGCTGGGAAAAGCACCTCCCTTTGGTGGAGTTCTCGTACAATAACAGTTATCACACCAGTATACAAGCCGCTCCATTCGAGGCATTGTACGGACGTAAATGTCGGTCACCTCTCTGTTGGGCGGAGGTGGGGGATAGTCAGATTACGGGTCCAGAAATTGTAGTGGACGCCACAGAAAAGATTGCACAAATACGACAACGCATGGCGGCAGCACGCGACCGTCAGAAAGCCTACGCGGACAAGCGTAGAAAGCCTTTGGAATTTCAGGTCGGGGACCGGGTTTTACTTAAAGTCTCACCCTGGAAGAGTGTGGTTCGTTTTGGCAAACGGGGCAAACTAAATCCGCGGTATGTCGGACCGTTCGAGATCACTGAGAAAATAGGCAAGGTAGCCTACAGATTGAATCTACCAGCTGAACTCGGTGCAGTTCACAATGTCTTTCACGTGTCGAATCTGAAGAAGTGCCTGTCAGATGAGACCCTTATCGTTCCTTTTAAGGAACTTGCTATCGATGAGCGGTTGCAGTTCGTCGAGGAACCAGTTGAAATCACAGACCGGGATGTGAAGGTCCTCAAAAACAAGAGAATCCCTCTTGTTCGAGTTCGTTGGAACTCCAAACGTGGCCCAGAGTATACCTGGGAACGTGAAGACATGATGACAGAAAAGTACCCCCAGTTATTCGGAACCAATGCAACCACTACTGAGGCTGAAGCTACTACTACGGAATTTCGGGACGAAATTCCAGATCAACGGGGGGAGGATGTGACACCCCAGGAAAACCAGTGAACGATATAACTTACCTAGCTTCCTCAGTGAGTGCGTACCAAATTTCGGGACGAAATTTCTTTTTAGTTGGGGATAATGTGACAACTCGTACTTTAGACCTATCTTGTAACGCTACATGCTTATGTGTAATATATTATTTAAGGATATGTTTGTTATGTGCATTGTGTAATATGTGTATGTATGTATGTTAATCGAGCCCAAACCGCACAAACCGCACAACCATCACTCGATCGCACATGGCCATTGGGCCGTAATGTTTGCACACGGACCAAAAGGGCAGCCCATGATTGGGTTCGGCCCACCCACCTCACACGCATAACACTTGGTGTGTTTGAAATCCTCTCATATTTGCAAAACATTATCACACACAAAACCCTAGCTCTCCTCTCTCTCTCTCTCTCACGAACCGAAGGCAGCCAAACATCATCCTCATCGAAGTTCATAGGGTTCGGACCATTCTCTTGTTCGGATCAACTCTCGTTCCTTCTCTAGTCGGTTAGTATGATTAACTATTGTTTGATGATATTATGTTGTGTGTGATATGATAATCTCGAATGATAACCTAGGGTTCTTGATAGCATGATTTAGTATGATGATAATCGATAGTGTTTTAATATTGATCATGTGTTAATGTTCTAGCCAATCGGATATGTGATTGTAGTTATTGTTCGGCTATCATGTCTTGTTTGCGAATTAGATTTGCATGATAATCTGGATGTTATATTTGATCAATGATGTTTCGGCTGTGATGTATCGAACTTGGATAAATATCGAGTTGTTATATTTGCTTGCTATGCTTGATGATTAGACTTGATATGTAATTAGGGTTCTTGAGGAAACATTTGAATTATGCATGTTTGATCCGTATAGGTTGTAAGATTTGAATGGAAATTGTTAATTGAATATGATAAACTTGGAAACTTCGAAATTGATTGCAAGATAATAGTTGTGTAACTGATATGCATAATATTCGGATAATTAAACCTATCGCACAAGGGGCCTTGATCGCACAAAGAGCCTCAATCACATAAGCCAGTCGGTCGCACATCATGGCTGGATCACACACAAGTTTCCTGACCGCACAAGATGGCCCAATCGCACAAGATCCTTTGGATCAAACTGTTGCAATGTTGTTAAGCAGTTGGGCCGACCAGCCCAGATAGAACCGCACAAGCCCACTTCCGATCGCACAACCCAACTGGATCATACAAGATCAGTTGGACCGCCCAAGACCCCACTCGCACAAGCAGATCAGTCGCACAAGCTGATCTGGTCGCACAAGACATGTCCAGTCGCACAAGGCATGTCCAGCCGCACAAATGGTAATGCTGTTTAACTGTTGGGCCTCAAGGCCCAAACCTGGTCGCACAACCCGATCGGATGTATGTTGGGCCGTATGTATTTTTGGATCGCTCAAGACATGTTTTTATGGTTATGTTCATGTTATGGTTTTGTTTGGGTTTCTTGACATTGGGCCGGGTACTAGTGGACTCCAACGGATGACTCGCACAAGGCCGCTAAGCTTGTGCGAGCCCAATCTTGAATAAGTTATGATTATTGAACGTGATGTTGCATGTTGCCATGATCCGTATGTGTTTTTATATGCTATCTATGTGATGCTTGTCTGCACTACTTGAAACCAAAACCTGACTTGTATGGTAACCCTGTTAGGACGTGGTTGACCACTTTAGTTCAAGAAAACCTCTTGTGTATCTGCCGAGCAACCCAAGGTGAGTTCACACTCTTACCAAGGCATGGGATTCCCGGGGTGTTGGGAATGGGATTGAAAGGATAAGGTTGAATAGATTCATACGGATACCATTACTAGACTACCATACCGTCGTCCTCGGTTGTGCAGGATACATACGTAAAACCTACGTATATTTATGCTACTCGCTATCCTCGGTTGTGAAGGATACTCACGTAAAACCTGCGTGAACGGATACTCACTACTGCCTCGGTTGTGTCAGGCACTTACGTAAAACCTACGTAAACCCCCACGTACCCTATCCTCGGTTGTGAAGGATACTTACGTAAATCCTACGTAAACTTGTACGTATTACTGTTCTCGGTTGTGAAGAACACTTATGGTTACGCATAGTCTAGTGGATTAATAACATGGGAAGCCCCCACCAATAGAAACTTATATTGGCCCAGTAGAGCCACCTGATACTCATGAACTTACTATTACGCATTTACTTTCTGTGAACTCGCTCAACTAGTTGTTGACTCTCTGCTGCATGCCTTGCAGGACCTTAGGTACTAATGGAGCTTGCACAAGGAGGAGCAGGTCGTTGTGGGCAGATGGATCGTGATTACTTATTAAACACTTATGACGTTTCAAACATTAATACTTATGTTGGGTTTTACATAAATGCTTCCGCTACATTTACTTATGTTGGTTTTGATAAACACCTTTCGTATTGATGGATAACTTTTACTATTTAATTACATGTTCAATATGATTGGTGGCTTGATCCTGGTCATGTCACGCCTCCTAGCGGTGGTACTCCGCATGTGGATTTTGGGGGTGTGACAGATTGGTATCAGAGCCATTGGTTATAGAGAACTCGGTTTTAATATGGGAAAACGTTTTATTAAAACCAGACTATAACCAGAACAGTGCTCTCAACGATCCACAATGATGCTTCGCTCCACGTGCAAGACTCGACATCCTAGGTAATAAGGTTTATGTTTATTACCTGCTTGCTAGAAACTATATAGAACTTTGCTCGCATTACGCTTAGATACACATGACTTTATTACATGAGAATACCTACGTGCTTACGCTTTTCTGTCATCGCCCTACTCGCTAACCATTCTCACTTACGCTACCTTTACTATGAAGATCATGTCCAGACGTGTGAACATGACTCAAGCCCAGCTAGAGGCTCTCGTTCAAGCTCAAGTTGCTGCGGCACTTGCAGCCGCACAAGCAGGTAGTATACCCTGCAGTATAGACTCACACTAGGATCCTTAGATCCTGCATTAACTCTCGTATTTAACTTCGTCCTATTCATACACAATAGGTCAACACGCGCAGCAACCTGTCTGCACTTTCAAGAACTTCATGGACTGTCGTCCAAGTACCTTTAGTAGCACTGAAGGAGCGGTTGGACTCCTCCACTGGTTTGAAAAGCTCGAGTCTGTGTTCGAGATGTGTGAATGCCCTGAGGCTCGCAGGGTGAAATACGCCACTGGCACGCTAGAAGGAATAGCACTAACTTGGTGGAACGCCCAAGTTCAGATCTTAGGGTTGGCAGCTGCTAACGCCACACCCTGGAATGATTTCAAGGAACTGATCAAGAGAGAGTACTGCACTCGGGAAGACATTCATAAGTTGGAAGATGAGTTGTACCATCTGAAGATGACTGGATCGGAAATTGAAGCTTACACCAAAAGGTCAAACGAACTGGCCGTGCTGTGTCCAACTATGGTGGACCCTCCAGTTAAGCGCATTGAGTTGTATCTCAAAGGGTTGGCGCCAGAGATCCAGAGCCATGTTACTTCGGCTAATCTTGATAACATCCAGGATATTCAACGCCTCGCTCATCGCATCACAGACCAGGCAGTGGATCAGAACAAACTGCCTAAACGTATCAGCGCTACTGCTACTACTTCAGCTACTCCTACTACTCCCAGTGACAGCAAGAGAAAATGGGATGGGGATTCCAGCAAGGGATCAGCTTCAGTTCAGTCTCAGGCCCAGCAGCGGAAGACTGACAGTTATCAGAGTCCCAGCCAGCATTCTTCAGGTAGTCACAGGCAGGGCGGATATCGAGGGAACCTCCCAAAGTGCAACAACTGCGGCAGACACCACAGTGGCCAGTGTAACAAGGGTCGCTGTCAAAGATGCCTCAGGATGGGTCATGAGGCCAAGGATTGTAGAAGCCCTCGTCCTGCGAACCAGAACCAGCAGCAGCCACAAGCACAGCAGAATCAGCAACAGGGCAACAATGGATGCTTTCATTGTGGTGCAGAAGGTCACTTCAAAAGGCACTGCCCTCAGTTAAACAGGAACCAGAACAACAACAACAATAACAACAATCAGGGCAATGGCAACAACAACAACGGGGGAAACAACAACGGCAACGAGGCAAGGGGTCGTGCATTTGTGTTAGGGCAGGGTGATGCCAGGAATGATCCCAACGTCGTTATGGGTAAGTTTCTTCTCGACAACATTTACGTTACTGCTTTGTTTGATTCGGGTGCGGATACAAGTTACATGTCTTTGAAAATGAGTAAATTGTTAAAACGTACATCAACTCCCCTAAACACCAAACACGTCGTAGAACTAGCTAATGGTAAGAGTTTAGAAGCCACGCAGATAGTCAGGGGTTGTAGTATCGTCTTAGCCGGTCAAGTTTTCTCCATCGACCTTATTCCCATAGTCTTGGGAAGTTTTGATATTGTTATTGGGATGGATTGGTTATCCCAGCATCAGGCAGAGATCTTATGCAGTGAGAAGATCATTCGCATTCCCCGTTCTGGTCAAGAACCTCTCGAAGTTCAAGGTGACAAAAGTGGTTCTGTGGTTGGCATCATCTCTTTCTTGAAGGCTCAGAAATGTCTGCGGAAGGGTCACACCGCAATCTTGGCACTCGTTTCGGATGCATCAGTGAAGGAAAAGAAACTGGAGGATATCCCAGTTGTACGCGACTATCCTCAGGTGTTTCCTGAAGATTTACCTGGATTACCGCCTCATCGTCAGGTCGAATTTCAAATCGAGCTCGCTCCAGGAGCAGCACCCATAGCTCGCGCACCATATCGTCTAGCTCCATCAGAATTGGAGGAACTGTCAAAGCAGCTACAAGAGCTCTTGGAAAAGGGCTTCATTCGTCCAAGCTCTTCGCCTTTGGGAGCTCCAGTATTATTCGTAAGAAAGAAAGACGGTACGTTCAGAATGTGCATCAACTACCGTGAACTGAACAAGGTGACGGTGAAGAACCGTTATCCTCTTCCACGCATAGACGACTTATTCGACCAGTTGCAAGGGTCGTGTTACTACTCCAAGATAGACTTGAGGTCTGGTTATCATCAGCTGAGAGTCCGGGAGGAGGACGTCTCCAAGACAGCATTCAGAACTCGCTACGGTCACTACGAGTTTCTTGTCATGCCGTTCGGGTTAACGAACGCACCTGCCGTATTTATGGACCTTATGAACAGGGTGTGCAAACCCTATCTTGACAAGTTCGTCATTGTCTTCATCGACGACATTCTGATCTACTCCAAGAGTCAGGAAGAACACGAGCAGCACCTACGCCTTATTTTGGAACTCCTTCGGAAGGAACAGCTGTACGCTAAGTTTTCGAAATGCGACTTCTGGCTTCGTGAAGTCCACTTCTTAGGCCACGTAGTGAACAAGGATGGGATCCATGTCGATCCATCCAAGATAGACTCGATCAGAAACTGGCCTGCACCACGTACGCCAACGGAAATACGCCAATTTTTGGGTTTGGCGGGGTACTACAGACGGTTTATTAAAGACTTTTCAAAGATTGCTCAGCCGCTTACACTACTGACACAGAAGGGTGTCACCTACCGTTGGGGCAACACGCAGGAAACTGCTTTTCAGCACCTAAAGGATAGACTTTGCAGTGCACCTATCCTCTCATTGCCAGAGGGCACGGACGACTTTGTGGTCTACTGTGATGCATCCATCCAGGGTCTTGGATGTGTGTTAATGCAGCGCGACAAGGTCATTGCTTACGCCTCGCGCCAACTTAAGATTCACGAACGAAACTACACGACGCACGATTTAGAGCTGGGAGCTGTTGTTTTTGCACTCAAGATATGGCGACACTACCTGTACGGTACCAAGTGCACAATTTACACCGATCACAGGAGTCTCGAGCATATCTTCAGGCAGAAGGAATTGAACATGCGTCAACGACGATGGGTCGAGCTGCTTAACGACTACGAATGCGCCATCAAGTACCATCCAGGCAAAGCCAATGTTGTGGCTGACGCCCTCAGTCGGAAAGACACTTTACCTCGGCGCGTGCGAGCGCTACAGCTTACGATTCAGTCTAGTCTTCCAGCACAGATACGAAATGCTCAGGTAGAAGCATTGAAACCCGAAAATGTCAAAGCTGAAGCCTTACGCGGCTCACGACAACGAATGGAACAGAAGGCAGACGGCGCCTACTATGTAACGGGGCGTATTTGGGTCCCACTTTATGGCGGTTTGCGCGAACTTGTGATGGATGAAGCTCACAAGTCTCGCTATTCGGTACATCCAGGATCGGATAAAATGTACCACGATATCAGGACTACTTATTGGTGGCCTAGCATGAAGGCCCACATCGCTACTTACGTTGGCAAGTGCTTGACCTGTGCAAGAGTCAAGGTGGAATACCAGAAACCAGCGGGCCTACTTCAACAACCTAAGATACCGCAATGGAAATGGGAAGAAATTTCCATGGATTTCGTTACAGGCCTACCTAGATCCCAGCGGGGGAATGATACTATATGGGTGATCGTGGATCGACTCACCAAGTCTGCACACTTCCTAGCTATAAAGGAAACGGATAAGTTCTCCACTCTCGCAGACATCTATCTCAAAGAAGTTGTTTCGAGGCACGGGGTGCCCACTTCCATTATTTCGGATCGGGATGCACGATTCACGTCAGAACTATGGCAAGCGATGCACAAATCTTTCGGCTCACGATTAGACATGAGCACAGCATATCATCCTCAGACGGATGGGCAGTCTGAGCGAACGATCCAGACTCTTGAAGACATGCTTCGGGCATGCGTTATTGATTTCGGCAACGGCTGGGAAAAGCACCTCCCTTTGGTGGAGTTCTCGTACAATAACAGTTATCACACCAGCATACAAGCCGCTCCATTCGAGGCATTGTACGGACGTAAATGCCGGTCACCTCTCTGTTGGGCGGAGGTGGGGGATAGTCAGATTACGGGTCCAGAAATTGTAGTGGACGCCACAGAAAAGATTGCACAAATACGACAACGCATGGCGGCAGCACGCGACCGTCAGAAAGCCTACGCGGACAAGCGTAGAAAGCCTTTGGAATTTCAGGTCGGGGACCGGGTTTTACTTAAAGTCTCACCCTGGAAGGGTGTGGTTCGTTTTGGCAAACGGGGCAAACTAAATCCGCGGTATGTCGGACCGTTCGAGATCACTGAGAAAATAGGCAAGGTAGCCTACAGATTGAATCTACCAGCTGAACTCGGTGCAGTTCACAATGTCTTTCACGTGTCGAATCTGAAGAAGTGCCTGTCAGATGAGACCCTTATCGTTCCTTTTAAGGAACTTGCTATCGATGAGCAGTTGCAGTTCGTCGAGGAACCAGTTGAAATCACGGACTGGGATGTGAAGGTCCTCAAAAACAAGAGAATCCCTCTTGTTCGAGTTCGTTGGAACTCCAAACGTGGCCCAGAGTATACCTGGGAACGCGAAGGCAGGATGACAGAAAAGTACCCCCAGTTATTCGGAACCAATGCAACCACTACTGAGGCTGAAGCTACTACTACGGAATTTCGGGACGAAATTCCAGATCAACGGGGGGAGGATGTGACACCCCAGGAAAACCAGTGAACGATATAACTTACCTAGCTTCCTCAGTGAGTGCGTACCAAATTTCGGGACGAAATTTCTTTTTAGTTGGGGATAATGTGACAACTCGTACTTTAGACCTATCTTGTAACGCTACATGCTTATGTGTAATATATTATTTAAGGATATGTTTGTTATGTGCATTGTGTAATATGTGTATGTATGTATGTTAATCGAGCCCAAACCGCACAAACCGTACAACCATCACTCGATCGCACATGGCCATTGGGCCGTAATGTTTGCACACGGACCAAAAGGGCAGCCCATGATTGGGTTCGGCCCACCCACCTCACATGCATAACACTTGGTGTGTTTGAAATCCTCTCATATTTGCAAAACATTATCACACACAAAACCCTAGCTCTCCTCTCTCTCTCTCACGAACCGAAGGCAGCCAAACATCATCCTCATCGAAGTTCATAGGGTTCGGACCATTCTCTTGTTCGGATCAACTCTCGTTCGTTCTCTAGTCGGTTAGTATGATTAACTATTGTTTGATGATATTATGTTGTGTGTGATATGATAATCTCGAATGATAACCTAGGGTTCTTGATAGCATGATTTAGTATGATGATAATCGATAGTGTTTTAATATTGATCATGTGTTAATGTTCTAGCCAATCGGATATGTGATTGTAGTTATTGTTCGGCTATCATGTCTTGTTTGCGAATTAGATTTGCATGATAATCTGGATGTTATATTTGATCAATGATGTTTCGGCTGTGATGTATCGAACTTGGATAAGTATCGAGTTGTTATATTTGCTTGCTATGCTTGATGATTAGACTTGATATGTAATTAGGGTTCTTAAGGAAACATTTGAATTATGCATGTTTGATCCGTATAGGTTGTAAGATTTGAATGGAAATTGTTAATTGAATATGATAAACTTGGAAACTTCGAAATTGATTGCAAGATAATAGTTGTGTAACTGATATGCATAATATTCGGATAATTAAACCTATCGCACAAGGGGCCTTGATCGCACAAAGAGCCTCAATCACATAAGCCAGTCGGTCGCACATCATGGCTGGATCACACACAAGTTTCCTGACCGCACAAGATGGCCCAATCGCACAAGATCCTTTGGATCAAACTGTTGCAATGTTGTTAAGCAGTTGGGCCGACCAGCCCAGATAGAACCGCACAAGCCCACTTCCGATCGCACAACCCAACCGGATCATACAAGATCAGTTGGACCGCCCAAGACCCCACTCGCACAAGCAGATCAGTCGCACAAGCTGATCTGGTCGCACAAGACATGTCCAGTCGCACAAGGCATGTCCAGCCGCACAAATGGTAATGCTGTTTAACTGTTGGGCCTCAAGGCCCAAACCTGGTCGCACAACCCGATCGGATGTATGTTGGGCCGTATGTATTTCTGGATCGCTCAAGACATGTTTTTATGGTTATGTTCATGTTATGGTTTTGTTTGGGTTTCTTGACATTGGGCCGGGTACTAGTGGACTCCAACGGATGACTCGCACAAGGCCGCTAAGCTTGTGCGAGCCCAATCTTGAATAAGTTATGATTATTGAACGTGATGTTGCATGTTGCCATGATCCGTATGTGTTTTTATATGCTATCTATGTGATGCTTGTCTGCACTACTTGAAACCAAAACCTGACTTGTATGGTAACCCTGTTAGGACGTGGTTGACCACTTTAGTTCAAGAAAACCTCTTGTGTATCTGCCGAGCAACCCAAGGTGAGTTCACACTCTTACCAAGGCATGGGATTCCCGGGGTGTTGGGAATGGGATTGAAAGGATAAGGTTGAATAGATTCATACGGATACCATTACTAGACTACCATACCGTCGTCCTCGGTTGTGCAGGATACATACGTAAAACCTACGTATATTTATGCTACTCGCTATCCTCGGTTGTGAAGGATACTCACGTAAAACCTGCGTGAACAGATACTCACTACTGCCTCGGTTGTGTCAGGCACTTACGTAAAACCTACGTAAACCCCCACGTACCTTATCCTCGGTTGTGAAGGATACTTACGTAAATCCTACGTAAACTTGTACGTATTACTGTTCTCGGTTGTGAAGAACACTTATGGTTACGCATAGTCTAGTGGATTAATAACATGGGAAGCCCCCACCAATAGAAACTTATATTGGCCCAGTAGAGCCACCTGATACTCATGAACTTACTATTACGCATTTACTTTCTGTGAACTCGCTCAACTAGTTGTTGACTCTCTGCTGTATGCCTTGCAGGACCTTAGGTACTAATGGAGCTTGCACAAGGAGGAGCAGGTCGTTGTGGGCAGATGGATCGTGATTACTTATTAAACACTTATGACGTTTCAAACATTAATACTTATGTTGGGTTTTACATAAATGCTTCCGCTACATTTACTTATGTTGGTTTTGATAAACACCTTTCGTATTGATGGATAACTTTTACTATTTAATTACATGTTCAATATGATTGGTGGCTTGATCCTGGTCATGTCACGCCTCCTAGCGGTGGTACTCCGCAGGTGGATTTTGGGGGTGTGACAATAACCGAGATTGTTTTTGTCATTTCTAACTTTTTGATTTTTGAAGAAAGGGCCTCGATTTGGGCTTGTAAAGAGGTGCTTTCATCAACCTTATGGGCGCCCGGGGCAATAGATTTATTGCCTCGGGGAGTATGGCACTGAAAATTGGTTTGAGCAATTTCCTCAATTTGATTGTAAATTTCATTTGGGCGATGATTACCTAAAAGTCCCCCGGAGCTAGAGTCAAGTGTTTGTCTTGTGTGTGGCAACAACCCATTGTAGAAAGTGGATACTTGTTGCCACACCACAAGACCATGATGAGGACACTTTCTTAGTAGCTCTTTGAACCTCTCCCAAGTTTCATATAAGGATTCCCCATCCTCTTGTGAATATGTATTAATTTCAGTCATTAATTTAGCCGTTTTAGCAGGAGAGAAATAATTATATAGAAACTTTTGGGCTAGTTCATCCCAGGTGTTTACCGAGCCAACTGGGAGGGCGTTGAGCCAAGCCTTAGCTCGGTCTTTTAGTGAAAATGGAAACATGCGAAGGCAAATTGCGTCGTTTGATGCTCCATTGATCCGAAAGATATCACATATTTCTAAGAAATTAGTAATATGTAGATGAGGATCTTCGTCCGCAAGTCCATGGAAGGTTGCGGAGTTTTGAAGCATTTGTATCAAATGTGGCCGAAGTTCGAAGTTGTTGGCTTCGACATTCGGTGCATTGATAGCGACGCCTAGATTACCTACGGTGGGGCGTAAGTAATCCATGAGAGTTCGTTGGTTCGCCATTGGAAGTGGGTCCCCCGAAACTTTCTCTTGGTTTTTAGCTTTAAGTCTTTTTCTGAGAAAGCGTTCGGGTTCTTCTAGAGGTTCTTTTATGTCTCTACTAGAACTGGAGCTCATACACTACGTAGAAAGTTCAGATGCGGCGCCTAGGTTCCAAGTCTTGCAATAAAAAACAGAAAAGAACGTTGGTCAGAAGGTTCACCACGGCCCCGTGCTCAGATGAACACGACCCGTGGTCGGAGATACATTGATTGTTTTCCGGATCCCTGTTACTGGGGAGTTGGACGCGGCCCCTTGTTGCACCGACACGGCCCCGTGCTCAGCTCTCTGTAACTCGGAAAATAAAAACTGCCAGTGACAATGCTGGGCACGGCCCGTGTCCGACCAGGCACGGCCCGTGCTGAGCTCTGCAGAAAACTGAAAAATTAAGAAAAATCCTAAAAAAAACAGAAAATTTAGAAAAAGCGATTAGGCCGTTGATTCCTAACTTTCTTAAAATTCTTGTGTCCCCGGTAACGACGCCAAAAACTTGATGTGTACGTGGTGCTATATATTTTTGGTGTATATTTTAAGCCCTTTTACACTTTTTAGCCAAGTATTAAATTTATAAAACACGATATTTACTAACACTAAACACACATATGGGCAAGTGCACCCATTGTGGACGTAATATAGTGCTGGTAAGATACCGAGGTCGTCCAAGGACACAAGAGCTTTTAGTACCGGTTTATCCCCAACGTCTAATCAAATCAAAAAGTTAGAAAAAGGTTTTAAACTAGAAAAATAAAACTAACTAAAATGCTGAAAAGTAAAATAAAAGTAAAAATAGATAGACAAGATGAATCACTTGGATCCGACTCGTGTGTAGTGTAACCTTTGATTATTTCCGCAATTTTGCAAGTTTTAAGAGATTATCTTAGTTATTGTAGTAGGCCCCTCTTTTGAAGGTGACGTTACCCTCAACCCAGTAGTTTGAGTCAGCAAGGATACAATCCTAAAGGGTCGGATTATTGAAAGATAATTAATTAAGTTATTAATGCATAATGTGGTAGGCCCCTCTTTTGAAGGTGACGTTACCCTTGGCTAAGTAGTCTGAGTCAGCAGGGATACAGTCCTAAGTAGCCGGGTTAAAGTTTTAATAGTAGCTTAACTTATGAGGGGATCAAAGAGTTTGGACCCCCGCCATCCAATACCGGTGGGTATTGAAGGAGGTCCTACTAAATTTGACCCAGGTCCTTTGCAGGATCTATACACTGAACAATGGCAAGACTCTTACCAAACCGTTCCCTTAACCCCCGACCAGGTAGCCAACATATCTCCATATAGACCGTGGAGATATGAATGGTGAAAATCTTTTATTTTATATAGACAGTAAAATAATGCCAAGACACCACAGACAAACGATAAGGAAGAATTACCTTCAACATAAGAAACTAGTTATTAAAGTCATTAATACATAACCAAGTAAAAAGTGCGAAAAGATTAAAAATAAAAAGTATTACACTAAACACTTGTCTTCACCAAGTGATGTAAGAGACTTAGGCAAACATGGCCTTTGATTGTCAAGAACTCTTACGATCAATCTTGGATCCCGAGACGACTCACACACTCTATGATGGACAATGGATAATGGTGGTGGGTGATGGTGTTGTGATGGTGGTGGGTGGTGGGTGAAGTGTGAGAGAGGTGGTGTGCCAAGGGATGAGTTGCAAGTGATCCAAGCACTCCTATTTTTAGGCTGAACAGAAGCTCGGGCACGGCCCCGTGTCCATCCTCCTTCTCCTTCTTCATTAATTGTAGTTTGTCTGCATTAGTTGACCACGCCCCCGTGTCCGCTGGGCACGACCCCATGTGAAGAAGCGTATCTGTACCATCAAGATTTCCCTAGATCCTGCGAATCTTAGAGTTGACCACGGCCCCGTGTCCGCTGGGCACGCCCCCGTTGTGGGTGATAGAAGCTTCTGTAGCTTTGTCTTTTCTTCTGACACTTAGGCACGCCCCCGTGCTCACTAAGCACGGGGCGTGCTCAACCTTCTATTCTCTTGTTTTGCTTGGGAAGATGCTGTTGGGAGGTCGGGCATGCCACGTTTGTTCCTTTTCTTGTATTTATGTTAGATTTAGCTGCCTTTTTGCTTCTTTTGTTTATTTGAGCTCATTTAATCGTGAAAATACGAAAAGAAGACAAAAACACACTTTTTCCAACATTAGTACTAAAAAAGGGTTAGTTTTATGCCACAATTGATGTAATTTATATGTTGCATTTTGTGCACATCAGGCAACGAATACTCTATTAAGCCCCCGAAACCCCTTGACAGATGATGAACATCAAAACATTGCATTTGATTCAAGACAAAAAAATAAAATACAAGGAAGTGTAGAAGAGATAAGATGCAAACGAAGTCTTTCTTCATTAATCAGTCATCACAAGTTACGATAAATCTAAAGAATATACATCTACCAACTGACCTAAACCCACACTTTCTCTCTATAAACTCTCCCTGTCTCTCTAAAATATGCTATGAACTGAGCTCACTTGAATGAATCACAAATCTAACCTAATATAACACACACACACACACAGATATATATATATATATATATGTGTGTGTGTGTATATATATGCTAGACAAATTAAGTACTAAACCTCAATCCTTTAGGGAAACTTTCCCTAAACACACACAACTCAAAAAAATCTAGCACTCAAAGTGATCCATACTACTTCAGGGATATTCCTCTTTCCCTGAAGTTTACTCCTGACATCTTTGACTTTGACTTTGTCTTCTTTTTAGAACTTGGACTTTTCACAAAATTGATAATGCCACAGTTACCATGCAGATTACTGCACTTATAGACTCCCCCTTAATTGTTGCTATCAATTTTGTATGACACTGATAATCTTCAGTCACCAGGTATTGCACTTACAAACTCCCCCTTAATTGAAGATATCATGTCTGCTTTTCACTTTGGCAAAGACTTGATCTTTTTGGCAGAGCACAACGATGTTCAACCTTTCTAATTAAAGAGATGTTGTCGATCACTCAAATGGCCGCTTTATAAACTCAAAGAATCCAACATTCAACACCGAAGATATTCCTTCTCAATCTTATCCCAAATCAAGCTAAAGTGAACCAACCTATAACCAAATGTAAGTAACGTCGCTCGATCTCTTAATCTTCAAACTTAATCAGCAAAAGATAGAAACGTCGGATTTTCAATGCCCAACATTAAACACTTCAAATATCACAAAGACATGAAGTTCAGTTTGATAAGTTAATAACAAACTGAACTCCGAACATGTACATCCACCAAAGTTTAATCAAAGTCTTCAATCATAAATGCATAATTACATTTTGTCTCGTATCGTCATGATTCATACGTATCTTCATGAATCCACTAATTGCCTGATGCCTTTCATTTCCAATCTCCCCCTCAATGTAAGACCCTCCAAATTATTTCGAGAATCTAACTATCAACAATTTGGAAGAGGGACCAAGAGAAGTAATCTTCTCTACTCTAACCGGCATATGATAAAGGCTCAATCTTCAACTAATCAGCAATCAAGAAATCACCTTCATCACGAACACACTTGACTAAACCATGAACATACTTGATAAAACTCCATCAAACACATGCCTAAATTGAATCATATTATAAACGTTTCACCACCGGTAAGATTAACCTACTAAATCTTAAGATTTCAACATGAACTTGTCTCTTTACCGCATCTAGAGCATAAACGCAACAAAAAGATACCAAAGGCCTAGCCGAAAAAAACAAAATCCAAACAAACATGCCGCCGGAAAATACATAGTCCGATGATAACCCTAAAAAGGCACTTGGAAAGAAGCTGGAAAGCCAAAATCACCAAGGAAAAAACAATATGCAACCACAATTTGTAAGTCTTACACAAACACTAAACAAAACACCCAAAGAAACACACGATCGTGAAAGGCGACCAAAATATCACCTCAAAACCCTAATTGAGTCTGGATTAAACAGGTCTAAAACGCCATGGCTTACTTGTCGTAGACAATAGGCAGATTGGAGAAGAAAGGTAATGGCAACCGATCGTTTGCCGGCAACCACAGGTGAGATAAGCGACGAAGACGACGGTAAAAGGGAACGGCGGGTGCAAATGACACACCCCAAAGAACAACTTAAATACCCAAATATTGTACAACCCACATATGCAAATGTACAAAACCCGCAAGCTTAAAACACAACCAAAGCCACACGTACAACAACATAAAGCACCAAAATGTTGCTAATTGATAATATATAAATTTATAAAGTAAACCAAATTTGACTTGCCATCTATGCACAAAATGAATCAAACTATAAACTATGAACTGAAATGTGAAAGTTTCCATCAACTCTTTAACCATCCAACATCCCATAAACCAAATTCGATTTTATGGAACTATTGGTAAGTTGATGTTATGAGCAATATATACTATGTTTTTAGGGGGTGTTTGGGATTGCTTATTTAACTCAAAAAGGACTTTTTGGCAAAAGGACTTATTGACTTATGACTTATCCAAAATGAGTTTTTAAAAAAATGTTTGGATGAGCTTATAAGGTGGGAAAGGGTAATATTTCATGAAAAGCTAAAAGGAG
This sequence comes from Helianthus annuus, assembly GCF_002127325.2. Classification (NCBI taxonomy): domain Eukaryota; kingdom Viridiplantae; phylum Streptophyta; class Magnoliopsida; order Asterales; family Asteraceae; genus Helianthus; species Helianthus annuus. Next base: position 96,289,657 of record NC_035448.2, on the reverse strand, counting down.
TTTCAAAAAGTCAAGGTTTCCTGACTTTTCAAAATGAATTTTCCACCTTATACAAAAAAATTGTTCTAAAAAGTCATTTTCACATATCCAAACATTATTTTGACTTATTGGCTTTTTTAAAAACCCAATAAGTCAATAAGTTGTTTAAAAAAGCTAAGTCAAACACCCGCTTAATATCAATTAAATTTTTTTTAAAGTGGCAAAAAGAATGAGAAAAAAAAAACATTAAAAATAATAAGTAGATAAAAGGAAAATAAAAATAAAAAGAGAGCATGCCAAAATAATGATATGGGCCCAAAGTCCTCCCTTAGTTATTAAGATAACAAAATTGGGCCGGCCCATGTATTACCCGTAGAAGATGTAAAAGATTCGATGTATAGTTTGTAATTGGAATCTTGCCATATGAAATCCCAACAATAACCCTAACAAATTCATTTATTCACCATTCTACCCCTGGGCAAGGGTTATGCTCTAGGGTTTAAAACCGCCTAACATCTTCTTTTGTTGGCTGGTCTGGTGGAAACAAACACAACTCTGCTGCAGCCTACAATAATCGGAGGACAGACAGACCCCCTTCAATCTCATAATATCCCAATTTGTCGAATTACAAGCTGCGATGGGAGCTGTAGGTGATGATATTGGAGATGTTAGTGATTATGAGTTGACTCATCATGTTCGTCAAGCTCTAAAAGCTGTTCTCGAAGTAAGTACACCTCTTTGTTATTTATTTTTGTGTTTTACTTTTGTTATCTGTACAAAAGTTGGTTTTTTGTTTTATTTTCAGTTGTGTAATTTAGGGATTTCAAGACTTGACAAAAAAAGGGTTTTTTATGCGTCTTTTTTGAGATACAGTTACTTAATTATGTGTTTTTTGAGCTAGAACTGATGATCATGTGCCTTTTGTTTTGCAAACGACTTTATTTTGAGGTTTAGTGATTTGTATAACATGGGAAACGATGTACCATAGTTATCAAGGTAAGGCGCATAGGCCTCGCCTGGGGCCTAGGCGCTCAAAAGAGCGAGGGCCTGAGAAAAGCCTATGGTACTAACTTTAACGTTATTTTACTAATTTCGTGAAAATAACGTTAAAAGCTGAGGACGGTTAATCATGCATCATGTGGTGGTGTTGATAGCTGAAAGACAAAAGGGTATATGCACTAATCGGTCTTTGTCCCGATTGTTTGAGTGTTATGTGTCTTAGGTCCAAGGCTTGATACAAAAATACAATCGAGCCGGGGGTCTCACTGGAAGCAGCCTCTCTATTCCTACGGGGTAGTGGTAAGGCTGTCTACATCTACCCTCCTCAGACCCTACCTTAGCTTTGCTATTGGTGGGATTTACTGAGTATGATGATGATGATGATGATGATGATGATGATATATTGATGTGGTGTGAGTTGTTGCAGGGTGACACGGATGAATATGATCAACTCATTGGAAATATGCATCACACCGAGCGCCTAGTTCCTGATGAGGTGGCAATGCTTGTGGTAAGTTTGTTGCTGCTTCTAAACAAATTGAGTTTATATTAAAAGTTATAAGACGGAGTTCTAAATTTGTTGTTTGTTTGTTTGTTGCCAGACAATTCTAAGGGCCTTGTCTGGAGCGGTTTCTTTCATCGACATTGTGCATCACCGTTCTCTTCTTTCATCTGTAAGATATTTATTACTTTACTACGGTTATTTCCCCTTTTCTTTTGATGGGTATGCATATAATCTTGAAAATAATACTTTCTAGATATGCGCAATGAGGTTCTGGAACTATGGGCCAGATGTGATGGACGCATTGATGGAGTTGGTTGTGACCTTGGTATGTTGTGCTAAGTTTTATAATTTGTCTGAATAATAAGTTTAAACAGTTTCTTGTACTAATTACGATATGTTTTTTCAGGCTACATCAAACGGAAAATACGTTGATTTGTGTTTAGACATGCTTGTAAGCAACTTCATACCACCTTTCAATTTTCTAGAGATATTGAAGCAGCCACGTGGATTAGCAAAAAAGGACCAAGTACTTGCCCGTGTACATGCAGCATTGAAAGGAATTGCTGATTTAGTGCCTCTAGCACCTTCTAGATTGGAACAAATTGTCCGGGAGAGAGTGCCAAATGTATTCGCCAAGGAAGCTGTGAGTCTAGCACATACTATGAATTAAATACGTTTGTTTTGAACAATCTCAAATGGTGTTAACTTTTTTATATTTTTGCAGCAAATAGTTGTGTATGTGGAGAACATGCTAATGTTGGAGAGTGGTGATATGGGAGAGTTTGTTGGCAACTCTATGATATTTGAATTGGTGAATAGGCTGATAGACCTTGATGTAAGTCATTTCTTAAAGCACTGTTCTGATTATTATCATAGTTATTAAAGGCGCTAAGCATAGTTATCAATTGCGACCATTGCGGGCGCAATAGCGAATAGCGATGCGAATAAGTAGATGAGCGCTAAGTTGCTGTAGCGCCTGAAAAGCGGGAAAATAGTGTCATTGTAGCAGGATTCCGACCACGAATTCCGGCTCCGGTGCTGTAATTTCTGCCGGAAACCTACCGGAAGTCAGGAAGAAGAAGAAGAGAAGAAGAATGAGCGGCTGCAGTCTCAAGTCAGGAAGAAGAAGAGAAGAAGAATAAGAGCGGCGCTTTTTAGGGTTAAATAATCTTTTGGATTTTAACCTTTAACCCCTCTATCTTTTCACTAGTTAATATATAGTCCCTAAAACTTGTAAAAAATTACATAAAAGTGTAAAAATAGCTTGTGTATTTTAACATTTAACCCCCTCTATCATCACTAATTTACATTTGATCCTTAAACTTCAAAATCTATACATAAAAAGTATAAAATTAACATTATATATATATAAAACAAATTACAATTAGCTATTTTTTATTTCTTAAATTTTTAACTACCTTATCGCTAAACACAAAATAGCGGGCGCTATTTCGTCGCTATCGCTACGTAGCATATAGGTATCTCGTCGCTATTTGTCGCTATTCGCTATCGATAACTATGGCGCTAAGCACACTCAAGGTGCATAGGCCTTGCCTGGGGCCTAGGCGCAAAGCGCAAAAAAAGCGAGGGCCTGAGAAAAATTAAGCGCTCAATGAAAAAAAGTTAAAAATATATTATGTATTAGAAAAAGAATACTATTCTTCAAAAAAAAAAATAAACAAAAGCTATTATATAAAACTATATATCATCTATTTAAAACCAAAAGTTCTAAAAATATTAGTGTATTAGTGTAGAAAAGTAGTTTTCCTTAGATAAAAGTAGAAATCTGGCTAGAATCTTGTCGTCGGAATTTAGAGAATTTGGCCGGAAACTATCCGGAATCTAGGAATCTTGCTGGAATGTGCGCCTGAACCATCACCTGGAGAATTAAAGCGCAACTGCCTCGCCTCGCCTGAAAAATGGGCCTAGGCGCAAGAGGCGATGGCTTTTAACAACTATGATTATTATTATAAATGCGATGTTATGTAATTGATAGATGGATTGAACGTTTTATAGGTGGAGATAGGATGGGATGAAGTTTTGCTGGATGATCCAAATAATAAAGGGATTTTTTTGATGGAGCTAGAAGATTTGGCACGAACTGATGAAACAGAGATGGATATGGATGAGGTAACCTCAATGCTTCATCACTGTTTTTAACTACTAAAATAACTTATTTCATAAATATCTAATTTTTTACGCTCTTGAGTTCAAAATTACTAAAGGGTATGTATCGCTGTCTTTCTTTAGCCTCAAATAGAATACACTGGTCGAAAAGTTCTTTGGGGAAACGTAGTAGCTCAGAAGTTGGATACATTGATGGAGCTCGCCTTTGACCACCTTCAATCTTGTTTCAAAAACGGCCGCTTGCCTCAGGTACCTCTTAACAGTCTAACTTTCACTTTTTGACTTGATACATGCTCAATGTTATTCTGTTCATTTACGTATTGAAATTTTTATTTAGGTGTTCGAGGCACTTCTCCAGTCATTTCAAAGTACTGTGTTGAATGCATACAAGTCAAAGTTTGCACAGGTAACAAGTTAATCCTTTCTTTCTTTCATATGCTTCTAGTTTCTAAATGTGTGTGAATCCATTAAATACACATTTTTTAACCCAAAGTTTTGTTTTTGAAATTGTAGTTTGTTATGTTCTATGCTTGTTCGCTTGACCCCGAAGATTGTGGGACACAGTTTGTGAGCAAGCTTCTTGAGATATTTAAAAGCACTGTTTATCCTCAAGAATGGAGGTAATGCTACAACTCATTACTATTACTATGAACATAGATGGGGAAATTTTAACCCGTTAATACGAAAACGGGTCATTGGTATCATCGAGTTTTACATTTATTCTAAATTGTTTCAGTCAGATGACTAATGGCTTAGTAGTCAATAGTCATCAATGGCATCATTGAGTTTTTAGAATATCCTAAAATGATTCAAACACAGGACAAAAGGGTATTTTTATGATCTAAAATGAACACAAAAAAGTTTGACTGGTCAATTTCAGTTCAACCCGCTTTCATGTATGGTAGGCTAATATGTTTTTGATACTTTGCAGAATGAGTGCTGTTGCTTATCTAGCAAGTTACCTGTCTCGGGCAAAATTTTTGTCTACTTCGTATGTGACAATCATATTGGAAAGGTTGGCATGCCTTTTTTATAACTGTTGAAACTACTATTAATAGAAGATTTTAATTGTTTGATATAAACCTTCACCAGGACTTGCATTTAATGAGTTTGTTATATTGTTTGTTGTCTCAGCTTGGTGGATTGGTGTTATAAATATAGCAAAAACCAAAGTGGAGAAATAAATTTAAAGAACCATCGCGTTTTTTATGCGGCGTGCCAGGTATGAGATATTTTTAGGTAGTGTTTGTTTCATGGAATGCAATGGAATTGGAATTTGCATAGGAATTGGAATCAGAAGGAATTGGAAATTCCAATAAGAATTGGAATTTGATGGAATTGGAATCTACCGATCTCTTCCCGCTAATTCTGGTCGAGACTTTTCGGGTCTTTAACGGGCCAGGGTGGGTTGAGACGTTTCAGATCACTAATGAACTAGATCGGATCATGACATTTCGGGTCGTTAACGGGTTGGGTTAATTCAATATGTTTCGAGCCGAATCGAGACGTTTCAGCCGGTAATGGGTCAGGACGTTTTGGGTCGCTAACAGGGCCAGGTCGGGTCAAGACGTTTCAGTTTGTTGACGGGCCGGGTCTAGACGTGTCCGGTCGATGCTATGTCGTACGGATGAGCATTTGGTACACCAGTACCGTACCAACCATTTTCGGTACCGTTACCCGTTTTAACCATTTTTCGGTACCGGTATTTTGGTTGATTTACCGGTAAATACCGGGTACTGTACGTACCGGTACTTGCTCATCCCTACTATGTCGGGTCGTGTCGAGACATTGCGGGTCAGCGCGAGCTAATAGGGTTGAATTTTTACGGGTAGGCGGCGGGCCGGGTTGGGGCGAGGCGCTGTGTGTTGGCGATGAACGAGTTCGGGTTGAGACATTTTAGACATTAGATACCGGTTAAAGATTCTAATGACTTTACTTGAACGTGTTCGGTTAGCAATAGAATGGAATTGAGATTCCAATTCCATCCAGATTCCATTCCATTCTGTGAAACGAACACTAGCTGAGTAGAGAAAATGTGTGTGTGGCTATTTTTGGTATCTAAGATTTCAATATCATTGTGCTCGTCTTAACTTACAGGCCCTTATGTATGTACTTTGTTTCCGTATGAGATCGATTCTTGCAACTCCACGGCTCAAATCACAGCTGGTGAATATGCCTTTAGAGAAAATTTTCAAGCATGCCTTGAACCCGTTAGAGGTAACTTTCATATCATTACATATAAATATCATCCATCCTATGAGTTTTTACTGAATTTGTTTTGTAACAGGTGTGCTTGCCATCGATAGTAGAGGAATTTCTGCGTCAGGCGAAAGCAGCCCATCTGTTTACCGTATCTAATGGCACTTTTCTCTTTGATCATCTGTTTGAATCAGAGTTGTCTCGTGCTTTTGGTGGGTTTCAAAGGCTCGATGTTTTCTTCCCCTTTGATCCATATCTATTGAAGAAGTCCGACAGGTTGGTTAATAGCATCTGTTACAAATCTCGTGATTGCCATTGAAGGTCAATGCTGATTATCTTTGTCCGTTTAATGTGCAGATTCATCCGACCAAACTTCATATACTGGTCAATGGTGAGAACTACTTACGACGATGACGAGGATGATGATGACGACGATGATGATGATGATGATGTCGAAGATGATAATGATGATGAATTCGACATGAACTTGAGTAAAATGTCTATTACGCCCAAGGATTCCTTCATGTTTGGAAATCTACAAGATAGAAAAATGCAGATGCCTTCTAGAATCAGACCTTCTACTAGTCCAGAATCTTTGTGATTCCCAATTGTGTGGAGAAAATGACATTATTACCCTTGATGGATCTGGATGGTGATTTAAGCAGGAGTGTTGATAATTTAATTTTGTTTTAGTTGAAACAAAGGGATGTTAGTTAAAATTGTTTTCTTATAAAAGAGAACCAGTTACTTGTAATGACATGTTTTATTTTGGATTTCATATTTAATTAATATTGTTTTGTGGTTGTAAATAATGCCTAATCCTCTGCTGAAGTTCATCACTAAACATCTTTTTGCCATCGAATAAAATTTCATATTGTTATTTGTTACCGGACTAAAAAAAAGATTCATAAAAACGAATTTTTACAAATAAAAATTCTTAAATTTTATATATTATGGCATGCTTAATACAAAATTAATTTTATAAATACAACCATATAAACAGTTTATGCACATTGCTTGGCAGGCATGGATATGGTGAAACAAATTCAGTCAATTATAAATATCTTATGTATCATAGCAATAAATTTAATGAGTAAAGTATTATTTAAGTATTTGTGGTTGACAATGTGGAGCCCCCTTTTCTTTTATTGTGCAACGTTTGGGACTGAGGTTGATACAAAAAATGTAAGGGCTCAATATACAATCTGGTGTCAACAACAGGGACTCAAATTGTACTTTACTCAAATTAATATAATTATGTATATGGTTTCATATAATTGAAATTGAGTCTTCCTCTTTACACTTAGGGGCTGTTTGGTAGCCTCTGAATGGTCATTAAGATGCTACCTCTTAATGTAACCATTAAGAATTTTACCAACGAGAAGGTAGAAGAATGTGACATGTAATGATTACCATTCAGAGGTTACCTCTTAACCATTCAGACTTGAGGTTACCTCTTATTCATCCAGAGGTTTTAAACCATTAAGAGGTAGCATCTGAATGGTCATTAAGAGGCTACCATACAACCCCTTAGTAAGGTGGTGCTCACGAGAAAATCAACAAGTTGTGATTTTGGGATTTTTGGTATAAATTTGACTCAAATCAAGGATGAGTTTGAGCTAACATCATCACTATAGGAATGTTTTATATTACTACTAATATTAATTAGAGTTTGGTTAGTGGTAAATTGGTAGTATTGACCAACAATGAGTAATGCTACTGAGTTTATTAAATTTAGTTAGTCAAAGAATTGAAGATAGAGAGCTCTAAACGTAAACTCTTTCCAATAGTTACGTCTGAGTTAACTATATGTTCAAAGGTTAGAAAATTATGAAATTGATACCATGATTTAATTTTGTGTACTTGTGTTTATGTCGTAATTTCAAAATTGGTTGTGTTATACATTCACACAAAGTATGTAAAATTTATTATGTGGAACCTAATTGTGGGAAAGCTAGAGAAACTTTCTTTAAAGAAGTCCAAGAACTTCACAAAATGAAACCAAAGGTATGAACTTTCATAACTAAGATTACACGTCTTGCATAAAAAGGGTTGTGAACTCGACTAGTATAATTGAGTCGAAGAACCTTAAATTGGTTAAAAACAGATTTGATTCATATGAGTTAGGTTAGTGAACTGTGAACCTCGGAATGCTGTTTGGAATGTTTGATTCACATGTGCATTGAAGTGGAGTCTTGAGTGGTTGTGTAGTTCGTATTGTGTAATAAAACAAACATTTGGTAATGCATTTTTTTAACAGGGGAATGCATAATTGCTAGTTGAGGTATATATAAAGAACAAATAAGCATGAGGAATTTAAATAGAATCACGTGCGATACTAGCAGCCAACTTTTAAAACCTAAAACTTGAAAACGTAAATATCCTCAACTCTATAGTATGCTTCTACTTATTTAAAATAGGGACTGAGAAATTTTGTATTGAATACCGGTACTGCAGTATATCAATACCAACTGAACATATACGATAACATATTCAGTTTTGAATTAACTCAACTTTGACATCGATAGTTAACATCGATACCATGAGCAATGTTTTCAGGACCGGACCGGAGGTCGACCCGGTCACCTTACGGGGTCAAAGGTCGGACAGGTTCAACCGGATTTAAGATCTGGATTACGTCAAATTTTTTTACTTATTTATTAAAACAGAGATATTTCTTACTAGTTCAATTTTTTATACATGTATAAAATCAAATTTCATGTAAAAAAACAAAAAAAAAATATTAATATATGGGGGATAGTTTGATAGCTGTCAACTAATTAGTAAAAAAAGATTTTTTGGAAAGAAGCATAAAGCTGTACGTCTGCATTTGCTCCTTATAGTTTTCTTTTTTCTTTTTGCATCAAATTGTATATTACTGTCCATCCATTTCACCATCATCATATACATCAATAAACCAAACCATCTCGACCGTCCATATTCCCACCCTCAATTAATATAAAACCTCTATCACCATTCACCATCATCATATACATCAATAAACCAAACCATCTCGACCGTCCATATTCCCACCCTCAATTAATATAAAACCTCTATCACCCAAACAACAACCAGGTCTAACCGGCCGGCCCAAGTTTAAAAACATTGACCATGAGGCACGGCAACAATTCAAAGCTATTAATGGTATACTAAAATTCAATTTCGGTACCATTTGACTAACTTAAAAGCAAATAATAGCTTTCGAAAAAATAGATATTACTAACATCAGAATTTAATCTAGATATAATTAATATTCATTTCTCTCATTTGGTCAATATAGGCCGGTTGATTTAAGTTTAACTTGATTATTTTTTTTTGGACGCAAACTTAATTATATACTTTTTTGTTAAAGTTAATATACTTTTGATGTGTTTCCTAAAATTTCATATTCAAGAACAATCCACGTAACAAAAAAAACTACTGACAAATGGTCTAGATTGCATACTGCAGTTAAACTAGACAAAAGTCTGGAAAACAAGTTTATAGATGTTACAAAACTCAACAAACCATAAGTTCAAGACTGAACCATCTCATGATCAGACAGACAACGTTCGCAATCGTTTGTTTATGATCCAGATGGCCGTCACACTTACTAAATACTACTGCTGTTGATCCTACGAAGGCACTGCAACCAAAATTGATTTTTATATTAGTTTCTATGAGAATTTAAACCAAAATAAAAAAACACGCCGTTATAATAGACTTACTATAAGTTGAAGTATCGATCTGCTCAGGAAGCTCTTTAATATCAACCTCAAACCTCTCCTGAACCTACAGAGCCACCAAAATAATCAACAGGTTGAAAAATATACCATGTGTTTAAGAAATGATGCAACAAACTAAGCCGCCTAAACCAGTTTGGCAATTCAACAGTTCGGTCCAATTTATAACTTGACACCAGCAGTAACCAAACAAACTGTTAACCTTTATTTTTTTATTTTTTTAAATATGTATTATAAAAAAGGACAGTCCATATTAATACAGAATAACGATTTTGAATAAAAACCGAGTTCACATCAACAGTACAGGCCAATGATTCCGTGAAACACCAAACCATTAAAACTGGGCTGGTCCAGTATGGTTTGTCGTTTTGCAAAATCATAGTCAGCGGTCCGAGCTCAAAAGTTTCATCGGAACCGACCGAACCGGACCATGACCATCCCTAAATTATGTATGCATAATGCCCGTAAACATATATGTTTATGTTTAGAATCACAACCTCCTTTTAATATGGAGAAAGTCCATTTACTATTCTAACAACCACGTAAGAAAATGAAAATATTACCAACATACTCAACCAAACCCAACCATGTCTACACATAGTGACATTTTAGTAATTAGAAGTGGTTATATACCTGATTAAGAACATCTGAGTCAGCAGCCGAAGCCACAAATGTGATTGCAAGACCTTTAGTTCCAAATCTTCCAGCTCTTCCAACCTGTGAATTACCAAAACATCCCTCAGGTACTAGATCAAAAAAAAGTTTGTAAAGAAATATCTGAAGAAAATAATTACACGATGGAGATAAGTATCAGCAGAATCCGGCATGTCATAGTTTATAACAATGTTCACTCGTTCGATATCAATACCCCTACCGACTAAATCTGTTGCCACCAAGATTCTCTTGTGCCCTTCCTTGAACCCCTTGTAGCGTGTCAGCCTGCAAAACTCAATTGTAACCGGATGGATTTATATAAGCAGTCAATAGCGGTGCTATAGCAGTTAGCGGACCTCAGGGTGTGTAGCGGTCCAAATAGCGGTCGCCTATGGCGGTTCCGCTATTAGCGGCGCTAAATACCGCTAAATACCGTTATAGCGGTAGCCTATAGCGGTTATAGCACTAACGGTGTTTGATTGTGTTAATTCTTAAATTAAATACTTCAAAGTCACTATTAGTATTTGATTAGAAACAGGTTTTTGATAATGGAATGATATTACTATGAATTTTGATATTACTATTAATATTTTTCAAAGAGTATATAAAATAAATAAATTATGCATGGTATAAAAATTACCGCTATACCACCGCTATAACCTATATATCATATAGCGGACCTTGACCGCTATTCGATTTTGGACCGCTATAACTGCATAGATCAAATACAAATAGAATAAAAATAAAAACTTCAGTATTCACGCAAGACAAACCTTTCTTCCTGGGACATGCCAGAATGGATGCAGATTGACGGGAAATTACACTCCACAAGCAATTTGTTGAGCTCAGCTGCTCTGCTTACACTTTTGACAAATATCACGACTTGATTGAAATCTAATGCATCGAGCAGATCATTCAGCTTACGGTTCTTCTCCAGCTCACTCAATTTGATGTAGTGCTGCCATGAATAGATACGTAAGTGAAAATAATTTCAAAAATATGATATTGATAACAACTGGAAGAACAAGCCCTTACCTGTACGAGACCATGTAGAGTCAACTTGGCTTCATCGTCAACATAAATTTCCATTGGCTGAAATGAACAAATATCATAGTAAAAGCATATTAGGAGTCTTCAGAAGCTAACGGATCCATTATGAAATGAACGATGAATGAACATCCGCTGATTCAGGATTCTGGTCCCATCTGATTGGTCCCCTTTTGCAGACGCTTTCAAATCAGACCACCATGTTGGTAATCCATCATAGCTATCTACTACTATTAAAATTTAATAAAACAAAAAGAAACCCTTCCACAAGGCTTTGTAAGCTAAGAAGAAATACAAGACTTGAGAAGAGAAAGAAAGTGAACCCTCAACTACTTTCACACCCTCAGAACCCTCGTTTAAAACATGCAATTCCATTATGAAAATGTTGACTTCAAAATTCAAGTAGAAGAGCTGGCCATGAAACATTACATCTTGCATAAACTTTTTGCAGACAGGGCGGATCTCCTTGCTGAGTGTAGCCGAAAACATCATTACTTGTTTATCATGAGGAGTCATCTTGAAGATTTCTTGCACGTCTCTCCTCATGTCTATGGATCATACATAAATATAAACAAAAAAAAAATTAATCAACGAACAGTCTCTAGAACCCATAAACGCCATAACTCACATCTAAAAACATGAAAGCATACCAAGTGACTCAAGCATCTTGTCACACTCGTCTAGTATGAAATGCCTCACACTCTTCAACGCAAGGTCTTTGTCTCTAGCAAGTGCGAGAATCCTTCCGGGTGTCCCAACAACAATGTGAGGGCATTCATTTTTCAGAAGCTCCTTGTGAATTTTGATGTTAACGCCACCATAAAAGACCGCAACCTTGATATCAGTCAGGTATGTGCTGAATCTTTCAAACTCATGGCAAATCTGCAAGTGAGGTAAACAACCCACACCATATATAAATAATGAGGTCAGTAACTTATCTAACCAGAATAACGATGCCATGTGTGCAATCTAAATATTGTAGATAAAATACATGCCTGATAAGCTAACTCTCTTGTGTGACATAAGACAAGAGCAGCTACTTGACCAGCAACGGGCTCAATTTGCTGCAGTGTTGACAGAACAAAAACAGCTGTTTTGCCCATACCAGACTTTGCTTGACAGATAACATCCATTCCCAGAATAGCTTGTGGTATGCACTCGTGTTGCACTGGTGAAGAACCAAACAAATTGAGCTAAGCAATCCTCAGTTTTTTAAAAAAATATACCAAATCTGAGCACCTCTCCATATGACATGGGTAATGGGTGATATTTACCTGCAACAAAATACTAAACACTATTAAAAGAGATTACTGGACTGCTGCTGAAGAACAGTAGCATGTAATAGTAATACCAGTAAGACATCTTCACATGTATCAAACTGGTATTAGATTAACAGCTCAAGCAAATAAATTCAAATTTAAAACAATGATGACTATGAAAATATCTTGAACATAAAAAAGAATTTTGAATAGTTAGAAAAATGCTTGCCTTCAGAAGGATGTTCAAATCCGGAATCCACAATAGCACGAAGTAGCTCTGGCTTCAAAAGAAAATCTCTGAATCCGGAACTGTGAATGCCTACATAGCCCCTGCATCAACAACAAAATTGGAAAAAAGATCAGTCAATGTAAGAAAGTTTACTCCAAGAGCATACACAGTTGACTCTATGCATACAAACAACTTATATGATCTAAAATAGTTGACTCTACATTGCATGACCCTGTTAATTGCATCTAAAAATTCTCTCATCCCAACAACTTGACTATACCATTATCCGCTTTGACTCTACCATTAACCACTTGTATTAACAAAAATCTACCTTGAACAGCCTATATAGTTTATGCGCACATTATAACCAATCAAGCCCCTAGAAAAAAACAGTAAGCCCGTTGACCACAAACAACTGAATGTTAAATGAACGTGTTGTTCTGTTCCCATGTGTTCATACATAATAACACAAATTCAACCATAAAACATACACAAGTGTGTGCATACTTCATGTGTATGCATACATGACCTGGCTTTGACTGTCTAAGTTCTTCCCAACAATAATTCACGTTTCTAAACAACAGAATCATATAAATAAATCACAATTCCTTCCTATTTTAACATAACAGACTGAGATCCCTACTCCAAATTATCCTTGCAAATCAAAAACTTTTAAAGTTTATCAAAAACCTAAAAATTAAAATATATAACAAAACAAGATCTGTACAGATTAACTACAAAACAGATCAACGATTTACAGTACCAGCAACATAAAAAGAAATAAAGCTTACTTCTTAACGGCTTCGCCGTTGACTTTAACAGCAGCGGAATCAGTGGCCTTCTCGTCCTCCTCCTCGTAGTCTAGAAGCTCTTCCTCGTATTCGTTATCCTTAATCTCTGTTTCGCCCATTTCTGTTTGAATTTGAACCAGATCCAGAAATTAGGGTTTGGAAATTGGAGCAATTGACAAAAGATAGAGATATATAGATATAATTTGGTGTTGTAGGGTTGTTCTGACCTTAGATCTGTGAGATTGACGAAGGTAGGGTTTAGGGATTGAAGCGTCTGTCTGTCTGCAGATAAAAATGTTAGCGAAATTGGTATGGTAGAGATGGAAGGCGGTAGGGCGATCTTTTTAGGGACGGGGAGATAGGGTTTGTGGAGCAAGTGGATCCTCAATGTTTCGGTTTAAGCCCTTCAACTTTCGGGTTATAGCAAACTCACTTGAATTTTTAATCAATCAACATAAGTTATGTTATGACAACTTTAAGAGTGTTCATTATTTGGTTATAATGGTGTAGTCTGCGGACCACATCTGTAGACATCTGTAGCTGAAAATGTGAACCAAACCTCTGCAGTCTGCAAGAAGAAAACTGTTTGTTTTTTAACTTCTGCAAAACCCTATAAATCAAAACCTCTATCCAGAAATCATCTAGGCGAACCCAAACTCAAATCCGTCATATTCAGCTTACCCTAGTTTCAATCTTTTAACCTAATGATTCAAGAAACATTCAGCTTACCCTAGATTCGATTCTTTTTGCAAGAATTTTAAGTGAAGAAAACAAGAATTCATCACCTCAAGATTCGATTCTTTTTGTAGTAAAGGTAGCAACTTTAGCTCTTTTTGAATAAATGAAGATAAGGGTTGATATTCTTTAGAAAATTTTCTCAAAACCCATGAATTTTTAATGCAAGATTGAAGGGGAAACACTGAATACCAAGGGGGTTTGAAACACGAAGATCTCTTCATCGATCCACTCACAGACACCAATCCAATCATCTGAAGAAACAATAATCAAAATCTCTAACTCAATAATCCACTTAATCGACAAACAAGCGTCCGGCATATTAGAAATAGTCCGTCTTCATCAAGGTAACGCTCGCCGGTGGTGGAGGTAGGGGATGATGATGATGATGATGCTCGTCGGCGGCGGTGGAGGTAGGGTAGGTGTGGCCGGCGCTATGGATAGTGGGTGATGTAATGCAAATTACATTTGTTTCCATGTATAGGTTGTATAATAATTTGAATTGTTTTGTGTCATTTTATCATTGGTTTTTGTATATTATGGTGTCTTGTGTGCTTTGCAGGGTCCCGGGAGCGAAAACAAGCTGAAACGTTGAAGAAACGAGCACCCGAGAGGGGGTTTGGGCTTAGTGAAGGATTCTCATGGAATGAAAAAGGATATTTGATTATATAAGAAGATAGAGAATTGTATTACGAACTCGTAGGCGAAAACAGAATTGAAACGAAGAAGTTATGGCCAAAACGGTTTTCTTAGTTCGCAGGGCCTTGGACAAACGAGAAGCTCTTCCCATTTACCCTTGGCGCGACGCGAAGCTTTCCCTGATTTGCGCGGAAAAATTCATATTTAAGCCCATACGAATTTACAACCCTAATCAATCCTAGACAACCCTAGACGAATTTACAATACTTGGGGACAAAACTCAGCTGATTTGGAAGCGTTTTTGGAGCATTCGGAGCATTGGTTGAAGATAGGAAGCATAAGAAGCCTTCGGGTCGATTGTTCTAGCAACCGGTTCTTTTGTTTTCAACTTTCTTCTTTTAATCATGTTTCTTCGCTTTGAAAATACTTGTTCTTTGTGTTTAAGTTTAATTATTCTTGGCTACGAACTTTTAATTACCTAGATTGGATGATGGATTTATGACGTTTTGATTTTTATTATGTTTAATTAATTATTTATGAACCGTTTATAAGAGTAGTTGGTTTGGTTTAGTAGGTTTAATTTATATGCGTGCTTTAGATTGTTTTATTGTCTTTTATTACTTCGTATGAATTTTGGTGAATGTCTATATCACATAATAGATTCATACTAGGTTATAAGTTTTTGTGAGTGTCTATATCACGGAATAAATTTATAATCTTTAGGGTTAAGTGGCCATCAAACCTTAGAAGTAATAATTGATAATTTAATAATTAAAGTGTTTTACTAATTTCAAGAGCTGTGAGGTGCGTAATTATTGTCAGGTCTTTGTATATGTGTGAGAAGTCTGAACTACTTTCCTTAGTGATGGTTGTCTAACAAGTTAAGCTGAGATTTCAAACTTATCATAGATTTATAGCCTATGGGGGAGTGAATTATATTAGGGTACTTTTAGAAACCAAGATAATGTCACACCCTGGCTTTGCGGAAGCGTGGTTAATTTGTGTGACTTCTTAATACCATAGCTTAATCATAACAAAGCTATATGAATTTAAAAACCATGCAAGTCATCCATTAAGTTTTTGAAAACATAATACAATACCATTGTTTTTAACATGCAACCATAACCTTGTTCAGTAACATTACAACTTATAACAAAACGTAAACGTGATTTAGGGATTGTGTCTTGTCCAGGTAAGAGACACAACCCTAAACCCTGATGACTTCATGACCAGTGCAGCGGAAAACGTTCCATACCGTGCCAGATCCGTTTAATTTCCTGAAATACATGTGAGTTGAAAAATCAACAATAATGTTGAGCGAGTTCATGTGTAAGTGAGTATGTAAAACATTTGTGAGTATGAAAATAGTTGTGGTATGTAGCAGTGTAAGAGGACTTGTGATCATCAATGGTTTGCAAGGCCACTGACATATGTGAAGTGCAAATAGGGAGACTCAAACCTAGCAGATTTATGCCACGGCAAAGTATGTGGACAAAGTCACCCCACGGTCCGTTTCTAGTTTGGCCGGGGGCTGGGCTCGCTACACCCAGATAGATCTACCGCTCCTGTCCCTCGGTCCCTCCATGAGGACTAATGGCCCCATGTTGTTCCTATCCACTCACATGATCGTATAACACCTCCTTACGTTAAACATACCGTTGTAAAGTACTCGTAAATTATAGTAACATGTATTTCACCCCCGCAGTTAAGTAAACTGAAAACAGTTAGAGAAAAGGGGGACATGAACTCACAGTGAATGCGTATCTCTACCAAGTAATCCGAATATCCGAAGCTGTGCAACGACCTACAGGTGCTAATTCTATTAGACGGATGGCCGTGCCTTAGCTTTATAACTTATATTTTTAGGAGACGGTTAGACAACCGTTTCGTGTACATACTTGGTATTTTACTTTCCTTCCCAAGGATGGGGGATTTAAATACATGTGTATTTATACTATCTCATTAAGTCCCACTTAATATATTTTTATTTCTCATTCCAAAATATAATTATTTTTCTCAAAATAATATATTTTCTCTTTACATAATACTTTCCAAAATAATACGTTGACAACATACGTGTCGATGAATATTTCCGCGTAATGCGTAAGTTACGTTTTAAATGATTAGGTGGTAATAGAAATTACCATTGTAACTTTTATGCTTGTCGTATAAGCGTTTGTATTATTTTGGGTTTGACAAGTTAGCAAATATTATTTTTACTCTAAAAATAATATTTATACATTTTCACAAAATAATCATAAACAGTGTTGTGACAAAATATATTTACCGAATATATATTTATCACGTTTGGTTTTGTGAAAATCCCACCTCCGATTATTTAATAAATAAAGTCATGGCGAAATATAGTTTTGAAAACATGTCAAAAGTAGTCTAACACTTGTAAATAATTCTAAGTGTTAGATTTTTAGAAAATTTCGCCAGAGTTTCCCCTGTAACTGGAGGTGGCCACGCTTTCAAGCGTATCATTTTCTTTTACAAAATCACTTCTTTTATTTCAATCAATCAATTTCCAACATAATCAGCAAGTTTCAACACTTCGAATTCGTAGACTAGTATGTAAAATCACAATATTACATGAACTTGTAGTTTTTCTAAAACTATTATGTAGATCTCGTTATATTTAGTGGATCTAGGTATAAAATAGTTTATTCTTGCAAAAACCCCGTTTTTGGAACAAATCACTCTTTACAACTTCCGACAATTTTTATAAAAATTGTTATTTTGTCGAATCTTTCATTTCACAAGTGTTTATACACTTATAGATTATAAAAATCACATTTGTTAACATGTTATACAACTTTTATAAAACATGATTTTCTCGACACCCGGTCCTACGTATATACCACTTGTACATACGTAGATCGGCTCGTTTTAAATACTATTTTTCACGTTAAAACATTTTTACACAAGTTCATGATTCCCGTGTGGTGGAGTTTCACCTTTTAACCCTTGTACAAAAGAAACAAGTGTATGTCAAGATACGTGATCTTAACAAAGTCGGGTTAAACGATGATAAGAGCCACCACATCGTAGATCGGGCCATAAAAACCAACATATTCAAATACTACGACATTTACACGCGTTATGTTCTTTTATCCAACGATTTTCACTTTTTAGTAGACTTTAAAGATTCATGAAGCGGGTTACCGACATTTAACCGATAAAAATCCTTTTAACCACTTTATACATGATTAATAACGAGTTTTAAACAATATACCTCTAGCTCGGGGCTAGGGAAGATTCTAGTCGAAAACTGCGTGGATAAAAGCAAACGGTAGAGGTCCTTGGCGTTCCGTTTGTTCCAAGCTTCGTTGTACGTGATCCCCGACACTTGTATGGACTTGGAATGGGTGAATCAAGAACCGAAAAATGGTTGGGTGTGGGTGTGTGGTTCGGCCGAGAGGGAGCAAGGGGGAGGGAGAGAGAGAGTTGGTGATCTTGAGTGTGTTTGTGTGTGTGAGAGAGTGTGATATATATAGAGAATGTCGTCTCGGTCTTTGCGAAATCTAATTAAATATTCAAAGGTGTACTCTCCCCGGGTCCCACTAGTTGGCCGATTTCATTAGAATGTAATGGTATCCGGTTCGTTTCCAATCGTTCAGTTACGGTTCAGTTTGGTTAAGTGCGTTAAGTGAGAGGTCTAACCCCGTTAGTTGTTTAATGCATTAGAAAGCGGGTGTTAGGGTAATCAGGGACCCTAACTGGCTCAGAAAAATACCAATATTAATTTTGGCAATATTTTTATGTTCCGGGTATTGTCCGGTTGTTCGGTCGGATAGTAATCCGTTAAAGTGCTTAAGATATCCTTTAAGCGTCATAAATAATATTTTTAGCGACACAATTTATTCTGCAAAGTGTCAGGAATAATTCCTCATATTTTGGCACTTTATTTATTAGCTAGAAGCTAGTGTGTAAATAAAAGTGCTGTGTTCCGTGCTTAAAGTACGTTTTAGGCACATCCAATCTCTGTATCTTATTCCTAGAGACGTAATCATACAACCCTTGTATCCTTACACACACTATGGTGTAGTAAAATAATTTTGGCTCATTCAGGCCTTTAGAGGCAGTGTCTGCCTGACGCTGGCTACATCAGCATGTTCACTGTGTATCCGTTTAGTGCTACTGTGCTTTTTGTGCATCAAGTTTGTCACTAGAGTTCAGTAAATAAATAATGTAGTGACAGGAAAAATCAAAGTATGATGCAGACATGTACATGTATCAACAATCAAGTAGCAGTTTATCAGAAATCTCAGTTAAGCACAGTAATTAGGCAACAGTTAATAGCTAATTAAGTCGTACGGATACCTGGTTTTGTGAGGGTTGTCACATTCTCCCCCCGTTAAATAAATTTCGTCCTGAAATTTAAGTTCTGCTTGTGGATGCAGAGTTTTTAGGAAATAAGTGGGGGTATTTCTCTTTCATCCGGTCCTCACGCTCCCAGGTGTATTCAGGACCATGTCTGGCATTCCAGCGAACCTTGACGAGTTTGACACTGCTCCGGCGGGTCCTGTTAACCTTCCAATCTGTGACCTCGACAGGTGCTTCTACGAAGTGGAGCGTGTCGTCAACATGAATCTCGTCGATAGGAATGGCAACTTCAACTTGAGTTGGACTCTTCTTTAAATTGGATACATGAAATGTATCGTGGACACCATTTAGTTCAGCAGGTAGGTCCAACTTGTATGCTACGGTTCCAATTCTTTCTAGAATTCTGAAAGGACCAATGTAGCGTGGATTTAACTTCCCACGCTTTCCAAAGCGTGCCACACCCTTCCAGGGTGATACTTTCAACAACACCATCTCTCCAACTTGAAAATCCACATGTTTTCGGTTTGGATCCGCATAGGCCTTGTGTCTGTGGCGAGCGGCTTCGATGCGTTTAAGAATCTGCGCAATCTTGTCTGTCGTCTCTTGGACGATTTCGGGACCGGCAAGCTGCCTATCACCTGCGTCAGCCCAACATAGTGGTGATCGACACTTGCGTCCGTAAAGGGCTTCAAAAGGCGCGACACCAATACTGGTGTGGTAGCTGTTGTTGTATGAGAATTCGACCAAAGGTAAGTGTTTATCCCAGCTACCGCCCAAATCCATAGCACATGCTCTCAGCATGTCTCCCAAAGTCTGTATTGTTCGCTCGCTCTGGCCGTCAGTTTGCGGATGGAACGCAGTGCTCAGATTCAATTGTGAGCCAAAAGCTTCTTGGAAAGATTGCCATATCCTCGATACAAACCTTCCATCTCTATCAGAGATGATCGAGAGGGGTACTCCATGTCGTGCTACGATCTCTCTCAAGTAAATTTCTGCAAGTTTACTAGTACTGTCCTTCTCCTTGATTGGCAGAAAGTGTGCGGACTTTGTTAGGCGGTCAACAATTACCCAAATCATATCATGGCCTCTTGGCGTTCTTGGCAGTTTTGTAACAAAATCCATTGAGATTTGTTCCCATTTCCATTTGGGAATCTCAGGTTGTTGCAGAAGTCCTGAGGGCTTCTGGTATTCCGCCTTGACCTTAGCGCACGTTAAACATTTGCTCACGTAAATTGCAACGTCGCCTTTCATCCTAGGCCACCAATAGTAATTTTTGAGATCTTGGTACATTTTATCCGATCCAGGGTGGATAGAGTACCGTGACTTGTGCGCTTCATCGAAAATAACTTCCCTTAATTCACCAAATAGAGGAACCCAAATCCTTTTCCCAAAACATAACGTTCCTTCCTCGTTTGGCACCAATATCTTCTCCATCCCACGGAGATACTCTTTCTCAAGGTTCTCCTCCTTGAGAGCTTCTTTCTGCGCTGCACGAACGCGCGAGGAGAGATCGGTTTGGATTATCATTTCCATAGCCCTAACCCTTAGGGGCTTGATCCTTTCCTTACGACTTAGGGCATCGGCGACTACATTCGCCTTTCCTGGGTGATACTTTATCTCGCAGTCATAATCGTTCAATAATTCAACCCATCGTCTTTGCCTCATATTCAACTCCTTCTGGTTGAATATATGCTGGAGGCTCTTGTGATCTGTGAAGATTGTGCACTTCGTACCATACAGGTAGTGTCTCCAGATCTTCAAAGCAAAAACCACTGCGCCTAGCTCCAGATCATGCGTGGTATAATTCTTTTCGTGCACCTTCAGTTGGCGTGATGCGTAAGCGATGACCTTTTGACGTTGCATCAACACACAACCCAATCCTTGACGCGATGCGTCGCAATATACCACAAAATCGTCGGTACCTTCCGGTAGAGCTAAGATTGGCGCGTTACAAAGCTTGTCCTTCAACACTTGAAATGCTTCATCCTGTTTGATTCCCCAATCAAACTTCTTATCTTTCTGCGTGAGGAGCGTCAAAGGTTGAGCGATTTTCGAGAAATCCTCGATGAACCTTCGATAGTAGCCAGCCAAACCCAAGAATTGCCGAATCTCGGTTGGCGTTGTAGGCGTTTCCCAATTCTTGATTGCCTCGATCTTGGTGGGATCAACATGAATTCCATCCCCATTAACCACATGTCCAAGAAACTGGACTTCGCGTAGCCAAAACTCGCACTTAGAGGACTTGGCGTACAACTGTTCCTTCTTTAGCAGCTCCAGAATAGCTCTAAGATGTTGCTCGTGCTCAGCCTTCGTCCTTGAGTAAATCAGGATGTCATCGATGAATACGATCACGAACTTATCCAAGTACGGCTTACAAACTCGGTTCATCAAATCCATGAACACTGCAGGTGCGTTTGTCAAACCAAACGGCATAACGAGAAACTCGTAGTGTCCATAACGAGTTCTGAAAGCTGTCGTCGGGATACTCTCCTCCTGTATCCGAAGTTGATGGTATCCGGATCGAAGATCGATCTTTGAATAGAAGCTTGAACCTTGAAGCTGGTCGAACAGATCATCGATTCTTGGCAGGGGATACCTATTCTTGATCGTTAGCTTGTTCAACTCTCTGTAGTCGATACACATACGGAAACTACCGTCCTTCTTCTTCACAAACAAGACTGGAGCTCCCCAAGGCGAGAAGCTTGGTCGGATAAAACCCTTGTCTAACAACTCTTGAAGTTGTGTCGACAATTCCTGCATCTCAGACGGAGCAAGTCTATAAGGTGCCTTAGCCACAGGCGCAGCGCCTGGTACTAAGTCGATGTGAAACTCCACTTGCCTTTGAGGTGGCAAGCCAGGCAAGTCTTCAGGAAAGACTTCGGGATACTCCCTCACGACAGGGATGTCTTTGATCTTCGGCTCAGCAGCCTTCTTATCCACAATGTGTGCTAGAAAAGCAACACATCCTTTCTTCAGACACTTTCTTGCTTTCAGGCAACTAATCATCCTTAACGGCGTCTCACGCTTTTCTCCATGAACAACAATGGTCTCACCATCACCGGTCGGGATACGAATAACCTTTTCGTGACACACTATCTCAGCCTTGTTTCTCGTTAACCAATCCATCCCTACTACCACGTCGAAGCTTCCTAACTGGACTGGTAGTAGATCTAGAGTAAACTCGCGTTCTCCTAATTCAATCACACAGCCTCTGATCACATCATTGGCTTTTATCAACTTTCCATTAGCCAATTCGATTACGTAGGGAATGTCTAACTTATTAGCGGCTAGCCCAAGTATATTCTTAAATTCTAGTGATACGAAGCTATAGTCGGCACCAGTATCAAACAGAACAGATGCATAACGTTGATTTACAGGGAACGTACCAGTAACAACGTTGGGATCCTGGCGCGCTTCCTGTGCACCGATCTGGAACACCCTTCCACGGGCTTGGTTCAATCCCGGGCAATCCTTCTTGAAGTGCCCAATGTCACCGCAATGAAAACATCCTAATCTTTTTCCACTTCCCGCACCGCCCCCAACTGGCGGGTTGTTTTGATTGGCAGTTCCGGCTTGATTTGCATTGTAGCCTCGATTATTCCCTTGTGGGCGATTTCCCAAACCACCACGATTATCGTTTCTATTCATATATCCTCCCTGGCCTCTACACTAACCCAACATGATTCCTTTGAGTGGCCCGGTTTTCCACAAGATTCACAAACTTTCACGTTACAATTGCCAGTATGGTGGCGTTGGCAGTTGTTGCATTTGGGCTGGGTGCCCTGGTACCCTTTCCCTTTCTTGGTACTACCAGCTGATTTTCCTTTCTTTACTGCCATACTGACGCCTTGTTTGAAGTTTGAAAACTTCCTTTTGTTGTCTCCTGAGGACTCAACGTGAGTCTCTGTCTTCTTTGCCTTGACTTCATCAAACTTGTTCAAACGAATTGCCTCCTCAGTGAGAGCCACGCTCAAATCAATGGCTTCCGTAATAGTTGCCGGTCTGGCGGAGGTCACCATGCTAATGATTTGGGGAGCTAACCCCCAAATGAAACGCTCAATTCGCTTGTATTCAGGCGTGACCATATAAGGAACCACTTGAGATAGGTCATGAAACCTCTGGACGTATTCTGCAACCTTTGGCCCATCCATCTTTAGGTGCCAAAATTCAGTCTCCAACCTTTGAATTTCTGCACGGGAACAATACTTCTTGCGCATAAGCTCTTTCAATTCGGCCCAAGTCAGGGCGTAGGCGGCAGCTTCGCCTAGTGTTTGCACTTGTAAGTTCCACCAAGATAGGGCTCCGTCTAGAAACAGCCCTGAGATGTAAGTGACCTGCTGGTCGAGCGCACATTTGCTCATGCGGATGGTGGAATCAGTCTTTTCTGCCCAGCGAACGAAAGCAACAGCACCACCTGTGCCGTCGAAGTTGATGGGCTTACAGTCCAAGAATTGTTTGTAGGTGCACCCATGAGGAGGATTTTGGTTGCCGTTGATGTTCGTGTTACTTCCGCTTGGTCCTTCTTGCGAGGCAGCATACTGAGCAATGGCTGCAGCAATAACTTGCTGTAGTTCTTCAGGAGTAGTGGGCATCGGCTGCGGTTGACGTCTTGGTGCCATCTTCTAAAGATGCGTACGTCGATTAGGCCAAAGTAAACATACGTATATAGTAATAGTAATAGCATATAACATCTCATGTTATCAATATATCACACACAACATCCCATGTCACAAAACATAAATAAGCAATCAAGTGAATCAGATATGGTGAGAATACAGCGATTGTTATATATATCGAGACCATAAAGTGTAGCAAGTGTGTCAGCACGTCACTGTATCATACAATCACAAATCAAATAGGGGCTACATCACCCCTGTCAAAAACAACATCACATCAGTGTCACATACAACCAGTACATCAACAAATATCAGCAAAAATCTGTATCGTCAGATGGTCTCCAAAAGGCTGTGCAGTCACAATCGCGGTCGTCTCACCATCGCCTACCACTACAGTACCAATGAGCCCTATGCGGATGGGGGTGGGGGAGGGGGAAAGTGAGCGAAAAGTAAGCGGCGTAAGTGATACCAGTCCTCCTCCATCGCCTGCTGAGTACGGATCAACAGATGCAATCTGCTGCTCCATAGTCGTAAGTCGGGCAGCAATGTCAGGAGGAAATGATCGAAAAGGCTGAAATGACGAAGATGTCTGACCAAGATATGGACCAAAAGACAACTGAGCTCTCTCGAGCTCCTGGAGTCGCTGTGAATGAGACTCGTGCTGGTGTACAAACGACATCAAAAGATCCTCAATAGTATGGCCCAAATAAAATGGGTGGTATGGATCTGTGGGTGGCATCGGTGAGGAAGATGACCAAAGTAATGGCGTGCTGGTAAGATCGATAGGTGCAACAGAAGATGGGATAGATGCTATCTGAGGCATGAATGGCATGGTCATCGGTACATGACCGAGAGGGTGGGCTGAAGAGCCCTCTCCAGGCCCCGCTGGAGGAATAAATGATGGGATCTGAAATGAGAAATCAGTATGATGTGTGCCAGTGTGATGTGGGGGAAACGGTGGAACATCCTCGTCCGCCGGTATCCACCCGTGCTGTGCCTCCTCATCTGGAGGATCCATGTGCTCAGCAAAAAGAGCGTGCTCAGGCTCGATGGGTAAAGGATCGATAGGAGCAATAACGGGGTCAACAGGTGCAATAACAGGATCGACAGGATCAATAACAGGATCAGCAGGTATGTCACCTACGGGTAAAGGAACAATGGGATCAGCAGCAACATGATCGCCCTCGATCACAGGAACACCTACAGGGGGAACAGCATCAACAGGCTCAAGAGGAAAATCAGCATGAACAGGGTCATGCTCAGGTAAAGGATCAAAAGCAGCTGCCTGCTCTGGGGCTATGGCAGGCTCGGGGTCGTCGAACGCCATGTCAAAGTCAAAATCTGGGTCAACGGGATCGATAGGATCATCAGGGTCCTCTATATGCTCATCCATAGGAATATACTCGATATCATGGTCAGGATCAAATCCTGGAGGGAAAACAGGGTCAGAATCCTCGATCTCATCATGCTCAAACGCGTAGCTCGGAACAGGGGCAGCTGAAGACGCCTGATCAGGGTCTGAGTCGTGAATAAACTGCTGCGCGCTCGCCCCGCGAGATGATACAGATGCCACAGACTCTAAAGAGTTCGGGACTGGTGAGTGAATGGGCGAGTCTCCAGCTGGAACGTCAGCTATCATCAAGAGACCACCAGCAGGTAGAGGAGCTACGTCAGGATCCTCGTCCTCAAATGGCTCGTCCTCGTAAAGCTCGATGTCGCCGTCGGCATCGGCGTCTGGCATAAGCTCATAAGCAGGGTAAGAAGCAAGAGGAATCGGTGCCGGAATCGCAACAATAGGGAGGTACTCAGCAGGATCGCCATCAATAGGCTCATAGGCACAAGGTATGGGTGCCGGAATCTCTACCAGAGGGTGCCGAAAGTCATCGTCGTCCGTGCTCGTGTAAATCTGAGGTATGCACCTCACGCTCCGATGACACAATGTCATCCGACACTATGGGTAAATCAAATAGTCACATAAGTTACCAGATAATAATCACATAATCCACCTAGTCCCACTAGCCTCCCAGCCTCCCAGACTGTCCTTCCTAGTCTCGCTAGCCAACATTCCTAGTCCCACTAGCCAACACTCCTAGTCCCACTAGCCAACACTCCTAGTCCCACTAGCCAACACTCCTAGTCCCACTAGCCAACACTCCTAGTCCCACTAGCCAACACTCCTAGTCCCACTAGCCTGAACCTCAGCCTCCCAGACTGAGCCTAGAATAATGAATAAAATGTGCTCAACATTTGTTTGTAAAAAGTTTGTGGATCTGGACTTAAGTGGTATGCAGAAAAATGTTTTCGTGAGAGCCCTAGTGATCATAGTCTAGACTCGAGAAAGAATCCTAGTTCGCTATGATCAGAGCTCTGATACCAAGCTGTCACACCCTGGCTTTGCGGAAGCGTGGTTAATTTGTGTGACTTCTTAATACCATAGCTTAATCATAACAAAGCTATATGAATTTAAAAACCATGCAAGTCATCCATTAAGTTTTTGAAAACATAATACAATACCATTGTTTTTAACATGCAACCATAACCTTGTTCAGTAACATTACAACTTATAACAAAACGTAAACGTGATTTAGGGATTGTGTCTTGTCCAGGTAAGAGACACAACCCTAAACCCTGATGACTTCATGACCAGTGCAGCGGAAAACGTTCCATACCGTGCCAGATCCGTTTAATTTCCTGAAATACATGTGAGTTGAAAAATCAACAATAATGTTGAGCGAGTTCATGTGTAAGTGAGTATGTAAAACATTTGTGAGTATGAAAATAGTTGTGGTATGTAGCAGTGTAAGAGGACTTGTGATCATCAATGGTTTGCAAGGCCACTGACATATGTGAAGTGCAAATAGGGAGACTCAAACCTAGCAGATTTATGCCACGGCAAAGTATGTGGACAAAGTCACCCCACGGTCCGTTTCTAGTTTGGCCGGGGGCTGGGCTCGCTACACCCAGATAGATCTACCGCTCCTGTCCCTCGGTCCCTCCATGAGGACTAATGGCCCCATGTTGTTCCTATCCACTCACATGATCGTATAACACCTCCTTACGTTAAACATACCGTTGTAAAGTACTCGTAAATTATAGTAACATGTATTTCACCCCCGCAGTTAAGTAAACTGAAAACAGTTAGAGAAAAGGGGGACATGAACTCACAGTGAATGCGTATCTCTACCAAGTAATCCGAATATCCGAAGCTGTGCAACGACCTACAGGTGCTAATTCTATTAGACGGATGGCCGTGCCTTAGCTTTATAACTTATATTTTTAGGAGACGGTTAGACAACCGTTCCGTGTACATACTTGGTATTTTACTTTCCTTCCCAAGGATGGGGGATTTAAATACATGTGTATTTATACTATCTCATTAAGTCCCACTTAATATATTTTTATTTCTCATTCCAAAATATAATTATTTTTCTCAAAATAATATATTTTCTCTTTACATAATACTTTCCAAAATAATACGTTGACAACATACGTGTCGATGAATATTTCCGCGTAATGCGTAAGTTACGTTTTAAATGATTAGGTGGTAATAGAAATTACCATTGTAACTTTTATGCTTGTCGTATAAGCGTTTGTATTATTTTGGGTTTGACAAGTTAGCAAATATTATTTTTACTCTAAAAATAATATTTATACATTTTCACAAAATAATCATAAACAGTGTTGTGACAAAATATATTTACCGAATATATATTTATCACGTTTGGTTTTGTGAAAATCCCACCTCCGATTATTTAATAAATAAAGTCATGGCGAAATATAGTTTTGAAAACATGTCAAAAGTAGTCTAACACTTGTAAATAATTCTAAGTGTTAGATTTTTAGAAAATTTCGCCAGAGTTTCCCCTGTAACTGGAGGTGGCCACGCTTTCAAGCGTATCATTTTCTTTTACAAAATCACTTCTTTTATTTCAATCAATCAATTTCCAACATAATCAGCAAGTTTCAACACTTCGAATTCGTAGACTAGTATGTAAAATCACAATATTACATGAACTTGTAGTTTTTCTAAAACTATTATGTAGATCTCGTTATATTTAGTGGATCTAGGTATAAAATAGTTTATTCTTGCAAAAACCCCGTTTTTGGAACAAATCACTCTTTACAACTTCCGACAATTTTTATAAAAATTGTTATTTTGTCGAATCTTTCATTTCACAAGTGTTTATACACTTATAGATTATAAAAATCACATTTGTTAACATGTTATACAACTTTTATAAAACATGATTTTCTCGACACCCGGTCCTACGTATATACCACTTGTACATACGTAGATCGGCTCGTTTTAAATACTATTTTTCACGTTAAAACATTTTTACACAAGTTCATGATTCCCGTGTGGTGGAGTTTCACCTTTTAACCCTTGTACAAAAGAAACAAGTGTATGTCAAGATACGTGATCTTAACAAAGTCGGGTTAAACGATGATAAGAGCCACCACATCGTAGATCGGGCCATAAAAACCAACATATTCAAATACTACGACATTTACACGCGTTATGTTCTTTTATCCAACGATTTTCACTTTTTAGTAGACTTTAAAGATTCATGAAGCGGGTTACCGACATTTAACCGATAAAAATCCTTTTAACCACTTTAGACATGATTAATAACGAGTTTTAAACAATATACCTCTAGCTCGGGGCTAGGGAAGATTCTAGTCGAAAACTGCGTGGATAAAAGCAAACGGTAGAGGTCCTTGGCGTTCCGTTTGTTCCAAGCTTCGTTGTACGTGATCCCCGACACTTGTATGGACTTGGAATGGGTGAATCAAGAACCGAAAAATGGTTGGGTGTGGGTGTGTGGTTCGGCCGAGAGGGAGCAAGGGGGAGGGAGAGAGAGAGTTGGTGATCTTGAGTGTGTTTGTGTGTGTGAGAGAGTGTGATATATATAGAGAATGTCGTCTCGGTCTTTGCGAAATCTAATTAAATATTCAAAGGTGTACTCTCCCCGGGTCCCACTAGTTGGCCGATTTCATTAGAATGTAATGGTATCCGGTTCGTTTCCAATCGTTCAGTTACGGTTCAGTTTGGTTAAGTGCGTTAAGTGAGAGGTCTAACCCCGTTAGTTGTTTAATGCATTAGAAAGCGGGTGTTAGGGTAATCAGGGACCCTAACTGGCTCAGAAAAATACCAATATTAATTTTGGCAATATTTTTATGTTCCGGGTATTGTCCGGTTGTTCGGTCGGATAGTAATCCGTTAAAGTGCTTAAGATATCCTTTAAGCGTCATAAATAATATTTTTAGCGACACAATTTATTCTGCAAAGTGTCAGGAATAATTCCTCATATTTTGGCACTTTATTTATTAGCTAGAAGCTAGTGTGTAAATAAAAGTGCTGTGTTCCGTGCTTAAAGTACGTTTTAGGCACATCCAATCTCTGTATCTTATTCCTAGAGACGTAATCATACAACCCTTGTATCCTTACACACACTATGGTGTAGTAAAATAATTTTGGCTCATTCAGGCCTTTAGAGGCAGTGTCTGCCTGACGCTGGCTACATCAGCATGTTCACTGTGTATCCGTTTAGTGCTACTGTGCTTTTTGTGCATCAAGTTTGTCACTAGAGTTCAGTAAATAAATAATGTAGTGACAGGAAAAATCAAAGTATGATGCAGACATGTACATGTATCAACAATCAAGTAGCAGTTTATCAGAAATCTCAGTTAAGCACAGTAATTAGGCAACAGTTAATAGCTAATTAAGTCGTACGGATACCTGGTTTTGTGAGGGTTGTCACAGATAACCTGTGAAGGAGTTTAGTAACCGACTAACCAATAGTCAAAACAGCATATTTAGACCCCGGTGCCATAATATGTCACACCCTAGCTTTGTGGAAGCGTGGGTTAATTGGTGTGACTTCTTAATACCGTAGCAACAATCATAACAATGCTATATGATAAAAACATGTGATGTTCATCCAATAATAAAGTTTAGAAAATCCCATTTTCAACAATCACAAAATAAGTTACAACCTTGACTTGATTTAAATGAGTTCATAAAACTTATCAAAAGACTTTAAAACAATACTAGGTTTAGGGATATGTAACCCGTCCAGGAAGAGGTTACACCTTCTAAACCCTGGATGACTTCTTTATTCAAACGCAGCTTGAAAATACGTGCATACCGTGCCAGATTCGTTAGTTTCCTTAAATACATGTAGTTTGAAAAGTCAACATAAAGTTGAGCGAGTTCATGTGTAGTGAGTATGTAAACCTTTGTAAGTATAAAAATCCTGGTATGTAGCAAATAAGGAAAAAAAAACAGAGATCACCAATGGTTTGCAAGGCCATTAATATGTGTGACGTGTAGTAGGAAGACTCAAACCTAGCAGATTTCGCGATGGGTACAAAGTCACCACCTGGTCCATTAGGCGGGCTCAGGGGTTGGGCTCGCTACACCCAGATAGATCTACCGCTACTGTCCCTCGGTCCTACAATGAGGATTAATGGCCTCAAGTTGCGCCTACCCACTCACATGATCTAAGTAATAACCCTCCTTACGCTAACCATACCATGTAAAAAGTACTTGTAATCATAGTAACATGTATTTCACCCCCGCAGTTTAGAAAACTGAAAACAGTTAAGAGAAAAGGGGGACAGGAACTCACAGTGGTGCGTCTCTATCAAGAAAATCTCCTGATCAATCTGCTATGCGACGACCTACACGCATGGTTGTAAAAGTCGCTAGGCGCTCCCTAGTCGGATTCGGGAGTACTCGGGAAGTACTCGGCTTAGGCGGAGATTACTTGGGGAGTAACTGGCCTGAGAGACAAGTACTCGTGCCTCGGCAGCCTACCTTGTAGTGAGTACTCGGGGAGTACTCGGAGCCTAGGCGGGACTTTTACAACCATGCCTACACGTACTAATTTCTATTAGACGGACGGTCGTGCCTTAGCTTAAGGTTTAATGTCTTTGGGAAATAGTTAGACAACTATTTCGTATGTACACTTCGTAATTATTTGGTAAATATTTTCCTTCCCAAGGATGAGGGTTTTAATACACGTGCGTTCGTATAACTTCGAAATTTATTATTAAGTCTCACTTAATACAATATATTTTATTTCGTTTGTCTAAAATATTCTACTTCCAAAATATAAATATTTTTCCCAAAAATATTATATTTTATTCCATATAATCTTCCAAAATAATATCCTTGTCAAAATACACATTCACTAGTATTTTTCCGAAAATGCGTAAGTTATGGTAAAAGATCGGGTGGTATTAATAATACCGTTGTAACTTAATATTTATTGTGATGGCGTTCGTATTATCTTGGAATCGTTAATATTTGGTAATATTATTTTTACCCTAAAAATAATATTTGTATAGTTCACAAAATAATCATAAAAATCTCACAAGTGTTGTTATGAAAAATATATATATATCAAATATATATTTATCAAGTTTTATTTTGTGAAAATCCCACCTCCGACACTTAGAAATGTTGTAAATAAAATCGTGGCGAAATTTACATTTTTGAAATCAAGTTAGAAATATATTTATAACACTTGTGATGAAAATATTTCCAAGTGTTAGGTTTTTGGAAAAATTTCGCCAGAGTTTCCCCTGTAACTGGAGGTGGCCACGCTTTCATGCGTATCATTTTCTTTTATAATTTCCAACAACAATTTTCTCAATCAACAATATTCAACCATCAAACTAGTCAAAATAGATATAAATTGCAAAAATACATGAACTTGTGGTTTATCAAAAATATGTAGTAACTTTCCATTACTTTTAGTGGATCTTTGTATAAATCAACTTGGTTTCTTAAGAGTCTCGTTTTTAAAGAAGTTACATCTTTACAACTTCTTGTCAACGTTTACAAAAATGGCTCTTTTGTCAAAACTTTGTGTTACACAAGTGTCTACACACTTGTGTGTTTACAAAAATCACTCTTGTTCATGTAAAACCCGGTTTAGAAAATATGATTTCTTTTGACGCTTGGTTCTTTGAAAATACCACTTGTAGATCCGTAGATCTACTAGTTTACAAGTCTATTTCATAAGAAAGATTGTCTTTACACAAGTTCATGCTTGACATGTAGTAGTGTTCATCATTTAACCCCTTTTATACTTTAACATATTCTAAGTCATGCTACATGAACATGACTTAGCCGGGTTAGATGACGACCCGAGCTACTACTAGCATCACACAACACTAAATAATCATAATAAAAC
This sequence comes from Helianthus annuus, assembly GCF_002127325.2. Classification (NCBI taxonomy): domain Eukaryota; kingdom Viridiplantae; phylum Streptophyta; class Magnoliopsida; order Asterales; family Asteraceae; genus Helianthus; species Helianthus annuus. Next base: position 96,257,623 of record NC_035448.2, on the reverse strand, counting down.
TAGTTTTATGAGTTTTACACCATTACATTGCTTTTATCCATCATGTTTATCATTTTTGTAAACTTTTAGTATGTGATTTAGTATGTTCATGATTTTCAACCGACAAAGTTCATATTAACCACTTTAGAATAGATCAAGAAGGCGTTTAGAGTCACTTACTACTAGCTCAAGGCTAGGGAAGAAACTAGACGAAAAATGGATGGTTAATAGCGTCGTAGAGAGGTCTTTGGCAATCCGTAAGCACCGAGACTCCTTATGCGTGATCCTTCACCCTTGGGTGTAAGTGGTTTAGCAAGATGGAAATTGAAAGTGGGTGGTGGATGTAGGTATGGTTTCGGCCGACTAGAGAGAGGAAGGGGAAACAAAGATGAAATTTTGTTTTTGAGTTTGGAATGAAATGGTGGCCCTTAAGACATTCTTATAATCCATCACAAGTTATAATCCATTGAATAATATGTCCTAGAGATATTAAGCATGAATAAATAAAATAATCCAAAGTGGATGGGGTGTGTCCCCTTAGGGGGAACGATCGTTTGGGGGGGGGGGTTATATGGTTCAAAATCAACTAACTAGTTAATGCTTAGTTAGTTAGTTTAGAGATTTATTTTAGTTACTAATGTATAGGGTATTATAGCGGGTGTTAGGGTATTCGGGGACCCTAACTATTTCAGAAAAAGAAAAACAGTGTTATTGACAATATTTTTATGTCCCGGGTTAAGTCCGGTTGTTCGGTAGGATATTGATCCGTTAAAGTGCTTAACAAAGCTTTAGAGTGTCGTTATTATTATTTTTAGTGACACGACTTATTCCCGACACTTTGGAAAGTGTCTAGTATTATTTTTCCAACTTTTTGCACTTTACTAGTTTAGATAAATGTTGAATTTTTATTTAAAGTGCTGAATTTTGTACATAAAGTACGTTTTAGGCACATCCGATCACTATAATTATCACCTAGAGACGCAGTTCTACAATCCTCATCTCCCTACACTTTCTACTAGTGTAGTAAACTATTCCCAGCTCATACTGGCCTTAGAGACAGTGTCTGTCTGGTGCTGACTATGCCAGCACGTTTATTGGGTTATCCGTTCATTGTGCTACTGTGCTTTTGTGCGTCAAGTTTGTCACTAAAGTTCTGTATGTAAATAATAGAGTGACAACAAATGAAGTATGATGCAAGTAAGTGTACGTATCAGAATTCAAGTAGCAGTTTATTCACATTTTCAAGGAAGCACAAAAATTAAGCAGTAATTAGATATTAATTAAGTCGTACGGATACCTGATTTAGTGAGGGTTGTCACATAATAATTAATAGGGTTAATGGATTTAAACACCCTCAACTATTGCCATTTGGTCGCTGGCACTCGCAACTTTGACTTTGGCTCACACCACTCCCAACTAAACACTTGGGTTGCTGTGTCACCCCGTCGTTAAATAAATACTAACTGGGTTAGTTCTTTTACTGACGTGGCCAATATTTGCTGATGTGGCATGCTGATGGATTAACCTAACAACTTCAATGCTTAATCAATCTCATAAGCAATTAAAATCACAATTCAACCTAAACAAATACCTAATTCGAAACCTAATACGCATTAACATGAAATAAAAGTGTAATAAACGGGAACATTCTGGTATACATACATCGTAAGCTTCAGAAATCGTTTTGAATTTGGCTTCTGCGTCCCTTTTGTTGTTAGGGTTCTTATCAGGATACCACTTCATAGCGAGTTTGCGGTAAGCTTTCTTCAAGTCATCGTCTTTAGCATTGCGATCGACTTGAAGAATCTTGTAGTAATCGACACCAATGGTTGAGGTTTTTGTAGGTGTGATTGCGTGTTGGTGAGGTTTGCCGGTGTTTTTATCTGCGTTGTATGTGGGTGGGTTCAAGAATAATATTAAGGTAGATAATCTTCAATCTGAATCAAACCTTTCTCACATTTGGTGAGCCCAAGAATATATATCAATCCGAATTCTAGGGTTAAAAGGTGTGTGCTCATAGCAGTTAATGTTAGAGGTACGAGACGTACTTGGCGTATAGCCTAGTGCAACCCGGCTAGCAGGGGGGTTCCACCAAGAGGAGCCTTGACTTAAGAAGACTCTCAAACGATCGATCGTAATATGCACACGGGTTTTCACGAAACATAGCACCTGCTATACAAACTAAAAAAAAATCCACAACTCAATTGAAATAGTAGAATGATCTGTCAACTCCCGAGTAGATGAATGGTAAAGTTTAGTGTTTTGACATTCTTAAAATTCTAAAGTACACTGAATGAAATACAGGCGAATCTGGTGTATCACGGTTCGTAGTTGCATCAGAAATGTTTAAAAGACAATCAACAACAGCTGATGTAGTTTTGTGTGAACGGTTGACCATGATTAGCACGAGCTACAAGTCTGTAATGACACCACAAGGTGTTGCAATGACATAATTCCATAATTGCGGTGATTGAACAAGTTCACCGTGTTTGTGATCAGATGAAAGTGTACTGAAACAAGCCTGAGGAATTGATTTACACATGTTATAAAGTTTTCAGTTGAACACGGAATCATCAAAGAGCCACTGTTTTGATTGAAGATGAAAAAGTATTAAGTACTGCAAGGCATTTGATTGACAATGAAAGAATCGTTAGGAGGTACATGGGGCTTATGAAATGAATCTATGTACCATTGTTTTAACACCCAATTGTGTTGAGACCGATTTAATCGTGATAAGCAAACGGATTTAGAGCGAGTCAATAAACAATTAAATCCGGGTATGAGGTGCGTAATCAAATTAGCGCAAGCTTCAATTCTGTGAAAGTGTCACCGCAAGGTATCAAAGTCAATCAACGATTTAGGGGAGTCATAGATCAAACAAGTCTACTATGACTTGAAGCAAAAGGATCGGTGCCAAAGTATTGGAATATGATGCTCTCAATACATCATATGGGGTCTCAAATCAACATGCGAATTGGATAAGTTCAAGCAATCGAACTTAGTTTCAACGTAACCCAACAATAATCGTACATATCAACAAGGGAATCTTGGCATGATAGCAAACATGTAACTTGAAAGAAAGCGGTTGCAAGAAAATGTATTGACTTGATAACAAAAGAGTCAACAATGAGAAGGATGTAGGTCATTCGAATCACCAACCAGTATTTAGATTTAGCAATGTAATATCTGAACTTTAATGAAATATTTATTCGAAATGAAACCGCATGCGTAGCAAAAGGGTGTATGTGTGGCAAATAAGTTTCCAAGAAGATGAAGCAATGTGTACTTGCTGTATTGAAGAAATGACCAAGTATTCGAAACAAACATGTGTTCGCTCTCAGCGAAGGAAATCAACGTGATGCAACTACTTTGAGGGGAGTAGAAATGCAATATCTACTCGTTAGAAGTAAAAGTGAAGTCTTCAACGGAAGCAAATTTAAGTACTTTCGATTTTATTAATTGTAGTGACAAGTTTGTCAAGCTAATGATGTTTGATTGAGTTGACAGATATAGTTTCTAAGTATAATCCTTACAAGTTTGGTCCTAGGTTCCCAAAGGTCCTAGACATAAATTTTCTAGATTCTCCAGATTTCGTATCCCGTGTAGATCTGGTTTGTACATTGTAGGAACGCCATTTTGCCCATGTCTAAAAACAAGTCATTGTTCCACAATTTCGCCCTGGGGTATACTTTCTCCCTGAATTCCGACGCTCGATTGTCGACCAGTCGTGTAGTAGTAGTTGGGTCCTCATGCTTAGTTATGTAAGGAGTTCGTTAGTCCTCAGCAAAAGCCACCGACTCTGGTTGACCAGCTCGTCTGACTCCCGGTCATTTGAAAGTTATTCGTCCTTTCTTTTGGCGAGCAGAACTGAGGTTATCCCGAAACAAAAGTTTTGGTCTGTTATCTTCCTTCTCTATCAACCACTAAGGTTGCACTGTCAATCCTTGCATCTCCGAAGGTGTAAGTCGCTCGAGGTGCTTTGGCTACAGGCGCGAGGCCTGGAATCAGATTGATGCCAAAAATTCGACTTGTCGTCGAGGAGATTACTCTGGCAAGTCTTCGCGGAAGACTTCAGGGTATACTCCGATCACGGGGGTATCGTTAAGTTTTAGTTCTTCGGCTCCCTTGTCCCCGACATGAGCCAGGAAGCAACACATCCTTCCCACAACAACTTTCGTGCCTTAAGTAATTCGTGATCGGTGGTGGCGTATCCTGCTTCGTGTGTCACAATCATTCCTTCATTCGTCATCGAGGTGCGGATATCAACCTCTGCTCGATCGCTTGCCAACTAATACATCCAATTACCACGTTGAAGCTTCCCAACTCAACTGGCAATAGACCTAGCGTAAACTTACGCTCTCCGGGTTCTATCGTGCCGATTCCAGTTACTGCGTTGGCTTCCACTAGCTTCCCCTAAGCTAGTTCTAATGGGTACTGGAATAACTACTCACTCGCTACGTAAACCAATTATGCTCTCGAACACTAGAAGTGCGAATCGTGAAATTTGCAACGGTAGTTGGCAATACAGATGCATAATATTGAGTAATATGGGACGTACCGCTATCCATGCTTGGATCCCCGGCGTGTCTCCCTAGGTCCGGTGGGGAACTTTCATCCTTGCGCCTGATTGTTTTTAGGGCAATATCTTTTGAAATGCTTTTTGCTTCCACAGTTTAAACATCCTCGAGCACACTTGTGTTTATCGCTCATTCTGCCTCGACAATTATCATTGTCGTTGTCCCCTTTGTGATTCTCACTACCGTCTTGGCCCCCATTACTATGTTCAGTATTTTGCCAACAAGTTTCCTTGACATGTCCCACCTTGCCACAGTTACCACAATTTCCATATTTGCATCACCCGACATGATAACGTAAACAATTGTCGCACTTAGGTAGGATACCCTTGTAATCTTTTCCCTTTTTGGCCTTCTTCTTGTTACTTACCCGAGTAACCATCTTGAAATCTGCGAGTTTCCTCTTGTTATCCCCAGATGCCTTTATAGCAGCCTCCTTTTTCTCCTCCGCAGTGGAAAATTCTCCTCGTCTAACTGCTTCGTCCGTGAGTGCTATGCTTATGTTGATAGCCTCGGTGATCGTTGACGGTTTTGATGTTGTTACCAGGCTTAGAATCTGAGGTGCCAATCCCCTTATGAACTGTTCAATTCTCTTAAACTCTGGTGCCCCCAGGAGTAAGGCAACTTGTGATAATTAGTTAAATATCTGCACATACTCCGTTATCTTTGGTCCTTCCATCCTCAAGTTCCACAGTTCTGTCTCCAATCTCTGGACTTCTGCCCTCGAGCAATATCTTTCACGCATCAGATTTTTCAGTTCGTCCCACGTCATAGCATATGCAGCGATCTCGCCCATTGTCCGAATTTGATCACCATGACAGAGCCTCATCCACCAATAGTCCAGTTATATACTTGACTTGATGTTCGTGGTCACATTTGCTTAATCGTAAAACTGAATCTGTCTTTTCAACCCAGCGTACGAAGGCTAAGGTACCCCCGGTGCCGTCGAACTCTCGAGGTTTGTGGTCCAAGAACTGCTTGTAGGTGCAGCCGTTGGGGGGTTTATTTCCTGAGGTACCTCCGCTGCAATCGGAGCGATGGGCCTCGTACCGTGCGATGGCCTGTAAGAGGTGCTCTCGCATTTCCGCCTCTGTTGTAGGTAGAGGGTGGTTGATATTGGTGTTCCCTTGAGTCGACATCTTCCTAGAAGAAGGTCGGTTAGGTCAAGTCTCGTGAAGGACGCGAGCACATTAGTTTCTATTCAAGGATAAGACCTCCTAGGTGTATTACATATACGTATATATGCAGTCATTATACATTCAGTCACATATTATCTCATGTATTGCACATCTCGTAAATAGGAATGTAGCAAGTAAGCATGTAGCATTATAGTTATCGCGCAAATAGCGTGCTTAGTGGGGACATAGCGACGGAGTTTTTCGTTAGTCATTAGTCATAAGTATTGCCGCGTGTTTAAAGATGATCGGCTTTTATTATCCTCCGGCCACAATCACAGTGTCTTACAAAATGCATCACAGCAGAAGGGACACAGGGTCACCCTACCCTTGTCCAGCAAGTATATTAGTGCATCAAAATTACGTAGTCAGAAATGGTACTCAAAAGTTTTCGAAATCCCGGCTTATCATTAGCGTCTTTACCCAAGCGTAATGCATTCCGCATAATCCAGAAACCAACTATACTGGTTACTGAGGTGGAGGAGGAAAGAAAAGTAAACTGTCGACATGCGTGAATCCCTCCTCGAGCTAGGATATACGTTGAAGTAACTAGCTGATCTTTTGCTTGATAGTAAAGTAACGAGCATCAGCATCCTGGGAACGATGTCATAGTAACGGTCAAGTGCGCAAAAGGGATCTTGAGGTACGTGGCGGATCAATGCATGCTGGCGAAAGACAGAGTGGAGGACGTGGTGTTTCACAGAAACTTTTTTTTTTGACAATGTGCTGTCTTGTGATGTAGACACTTAACTCATGTTTTTGGTTATGTAATGTTCTGTATTTGAAGTTGCCCTTTGGGGTGTCAGCTCAAGCTTCAACGTTCCGCGACTCATATCCTCAACTGCAGTTGATGTTACAGGAGCAACTTATCCTGTGTGTGTTTTTCATAATGCGAGGAATGGTAAGGGTTTATAGTTAGCATAGTGCATTTATAGGGGCCATCAAATCGGCTTATCGAGCGTTGTAAAGGTGAATGTAGCAAGCGGTGCGGCCTGGGGCATCTCTACGAGGTGCGGGTATATCCTGACAGAAAGTGTTAGGCACGATGGCGCAACGGGCGTCGATCTGCACAAGGGAAAACGAACCTTTCCACAAATGAGGGGGGGTTGCCCGATGCAGGTAGGTATAAGGGGTGCAACGTCTGGCAGACTAAAAAGAAACAGTATCGTGACCACGTAAAGGTGTAGGTTCAGTAGGCGCAACATCAAGCTGACCCAAATGGTGTAGTAGCTGGCTCAAGTGCAGGCTCCGGGTCATGTAACGGTGTGGTGAGCATCAGTGGTGAGTGTGGGAACAAAGGTGCATCCATAGGAATTGAAACAGGGGCTGAAACAGGAGCCACAAGAGAGTGTCACAGGAAACCCGAAAGGTGGGTAACCATTGTCATCGTCTATCCACCCATTTCGGGTGTGCGCGTATCGAGGATCAACATGGGTCGCAAAAGGCGCAGGACCGAACTGTACAGGCACATGTACAGGCACAGGGTCAGGAAAAGGGGCAATAACAGGATCAACAGGAATGTCAGCAATGTGAGGGGCATCAATATGAGCATCAACAGCATGATCATTCCCCAACAGTGGAGCAACGATAGGATGATCATCGACAGGTACGTCATCAACCACGGGAGCAACAGCTGGTGCATCGGCATGTCAAGGTCATGCTCTGAGGCAAGGACAGGAGCATCAACTGGCTCAGGGTCCATAGCAGGCTCCAAATTATCAACTCCATCTCGAAATCAGCGGGATCAGCAAACATAGGGTCAACAGGGGCTATGGGATCCACCATGGGCTGATCTAGTTGAGTAAACTCAATGTCATGATTGGGATCAAAGCCCAGTGGGAAAACAGGATCCGAATCGCCATCGACGTCATGACCAAACTCAAAGCTAGGGGCAGGTGTAGGTGCAGCGGATGATGCCATATCAGGGTTCGTGTCGTGTGAATGATGCTGCATTCCCAGCGCATGTGAAGGTGCAGATGCTACAAACTCAAAGGAATCTGGGACAAGTGAATGGATGGGTGCCTCCTCCACAGGAGCATCAGCAAGAAGTAAGAGATCACCGGCAGCAAGGTGGGCCTCGCCCTCAAAATCGTCCTCTGGTGGGTCCTCATCAAGCAAGTCGACGTCGTCGTTAGCGACTACATCAAGGGGCATGTCAACAACAGGGTACGCGGCAAGGGGTACAGGGGCAGGGATCACCGCGAGCGGCAAATCCCCAGCGATAGGGCCATCAGCAGGCTCCGCAACAACATCGGGCAGCGCAAATGGCTGGAAATCATCGTCGTCCGTGCTGGTAGTATCTGAAGTATGCACCTCGTGCTCTGATGACACTATGTCGTCCGATACTATGGGTACAGGGTCCGTGGCGTCCGACTCTCCGGTGCCGGATGAAGACATATCGTCCGTGACGCAAACACACGTATGCACAAATAATCAATCATATAGTCAAATAAGCACATTAGCCACCAATAAGCAATCAAATAGTTCTCCTAGTCCCACTAGCCTCCCAGCCTCCCAGACTGATCTTCCTAGTCCCACTAGCCTCCCAGCCTCCCAGACTGCTCTTCCTAGTCCCACTAGCCTCCCAGCCTCCCAGACTGCTCTTCCTAGTCCCACTAGCCTTCTAGCCTCCCAGACTGCTCTTCCTAGTCCCACTAGCCTTCCAGCCTCCCAGACTGCTCTTCCTAGTCCCACCAGCCTTCCAGCCTCCCAGACTGCTCTTCCTAGTCCCACTAGACAACTACCTCAGCCTCCCAGACCGAGCCTCAGCCTCCCAGACCGAGCCTCAGCCTCCCAGACCGAGCCTCAGCCTCCCATACTGAGCCATAACTAATAAATAAAATGTGCTCAACTTTTGTTTGTAAAAATGTTTTGGATCTGGACTTAAGTGGTATGTAGTGTAAAAATGTTTTCGTGAGAGCCCTGATGATCATAGTCTAGACTCGAGAAAGAATCCTAGTTCGCTATGATCGAGGCTCTGATACCAAGCTGTCACACCCTGGCTTTGCGGAAGCGTGGGTTAATTGGTGTGACTTCTTAATACCGTAGAAACAATCATAACAATGCTATATGATAAAAACATGTGATGTTCATCCAATAATAAAGTTTAGAAAATCCCATTTTCAACAATCACAAAATAAGTTACAACCTTGACTTGATATAAATGAGTTCATAAAACTTATCAAAAGACTTTAAAACAATACTATGTTTAGGGATATTTAACCCGTCCAGGAAGAGGTTACACCTTCTAAACCCTGGATGACTTCTTTATTTAAACGCAGCTTGAAAATACGTGCATACCGTGCCAGATCCGTTAGTTTCCTGAAATACATGTAGTTTTAAAAGTCAACATAAAGTTGAGCGAGTTCATGTGTAGTGAGTATGTAAAACCTTTGTAAGTATAAAAATCCTGGTATGTAGCAAATAAGGAAAAAAAAGAGATCACCAATGGTTTGCAAGGCCATTGATATGTGTGACGTGTAGTAGGAAGACTCAAACCTAGCAGATTTCGCGATGGGTACAAAGTCACCACCTGGTCCATTAGGCGGGCTCAGGGGTTGGGCTCGCTACACCCAGATAGATCTACCGCTACTGTCCCTCGGTCCTACAATGAGGATTAATGGCCTCAAGTTGCGCCTACCCACTCACATGATCTAAGTAATAACCCTCCTTACGCTAACCATACCATGTAAAAAGTACTTGTAATCATAGTAACATGTATTTCACCCCCGCAGTTTAGAAAACTGAAAACAGTTAAGAGAAAAGGGGGACATGAACTCAAAGTGGTGCGTCTCTATCAAGAAAATCTCCTGATCAATCTGCTGTGCGACGACCTACACGTACTAATTTCTATTAGACGGACGGCCGTGCCTTAGCTTAAGGTTTAATGTCTTTGAGAAATAGTTTGACAACTGTTTCGTATGTACACTTCATAATTATTTGGTAAATATTTTCCTTCCCAAGGATGGGGGTTTTAATACACGTGCGTTCGTATAACTTCGAAATTTATTATTAAGTCTCACTTAATACAATATATTTTATTTCGTTTGTTTAAAATATTCTACTTCCAAAATATAAATATTTTTCCCAAAAATATTATATTTTATTCCATATAATCTTCCAAAATAATATCCTTGTCAAAATACACATTCACTAGTATTTTTCCGAAAATGCGTAAGTTATGGTAAAAGATCGGGTGGTATTAATAATACCGTTGTAACTTAATATTTATTGTGATGGCGTTCGTATTATCTTGGAATCGTTAATATTTGGTAATATTATTTTTACCCTAAAAATAATATTTGTATAGTTCACAAAATAATCATAAAAATCTCACAAATGTTGTTATGAAAAATATATATATATCAAATATATATTTATCAAGTTTTATTTTGTGAAAATCCCACCTCCGACACTTAGAAATGTTGTAAATAAAATCGTGGCGAAATTTACATTTTTGAAATCAAGTTAGAAATATATTTATAACACTTGTGATGAAAATATTTCCAAGTGTTAGGTTTTTGGAAAAATTTCGCCAGAGTTTCCCCTGTAACTGGAGGTGGCCACGCTTTCATGCGTATCATTTTCTTTTATAATTTCCAACAACAATTTTCTCAATCAACAATAAACAATATTCAACCATCAAACTAGTCAAAATAGATATAAATCGCAAAAATACATGAACTTGTGGTTTATCAAAAATATGTAGTAACTTTCCATTACTTTTAGTGGATCTTTGTATAAATCAACTTGGTTTCTTAAGAGTCACGTTTTTAAAGAAGTTACATCTTTACAACTTCTTGTCAACATTTACAAAAATTGCTCTTTTGTCAAAACTTTGTGTTACACAAGTGTCTACACACTTGTGTGTTTACAAAAATCACTCTTGTTCATGTAAAACCCGGTTTAGAAAATATGATTTCTTTTGACGCTTGGTCCTTTGAAAATACCACTAGTAGATCCGTAGATCTACTAGTTTACAAATCTATTTCATAAGAAAGATTGTCTTTACACAAGTTCATGCTTGACATGTAGTAGTGTTCATCATTTAACCCCTTTTATACTTTAACATATTCTAAGTCATGCTACATGAACATGACTTAGCCGGGTTAGATGACGATCCGAGCTACTACTAGCATCACACAACACTAAATAATCATAATAAAACTAGTTTTATGAGTTTTACACCATTACATTGCTTTTATCCATCATGTTTATCATTTTTGTAAACTTTTAGTATGTGATTTAGTATGTTCATGATTTTCGACCAACAAAGTTCATATTAACCACTTTAGAATAGATCAAGAAGGCGTTTAGAGTCACTTACTACTAGCTCAAGGCTAGGGAAGAAACTAGACGAAAAATGGATGGTTAATAGCGTCGTAGAGAGGTCTTTGGCAATCCGTAAGCACCGAGACTCCTTATGCGTGATCCTTCACCCTTGGGTGTAAGTGGTTTAGCAAGATGGAAATTGAAAGTGGGTGGTGGATGTGGGTATGGGTATGGGTATGGTTTCGGCCGATTAGAGAGAGGAAGGGGAAACAAAGATGAAATTTTGTTTTTGAGTTTGGAATGAAATGGTGGCCCTTAAGACATTCTTATAATCCATCACAAGTTATAATCCATTGAATAATATGTCCTAGAGATATTAAGCATGAATAAATAAAATAATCCAAAGTGGATGGGGTGTGTCCCCTTAGGGGGAACGATCGTTTGGGGGGGGGGGGTTTATATGGTTCAAAATCAACTAACTAGTTAATGCTTAGTTAGTTAGTTTAGAGATTTATTTTAGTTACTAATGTATAGGGTATTATAGCGGGTGTTAGGGTATTCGGGGACCCTAACTATTTCAGAAAAAGAAAAACAGTGTTATTGACAATATTTTTATGTCCAGGGTTAAGTCCGGTTGTTCGGTAGGATATTGATCCGTTAAAGTGCTTAACAAAGCTTTAGAGTGTCGTTATTATTATTTTTAGTGACACGACTTATTCCCGACACTTTGGAAAGTGTCTAGTATTATTTTTCCAACTTTTTGCACTTTACTAGTTTAGATAAATGCTGAATTTTTATTTAAAGTGCTGAATTTTGTACATAAAGTACGTTTTAGGCACATCCGGTCACTATAATTATCACCTAGAGACGCAGTTCTACAATCCTCATCTCCCTACACTTTCTACTAGTGTAGTAAACTATTCCCGGCTCATACTGGCCTTAGAGACAGTGTCTGTCTGGTGCTGACTATGCCAGCACGTTTACTGGGTTATCCGTTCATTGTGCTACTGTGCTTTTGTGCGTCAAGTTTGTCACTAAAGTTCTGTATGTAAATAATAGAGTGACAGCAAATGAAGTATGATGCAAGTAAGTGTACGTATCAGAATTCAAGTAGCAGCTTATTCACATTTTCAAGCAAGCATAGAAATTAAGCAGTAATTAGATATTAATTAAGTCGTACGGATACCTGATTTGGTGAGGGTTGTCACATAATAATTAATAGGGTTAATGGATTTAAACACCCTCAACTATTGCCATTTGGTCGCTGGCACTCGCAACTTTGACTTTGGCTCACACCACTCCCAACTAAACACTTGGGTTGCTGTGTCACCCCGTCGTTAAATAAACACTAACTGGGTTAGTTCTTTTTGCTGACGTGGCCAACATTTGCTGATGTGGCATGCTGATGGATTAACCTAACAACTTCAATGCTTAATCAATCTCATAAGCAATTAAAATCACAATTCAACCTAAACAAATACCTAATTCGAAACCTAAAACGCATTAACATGAAATAAAAGTGTAATAAACGGGAACATTCTGGTATACATACATCGTAAGCTTCAGAAATCGTTTTGAATTTGGCTTCTGCGTCCTTTTTGTTGTTAGGGTTCTTATCAGGATACCACTTCATAGCGAGTTTGCGGTAAGCTTTCTTCAAGTCATCGTCTTTAGCATTGCGATCGACTTGAAGAATCTTGTAGTAATCGACACCCATGGTTGAGGTTTGTGTAGGTGTGATTGCGTGTTGGTGAGGTTTGCCGGTGTTTTTATCTGCATTGTATGTGGGTGGGTTCAAGAAACTTCACTTCTCTCTTCAACAACATCACCGGCGGCGGCGGAGGAGTGGTTGTGTGGTGTGTGCTTGACCGGAGAAACAGTTGCAGAGGTCGTCGGTCGGGTCACCGGACCTGAATTAGAGAGAGAGATAGTTGAGTGAGGGTGTGAGGGTTGTTGTGCGACCGCCGGAGTGGGAGGGGCGCCAGAGTCACTCCAGTCGCCGGTCAGAATCGAGAGAGCAGAGGGGGTTTGGGGTTGTTGGAATCGGTCAGAATGATGATAAATGGGTTGGTAGATTGATTAGGTCTTGGTTGGGGATGATGATGATAAATGGGTTGGTGAATCTGTGTGTGGGTATTTATAAAGAATCTTATAACATTTTTCGATATATGTATATCACATAATACAATACATCATCAAATCATAGTTAGCTCAAGTGGCTAGTGTGCGTTTAATGAGTTCTTGGTTATACGGACGCGGATTCGAGTCTTGTTAGTCCCGTTTTATAGTATTTTTGATCCATCAGCATGCCACGTTAGCAAATTTGGATCCATTAGCATGCCACATCAGCAAATATTGGCCACGTCAGCAAAAAGAACTAACCCAGTTAGTGTTTACTTAACGATGGGGTGACACAGCAACCCAAGTGTTTAGTTGGGAGTGAGGTGAGCCAAAGTCAAAGTTCAGAGTGCCAGCGGCCAAATGGCAATAGTTGGGGGTGTTTAAATCCATTAACCCTAATTAATAAACATAGTAAAGTCATTACTAAAATAAACCAGGAATCCAGTCTAGGCAATCATTTCCATCATTTGAATTAAAACCGAAGTTAATTCGTGTTAGGTAATTCTAATTAATTTAGTTTAATTTACAATTTAAGGATATTTAGAACCCCCCTAAATATAAAAATGGTTAGTGTCGTTGTGACAAATGGCAAATAACCGGTGATTCCGTACAAACTAATCACTATTTTATTTACATAATCTCATGCATTTAGCGTAACTTAATTACGTAACTGTGTCGTATACTGGATAACAGTGTTAGAACAAGAAAACAAAGCTAAAACATATACTGGTTTTTGTCATATTTCGAAACCAGTCAAACAATGTCCTAAAATTGTTGGTAGAAAGTGCTATGGATAACATAACTGAGTCCATTTACATAAGAAAACACTAGTATGAAAACATATCTTGCAAAAATCTATGACTTTCCGGTACAATGCCCTAAATATTAAAACGTTCGTTTCGCTAAAAATATAACATTTTTAACTCGTCCGTATTAATAATTAAGCATTTCTGGAACTTCGGAATTATGACAATTGATGACATATACGCTAAAACACATTGGGAATATCATTGTAGTGTCCAAAATAACAAGCTTCCGGTATTATATTGCTATACACCTAACTGTCCGATATCGACCTGAAAAACTAGTAAGCGGTATTTTCGCAACAAAACAACCAAACGAAGAAGCTAGTGAACTAGCTAAGCTTAATTTGGAACTCGAAATCACTTCATACATCATTTGGTTGCGGGATACCAACTTGCGGCAAACTTTCGTCGGTACGAAATGAAAGTACCATTAACTAGCCGACGCCTAAACGGAAATTATTTAAGGTATCAAAATACATCTTACACTAGTCTAGCGAGCTAGTTAACCATATTTTGGCGTCATAAACGCCTTAAATAAATGTCATAACATCGATGGTAAAATAAAACCATAGCTCCCGGTACTACACTACAACTTTCCTATACCACCCGATATCGAATCGGTGAGCGAACTAGTGGTATTTTTACCATTCGAAACTAATACCAACTAGCCTAGTGAACTAGTTAATAACACTTAAGAACTTAAACTATTAGTTACACACTACTTTACCTAGTAAACATAATTACCAAAAACTACACTTCACATTAAATATATTATACACAACATGTTTAGAAAAAAAAGAAAGGAAATCTAATCACCATGCCTCCCCTTTTCGGTCTGGGCCATCCTCACACACCCACAAGTTGCTTGATCAGTTGGTAAAATTATGAGGAAGATTTGAAAGGTATGGCACTTATTGACTTATAAAGATCTTGCAAATATTGACAATCACCTACATCACCTCATTCTTACCACTTACAACTTTCAAACTCATATAAAGAAAAAAAAACCTCCTCTAGTATTTCTCTATCTACGGCTTCAAGAGCCCACCACCAATCCCCACTTTTCACTTAATATTAAGCCCAAATCAAGCATATATGTCCACTACAAGGTCACTTATCCATGGGTTAAACATGGAGCTACATTAGGAGCTTTCTTGGAGGCTTAATCTTCTTCTAATCTTCTTATATGGCTTGTGCAAAGTTGTAAGACTCCTAAACACCCTATTTAAGTTCATTATTATGTATAGATTATGGAAGTACAAGTTGATCATCTCAAAGATTAATAAAAATTACACCAAAAACCCTAATCTCAAAGCTAATAAACACTAAATATAACCATATTATGTGTTGATTTATGTAGATTAGTGTAACTAATCTTGTTATTTATGTTGATTATGTTAAAGTAAGTTGTTTTAAGTGGGTGATCTTGTATGATTAATAATATAAATGATGATTTAAACATGGTAATGTTTAAATCTAAACAAGATCATCAACCTCTTGATCCATGAACTTTACTACAACTTAAAAATGATTTATTACACATAAGTGACTTTTATAAAGAATAACCACCATGATTCTTATTTTGATCGTCCTAAAAGTTTAGTAAACAAAATGGTTTAAAGAGGAGCTTTTGATTAGAAAATATAATAAGTGGTATAAAGAGGAGATTTTGATTAGAAAATATAATGAAAATGGTGTCTTTAAGGTCCTAATAAATATGTGAAGATTTCATTATTTTTAACCAAGTTGTTAAAAATATACTTGTAAAAGTTCATGGAAATAAAGAGGAAAAGAGCATGAATCATGCACGCAAAGTTGGTGTAATGAAACTTGATTTGGAAATTGATTATGATTATGGTTTTAAACATGGTTTAAACGCGTTTTGAAAACGTGGGAAACGTCATAGTTTAGGGAAAACTATGGCGAATTTTTCTAAAAATCTAATCGCGATTAAAAATAGGATTAAAGGGTGAATAACAATGTTAAACCCGATTAGTGGTTTGAAACGTCATTATGGAAGCTTTCATGAAAATGGTTAACTCTTAAATGTTAAAGTGTTCTTAGGGACTAAAACATGTATTTTCACAAAAATAAATGGTGAAAATAACAACCATACATATATATATTTTTGGGCAAAAATTATATATATTTTGGAAAACTCATTAAGTATAAGTAGTATGTGCTATGTGTATGTATTTAGATACATTTAGGGTGATCAAAATAATACACCCATGATTTCAAGAAATACTTGTATGAAACAAGTATAAAATGGCACAAAAATATACGTACATGTTTCCTACACGTTCCCAAAGAAATGCTACGAAAACGGACGAATAAACAAAACAGACGAATAAGCAAAATGGCTGAAACAAGAATACATGACATTCGACATCGACAATTGGGCGTATCGACATCGCGAGGAAAACTACTATAACAACGAGTCTAAAAATAACATATTTTTAGATACTTAAACGAACACATATTTATGATACCGATAACAAAATCCGGAAAGTTGAAAATCTATAAAATTACTAAGTATTTATTTTAGGACATGAACACATTTAAAAGTCATATACTTAGTAAAATTTGGATAAAAATGCAAGATTATTAATGGACTCACAAAAACTAATTATGGGCTAGGCCCAAATTCCTTAAAAACATGGGCGAGGGCCCAATAACAAAATACATGGGCAAGGGCCCAATAGCAAAATACATGGGCAAGGGCCCAATAACAATAATTCATGGGCAAGGGCCCAATAACAAGAAATCATGGGCTAAGGCCCAATGACATTAAAAAATGGGCCAAGGCCCAATGACACAAAAGACACGGGCTCGGCCCAATAACATTAAAACATGGGTTAGGCCCAATAACATGAAAGACATGGGCTCGGCCCAATAACATTAAAACATGGGTTAGGCCCAATAAAATAGATGATATGGGCTCAGCCCAATGACATGGGCTCGACCCAATGACATGAGCAAAGGCTCAATGACATGCGTGTGCGGCACGAGGACATGTGAAGGGCGAAGCCCGTTCACACATAATTCAATACACATAGAATACATGTATACACTTATGAATTCAATATATATAACAATCAAGCGAACAAACTACCAACGCTCTAAAAATACAAAGTTGTTCTAAAGATGACAAATGAAAACACAATAAGAATTCAAGATGAACAACTTGTACGAGGTCCAATAAGACCTAGTGTCTAATAAAGTTAGTACACATGTAGGTTAATCACACGTACGGACGCTCACTACGGTATTACATACAGGAACGCAAACTTGTGAGTTCATGTCCCTCCTTTCAATGATTTCAATGTTTTATTTTAAAACAGTCGAGGGGAAATACATGTCAAAACTATGGGTATGTTAGCTATGGGTTTAGATGATAACATGATCAATGTACATAAGTAGGATGATGACATAGTAACCATTAATCACTTAGTGACCAAGGTGCAAAAGGTGTAGATCTATTGAGCTTGAGACACGCTCCACTCCTGGTTGGTATACCCTGAAGTGCTTTTGTGATCCCAATGATGTCAAAGTTATCTCGGGTTGGTTACGTACTTATGGTACATAATGTCAGGGGGCTCGCTACCCACTGATGGATCCTTAAACTCCATATATGCTATTAGCATACCTGGATTTCATTACAAGAATGCAAAGATTTCATATGATAACAATAACTGCATGAACTCGCTCAACTTTTTGTTGACTTTTTAAAACTACATGTATTTCAGGAAACAAGTCTTGAGCCGGTGATACACTACAGGGAACGGGGAAGTTTATGACAACGATAACCACTTTTGGAGGGTTTGTCTTTTATATCCCAACTTCGTATGGGTATATAGGGGACAAAACCTCACTATGTTTTATGTCAAAAACCGTCTTTTGTGTTGTGTAACATAACTTAAACTATGTCATGTTAACGTTATGAACGTTGTGAACGTTGGTGAATTTGGAAACCATGTTTGGAAAACTTGTAATCTTTTGTTGAAAACAATATATCTATGGCATCGTTGTGGTTTATTATGTTTGCTCATTTGGATGTATTGATTACCTTTCTTACGTCACACACAATACGCCTCCGCTACTAGCAGGGTGTGACAGATTGGTATCAGAGCTCCGATTGTAGTGAACCAGGGAAAAACTTTTACAACGTTTGGTCTACAATCACCGAAGGGCTCACACATAAAAACAAAGTCAATAACATTACAAAAGTGATTTCAAAAGTATGACAAAAATGACAAAAGGTTTCATTGTGTCACTATAACATGAGGATCTATCATGTGAGCTCAGCCATAAGTGGCGACAAGGATCAATACATGGTTAGTCTATAAGGATTTGACTCGAAACATTAGAAATTACATGTGAAACACGAGAACAAAAACAACATGAGATTTAGTGATAATATATATAATGTATTTATATATGTGTTGTACGGAATATTTTGCCAAGAACGAAAGTACCTTCGACTACGAATTTATTATTACACTTGGCTCACGCAATGAGAATAACGACCTCGCGCCTATTACGAAGCTTATCGCGGACGTGGTTCCTGAGTGAGACCCTAAAGCATTGATCCCGTGGAAGATGTTTGTTTTCCCTCGGATGGGTATAAGTCTGGCTTCGGTAGTGACGACGAGGCGGAGGTGGCGGCCTTGGACAACGACTCTACAAGTGGGACGAGGTCCCTGAGGCTCATACTAATCGTGATTGATGACATTCCTGTTCAGACAAGGAAGATGAAGTACTCATCTTGAAGGTGTCCCTCCAGTTGTTATTATGACAAATTCTTTTATTACTATTTCGGCTAACGTTGTGCCCTTCCACGAATAATGATAATGGGCGTTAGCACGTGGACCATCACGAAGGTCCCTCCTATGTTGAAGGTACATAGACAATAGTGTCCTCTCTTTGACTGATCGGCTGCTTGAACGAGAGAATGCTAGGGTGACCATACAAGATAATTTATTATTACGGGGGCCCACGTAATAACAACTTGTAGTGTATGGAAATCCTGGTGGGGTCTGTGGGTCAAGCTAATGATCACTAATCCATTCAAAATTCTTAAGTTCAAGTTTTTATCTAGTAGAACGCTAACCGGAATGGTTACTATAACACTCTATAATACAGGAAGACCACACGTATTGTTCGCACATAACATTCGATCTATAACACGAGTCGTACGAGACTAGTCATCGAAAGCACACAAAACTTTCTAGCCACTCATGGAGAATTTCCCTCAACATTCTCAGAATTATTGTACATAGGCTGGTTCTTTGGTGTCTATGACACCTTACCTTATCTTAGTTATTGGAAATGATTACATTAAACTCTGTCGTTTGACATTTGTCTTATTCCAAAGGATGATATGGCATGAGCCATGCTACAACCCCTTCATTGCGTTATTCGACTTCTATGGGAATTATAACAAATTTGTAGAAGCTCGTGGAGCTCAAGGCAGCGTATTCGTCACACGGGTTAGTGCGGCGAAGGATTTTCCTACATGGGACGGTCGAGGTCCACAAGGTAGGAAATACATACTGTAAGGATGGAGACGACCGTTTGGTTTCTCCTCCTCACCGAATTACCTCCTTTCCCACTTAGGCATATGGCCAATACACGGAAGAGGTATTACGCATTTTGGATTGCGGTTATTCATGTTATCATTGTTTCAAAACATGTACGAAAAATGCGATCTTGAGGTTTCCATGATGTAACACCTCGAAAATTCCTGTCCATTAGAATAAAGACACGTGTCATGTGTGACAAATGTGTCAGAGAAACCAGATTAAATAAAAAGGATGCGTGGTAGGATTTCCAATAAAAAGGGCGTCATGTTATTTAAAATACCTCTGAACCACCCAAGGGCGACACGTTATTAAATCACCTCTGAGCGACCCAAATTTTTTTTTTTTGTAAATCCCAAGATCCTTAAATCAATTAATGATCATCTCATATGATAACTGGTTGCACTCAAATAAATAAAGTTGCATCTTTATCAAGGACTTTGGAATTATAGGTTGTTACTACTTCTAATCTAAATGAAATTCTTGTAAATAAGAATTAATATGGTTAATTATTCTTTGGTCAACTTCTATGAGAATCCAAGACTCATTCTTGGAAATCTCCATCAAATTTTCAAGGCCCTCATAAGTTGAATTGAATGGGGAACATGTAAGAGCAAGTTAGGCATGCAATGGCTGGTCAAGATGGCCCACAAACTGAAAAGAGAAGGCATGTTTCGGAGTTAGTTGAATGCATGGTCAAGACTTAAAAATTCACAAGTTTTTGTCCTCTGGCCATCGGTTACGGACCGCAAAGCCTTAAGCTTACGGTCCGTAATGAGGGCACCTGAACCTGTTTCAGTAAGGTCGGCTACGGACCGTAACCCTTTAGCTTACGGTCCGCAAGAGGTCCTTACGGACCGTAAGGCCTCAAGCTTACGGTCCGTAAGACCGTCGCTGGCAGCAGTTTTTGGACAGCTGCCTGTTTAACCTGTTTAACCGACTTAAAATGTAACATTTCGAATCTATGGGCTTGCTAGGCAGTTTTTAGGCCTTTAGGGACACCTGGGATCATCTCCTAACTACCCTAGACTATCTTGGCAAAATCCTAAGGCTCCTAGTTCACTATATAAGGGACTTGAGTGTGATCATTTGGCACTTGCTCACTTGGAACATTGGTTCAAGACTCTCTGGAGCTTCCCTGGTCAGCAACCCATTTTCTTAGGCTCCATAATCCTTCTTAGGACTCTTGTAAGTGTCCTTAACCTCCTTTAATCCATTCTAACTTAGTTAATTAAGTAAAAGTCAAACCGTCGTAATTAAGGTTTGACTTCGTGATTAATCATAATGTGCTATGTCAAATCACGAATTAAAGGTACCTTTAGGAAGGTAATTAAGTGGGTAACAAATCCTTAAAAGGGTGTTTCCAGATTCCCACTCTAAGCATGTCAATTGTCGAGTCAAAGTTAATCATAAAAAGTCAACAGAATGCTTAATTTCAAATTAATGCATAATTAGCAATGTAGGTTGCATGTAACCTGTTTGAACATTAATATAACTTGGTAATAAGTATAAGAACATGTTCCAACTTGTTCAACTCGACAATTTTCTGTTTAGACCCGGTTCGGAACCGAAAGTCGCATAGTTTGACTTTCGCTTTGACTTTCAGTTCTGACCCGTTTTAGTTAAGATTAAGATTGCCTTAGAGCTTCTTTTGGACCTAATAACATGTTAGTATATCCTCCTGTGATTATATAACTTGGTTCATTAGATATCTTGTTCACATGCATGTTTCCGTTAAATGTCCATATGTTGACTATTATGCCCGAATGTCCATAAATCATGATTTTTGAAAATGTATAAGGGTAGACACCTTAGTTACTGAATTATAAACTTGTCCCCAAAATTTGACATCAGTTTGAAGTCTAGAATAAGAGTTATGCTCATTAGCGTAATTAGAAGCTTTCTTAGTAAATAATTAGCGTAATTAACACATAGCCTATTTAAACTTAGATTTTATACCAAAACCTTATACCCACTGTTATGTAATAATATTTTGGGAATTTTAAAGATTTTTATTTACTTTTAGGCTGAGCATAACTAGAGGTTTTAAGTATAATTCGGCTTATGCCGGTTTTGCCCTTTTCGGCCATAAAATGAGTTTTACAAAACCTTTTGACCCCAAACTTTTTCCTACTGATTTATTATGCTAAATATAATATTTTGAGCCTTCTGGAATTATAAAAATATCAGCTTTTCTTTTAAAACCCGGAAATGGCTCCAAATCGCCTTTTTAGGCATTTTTACGACATAGTATATGTCAAAACTAGTTTTTATATAAAAGGTCTAATACCTACTGATATATTTAGAAGAATTTCATATTTTAACAGTAAACTAAAGATGAAAACTCAGATTGCCCGTTTTTTATCTTTTTAGCTTATGTAAAATTATCAAAATGCCCTTATGAGGCGTAATTGGTGTTTAAAATCATTTGGGGCATAATTGGACATACCTTACTGATATTACAACATATTTGGTACATATCATCTCAAGAAACTTGCATATGACTTATATGGTTACTCGTTACGCACTTTCGCGTTCGGATCGGCTTATGTGACTAGTTCACGCATATTAGCCGAAACGGGTCAAATCATATCATCTTAGTCTCTAAATTCAGAATGTGTTTGGTTTACCCATATTATACAAGTATCCAAGCTTGTAGGGTCCAAATCACATTCCTTCCCGGTTTTCGCATTCCTCGCGATTAAACCATATTTATTCTTCGAAACTAATCGGTCTAAGCTTAGGCTATGTTAAAAGACCCGTTAGGATTCTAATAGGTTATTATAAACCTTCGTTCCAGAATAGGAGCCCAGTAAAAGACACTTGCATTGTTGCTTTTGTGGTTTATACTTGCTCAGGTAAATACTTTTAACTTATTTTCCCTATACGGGCTTGGGGGTACGGTATATAAAATACCGCTTGGTCGGGCAATTGACCCCAACTCATTAGTAGTTGGGTATTATCAATGTGACCCGTTTGAAAACTTGGTTTTGTTTGTTTGACGCCTTTGGGAGCTTATTGACCATGTCCCGGATATCCTTGGCATCATTTTTGGCCACGACCTTGACACCCGGGTGTAGGCGTACACCCGGTATTATGTCCATTATTAAGGTATAAACGTTGGCTTCCCGCCGCGGACTTATACTAAGTGGTGTGTCAATTAACCTTAAACCCGACACGACTCGGGCGACTGAACGCACAACAAACATGTAAATCTTTTACAAGTTTAACTTTGATTAATTATTCCCAAGTTATAAAATGTTTTGTGCCTTGAGCATTTAAATCAATTTTTAAAACCTTTTCAAAATGGGTCAGTTAAATTGTATTTACCAGTGTAAACTAACGTATTTTCCCAAAAAAAAAAAAAGATTAAGTGCAGGTGCTATACGTAATAGGCTGGTCTCTCCTTAGCATCATAGAGTCTCGCAAGCTTTGGGATGCATTTATCTGTTGAACAATTTTTCTCTTTTTATTTCGATCCGCCTGTGGATCTATTTCGACTACTTGTAATACTTTAATATTACATTTGATGGTTGAAATAAATCTATTTCTTTTGCTTCCGCTGTGCATTATAATTTGTGTTGTTTGACTATGATGATATCAACTATGTCACGATACTCCCCCACCGGGCCCACCGGTGACACGTGGAAATTTGGGGTGTGACAGGTTGGTATCAGAGCCAACACTGAGTGAATTAAACACCAGCCTTTTGTGTTTAATCTCAGTGCACAAATTGCACATTCTTCGAGTTCCGAGTCTAGACATCGAACATAGGACAAACTCTGTTTTGTTTTATTTTGAGTCTTTTATAATTATATTGTTGTTGTTATCTAAATATTGTATGCAGGTCATCATGCCACCAAGATTCCTTCGCGGTAGAGGCAAGGGACCCGTGACAGGTCATGATCACGAAGCCGGGCCTTCGCACCGGCGAACCCCATCAATTACTATGAGCACCAGCCCGCAAGAGCCATGGAGGCTCTATGTTGAACTCGGGAGACGGTCAGTTTCCCTCAGCTCTTCACCTTCTTACCAACACTCCCTTGGGCCCCAATCGGAGAATGAGCCCAACGACCAACCACCAGCCTTTATACCTCTACAGAGATCCAACTCTCACCACTCCTTTGGTGACCCAACCCCAACCTTCCAGAGCCGGTTCAATCCGGCCAACGTTTTTCCAGAACCCGTGGGTTTTAACCCACTTGGACCGGAAGACCACTTCTCTGGGGATAACGATATGGACGAGGATACTGACCCTATGGAGCCTGCTACGGGGACGCCCAACCACCCGATAGAGATATCTGACGGATCATCTTTCCACGGATCGCCTTATCGCGGTCCAGACAGCTACGAGGAGAGGTTCCGAAACATTGACTGGTATTTCACCCCGTCCGAGCACTCGTCGTCCCACCAGCAGCATCAGCAGCAGCAACCTCAACAGGATCCATCCGAGGGTTCACGATTCAGGGCAGTCACGCCACCACCGCCACCACCGGTAGAGCAGCAACCGCCTCCGGAGCCGCCGAGGCGGAGAAGGTCGAACGCACGGATGTCCGTGCGAGGGGGGTGTCCGTATCAGCACACCCCAACCATCAAGTGGCAGCCATTATCTGCCACTTCAGGAGGAAGAGGAAGAACCACAATTGGGGGATCCATCAAGCCCCATTCCAGAAATCAACTCAGTACCTGTGGCACCACCGTTGGGTTTCGATAACCCAATCCCTGCTTACGCCGGTTCAGCGGCGTATAACCCCTTCGAGCAGCCGGCGCATACCCACTACAACTACAACTACGCTAGTGTGGATCCATATCAGGAAGCATGGGATTACAACGCTAGTCACCCAGAGGGGCCTTATGGTGGCCTATGGACTACTGGCTACCCGACTTTTGGGTACCAGCATCCGCCACCTCCTCCACCGGTGTACCAGCCGCCACAGCCACAGATAATTCCTCCAGAACGCCAGCAAGAAGTCCTTGAGAGACTAGACCGTTGTGAACGGGAAATTCAGACTGAGCGCAGACACAACAGAGGATTCTTCAAAGGACTATCAGATCTGATCAAGGGAAAGTCCAAAAGGAGGGACTATTGAAGATCCTTGTTATTTTTAGTTAGTTGTAATTCAGTCCCTGCGTGGACTTTTTGCTTCAGTATTCAGCTCCTGCGTGAGCTTGTTATTTTGTACTCTGCTCCTGCGTGAGCATGTTTGGTTAGTTAGCCCCTGCGTGGGTTTGTTCTTGAATTCGCCCCTGCGTGGGCATTTGTTTTTGTAGAAGTCCCGTTTGGGCAAATGTTGTACTTGTTTAAGACAATTTATGGGATGGTTTAATTAAGTTTTCATTTTGATTAATTATCTGCATGAAATATGAAAAATTAATGAGAATTTAAAAAGATCTGCGATTATATTAAATGTGGTAAAATTTAAAGAGAACCAAGACCTAGCCTTTTGGTTACAAAACAAGGCCAAGATGGTAGTTCCATAATTAGGTTAAGATCCATAAATTAACATCTCAATTTAGGACTGTTCTGCGTTGATTATTAGAGAATCTTGGAGGTAAAACCTAGCCTTTGTGTTATTGCAAACCTGGCCAAGATGGTACAACCCACACAATAGATTCCAATTATTAACATCTGTTAGTATGTTAATGATTTTGGCAAACTGTGAATCAGTAAAGTCACAAAGGCCATCTCTCACAGAGGGTTAATTTTAAATTCCCTTAATTATTTAACCACTTCTTTGAAGTGAAGTGCCTGTGAGCAATAATTAAATGTCCTTCGTGACTAAGGACAGTGGTAGCTTATGACTCCCTGTTATTAAATGGAAATGAACTATGATTCAACCTAACACACCTAGATACTATCAAATCTTAATTATTTATTTTAACTGTCCTTGTGACTAGGCCTTATGTGCCAATAATAAAGTATCATAGGATGATAGTAAAATCCTAATGTTTTAACGAATTAACCTAAAATGGCAATTTAAAACCTTGGTTAATAAAACATAAAATACTATAAGAGCCTTTGAGTTAAAACCTTGACCATCATTTATATGTAGCAATTGAAGCTACATGGCTGGATCAGAGGAAGTCAATAGCCATCCAGTAGGAAACCGTGATGATGCAAAATTCTTAGTAACTGGTGCTGAGTTAAAAGCAATTGTGAATGATGCGGTTGCAAAAGCCTTAGAACGACAGTACAGTGAGTACAGTGAGACCCGTAGTAGAACTTTACCTACACCACAGGCTAAACCGAAGAATCATTCTGAAGCTCACAACAAACCACCACCTACTCCACCCAAATCTAAGAAAGATGATGACCGACACTCCTCGAATGAAAACAGTGTTCACCCCAAGAAGATCGTGTTTGATGAAGCCCCACGTGCTAAGGGTTGCACGTATAAATATTTTGTATCTTGTAAACCTCGAGAGTTTACTGGAGAAAAGGGGGCTGTAGACTGTATGACATGACTTGACGAGATAGAGACAGTAGTAGACATCAGTGGTTGTGCTGAGAGGGATATGGTTAAGTTTGCATCCCAGTCTTTCAAGGGGGAGGCTCTAGCTTGGTGGGGAGCGTTGATCCAGGCTTCTGGAAAGGTTGCCTTGTACAATATGTCTTGGAAGCAATTTGTTGCTCTTGTCAAGGATAACTACTGCCCTCAGCAAGAGGTTGAACGAATAGAATCTGAATTCCTATCTCTGGTTATGAAAAACCTAGACTTCCAGGCATACCTCACCAGTTTCAACACCTTGTCCAGAATGGTTCCTTACCTGGTAACCCCTGAACCCAAGAGAATCGCGCGTTTTATTGGGGGTTTAGCCCCAGAAATCAAGGCTAGTGTGAAGGCCTCTAGACCTATCACATTCAGATCTGTAACCGATTTATCTCTGTCCCTCACTCAAGATGCAGTGAGACTAAGAACCTTGAAGAATGCGGATTCTGACAAGAGGAAACGTGAAGATGATAATTCACGTCGATCAAACAAGAAACATAGGGGAAACCGTGACAGTAAGAAGGGATCTGAGGCCAGGAGAAGCGAGCAACAGTCGGGCGATAGGCTCAAGTGCAAGATTTGTAGGAAGCACCATTTTGGAAGGTGCAGGTTCGAACAGAAATCCCAACCCAAGATGTGTGGGATATGTAAGTCTTCTGAGCACAGAACTCTTGAGTGCAAGAAGTTGAAAGATGCAACTTGTTACAGTTGCAATGAAAGGGGGCACATCAAGACCAACTGCCCAAAGAATGTCAAGAAGACTGAAGATGGGAAGAAGACCAATGCCAGGGTCTTCCAGATGAATGTGCAGGAGGCCATCCAAAACGATAACGTCATAACTGGTACGTTTCTCATTAATGACGTTTACACAAGAGTATTGTTTGATTCTGGAGTAGATAAATCTTTTGTGGATAGTAAATTCTGTGAGCTATTAGGATTGCCTGTTAAAGCCTTAAGTGCAAATTATGAGGTAGAGTTGGCAGATGGAACTTTGGAGACCGTCTCAACTGTATTAGATGGATGTGCTATATCCATTAGGAACCACTCTTTTCCTCTTTCCCTGCTACCCTTTAAGTTAGCCGGTTTCGATGTAGTATTGGGCATGGATTGGTTATCGCATAACCAAGCCCAGATTGTATGCAATAGGAAGCAAGTAGTAATCAAGACTCTAACTGGTGAGCCTCTCACCATTCAGGGAGATACACATCATGGATTGCCTGAGCAAGTGTCTATTCTCAAAGCATCCAAATGTTTGAAGAATGGTTGTGTTATCTATATGGCACAAGTGACCATTAATGAACAGAAGCCCAAGATTGAGGACATTCCCGTTATCTCGGAGTACCCTGAAGTCTTTCCAGAAGAACTACCTGGTTTGCCGCCAGACAGGCAAGTGGAATTCAGGATCGATATCATTCCTGGAGCCGCACCTATCGCTAGAGCACCTTATAGACTAGCACCTACGGAGATGAAGGAATTAAGAACGCAGCTGGACGATTTGCTAGCCAAGGGTTTCATTAGACCTAGTTCGTCTCCTTGGGGAGCGCCGATCTTATTTGTCAAAAAGAAAGACGGTTCGATGCGATTATGTATCGATTACCGAGAACTTAACAAGGTTACTATCAAGAATAGGTATCCTTTGCCCAGGATCGACGATTTGTTTGATCAACTTCAAGGGGCAAGCTACTTCTCCAAGATCGACCTGAGGTCGGGATATCATCAGTTGAAGGTTAAGGATGAAGATGTGCACAAGACTGCGTTTAGGACTCGTTACGGTCACTACGAGTTCCTAGTGATGCCTTTCGGGCTCACTAACGCGCCTGCCGCATTCATGGATCTCATGAATCGCGTCTGTAAGCCATATTTGGACAAATTTTTCATCGTCTTCATCGACGACATTCTCATTTATTCCAAGAATCAAGCTGACCACGAGAAACACCTCCATTGTATTCTGAAGCTGCTTCATCAAGAAAAGCTATATGCGAAGTTTTCCAAATGTGAGGTTTGGTTGAGAGAAGTCCAATTTCTTGGACATGTGGTCAGTGAGCGTGGTATTCAAGTGGATCCCGCTAAAGTTGAAGCTGTCATGAATTGGCAAGAGCCAAAGACACCTACGGAAATCCACAGTTTCCTAGGTTTAGCAGGCTACTACAGGAGATTCATCGAGAATTTCTCAAGAATTGCAGCACCCCTAACTTTGCTGACTCGCAAGAGTAGCAAGTTCAATTGGGGACCTAAGCAGCAAGAGTCATTCGACACTTTGAAGCAGAAATTGAGTAACGCTCCCGTGTTGACCTTACCTGATGGGATTGATGAATTTGTAGGCTACTGTGATGCATCACACACCGGGATGGGTTGTGTGTTAATGCAGAAAGGCAAGGTCGTTGCCTACGCTTCACGACAATTAAAAGTGCACGAAAAGAATTACACCACCCATGATCTGGAGTTAGGTGCCGTTGTATTTGCACTAAAGTTGTGGAGACACTATTTATATGGTACCAAATGTGTGATCTATTCCGATCACAAAAGCCTCCAACACCTGTTCAACCAGAAAGAATTGAACATGAGACAGCGACGTTGGATGGAAACTCTGAACGATTATGATTGTGAAATCAGATACCATCCAGACAAGGCTAATGTAGTCGCAGATGCCTTGAGCAGAAAAGAGAGGGTAAAACCAATCAGGATCAATGCCAAAAGCATTGAGGTCAGGAACAGTCTAAATGAAAGGTTGTTAGCCGCACAAAAAGAGGCAGTATTAGAAGCTAACTACCCCAATGAAAAGCTAGGAGTAACTGAAGAGCAGTTATCCTATGGTAAAGACGGAATCCTGAGACTAAATGGAAGAATATGGGTTCCTGTTTATGGAGGACTTCGAGACGTCATCCTTAAGGAAGCCCACAGTTCCAGATATTCCGTCCATCCTGGAGCGGATAAGATGTACCAGGATGTAAAGGCAAATTATTGGTGGATAGGATTGAAAAAGTCTATAGCCACCCATGTGGCTAAATGTCTGACGTGCGCTCAAGTTAAGGCCGAGCATCAGAAACCGTCAGGTTTGCTACAACAGCCTGAGATTCCCACTTGGAAGTGGGAAATGGTAACAATGGACTTCATCACCAAGTTGCCCAAGACGCAGAAAGGAAATGACACTATTTGGGTGATAGTTGATCGACTGACCAAGTCAGCACATTTCCTACCTATTAGAGAAACTTTCAGTTCCGACATGCTAGCCCAACTGTACGTGGATAAGATTGTCTCCCTGCATGGCGTACCGGTATCTATTATCTCAGATAGGGATACCAGATACACATCTCATTTCTGGGAGAGTTTCCAAAAGTCCCTGGGTACGCAATTAAATTTTAGTACAGCTTATCATCCTCAGACGGATGGGCAAAGTGAGCGTACTATTCAAACCTTGGAGGACATGCTTCGGGCATGCGTGATTGACCTAGGAGGAAGTTGGGATAGGCACCTACCTCTGATCGAATTTTCCTACAATAATAGCTACCACACCAGCATTAAGGCTGCGCCTTTTGAGGCATTATATGGTAGAAAGTGCAGAACACCCATTTGTTGGGCAGAGGTAGGAGACGTCCAGTTATCAGGACCAGAATTAGTCCTGGAGACAACGGACAAGATTACCCAGATTACTGAACACCTAAAAGTTGCCCGTGATAGGCAAAAGAGCTATGCTGATGGTAAGCGAAAATCCCTCAAGTTTGAGGTTGGCGATAAAGTTTTGCTCAAAGTATCACCATGGAAAGGGGTAATGAGATTTGGCAAGAAAGGTAAGTTAAGCCCGAGGTATATCGGACCATTCGAGATCATCGAATGTGTAGGATCGGTGGCTTACAAGTTGAACTTACCAGAGGAGCTTAGTGGTATTCATAACGTGTTCCACATCTGCAATCTGAAGAAATGTCTAGCTGATGAATCGCTAGTTATACCGCATACAGATGTGCATATAGACGAAAGCTTAAAGTTTATAGAAAAACCTGTGTCGATTGAGGACCGACAGGTAAAGAAGCTTCGAAGGAAGTATGTACCCATTGTCAAGGTCAAATGGGAGGGCCGCAGAGGTCCTGATTATACGTGGGAGTTAGAATCCACGATGCAAGAAAAATACCCTCAATTGTTTCAGTAAATCTCGAGGTCGAGATTTCTTTTAAGGGGGTGAGGATGTAACACCTCGAAAATTCCTGTCCATTAGAATAAAGACACGTGTCATGTGTGACAGATGTGTCAGAGAAACCGGATTAAATAAAAAGGATGTGTGGTAGGATTTCCAATAAAAAGGGCGTCATGTTATTTAAAATACCTCTGAACCACCCAAGGGCGACACGTTATTAAATCACCTCTGAGCGACCCAAATTTTTTTTTTTGTAAATCCCAAGATCCTTAAATCAATTAATGATCATCTCATATGATAACCGGTTGCACTCAAATAAATAAAGTTGCATCTTTATCAAGGACTTTGGAATTATAGGTTGTTACTACTTCTAATCTAAATGAAATTCTTGTAAATAAGAATTAATATGGTTAATTATTCTTTGGTCAACTTCTATGAGAATCCAAGACTCATTCTTGGAAATCTCCGTCAAATTTTCAAGGCCCTCATAAGTTGAATTGAATGGGGAACATGTAAGAGCAAGTTAGGCATGCAATGGCTGGTCAAGATGGCCCACAAACTGAAAAGAGAAGGCATGTTTCGGAGTTAGTTGAATGCATGGTCAAGACTTAAAAATTCACAAGTTTTTGTCCTCTGGCCATCGGTTACGGACCGCAAAGCCTTAAGCTTATGGTCCGTAAGGAGGGCACCTGAACCTGTTTCAGTAAGGTCGGTTACGGACCGTAACCCCTTTAGCTTACGGTCCGCAAGAGGTCCTTACGGACCGTAAGGCCTCAAGCTTACGGTCCGTAAGACCGTCGCTGGCAGCAGTTTTTGGACAGCTGCCTGTTTAACCTGTTTAACCGACTTAAAATGTAACATTTCGAATCTATGGGCTTGCTAGGCAGTTTTTAGGCCTTTAGGGACACCTGGGATCATCTCCTAACTACCCTAGACTATCTTGGCAAAATCCTAAGGCTCCTAGTTCACTATATAAGGGACTTGAGTGTGATCATTTGGCACTTGCTCACTTGGAACATTGGTTCAAGACTCTCTGGAGCTTCCCTGGTCAGCAACCCATTTTCTTAGGCTCCATAATCCTTCTTAGGACTCTTATAAGTGTCCTTAACCTCCTTTAATCCATTCTAACTTAGTTAATTAAGTAAAAGTCAAACCGTCGTAATTAAGGTTTGACTTCGTGATTAATCATAATGTGCTCTGTCAAATCACGAATTAAAGGTACCTTTAGGAAGGTAATTAAGTGGGTAACAAATCCTTAAAAGGGTGTTTCCAGATTCCCACTCTAAGCATGTCAATTGTCGAGTCAAAGTTAATCATAAAAAGTCAACAGAATGCTTAATTTCAAATTAATGCATAATTAGCAATGTAGGTTGCATGTAACCTGTTTGAATAGTAATATAACTTGGTAATAAGTATAAGAACATGTTCCAACATGTTCAACTCGACAATTTTCTGTTTAGACCCGGTTCGGAACCGAAAGTCGCATAGTTTGACTTTCGCTTTGACTTTCAGTTCTGACCCGTTTTAGTTAAGATTAAGATTGCCTTAGAGCTTCTTTTGGACCTAATAACATGTTAGTATATCCACCTGTGATTATACAACTTGGTTCATTAGATATCTTGTTCACATGCATGTTTCCGTTAAATGTCCATATGTTGACTATTATGCCCGAATGTCCATAAATCATGATTTTTGAAAATGTATAAGGGTAGACACCTTAGTTACTGAATTATAAACTTGTCCCCAAAATTTGACATCAGTTTGAAGTCTAGAATAAGAGTTATGCTCATTAGCGTAATTAGAAGCTTTCTTAGTAAATAATTAGCGTAATTAACGCATAGCCTATTTAAACTTAGATTTTATACCAAAACCTTATACCCACTGTTATGTAATAATATTTTGGGAATTTTAAAGATTTTTATTTATTTTTAGGCTGAGCATAACTAGAGGTTTTAAGTATAATTCGGCTTATGCCGGTTTTGCCCTTTTCGGCCATAAAATGAGTTTTACAAAACCTTTTGACCCCAAACTTTTTCCTACTGATTTATTATGCTAAATATAATATTTTGAGCCTTCTAGAATTATAAAAATATCAGCTTTTCTTTTAAAACCCGGAAATGGCTCCAAATCGCCTTTTTAGGCATTTTTACGACATAGTATATGTCAAAACTAGTTTTTATATAAAAGGTCTAATACCTACTGATATATTTAGAAGAATTTCATATTTTAACAGTAAACTAAAGATGAAAACTCAGATTGCCCGTTTTTATCTTTTTAGCTTATGTAAAATTACCAAAATGCCCTTATGAGGCGTAATTGGTGTTTAAAATCATTTGGGGCATAATTGGACATACCTTACTGATATTACAACATATTTGGTACATATCATCTCAAGAAACTTGCATATGACTTATATGGTTACTCGTTACGCACTTTCGCGTTCGGATCGACTTATGTGACTAGTTCACGCATATTAGCCGAAACGGGTCAAATCATATCATCTTAGTCTCTAAATTCAGAATGTGTTTGGTTTACCCATATTATACAAGTATCCAAGCTTGTAGGGTCCAAATCACATTCCTTCCCGGTTTTCGCATTCCTCGCGATTAAACCATATTTATTCTTCGAAACTAATCGGTCTAAGCTTAGGCTATGTTAAAAGACCCGTTAGGATTCTAATAGGTTATTATAAACCTTCGTTCCAGAATAGGAGCCCAGTAAAAGACACTTGCATTGTTGCTTTTGTGGTTTATACTTGCTCAGGTAAATACTTTTAACTTATTTTCCCTATACGGGCTTGGGGGTACGGTATATAAAATACCGCTTGGTCGGGCAATTGACCCCAACTCATTAGTAGTTGGGTATTATCAATGTGACCCGTTTGAAAACTTGGTTTTGTTTGTTTTACGCCTTTGGGAGCTTATTGACCATGTCCCGGATATCCTTGGCATCATTTTTGGCCACGACCTTGACACCCGGGTGTAGGCGTACACCCGGTATTATGTCCATTATTAAGGTATAAACGTTGGCTTCCCGCCGCGGACTTATACTAAGTGGTGTGTCAATTAACCTTAAACCCGACACGACTCGGGCGACTGAACGCACAACAAACATGTAAATCTTTTACAAGTTTAACTTTGATTAATTATTCCCAAGTTATAAAATGTTTTGTGCCTTGAGCATTTAAATCAATTTTTAAAACCTTTTCAAAATGGGTCAGTTAAATTGTATTTACCAGTGTAAACTGACGTATTTTCCCAAAAAAAAAAAGATTAAGTGCAGGTGCTATACGTAATAGGCTGGTCTCTCCTTAGCATCATAGAGTCTCGCAAGCTTTGGGATGCATTTATCTGTTGAACAATTTTTCTCTTTTTATTTCGATCCGCCTGTGGATCTATTTCGACTACTTGTAATACTTTAATATTACATTTGATGGTTGAAATAAATCTATTTCTTTTGCTTCCGCTGTGCATTATAATTTGTGTTGTTTGACTATGATGATATCAACTACGTCACGATACTCCCCCACCGGGCCCACCGGTGACACGTGGAAATTTGGGGTGTGACACATGACCAATTACATTCTTAACTCTTGGACGCATGGTAGGCTATATCTGTCCAAATACAAGTCTAGATCCTTTGATACTATGTATCAAAATAACATGGCGACGAAAAGAAAATCTACGCCCAAAAGGGGCAGTTAATCAGCACCCTACTATTAAAGTTGAACTAAAATTTTTATGGAATAATATGAGGTTGCGGAGATTGCACAACATGGGGTTGTTGAGTTGACACTAATGACGGTACTGAGGATACCAGCAGCTCAAGTGGTTCAAATTCCAATGGGATGAGAACGAGTAGCAATGCCACACTTGGAGATGCAATCACACCAGATTTTAATTCTAAGGCATCTCCAGATTACAAGCCGCGAGACCTCATCGATACGAGAGGTGCTGTAAGTTATGTCCGCTATATAAAGACAATGAAGTCAGCTAACCGTGCCTGTAATTGTACTCCTAAGTAAACGATTTAGTAAATGAATAGTCATCTGTTGAGGGAGACGATAACTTGGTGGAATCTCCAAGCGCAAACTATAGGGAGACGATAACAAAGAGGTTATTGTGGGAAGAACTCAAGGATCTTACGCGAGAATAGTATTGCTCGCTAGTGGTAAATTCCAAGGTTGGGAACCGAACTCTAGAACTCGATTATGATTAGAGCAAACGTAGCTGGTTACCCCCGACGCCTCTATGATCTCTAAAAGATTGTTGCATACTAGATAACACCCGAATCCAAACGCACGAGCGCTACAATTGGGGTCTAGCCTGAGGTACGAATCTGACATCAAGAAGCATGCTAGTAACTTGCCAAAATCCTGAAAGGGATAAGCGAAACTTTCATCATGAGGGCACTTGCAAAAGTGCCAAGAGTAACAGTGTGGTGAGACTGGGCACAAACGGAAACTAATGAGTAAGTTATATTCAAGAATGAACGGGTAGGTTTTAACTGTAGCAAGGAGATCATTACAAGCATGGATGTTTAATGACGAATCATGCAAGTGAATAAGTAAGTGTATGGGTAGAACTATGAATACTCCCAAAAATCCCATTGTTGCCATGGGTACGTTCTACTCTACAACCAGCATGTTAATTCCTTAAATACCAACGTCGGCTTAGCTTAGTGTCT
This sequence comes from Helianthus annuus, assembly GCF_002127325.2. Classification (NCBI taxonomy): domain Eukaryota; kingdom Viridiplantae; phylum Streptophyta; class Magnoliopsida; order Asterales; family Asteraceae; genus Helianthus; species Helianthus annuus. The sequence continues at coordinate 96,222,809 of NC_035448.2, read as the reverse complement.
TTAGATACTAAGCATATCTATATATGAGTTGTCATGTAAGTTAGACATGTTTTACTCTAGCAAGTTAGCTAAAGGGGAATTAGCGGAGTCATGTAAGGTCATTAAGGGTCGTCGATACGTTTCCTACCAACCGACCCGTTGCATCCATTTTGGTTAATACCAGTGTCAGTATTAGTTTCATCCCCCTAGAATTCGAAATATACTTGGCCAAGAGTCAAGTAAGCTAGACGTTCTCCTCATTCCATAGTATTGGCCAACGGTAAATTAGTTGAGTCGGGAGAAGGCATTAAAGGATGCACACTCGAACTTTGAGCACAGAAATTTAACATTAACCATCTTACCCGTCCAATTGGGTTGTTATGACGTAGTTTTGACATAGACTAGTTATCCGATAATCGAGCCGAAACCATATGTCACAAGAAGATCATTCGCATCCCCCTGTCCGACGAGAGAACATCTTTTAGTGCACGGGGAGAATCAAGACACACTACTACGAATTATTAATTGCATGAAAGCTCGGAAGAGTCTGAGAAAAGGATGCGTCACCTTTCTTGCCCACGTGGTGGACAAGAAGGCCGAGGAGTGCAAGGTGGAAGGCATACCTATAGTGAAGGAATATCCCTAAGTCTTTCCGGAAGACTTACCGGCACTGCCTCCACAACGACAAGTGGAATTCCGAATCGATCTAGTGCCAGGAGCGGCACCGGTGGCAAAAGCTCCGTATAGACTGGCGCCCTCGGAGATGCAGGAATTATCTACTTAGCTTCAGGAACTTTTGACAAGGGATTCATTAGACCGAGTTTCTTGCCTTGGGGAGCTCCGGTGTTATTTATCAAGAAGAAGGATGAAACCTTTCAGATGTGCATAGATTACAGAGAACTAAACAAGCTAACTATCAAGAATCGGCATCCTTTACCGGGGATCGACGACTTGTTCGATCAGTTGCAAGGTTCCAGCTTTTATACCAAGATTGATCTAATATCCGAATATCATTAGCTGAGGATTCAAGAGGAAAGCATTCCTTAGACAACGTTTAGGACTCGCTATGGGCATCACGAGTTCCTTGTTATGCCTTACGGTTTAACAAACGCTCCGGCCGTGTTCATGGATTTAATGAACCGGTTATGTAAGCCATACCTCGACAAGTTCGTGATCGTATTCACTAAGGACATATTAATATATTCACGAACCGAGGTAGAACATGAACAACACATGAGAACTATTCTGGAGCTGCTTAAGAAAGAACAATTGTATGCCAAGTTCTCGAAATGCAAATTTTGGATTCGCGAGGTGCAATTTCTCGGTCATGTGGTGAATGAGAACGGAATACATGTTGATCCAGCTAAGATAGAGGCCATAAAGAACTGGAACACCCCAAAGACCCCAATGGAAGTAAGACAATTTCTAGGCTTAGCGGGATACTATCAAAGGTTCATCGAGATTTTTTCTAAAATTTCTCAACCGCTAACCTCTCTCACACAAAAAGATAAAAAGTTCGATTGGGGTAAAAAAACAAGAAACGGCTTTTCAGTTACTCAAAGATAAACTATGTCAAGCCAATCTTATCGCTCCCAGACGGTACCGATGACTTTGTGGTGTATTGCGATGCATCGCACCAAGGCTTGGGTTGCGTGTTAATGTAACGTGAAAAAGTCATCGCTTACGCGTCACAAAAGCTAAAAGTTCATGGGAAAAACTATACCACTCACGACCTAGAATTAGGCGCAGTGGTATTCGCTTTAAAGATTTGGTGTCATTATCTTTATGGTACTAAGTATTCCATATTCACCGATCACCAGAGTCTTCAACACATATTCAATCAAAAGGAATTAAACATGCGCCAACGTCGATGGGTAGAATTGTTGAACGGCTATGACTGTGAAATCAAGTACCATCCAGGCAAAGCAAACGTTATGGTGGATGCTCTGAGCCGGAAAGAACGAGTCAAAACACTACGAGTATGAGCTTTAGAGTTAACAATTCAAACGAACAGTACTACTCGAGTGCACGGTGCACAACAAGAAGCTCTAAAGCCGGAGGACACTCAAGCAGAATCCTTGTGAGGCTTAGAGAAATAAATGGACACGAACAGAGATGACACTTTATGTTTCATGGGAAGGATCTAGATTCCATGCTTTGGCAATCTACGAGACTCGGCGCTGGATGAAGCACATAAGTCAAGATATTCAATACGAATCTGATAAAACGTATCAAGACATAAAAGAATACTATTAGTGGCCTAATCTCAAGGGAGATATTGTGACCTATGTTGGGAAATGCCTAACTTGTGAAAAGGTAAAGGCCGAATATCAAAAGTCATCCAGCTTGTTACAATAACTCAAGATTCCCATTTGGAAATGGGAACAGATATCAATGGATTTCATCACAAAACTACCACGGATCTCTCGAGGTCATGACATGATATGGGTTATCGTTGATCGATTAACCAAGTCGGCTCACTTCTTACCTATTCGTGAAAAAGACAGTACCGCGAAGTTAGCTGAAATCTACCTCAACGAGATTGTGGCACATCATGGAGTGCCTATTTCGATAATCTCGGATCGTGATGGTCGCTTTGTGTCAAGAATATGGCAATCTGATGTGTGTAAAATGCAACATATAAATTACATCAAATGAGGCATAAAACTAACCCTTTTTAAGTACTAATGTTGGAAAAAGTGTGTTTTTGTCTTCCTTTTGTATTTTCAGGATTAAATGAGCTCAAATTAACAAAAGAAGCAAAAAGACAGCTAAATCTAGCATAAATACCAGAAAAGGAACAAAAGTGGATTGCCCGACCCTTCAACAGCATCCTCCCAAGCAAAACAGAGAAGGCAGAAGACTGAACACACCCCGTGCTCAGCGAGCACGGGGCCGTGCCCAAGAAGCAGCAGAAAAGACAAACCTGTAGAAGCTTCTATTGCTCACCACGGGGGCGTGCCCAAAGTACTGCAGGCGCATTAATTGTAATTGCGAATTATAATTAATGAGGAGAGATAGTGTCAGACAGGCACGGGGCCGTGCCCAGCGGATACGGGGCCGTGCCCAGGCCTCTGTTCAGCCTATAAATAGGAGTGCTTGGCTTCATTGCAACTCATCCCTTGGCACACCACCTCTCTCACACTTCATCCACCACCCACCACCATCACAACACCATCATCCACCACCATCATCCATTGTCCATCATAGAGTGTGTGAGTCGTCTCGGGATCCATGATTGATCGTAAGAGTTCTTGACAATCAAGGCCATGTTTGCCTAAGTCTCTTACATCACTTGGTGAAGACAAGTGTTTAGTATAATACTTTTTATTTTTAATCTTTTGCACTTTTTATTTGGTTTTGTATTAATGACTTTAATAACTAGTTGCTTATGTTGAAGGTGACTTTTCCTTATCGTTTGTCCGTGGTGTCTTGGCATTATTTTACTGTCTATATAAAATAAAAGATTTTCACCATTCATATCTCCACGGTCTATATGGAGGTATGTTGGCTACCTGGTCGGGGGTTAAGGGAATGGTTTGGTAAGGGTCTTGCCCTTGTTCAGCGTTTAGAGGTCCTGCAAGGGACCTGGGTCAAATTTAGTAGGACCTCCTTCAATACCCAAAGGTATTGGATGGCGGGGGTCTAAACTCTTTGACCCCCTCATAAGTTAACTACTATTAATACTATAACCCGGCTATTTAGGACTGTATCCCTGCTGACTCAGACTACTTAGTCAAGGGTAACGTCACCTCTAAAAGAGGGGCCTACCATAATTTGCATTAATAACTTAATTCATTATCTTTCAATAATCCGACCCTTTAGGATTGTATCCTTGTTGACTCAAACTACTGGGTTGAGGGTAACATCGCCTTCAAAAGAGGGGCCTAATACAATAACTAAGATAATCTCTTAAACAAGTGCAAAAGTGCGAAAATAATCAAAGGTTATACTAATACACGAGTCGGATCCAAGTGATTCATCTTGTCTATCTGTTCTTATTTTATTTTATTTTTCAGCATTTAGTTAGTTTTATTTTCTTAGTTCAAAAATCTTTTCTAACATTTTGATTTGATTAGACGTTGAGGATGAACCGGTACTAAAAGCTCTTGTGTCCTTGGACGACCTCGGTATCTTACCAATACTATACTACGTCCACGATGGGTGCACTTGCCCATATGTGTGTTTAGTGTTAGTAAATATCGTGTTTTATAAATTTAAAACTTGGCTAAAAAGTGTAAAAAGGGCTTAAAATATATACCAAAAATATATTACACTACACGCACATCACAATCATTTCAAGAATCGCTTGGATCTAAGCACATCATTTCATCCGCAAACCGATGGACAAAGCAAACGAACCATCCAAACGTTGGAAGACATGCTTCTCGCCTGTGTGATGGATTTAGGTGGTAATTGGGATACTCATTTACCTCTGGTAGAGTTTTCCTATAATAACGTTATCACACAAGCATCAAAGCCGCCCCATACGAAGCACTATACGGATGGAAGTGCCGATCACTGCTGTGTTGGGCGGAAGTCGGAGACAAACAACTCATTGGCCCTGAACTAGTCCAAGAGACTACTGACAAGATAGCAAAGATACGAGACCGTATCAAAGCGGCTCGTGACAGACAAAAGAGCTACGCGGACAGAAGACGTAAACCATTATCCTTCAAGGTCGGAGACAAAGTCTTACTAACAGTCTTGCCTTGGAAAGGCATAGCTAGATTCGGGAAACGCGAAAAACTAAAACCGAAATACATTGGGCCTTTTGAAATCATGGCAAAGGTTGGTACTGTTGTTTATAAGCTAAGGTTGCTAGAAGAACTCAATAACATACACGACACATTTCACGTGTTGAATCTTAAAGAAAAGTCTAACCAACGAAAACAGTTATCATCCCAGCGGATGAAATTCACGTAGACGATAAACTCCAGTTTACTAAAGAACCTATTGTGGTTATGGACTAGAAAGTCCATAAGACAAGGAAAAGTCGTATTAAACTAGTAAAGATCCGCTCGAACTACGTCACGGACCCGAGGTTACATGGGAACGTGAGGATCAAATCAAGACAAAGTATCCCCACCTGTTTGAGAAGTTTCCTACAAAGGATAACTCAACGTGAATTTCGGGACGAAATTCTTTTTAACAGGGGGAGAATGTAACAAATGGCAAATAACCGGTGATTCCGTATAAACTAATCACTATTTTATTTACATAATCTCATGCATTTAGCGTAATTTAATTACGTAACTGTGTCGTATACTGGATAACAGTGTTAGAACAAGAAAACAAAGCTAAAACATATACTGGTTTTTGTCATATTTCGAAACCAGTCAAACAATGTCCTAAAATTGTTGGTAGAAAGTGTTGCGCGCACTATTCACGGTTACACTATTCATGCCATTAAAACCGTGAAAACAGAACGAAACAATGAAAAACGATACATGGATAACATAACTGAGTCCATTTACATAAGAAAACACTAGTATGAAAACATATCTTGCAAAAATCTATGACTTTCAGGTACAACGCCCTAAATATTAAAACGTCCGTTTCGCTAAAAATATAACATTTTTAACTCGTCCGTATTAATAATTAAGCATTTCTGGAACTTCGGAATTGTGACAATTGATGACATATACGCTAAAACACATTGGGAATATCACTGTAGTGTCCAAAATAACAAGCTTCCGGTATTATATTGCTATACACCTAACTGTCCGATATCGACCCGAAAAACTAGTAAGCGGTATTTTCGCCACAAAACAACCAAACGAAGAAGCTAGTGAACTAGTTAAGCTTAATTTGGAACTCAAAATCACTTCATACATCATTTGGTTGCGGGATGACAACTTGCGGCAAACTTTCGTCGGTATGAAATGAAAGTACCATTAACTAGCCGACGCCTAAACGAAAATTATTTAAGGTATCAAAATACAACTTACACTAGTCTAGCGAGCTAGTTAACCATATTTTGGCGTCATAAACGCCTTAAATAAATGCCATAACATCGATGGTAAAATAAAACCATAACTCCCGGTACTACACTACAACTTTCCTATACCACCCAATATCGAATCGGTGAGCGAACTAGTGGTATTTTTACCATTCGAAACTAATACCAACTAGCCTAGTGAACTAGTTAATATCACTTAAGAACTTAAACTATTAGTTACACCCTACTTTACCTAGTAAACATAATTACCAAAAACTACACTTAACATTAAATATATTACATACAACATGTTTAGAAAAAAAAAAGGAAATCTAATCACCATGCCTCCCCTTTTCGGTCAACATATGGGCCATCCTCACACACCCACAAGTTGCTTGATCAGTTGGTAAAATTATGAGGAAGATTTGAAAGGTATGGCACTTATTGACTTATAAAGATCTTGCAAATATTGACAATCACCTACATCACCTCATTCTTACCACTTACAACTTTCAAACTCATATAAAGAAAAAAAACCTCCTCTAGTCTTTCTCTATCTACGGCTTCAAGAGCCCACCACCAATCCCCACTTTTCACTTAATATTAAGCCTAAATCAAGCATATATATCCACTACAAGGTCACTTATCCATGGGTTAAACATGGAGCAACATTAGGAGCTTTCTTGGAGGCTTAATCTTCTTCTAATCTTCTTATTTGGCTTGTGCAAAGTTGTAAGACTCCTAAACACCCTATTTAAGTTCATTATTATGTATAGATTATGGAAGTACAAGTTGATCATCTCAAAGATTAATAAAAATCACACCAAAAACCCTAATCTCAAAGCTAATAAACACTAAATATAACCATATTATGTGTTGATTTGTGTAGATTAGTGCAACTAGTTTGTGTAGTTTAAACATGGTAATGTTTAAATCTAAACAAGATCATCAACCTCTTGATCCATGAACTTTACTACAATTTAAAAATGATTTATTACACATAAGTGACTTTTATAAAGAATAACCACCATGATTCTTATTTTGATCGTCCTAAAAGTTTAGTAAACAAAGTGGTTTAAAGAGGAGCTTTTGATTAGAAAATATAATAAGTGGTTTAAAGAGGAGATTTTGATTAGAAAATATAATGAAAATGGTGTCTTTAAGGTCCTAATAAATATGTGTAGATTTCATTATTTTTAACCAAGTTGTTAAAAATATACTTGTAAAAGTTCATGGAAATAAAGAGGAAAAGAGCATGAATCATGCACGCAAAGTTGGTGTAATGAAACTTGATTTGGAAATTGATTATGATTATTGTTTTTAACATGGTTTAAACGTGTTTTGAAAACGTGGGAAACGTCATAGTTTAGGGAAACTATGGCGAATTTTTCTAAAAATCTAATCGCGATTAAAAATGGGATTAAAGGGTGAATAACAATGTTAAGCGCGATTAGTGGTTTGAAACGTCATTATGGAAGCTTTCTTGAAAATGGTTAAGTCTTAAATGTTAAAGTGTTCTTAGGGATTAAAACATGTATTTTCACAAAAATAAATGGTGAAAATAACAACCATACACATATATATATATATATATATATATATATATATATATATATATATATATATATATATATTTTTGGGCAAAAATTATATATATATTTTGGAAAACTCATTAAGTATAAGTATTATGTGCTATGTGTATGTATTTAGATACACTTAGGGTGATCAAAATAATACACCCATGATTTCAAGAAATACTTGTATGAAACAAGTATAAAATGGCACAAAAATATACGTACATGTTTCCTACACGATCCAAAGAAATGCTACAAAAACAGACGAATAAACAAGACAGACGAATAAGCAAAATGGCCGAAACAAGAATACATGACATTCGACATCGACAATTGGGCGTATCGACATCGTGAGGAAAACTACTATAACAACGAGTCTAAAAATAGCATATTTTTAGATACTTAAACGAACACATATTTATGATACCGATAACAAAATCCGGAAAGTTGAAAATCTATAAAATTACTAAGTATTTATTTTGGGACATGAACACATTTAAAAGTCCTATACTTAGTAAAATTTGGATAAAAATGCAAGATTATTAATGGACTCACAAAAACTGATTATGGGCTAGGCCCAAATTCCTTAAAAACATGGGCAAGGGCCCAATAACAAAATACATGGGCAAGGGCCCAATAGCAAAATACATGGGCAAGGGCCCAATAACAATAATTCATGGGCAAGGGCCCAATAACAAGAAATCATGGGCTAAGGCCCAATGACATTAAAACATGGGCCAAGGCCCAATGACACAAAAGACTTGGGCTCGGCCCAATAACATTAAAACATGGGTTAGGCCCAATAACATGAAAGACATAGGCTCGGCCCAATAACATTAAAACATGGGTTAGGCCCAATAACATAGATGACATGGGCTCGGCCCAATGACATGAGCAAAGGCTCAATGACATGCGTGCGCGGCACGAGGACATGTGAAGGGCGAAGCCCGTTCACACATAATTTAATACGCATAGAATACATGTATACACTTATGAATTCAATATATATAACAATCAAGCGAATAAACTACCAACGCTCTAAAAATACAAAGTTGTTCCAAAGATGATAAATGAAAACACAATAAGAATTCAAGATGAACAACTTGTACGAGGTCCGATAAGACCTAGTGTCTAATAAAGTTATTACACATGTAGGTTAATCAAACGTACGGACGCTCACTACAGTATTACATACAGGAACTCAAACTTGTGAGTTCATGTCCCTCCTTTCAATGATTTCAATGTTTTATTTTAAAACAGTCGAGGGGAAATACATGTCAAAACTATGGGTATGTTTGCTATGGGTTTAGATGATAACATGATCAATGTACATAAGTAGGATGATGACATAGTAACCATTAATCATTAGTGACCAAGGTGCAAAAGGTGTAGATCTATTGAGCTTGAGACACACTCCACTCCTGGTTGGTATACCCTGGAGTGCTTTTGTGATCCCAATGATGTCAAAGTTGTTCGGGTTGGTTACGTACTTATGGTACATAATGTCAGGGGGCTCGCTACCCACTGATGGATCCTTAAACTCCGTATATGCTATTAACATACCTGGATTTCATTACAAGAATGCAAAGCTTTCATATGATAACAATAAATGCATGAACTCGCTCAACTTTTTGTTGACTTTTTAAAACTACATGTATTTCAGGAAACAAGTCTTGAGCCGGTGATACACTACAGGGAACGGGGAAGTCTATGACTGTCACACCCTGGCTTTTACGGAAGCGTAGATTAATTTGGTGTGACTTCTTAATACCATAGCTTAATCACAACCAAGCTATATGAATTTAAAAACAGGCAGATCATCCATTGATTTAAGTTTCAAAATAAAAGTACCACAACATTGTTTTAAAGTGTTGACACATGCAACGGAAATTAAAACCTAATAATATAAAAACATTGTTCAGAAATCATAACCACAAACATAAAGCAGACGTAGTTTAAGAACTGTGGCTCGTCCAGGCAAGAGCCACGACCCCTAAACTTGGATGACCTTATTTCTCTTATGCAGCGTGAAAACGTAGCATTCCTTGCCAGATCCTTTAATTCCCTGAAATACATGTAAGTTGGAAAAATCAACAAAAATGTTGAGCGAGTTCATGTAAAGTGAGAATGTAAAACCGTTGTATGTATAAAAAAATCCCTGGTATGTAGCAAATAAGGAAAAAGAGATAACCAATGGTTTGCAAGGCCATTGATATGTGTGATGTGCAGTAGGAAGACTCAAACCTAGCAGATTTTGCGTTGGGTACAAAGTCACCCCGAGGTCCGTTCTGATGGCCTGGGGCTGGGCTCGCTACACCCAGATAGATCTACCGCTACTATCCCTCGGTCCTATACTGAGGATTAATGGCCTTCAGTTCCCGCCTACCCACTCACATGATCTAAGTAGTAACCCTCTTTACGCTAACCATACCATGTAAAAAGTATTCGTAATCATAGTAACATGTATTTCACTCCCGCAGTTTAAAAACTGAAAACAGCTAAGAGAAAAGGGGGACATGAACTCACAGTGGTGCGTCTCTAACAAGAAATCTCCCTGTCAACCTGCTGTGCGACGACCTACACGTACTAACTTCTATTAGACGGACGACCGTGCCTTAGCTTAAGGTTTAAGTTTTTGGGAAATAGTTAGACAACTATTTCGTGTTTACACTTCGTAATTATTTAGTAAATTTATTCCTTCCCAAGGATGGGGACTTTAATACATGTGCGTTCGTATAACTTCGAAATATATTATTAAGTCTCACTTAAAGAATATATTTTATTTCATTTCTCTAAAATACTCTACTTCCAAAATATAAATATTTTCCCAAAAATATTATATTTTATTCCATACCATTTTCCAAAACAATACTTTTATCAAAATACGCAAGTAAGAGTATTTTCTGAAAATACATAAGTTACGTTGTAAAGTTCGTGTGGTAATAATAATACCGGCGTAACTTAAATATTTATTGTGAAGGCGTTCATATTATTTTGGAGCCATTAATATTCAGCGTATTCCAGTAATATTATTTTTACCCTAAAAATAATATTCATCTAGTTCACAAAATAATCATAAAATTTACACAAGTGTTGTTATGACAAATATATATTTAGCAAGTTTTATTTGTGAAAATCCCACCTCCGACACTTGGAAGTTTTGTAATAAAATTGTGGCGAAATTTACATTTTGAAAACAAGTTAAAAATATAGTTATAGACACTTATCGCAAAAAAATATTTCCAAGTGTTTATATTTCTATAAAAATTTCGGCAGAATTTCCCCTGTAACTGGAGGTGGCCACGCTTACAAGCGTATCAATTTCTTTTCAAAACTCAATCAACAATTTTCTCAACATCATCAAACAATACTCCCACATCAAACTAGTCAAAAATATACGTAAATCGCAAACACATGAACTTGTGGGTTATGTAAAAGTGTGTAGTAACCTTCCATTATCTTTAGTAGATCTTCCTATCTTTATAAATGAAATCGGTTTCTTGAAAATCTTATTTTTAAAGAAGATGCATTTATACAACTTCTAGTCAAAAATCTCAAAAACATTCCTTTGTTAAATCCCTTTTGTTACACAAGTGTCTACACCCTTGTTTGTTCACAAAAACACCTTTGTTTTAAGAAAGATCCGGCTTCTAAACATGATTTCATTTTACACTTGGTTCTTCGAAAATACCACTTTTAGATCCTTAGATCTACTAGTTTAGAACTTCATTTTACAAGAAAAACTACTTTTACACAAGTTCATGTTAATTAGTAGTAGTGTTCATCATCTAATCATTTTCACACCTTAACATACACTAGTTCATGTTCCATGAACATGACTTAGCCAGGTTAGATGATGATCCGCACTACTACTAGCATTAAACAACATAAAAGAATCATAACAAAACAAGATCCAAGAGTTTTACACTAATATTTACTCATTAACCACTTTGTTCATAATTTTTAGTAGACTTTTAGTTTTGATCTCTAGTGTTCATGATTTTTATCCGACAAATTTCTCATTAACCACTTTAGACAAGCTTAAGAAGGTGATTAGAAGCACTTACAACTAGCTCAAGGCTAGGGAAGAAACTAGACGAAAAATGGGTGGTTAATAGCGTTGTGGTGAGGTCCTTGGCAATCCGTAAGCACCGAGCTTGATTGTATGATCTTTAACACCTTTGAGTATGTATGGTTTACTTGTAGGAGGCTCGATGGTGGTGGTATGGTGGTGTGGTGGTGGCGAACGGTCAAGAGGGAAAGAGAGAGAGAGTTGGAGTGAGTTGGTTTGGTAAATGAAAGTTTATAACTCTTAGGTTTATTTATAAACCTATTTCACTAATAACCATTAGGTAATATGTCACCTTGATATGAAACATAAGCCAATAAAATATTCAAAAGTGTAAGAGTTTGTCACCTATGGGGAAAAACCGATCGATTAGAATGGGGGGGGGGGTTAGTTGATGTTGAACTAGATAGTTAGGCACTAGTTGGTTAGTTAGTTAGAGATTAATTAGTGTATGATGTGTGTTGTAAGTTGTAACGAGTGTTAGGGTATTCGGGGACCCTAACTAGCTTAGAAAAAGAAAAACAGTGTCAATGACAATATTTTTATGTTTCGGGTAAAGTCCGGTTGTTCGGTTGGATACTGATCCGTTAAAGTGCTTAATAAGCATTTAAAGTGTCGTTAATATTATTTTTAGTGACACAAAGAATTCCTGACACTTTGGAAAGTGTCTAGTATTATTTTCCCATGTTTTTGCACTTTACTAGTTATATTAAATGTTGAATTATATATTAAAGTGCAGAATTTTGTGTTTAAAACATGTTTTAGGCACATCCGGTCACTATAACTATCACTTAGTGACGCAGTTCTACAATCCTCATTTCCCTACACTCTCTACTAGTGTAGTAAACTATTCATGGCTCATACAGGCCTTAGAGGCAGTGTCTGCCTGGTGCCGGCTATGTCAGCACGTTTATTGGGTTATCCGTTCATTGTGCTACTGTGCTATTGTGCATCAAGTTTGTCACTATAGTTCTGTGTAAATAAACGAAGTGTCAGCAATAAGGTATGATGCATGTATATGCATGTAGCAGAAATCAAGTAGCAGTCTAACCACAATTTTAAGCAAGCATAGTAATTAAGCACTAATTAAATATTAATTAATTCGTACGGATACCTGATTTGGTGAGGGTTGTCACATTCTCCCCCCGTTAAAGAAATTTCGTCCCCGAAATTTGTACTACCTTAACTCCTTATGGTCACGTCACACATGTATATATATAAATAACATCGAGGTAGATAATCATCAAACCGAATCAAACCTTACTCACACTTGGTGGGTCCAAGAATATACAACCCGTACCCTAGGGTTCAAAAGGTGGGTGCTCATAGCAGTTGATGTCAGAAGTACAAGACGTACTTGACGTATAGCCTAATGTAATCCAGCTAGTAGGGGGGTCCACAAGAGAGGAGTTTCGACTAATAAGATCCTCAAACGATCGATTGCAGTATCCAAGCGAGTTTTCATGAAACATAGCACCCGCTATATGAATTCAAAAATCATCAACTCAAATGAAATAGTAAAATGATATGTCAACTCCCGAGTAGACGAGTGGTAAGGTTCAGTGTGTTGAACATTTTGAATTGCGAGAATACGCTGAATGAATACAAACGAATCTGGTGTATTCTTGCCTTGATTTGTAGTTGCATCAGAAATGTTTAAATGGCGGGTCGAACGAAAGGATATGCAGTTTTGTGTGAAACGGTTGACCATGATTAGCACAAGCTATGTGACAACTCGTATTTCAGAACCCATCTTTGTGTTTAATGTAACGTATGTGGACCCTATGTGATTATGTGAACAATAATGATTAATGAAATATGGTTATTATGTTATGTGAATATGTGTTGTGCATGTATGTATGTAATAAGATCACACAAAATGAACCGATCGCACAACAACCATTCGATCGCACAAGCCCGGTTAGGCCGTAATTCTTGTACTCGGACCAAGGGCAGCCCATGATGGGCCGACCCACCCTCTTTTACACACATAACACTTAGGAGAAAGGGTTACTCCTCATAACTTGCAAAAACACACACACACACACACAAAACCCCACTCTCTCTTTTCCCCCTCTCGAAGCTGACGGCAATTCTCATAGCCGAAGCCATCTCGTGAAGCTTTCTTGATCGGATCACCTTTGTGTTACCTTCTAATCGGTTAGTGTTCTATTGTTGATTTCATGATTGAATGATGTTATGATTCATATGTATTACATGATGGGTTAGGGTTGGTATGTGTTTGATTGTGATGAAAAATTTATGTGGTATGATGTTCATGAAAAATCGATTCACATGTGTATGATGTTAAAGAACCGAATACATGATAATCGGTTGGGATATATTATCAATCGGATGAATGTTGTGATTGTTACGATTACGATGCATGCTAGTAATCAAGTTCGTGAGCCGTGTTGATGATTATGATCGATGTTTATGTTTAGAATATGATTAGGGTTCATATGAATTAATAAAGATTTGCTTGGTTTGATCAAGATTATGCATGATTGAAACTGTTAGCATTGATTGATCTAATGGAAATTTGGAAACTTTTGAATGATTGTAACCGAATAGCATAATCTCCGGATAAGTAGAACGAGTCGCACAAGCTTCCCTTCGGTTGCACAAGGCTGATCGCACAAGATCAGATCATACAAGATCTGATCGCACAAGTACCAGTCGCACAAGTTCAGTCGCACAAGATTAGTGCAACTGATTAAACACAGCACAACACAGCTTTTGCATGATCGCACAAGACCTTGTGGATCGCACAAGATAGTGCTGATCGCACAAGGCTTGGGCCATACACACACTATTACACTGTTGGGCCTCAAAGCCCAATCCCAATCGCACAAGTCATCCGGATCGCACAAGTCGTCCGGATCGCACAAGACTCATGTTTATTGTTTGAGCCGTTTACATGCTGGACTGCTTATATTTTATTGGGCTGGGTATTATTGGGCTTCAACGGGTGAATCGCACAAGACTGTTAGACTTGTGCGAGCCCATTCTTTTGAATCGCACAAGTCGGACATGCTATGTACTTGACTGTTACATGTTTGCCATGATCCATACGTGCTCGAAACCTGTTAGTTATGTGTAAACATACGTGCATTACTTGAACCTAGTCCTGACTTGTATGGTAACCATGCTAGGACGTGGTTGACCACTTATAACTCAAGTACCCTTTTCGTGTATCTGCCGAGCAAACCAAGGTGAGTTCACACTCTTACCAAGGCATGGGATTCCCGGGGTTGGGAATGGATTGAATGATTACTTGTACATTTATCATTACGGAAATACGTACCACTGACCTCGTTAGGGAAAGGTCACTTATAGATACAGCTAGACTAGGATACATGGGAAGCCCCCACTAATCTTCGCACACATGCCTGGAATGGCCGCGATACGAATACTAATCTTCGCAAACATGCCTGGCGGGCCGCGATACAAATACAACTAGTCTAGGATACATGGGAAGCCCCCACTAATCTTCGCAAACATGCCTGGAGGGCCGCGATACGAATAAATACGAAACATGGTTTACAAAACGAACATGAGAATTACGAAACGAATACTATAACTAAACAACCAACTGTGAACTCGCTCAACTTTGTTGTTGACTCGTTGTTACATGCCTTGCAGGTCAATAGGTACTCATGGAGCTTGCACTGGGAGGCGCAGTCGTTGTGGACATGGATCGTGGATGCCATGATAAACATTTATGACACTTCAACCTTATGACTTATGTTGGGTTTTACATTATTGCTTCCGCTACACATTTGATTATGTTTTGGTTTTTGAACACCTTTCGTATTGATGAATGATTTTTACTTATTACTTATAATGTTCAATATGATTGGTGGCTTGATCCTGGTCAGGTCACGCCTCCAAGCGGTGTTACTCCACGGGTGGATTTTGGTGGTGTGACAGATTGGTATCAGAGCCATTGGTTATAGAGAACTTGGTTTTAATAAAGGGAAAAAGATTTTTGTTAAAACCGGACACCAGAATAGTGGTCAACGATCCACAACGACGCTTCGCTCCACGTGCAAGACTCAACATTCTAGGTGATATGGTATATGTTTTATTGCCTACTTGCTAGATTACATAGAACTTTGCTTATGTTATGCTTAGATACACATAACGACTATTGCTTGAGAACACTTGTGTGCTTACCCTCTTCTGTCATCGCACTTTTCGCGAACCTCTCTCACTTATGTTCCCTTTGATATGAAGATCATGAGTGAACGCGTTAACATGACTCAAGCCCAGTTGACGGCTCTGATTAACGAACAAGTTGCTGCGGCACTTGCAGCCGCACAAGCAGGAGGTATACCCTGCAGTTGCAAACTCACTCTAGGATCTTTAGATCCTACACTCCTAAACCAATTCTTGTGTTAAACCTTGTCCTGCTCTTATACACAACAGGTCAACACGCTCAGCTACCTATTTGCACTTTCAAGAATTTCATGGACTGTCGCCCTAGCACATTCAGTGGCACTGAAGGAGCAGTTGGACTCCTCCATTGGGTTGAAAAGCTCGAGTCCGTATTTGAGATGTGTGAATGCCCTGAGGCTCGCAGGGTGAAGTACGCCACTGGTACTCTCGAAGGCATCGCACTGACCTGGTGGAATGCGCAAGTTCAGATTTTAGGGTTGGCAGCTGCTAACGCCACCCCTTGGAACGATTTCAAGGAACTAATCAAGCGGGAATATTGCACTCGTGATGACATCCACAAGTTGGAGGTGGAATTCTTTAATCTGAAAATGGCGGGGTCGGAGATTGAAGCATATACGAAAAGGTCAAACGAGCTGGCCATCTTGTGTCCAACTATGGTGGACCCTCCTGTCAAGCGTATTGAGTTGTATCTCAAAGGGCTAGCACCAGAAATTCAAAGTCATGTGACATCGGCCAACCTTGACAATATCCAGGATATTACACGCCTTGCTCATCGCCTCACAGATCAGGCAGTGGAACTAAACAAGCTGCCCAAACGTATCAGTGCTACAAATGCTACTACTTCCGCTACTCCCAGTGACAACAAGCGGAAATAGGATGGGGATTCTAGCAAGGGTTCAACTACAGCTCAGTCCCAGGCCCAGCAGTGAAAGACTAATAACTACCAGAGCCCTGGTCAGCAATCTTCTGGTAGTCAAAGGCAGGGCGGATATCGAGGAAACCTCCCAAGGTGCAATACATGCAACAGGCACCACAATGGCCAGTGTAACAAGGGTCGTTGTCAGAGGTGTCTCAAGATAGGCCATGAAGCAAAAGATTGCAGGAGCTCACGGCCTGCGAATCAGAACCAGCAACAACAACCACCAGCTCCACGAAACCAGCAGCAACAACAACAGCGGGGCAACAGGGGATGCTATCAGTGTGGTACTGAAGGCCACTTCAAGCGAGACTGCCCCCAGTTAAACCAGAACCAGAACAACAACAATAATAATCAGGGCAATGGGAACAACAACGGTGCAAACAATGATAACAACGGCGCTAGGGGTCAAGCATTTTTGCTGGGTCAGGGTGATACAAGGAATGATCCTAACGTAGTGATGGGTAAGTTCCTTCTCGACGACTTTTATGTTTCTGTATTATTTGATTCGGGTGCGGATACCAGTTATGTGTCTTTAAAAGTTAGTCAAATGCTTAAACGTACACCAACACCTTTAAACACCAAGCATGTTGTAGAGTTAGCTAATGGTAAGAGTTTAGAAGCCACGCACATAGTCAAGGGTTGTAACATCGTTTTAGCTGGTCAGACTTTCTCTATAGATCTCGTTCCCATAGTTCTGGGTAGTTTCGACATCGTTATTGGGATGGATTGGTTATCTCAACAACAAGCAGAGATCCTATGCAAGGAGTAGATTGTTCGTATTCCCCGTTCTGGCAAGGAACCTCTCGAAGTTCAAGGCGACAAGAGTGGTGCCGTGGTTGGCATCATCACCTTCCTAAAGGCCCAGAAATGTTTACGAAAGGGCCACACTGCCATTTTGGCACTCGTTATTGACGCGTCGACGAAGGAGAAGAGATTAGAGGATATCCCAGTTGTACGCGATTTTCCTCAGGTGTTTCCTGAAGATTTACTTGGGCTACCGCCTCATCGCCAGGTCGAATTCCAGATCGAGCTAGCTCCAGGAGCAGCACCAATAACTCGTGCACCGTATCGCCTAGCCCCATCAGAATTGGAAGAACTATCCAAACAACTGCAAGAACTCTTGGATAAGGGTTTCATTCATCCTAGCTCTTCGCCTTGGGGAGCTCCAGTGCTATTTGTGAAAAAGAAAGACGGTACCTTCAGGATGTGCATCGACTACCGTGAGCTCAACAAGGTGACCGTGAAGAATCGCTATCCTCTTCCACGCATCGACGACCTGTTCGACCAATTTCAAGGGTCGAGCTATTATTCGAAGATAGATCTGAGGTCAAGCTACCATCAGCTGAGAGTCCAGGATGAGGACATCTCCAAAACAACATTTAGAACTCGCTACGGCCACTACGAGTTTCTAGTTATGCCATTCGGGTTAACAAACGGGCCTGCGGTCTTCATGGATCTTATGAACAGGGTGTGCAAACCTTACTTGGACAAGTTTGTGATTATCTTCATCGACAACATCCTGATCTACTCTAAGAGTCAGGAGGAACATGAGCAGCATTTACGACTCATTTTGAAACTACTTCGAGCAGAACAGCTGCATGCCAAGTCTTCGAAATGCGACTTCTGGCTTCGTGAAGTCCACTTTCTAGGCCATGTGGTAAACAAGGATGGGATTCATGTTGATCCATCCAAGGTAGACTCGATTAGGAACTGGCCTGCACCACGTACACCAACGGAAATACGCCAATTCTTGGGTTTGGCGGGTTATTACAGACGGTTCATCAAAGACTTCTCAAAGATTGCACAGCCGCTTACGCTACTGACACAGAAAGGTGTTACTTATCGTTGGGGTAATACCCAGGAAACAGCTTTCCAACACTTAAAAGATAGGCTTTGCAGCGCGCCTATTCTTTCACTGCCAGAGGGCACAGACGATTTTGTGGTCTATTGCGACGCATCCATTCAAGGTCTTGGATGTGTGTTAATGCAATGTGACAAGGTCATTGCTTATGCATCACGTCAACTTAAGGTTCATGAACGGAACTATACCACGCATGATTTAGAGCTGGGAGCTGTTGTTTTCACGCTTAAGATATGGCGACATTACCTGTATGGTACCAAGTGCACCATCTACACCGATCACAGGTGTGACAACCCGAAACCTAGAACCTTCGTTGTGTCTTGATGCGATATACTTGTACGTTATGTGATTAGTTGAATGATTAAACTTAATGATAACGTGAACTTTTATGTGCTTTGTTTTGTGTGCATTGTATGTATATATGTATGTGTGTTATTGTGAACCGAGAACCCGACACGAAACAACAAGGACCCGACTCGAGACCATGTGGTCTCGAGTGAACCATAACCATTAGGCCGGTTTGGGCCTTTGGCCGGTTGGGCCATTGGGCCGAAAACCCTTAGCCGAAACCCATAGGGTGCACACACTTGGAACTTTGACTATAAATACACTACCTTAGTTAGTGTTACCATTTTGTTGAACATTACAACACACACTCTCCTACTTCTCTCTCTCACCTAAACTCTAGAACACAAACACACTCCATCATTCTTGGATCTTTGGACTTGGATCGGCTCACACACACACCCGGTTGGAAGCTTTTCACACACCCTCGAAACCCATAACCGGTTAGTGTTCTTAATGCTTTGTTGAATGTTAGTGTGTTTATGTTATGTTTGTAAGATGAGATTATGTGACAATATGTTAAGATGAGTTATACATAATGTTTTGAAAAGAAATCGGTTCATGAATGTTTCTTGTTATGAGTTGAACTATACATAAATATTTGATAATGAAAATGGGTTCATTGTATGTTAAAAAGGGTGAATGATGATATTGGTTGCACTTGGATTAGATCCGAAAAGTTTGGGTGTTTATACTATGAAAATCGGCTAATGAATATGTTTGTCAAGTAGGATGCATGCTAGTAAAATTGTATCTTGATAGTTGTTCATGATTTTGGGTGAATAAGTGGTTAATATGTTATGAACTTGTTGAATATGTGTTTGAATATGTGAAGAACACTTTGAATGATAGTTAAGAATGTGAAAACCCTTGTGATTTTGATCCATCTTTGACTAGTAACCTGATTAGGAAAACTGTTAGTGGAATGCTATTGGTAGTTTCCGGATTTGGGCCTGATTATATTGTACTAATGGGACTGATACACCTGCATCAACACGTGAACTTGAAAACGACAGCTTACCGACTCGCAATCACCCGTTGCGACTCGCAACCACAGCGTGATGACTCGAGACCACGCGGTTGCGACTCGCAACCATAACAGGACAAGCCGAAACCACAGGATACGAGTCCCGTTGCGACTCGAGACCTCAGCATGATGAACCGAAACCATGGTTGCGACACCGGTTGCGACTCGCAACCATCCATGATCAACACACAGCATGACTCGAGACCATGCTTGCGAGTCCGGTTGCGACTCACTTTTGGGCCTAAGTTAGTGGGCCGAATTTATGTGCTACTGTTGATGTGTTACTTGGGCCTGTTATCACAAGCCCAACTGTTTGGGCCTTACACTTAGACTGTGGATTGTGTTTGAATGTTAACTGTGAACTGTTACTGATTATACGTGATTGCCAAACGTACTGAACATTTGTGCACTACTTGGTTCGACTCTGATTATACGTGATAACCGTGATAGGACGTTATTGAATACTTGCGACTTGATTGACTTTCTGTGATTAACTGCCGAGCAAACCGAGGTGAGTTCACACCCTTTACAAAGCATGGGATTCCCTGGGTTGGGAACGGGGTTAAGGAACGTGGGTTCCTCGTCTACCTCGGGTAGGACGTCAGTGGTTCAGGAATGTGATTCCTCGTCCGGATGGACGGATAAACGTACTAGACTAAAACTCTATCACGAAGTCCCTCCTTTTTGTATCGACTAATCGCCGGGCCAATGGCGAGCGGGTCATTAGTTAGATAGCGCTATTTAGGTCTGACAAGCCTCACACCGTGCCGCAGAGGACGGGCGTGAACTAATGGATCTGGGGCACGTCAATGATGATAGACATTGATGTTTTTCAGGGCACATAAACATGACTACAGTCAGCAATCGATACGGTAACGAGTCTAGTATACACATGGGGTAGCCCCCACGGCTGGAGAGCCAGATGATGTACATGGGGTAGCCCCCACGGCCGAAATGCCTGATAACTAAACATGGGGTAGCCCCCACGGCTGGAGTGCCGGAGTAACTGGGAATGAACAGGTCACGTTTTTAAACTATGGGGTAACCCCCACGGCAGGATTGCCAGTTAAAGGAAAACTGTTTTCGGAATAACTAAAACAAACGCCCACCCGTGAACTCACTCAACTAGTTGTTGACTCGTTACTACATGCTTTGCAGGACCATAGGTACTCAGTGGGAGCTTGCATGGAGGAGGATCGTTGTGGGACAGGGATTGCTACAAGACTATGTTAAACTTGAAACCTTTGGAACTTATGTTATAACTTTAAACTTATGCTTCCGCTTGCAACTTAAACTTATTTGTTTTGGAACACCAATCGTGATGGTTAAACTTTTATAACTACTTATATGCTTGTTCAGTATGATTGGTGGCTGGATCCTGGTCAGTCACGCCTCCAAGCGGTAGTACTCCGCAGGTGGGATTTTGGGGGTGTGACAGATTGGTATCAGAGCCATTGGTTATAGTGAACTTGGTTTTAATAAAGGAGAAACGTTTTTGTTAAAACCAGACTATAACCGGATTAGTGCTCAACGGTCCACAACGACACTTCGCTCCTCATGCAAGGCTCGACGTTCTAGGTAATATGATGTATGTATATTGCCTACTTGTTAGTTGCGTAGTACACTGCTCATGGTATGCTTGATTAGTATAGCTACTGTTGTTTGAACACGTGCGTGCTTACTCTGTCCTACTATCGTGCTTTCGCGAACCTCTCTCACACGTGTTACTCTTGTTATGAAGAACCATGTCTGGACGCGTTAACATGACACAAGCCCAGTTGACGGCTTTGATCAACGAACGAGTTGCCGCAGCGCTCGCAGCTGCACACGCAGGAGGTATATCCTGCAGTCCGAAATTGTTCTAGGATCATTTGGATCCTACTCTCGTGAACCAACCTTTGTGTTAAACTCTGTCTTTTCTTTCACCTACCTTAGGTCAGGCACCGGTGTGCACTTTTAAGACCTTTATGGACTGTCGACCCACAACTTTTAGCGGCACTGAAGGAGCAGTAGGTCTCCTACACTGGTTTGAGAAACTGGAGTCTGTGTTCGAAATGTGCGAATGCCCTGAAGCGCGCAGGGTGAAGTATGCTACTGGTACTCTCGAGGGTTTGGCTCTCACGTGGTGGAATGCTCAAGTGCAGATGTTAGGGTTGGTTGCTGCCAACGCCACCCCATGGGAAACTTTCAAGGAAATGATCAGGGAGGAATACTGCAGTCGTGACGACATTCACAAACTGGAGGATGAGTTTTACAATCTTAAGATGTCGGGGTCAGAAATTGAGGCATACACTAAGAGATCGCATGAGCTTGCTTTGTTGTGTCCTACTATGGTGGATCCTCCCTACAAGCGAATTGAACTCTATCTCAAGGGCTTGGTGCCAGAGATCCAAAGTCATGTGACTTCAGCGAGGTTGACTACTATCCAGCAGGTTGTACAGTTGGCTCACCGTCTTACTGACCAAGCGGTGGAGCAGAACAAGTTACCGAAGCGTATAGGTGCTGCAACTACTTCTGGTGCTTCTAGTGGGGATAAACGGAAATGGGATGGAACTTCAAGCAGGGGTTCAACTTCAGTGCAAACTCAGTCTCAGCAGAGAAAGACGGACGATCACAAGAGCCCCAGTCAGCAGTCGTCTGGTGGTCAAAGTCATGGTGGATACAAGGGGAATCACCCCAAGTGCAATCGCTGCAGCCTACACCACAGTGGGCCATGCACCAGGGGCAACTGTCATCGATGCAACAAGCCTGGTCATGTTGCAAAGGATTGCAGAAGCGCATACCCCGTCAACCAGAATCGTCAGCAACCTCAGCAGAACCAGCGACAGCAGCAGGGTAACAACAAAGGGTGCTTTTAGTGTGGAGCTGAAGGCCACTTCAAGAAGGATTGTCCCCAACTGAACCAGAACAACAACAATCAGGGGAATGGTAACAATGGGAACAACAACAACAATGGTGCTAGGGGACGTGTGTTCGTGATTGGTCAAGGTGAAGCAAGGAATGATCCCAACGTGGTGACGGGTAAGTTCCTTCTCGACGACTTTTATGTTACAGTCTTATTTGATTCGGGTGCCGATACTAGCTATGTGTCACTAGAAGTTAGTAAGATGCTTAAGCGTATTCCTACACCCCTGAGCGACAAGCACACTGTAGAGCTAGCTAATGGTAAGAGTTTGGAAGCCTCGCACGTAGTCAAGGGTTGCCAGCTTATTCTCGCTAATCAGACCTTCGCTATCGATCTTATTCCTATTGTCTTGGGTAGTTTCGACGTTGTCATTGGGATGGATTGGTTATCCCAACACCGAGCAGAGATTCTTTGCAACGAGAAGATCGTTCGTATTCCTGGTTTAGGTAGTGAACCTCTCATGATTCGTGGCGACAAGAGAAGTGCTGTTGAGAACATCATCTCTCTTCTTAAGGCTCAGAAATGCTTACGAAAGGGCCACACTGCGATTTTGGCTTTAGTTACTGATACCACAGAAAAGGAGAAGAAGTTAGAAGATTTTCCCGTTGTACGCGACTATCCTGAGGTATTCCCTGAGGAATTACCTGGTCTTCCGCCCCATCGCCAAGTCGAGTTTCAGATTGATTTAGCTCCTGGAGCCGCGCCTGTAGCCCGTGCACCTTATCGTTTAGCGCCATCAGAGTTGGAAGAACTCTCCACGCAACTACAAGAACTCTTGGATAAGGGTTTTATTCGTCCTAGCTCATCGCCTTGGGGAGCTCCAGTACTTTTTGTGAAAAAGAAGGATGGTACCTTCAGAATGTGTATCGACTATCGCGAACTCAACAAGGTGACTGTGAAGAATCGTTATCCTCTACCGCGTATTGACGACTTGTTCGACCAGTTGCAGGGGTCGAGCTACTATTCGAAGATCGATTTGAGATCGGGATATCACCAGCTGAGAGTTCGGGAAGAGGATGTCTCTAAGACGGCTTTTAGGACTCGATATGGGCACTATGAGTTTCTGGTCATGCCGTTTGGGCTGACGAACGCACCGGCAGTTTTTATGGATTTGATGAATCGAGTGTGCAAACCGTACCTGGACAAGTTTGTTATAGTCTTCATCGACGACATCCTGATCTATTCTAAGAGTAAAGAAGAGCACGAACAGCATCTACGACTTATTTTGGAACTCCTTCGGAAGGAACAGCTTTACGCAAAATTCTCGAAATGCGACTTCTGGCTTCGTGAAGTCCATTTCCTAGGGCATGTGGTGAACAAGGATGGGATTCACGTTGATCCATCCAAAGTGGAATCTATTAAGAACTGGCCTGCGCCTCGCACACCAAAGGAAATTCGCCAATTTTTGGGATTGGCAGGATATTACAGGAGATTCATTAAGGATTTTTCTAAGATCGCGCAGCCTCTCACCTTACTAACGCAGAAAGGCGTTGTTTATCATTGGGGAAATGCACAAGAGTTAGCTTTTCAGCATCTAAAGGATAGACTTTGCAGTGCACCTATCCTTTCACTGCCAGAAGGCACAGACGATTTTGTGGTTTACTGTGATGCATCAATTCAAGGTCTTGGTTGTGTATTGATGCAACGAGATAAAGTCATAGCTTACGCCTCACGACAACTTAAAGTTCACGAGAAGAACTACACGACACATGATTTAGAGCTGGGAGCGGTTGTTTTCGCACTTAAGTTATGGCGGCATTACCTTTACGGAACCAAGTGCGCCATCTACACCGACCACAGAAGTTTAGAACACATATTCAAACAGAAGGAACTGAATATGCGGCAGCGACGATGGGTCGAGCTGCTGAATGATTACGAGTGCTCTATCAGGTATCACCCGGGCAAGGCCAATGTAGTGGCGGACGCCCTGAGTCGAAAGGACACTACGCCTAAGCGTGTAAGAGCTTTACAACTCACGATACATTCTAGTCTACCATCGCAAATACGAGCTGCTCAGATAGAAGCACTGAAACCAGAAAACGTTAGAGCAGAAGCTCTACGCGGGTCAAGGCAACGCTTAGAACAGAAGGAAGACGGTGCTTATTATGTAACAGGACGCATTTGGGTCCCGCACTATGGCGATTTACGAGAACTTGTGATGGATGAAGCGCACAAATCTCGCTACTCGGTACACCCTGGTTCGGACAAGATGTACCACGATATTAAAACTACGTATTGGTGGCCTAGCATGAAGGCCCACATAGCAACTTACGTCAGCAAGTGTTTGACTTGTGCGCGAGTCAAGACAGAATATCAGAAACCTTCAGGCCTACTTCAGCAACCAGAGATACCACAATGGAAATGGGAGCAAATTTCCATGGATTTCGTTACTGGCCTACCTAGATCCCAGCGCGGAAACGATACTATCTGGGTGATCGTGGATCGACTCACGAAATCCGCACATTTCTTGGCAATCAAGGAGACGGATAAGTTCTCCACTCTGGCGGAAATATACCTCAAGGAAGTTGTTTCGAGGCACGGGGTGCCCACTTCTATTATCTCTGATCGAGATGCACGTTTTACTTCGGAACTGTGGCAGGCAATGCACAAGTCTTTTGGCTCACGTCTAGATATGAGCACAGCGTATCACCCACAGACGGACGGGCAGTCCGAGCGAACTATTCAGACCTTAGAAGACATGCTTCGTGCATGTGTAATCGACTTTGGCAACAGCTGGGAAAGGCATCTGCCACTCGTGGAATTCTCGTATAATAACAGCTACCACACCAGCATTAAAGCTGCTCCGTTTGAGGCATTGTACGGACGTAAATGCCGGTCACCCCTCTGTTGGGCAGAGGTGGGGGATAGTCAGATCACTGGTCCAGAACATGTGGTAGACACTACTGAGCGGATTGCTCAAATACGACAACGCATGGCGGCCGCTCGTGACCGTCAGAAGGCATACGCCGATAAGGGCAGGAAACCACTTGAGCTCCAGGTTGGGGAGCGGGTATTACTCAAAGTTTCACCCTGGAAGGGTGTGGTTCGTTTTGGTAAACGAGGGAAACTCAACCCACGGTACGTTGGACCTTTTGAGATTCTTGAGAAAATAGGCAAGGTGGCCTACCGACTGAAATTACCAACAGAACTCGGTGCAGTTCACAACGTTTTCCATGTGTCGAATCTGAAGAAGTGTCTGTCAGATGAGACGCACGTAGTTCCTCTGAAGGAACTTACGATCGACGAACAGTTGAAATTCGTCGAAGAACCTGTCGAGATCACGGACCGGGATGTTAAGGTCCTCAAGAACACTAGAATACCTCTTGTTCGAGTTCGTTGGAACTCACGTCGCGGCCCAGAGTTTACCTGGGAGCGCGAAGATCGGATGAAACAAAAGTATCCCCAACTGTTTGAGAACAGTACAAACGCTACTGAGGCTGAAGCTACGGAATTTCGGGACGAAATTCCAGATCAACGGGGGGTGGATGTGACACCCCAGGATAACCGGGAAAACCTTGCAACCTAACTAGCTTCCTCAGTGAGTGCCGTCAAATTTCGGGACGAAATTTCTTTCAACTTGGGGATGATGTGACAACCCGAAACCTAGAACCTTCGTTGTGTCTTGATGCGATATACTTGTACGTTATGTGATTAGTTGAATGATTAAACTTAATGATAACGTGAACTTTTATGTGCTTTGTTTTGTGTGCATTGTATGTATATATGTATGTGTGTTATTGTGAACCGAGAACCCGACACGAAACAACAAGGACCCGACTCGAGACCATGTGGTCTCGAGTGAACCATAACCATTAGGCCGGTTTGGGCCTTTGGCCGGTTGGGCCATTGGGCCGAAAACCCTTAGCCGAAACCCATAGGGTGCACACACTTGGAACTTTGACTATAAATACACTACCTTAGTTAGTGTTACCATTTTGTTGAACATTACAACACACACTCTCCTACTTCTCTCTCTCACCTAAACTCTAGAACACAAACACACTCCATCATTCTTGGATCTTTGGACTTGGATCGGCTCACACACACACCCGGTTGGAAGCTTTTCACACACCCTCGAAACCCATAACCGGTTAGTGTTCTTAATGCTTTGTTGAATGTTAGTGTGTTTATGTTATGTTTGTAAGATGAGATTATGTGACAATATGTTAAGATGAGTTATACATAATGTTTTGAAAAGAAATCGGTTCATGAATGTTTCTTGTTATGAGTTGAACTATACATAAATATTTGATAATGAAAATGGGTTCATTGTATGTTAAAAAGGGTGAATGATGATATTGGTTGCACTTGGATTAGATCCGAAAAGTTTGGGTGTTTATACTATGAAAATCGGCTAATGAATATGTTTGTCAAGTAGGATGCATGCTAGTAAAATTGTATCTTGATAGTTGTTCATGATTTTGGGTGAATAAGTGGTTAATATGTTATGAACTTGTTGAATATGTGTTTGAATATGTGAAGAACACTTTGAATGATAGTTAAGAATGTGAAAACCCTTGTGATTTTGATCCATCTTTGACTAGTAACCTGATTAGGAAAACTGTTAGTGGAATGCTATTGGTAGTTTCCGGATTTGGGCCTGATTATATTGTACTAATGGGACTGATACACCTGCATCAACACGTGAACTTGAAAACGACAGCTTACCGACTCGCAATCACCCGTTGCGACTCGCAACCACAGCGTGATGACTCGAGACCACGCGGTTGCGACTCGCAACCATAACAGGACAAGCCGAAACCACAGGATACGAGTCCCGTTGCGACTCGAGACCTCAGCATGATGAACCGAAACCATGGTTGCGACACCGGTTGCGACTCGCAACCATCCATGATCAACACACAGCATGACTCGAGACCATGCTTGCGAGTCCGGTTGCGACTCACTTTTGGGCCTAAGTTAGTGGGCCGAATTTATGTGCTACTGTTGATGTGTTACTTGGGCCTGTTATCACAAGCCCAACTGTTTGGGCCTTACACTTAGACTGTGGATTGTGTTTGAATGTTAACTGTGAACTGTTACTGATTATACGTGATTGCCAAACGTACTGAACATTTGTGCACTACTTGGTTCGACTCTGATTATACGTGATAACCGTGATAGGACGTTATTGAATACTTGCGACTTGATTGACTTTCTGTGATTAACTGCCGAGCAAACCGAGGTGAGTTCACACCCTTTACAAAGCATGGGATTCCCTGGGTTGGGAACGGGGTTAAGGAACGTGGGTTCCTCGTCTACCTCGGGTAGGACGTCAGTGGTTCAGGAATGTGATTCCTCGTCCGGATGGACGGATAAACGTACTAGACTAAAACTCTATCACGAAGTCCCTCCTTTTTGTATCGACTAATCGCCGGGCCAATGGCGAGCGGGTCATTAGTTAGATAGCGCTATTTAGGTCTGACAAGCCTCACACCGTGCCGCAGAGGACGGGCGTGAACTAATGGATCTGGGGCACGTCAATGATGATAGACATTGATGTTTTTCAGGGCACATAAACATGACTACAGTCAGCAATCGATACGGTAACGAGTCTAGTATACACATGGGGTAGCCCCCACGGCTGGAGAGCCAGATGATGTACATGGGGTAGCCCCCACGGCCGAAATGCCTGATAACTAAACATGGGGTAGCCCCCACGGCTGGAGTGCCGGAGTAACTGGGAATGAACAGGTCACGTTTTTAAACTATGGGGTAACCCCCACGGCAGGATTGCCAGTTAAAGGAAAACTGTTTTCGGAATAACTAAAACAAACGCCCACCCGTGAACTCACTCAACTAGTTGTTGACTCGTTACTACATGCTTTGCAGGACCATAGGTACTCAGTGGGAGCTTGCATGGAGGAGGATCGTTGTGGGACAGGGATTGCTACAAGACTATGTTAAACTTGAAACCTTTGGAACTTATGTTATAACTTTAAACTTATGCTTCCGCTTGCAACTTAAACTTATTTGTTTTGGAACACCAATCGTGATGGTTGAACTTTTATAACTACTTATATGCTTGTTCAGTATGATTGGTGGCTGGATCCTGGTCAGTCACGCCTCCAAGCGGTAGTACTCCGCAGGTGGGATTTTGGGGGTGTGACAACAGGAGTCTCGAGCATATCTTCAAGCAGAAGGAATTGAACATGCGTCAACGACGATGGGTCGAACTTTTGAACGATTACGAATGTGCCATCAAGTACCATCCAGGCAAAGCCAATGTGCTGGCTGACGCCCTCAGTCGAAAAGATACTACACCTAGGCGTGTACGAGCATTATAACTTACCATTCAGTCTAGTCTTCCGGCACAGATATGAGGTGCTCAGGTAGAAGCATTGAAACCAGAAAACGTCAGGGCTGAAGCCCTACGCGGCTCAAGGCAACGATTAGAACAAAAGGAAGACGGCGCCTACTATGTAACAGGACGCATTTGGGTCCCACTTTATGGCAACTTACGCGAGCTAGTAATGGATGAAGCACATAAGTCTCGCTACTCAGTACATCCTGGTTCAGATAAGATGTACCACGATCTCAGAACTACGTATTGGTGGCCTATCATAAAGGCCCACATAGCAACTTACGTTGGCAAGTGTTTGACTTGTGCGAGAGTCAAGACGGAATATCAGAAACCATCAGGCCTACTCCAGCAACCAAAGATACCACAATGGAAATGGGAGGAAATTTCCATGGATTTTGTTACTGGCCTGCCTAGATCCCAGCGTGGAAACGATACTATTTGGGTGATCGTGGATCAACTCACAAAATCTGCACACTTCCTGGCTATTAAGGAAACGGATAAGTTCTCCACTCTAGCAGACGTATATCTTAAGGAAGTTGTCTCAAGGCACGGAGTGCCGACCTCTATTATCTCTGATCGTGATGCACGATTTACTTCAGAACTGTGGCAAGCGATGCACAAATCTTTTGGCTCTCGATTAGACATGAGCACAGCTTACCACCCTCAGATGGATGGGCAGTCTGAGCGCACTATCCAGACCCTAGAAGACATGCTTCGGGCATGTGTTATTGACTTTGGCAACAGCTGGGAAAAGCATATGCCATTAGTAGAATTTTCATATAATAACAGCTACCACACCAGCATTCAAGCCGCTCCATTTGAGGCATTGTATGGGCGTAAATGCCGATCACCTCTTTGTTGGGCAGAGGTGGGTGATAGTCAGATCACTGGTCCAGAACTTGTGGTAGACGCAACGGAAAGAATTGCTGAGATACGGCAACGCATGGCGGCAGCTCGTGACCGTCAGAAAAGCTACGCCGATAAGCGCAGGAAACCACTCGAGTTCCAGATTGGGGATCGAGTGCTACTCAAAGTCTCACCTTGGAAAGGTGTAGTTCGTTTTGGCAAACGAGCCAAACTCAATCCGCGGTATGTCGGACCGTTCGAAATCATAGAAAGAATATGCAAAGTGGCCTACAAACTAAACCTACCAGCAGAACTCGGTGCAGTTCACAATGTTTTCCACGTGTCGAATCTGAAGAAGTGTCTGTCAGATGAGACCCTTATAGTTCCTTTGAAGGAGCTTACTATCGACGAACAGTTGCGATTCGTCGAGGAACCAGTTGAAATCACGGACCGGGATGTTAAGGTCCTCAAGCACACCAGAATACCTCTTGTTCGAGTTTGTTGGAACTCCCGTCGTGGCCCAGAGTTCACCTGGGAACGCGAAGACCAAATGAAGCAAAAGTATCCCCAATTGTTCGCAAACAGTACAACCACTACTGAGGCTGAAGCTACTGCGGAATTTCGGGACGAAATTCCAAACCAACGGGGGGAGGATGTGACACCCCAGGAAAACCAGGAAAACCATGCAACTTAACTAGCTTCCTCAGTGAGTACGTACCAAATTTCAGGACGAAATTTCTTTCAACTTGGGGATAATGTGACAACTCGTATTTCAGAACCCATCTTTGTGTTTAATGTAACGTATGTGGACCCTATGTGATTATATGAACAATAATGATTAATGAAATATGTGTTATTATGTTATGTGAATATGTGTTGTGCATGTATGTATGTAATAAGATCACACAAAATGAACCGATCGCACAACAACCATTCGATCGCACAAGCCTGGTTGGGCCGTAATTCTTGTACTCGGACCAAGGGCAGCCCATGATGGGCCGACCCACCCTCTTTTACACACATAACACTTAGGAGAAAGGGTTACTCCTCATAACCTGCAAAAACACACACACACACACAAAACCCTACTCTCTTTTTTCCCCCTCTCGAAGCTGATGGCAATTCTCATAGCCGAAGCCATCTCGTGAAGCTTTCTTGATCGGATCACCTTTGTGTTACCTTCTAATCAGTTAGTGTTCTATTGTTGATTTCATGATTGAATGATGTTATGATTCATATGTATTACATGATGGGTTAGGGTTGGTATTTGTTTGATTGTGATGAAAAATTTATGTGGTATGATGTTCATGAAAAATCGATTCACATGTGTATGATGTTAAAGAACCGAATACAAGATAATCGGCTGGGATATATTATCAATCGGATGAATGTTGTGATTGTTACGATTAGGATGCATGCTAGTAATCAAGTTCGTGAGCCGTGTTGATGATTATGATCGATGTTTATGTTTAGAATATGATTAGGGTTCATATGAATTAATGAAGATTTGCTTGGTTTGATCAAGATTATGCATGATTGAAACTGTTAGCATTGATTGATCTAATGGAAATTTGGAAACTTTTGAATGATTGTAACCGAATAGCATAATATCCGGATAAGTAAAACGAGTCGCACAAGCTTCCCTTCGGTTGCACAAGGCTGATCGCACAAGATCAGATCATACAAGATCTGATCGCACAAGTACCAGTCGCACAAGTTCAGTCGCACAAGATTAGTGCAACTGATTAAACACAGCACAACACAGCTTTTGCATGATCGCACAAGACCTTGTGGATCGCACAAGATAGTGCTGATCGCACAAGGCTTGGGCCATTCACACACTATTACACTGTTGGGCCTCAAAGCCCAATCCCAATCGCACAAGTCATCCGGATCGCACAAGTCGTCCGGATCGCACAAGACTCATGTTTATTGTTTGAGCCGTTTACATGCTGGACTGCTTATATTTTATTGGGCTGGGTATTATTGGGCTTCAACGGGTGAATCGCACAAGACTGTTAGACTTGTGCGAGCCCATTCTTTTGAATCGCACAAGTCGGACATGCTATGTACTTGACTGTTACATGTTTGCCATGATCCATACGTGCTCGAAACCTGTTAGTTATGTGTAAACATACGTGCATTACTTGAACCTAGTCCTGACTTGTATGGTAACCATGCTAGGACGTGGTTGACCACTTATAACTCAAGTACCCTTTTCGTGTATCTGCCGAGCAAACCAAGGTGAGTTCACACTTTTACCAAGGCATGGGATTCCCGGGGTTAGGAATGGATTGAATGATCACTTGTACATTTATCATTACGGAAATACGTACCACTGACCTCGTTAGGGAAAGGTCACTTATAGATACAGCTAGACTAGGATACATGGGAAGCCCCCACTAATCTTCGCACACATGCCTGGAATGGCCGCGATACGAATACTAATCTTCGCAAACATGCCTGGCGGGCCGCGATACAAATACAACTAGTCTAGGATACATGGGAAGCCCCCACTAATCTTCGCAAACATGCCTGGAGGGCCGCGATACGAATAAATACGAAACATGGTTTACAAAACGAACATGAGAATTACGAAACGAATACTATAACTAAACAACCAACTGTGAACTCGCTCAACTTTGTTGTTGACTCGTTGTTACATGCCTTGCAGGTCAATAGGTACTCATGGAGCTTGCACTGGGAGGCGCAGTCGTTGTGGACATGGATCGTGGATGCCATGATAAACATTTATGACACTTCAACCTTATGACTTATGTTGGGTTTTACATTATTGCTTCCGCTACACATTTGATTATGTTTTGGTTTTTGAACACCTTTCGTATTGATGAATGATTTTTACTTATTACTTATAATGTTCAATATGATTGGTGGCTTGATCCTGGTCAGGTCACGCCTCCAAGCGGTGTTACTCCACGGGTGGATTTTGGTGGTGTGACAGATTGGTATCAGAGCCATTGGTTATAGAGAACTTGGTTTTAATAAAGGGAAAAAGATTTTTGTTAAAACCGGACACCAGAATAGTGGTCAACGATCCACAACGACGCTTCGCTCCACGTGCAAGACTCAACATTCTAGGTGATATGGTATATGTTTTATTGCCTACTTGCTAGATTACATAGAACTTTGCTTATGTTATGCTTAGATACACATAACGACTATTGCTTGAGAACACTTGTGTGCTTACCCTCTTCTGTCATCGCACTTTTCGCGAACCTCTCTCACTTATGTTCCCTTTGATATGAAGATCATGAGTGAACGCGTTAACATGACTCAAGCCCAGTTGACGGCTCTGATTAACGAACAAGTTGCTGCGGCACTTGCAGCCGCACAAGCAGGAGGTATACCCTGCAGTTGCAAACTCACTCTAGGATCTTTAGATCCTACACTCCTAAACCAATTCTTGTGTTAAACCTTGTCCTGCTCTTATACACAACAGGTCAACACGCTCAGCTACCTATTTGCACTTTCAAGAATTTCATGGACTGTCGCCCTAGCACATTCAGTGGCACTGAAGGAGCAGTTGGACTCCTCCATTGGGTTGAAAAGCTCGAGTCCGTATTTGAGATGTGTGAATGCCCTGAGGCTCGCAGGGTGAAGTACGCCACTGGTACTCTCGAAGGCATTGCACTGACCTGGTGGAATGCGCAAGTTCAGATTTTAGGGTTGGCAGCTGCTAACGCCACCCCTTGGAACGATTTCAAGGAACTAATCAAGCGGGAATATTGCACTCGTGATGACATCCACAAGTTGGAGGTGGAATTCTTTAATCTGAAAATGGCGGGGTCGGAGATTGAAGCATATACGAAAAGGTCAAACGAGCTGGCCATCTTGTGTCCAACTATGGTGGACCCTCCTGTCAAGCGTATTGAGTTGTATCTCAAAGGGCTAGCACCAGAAATTCAAAGTCATGTGACATCGGCCAACCTTGACAATATCCAGGATATTACACGCCTTGCTTATCGCCTCACAGATCAGGCAGTGGAACTAAACACGCTGCCCAAACGTATCAGTGCTACAAATGCTACTACTTCCGCTACTCCCAGTGACAACAAGCGGAAATAGGATGGGGATTCTAGCAAGGGTTCAACTACAGCTCAGTCCCAGGCCCAGCAGTGAAAGACTAATAACTACCAGAGCCCTGGTCAGCAATCTTCTGGTAGTCAAAGGCAGGGTGGATATCGAGGAAACCTCCCAAGGTGCAATACATGCAACAGGCACCACAATGGCCAGTGTAACAAGGGTCGTTGTCAGAGGTGTCTCAAGATAGGCCATGAAGCAAAAGATTGCAGGAGCTCACGGCCTGCGAATCAGAACCAGCAACAACAACCACCAGCTCCACGAAACCAGCAGCAACAACAACAGCGGGGCAACAGGGGATGCTATCAGTGTGGTGCTGAAGGCCACTTCAAGCGAGACTGCCCCCAGTTAAACCAGAACTAGAACAACAACAATAATAATCAGGGCAATGGGAACAACAACGGTGGAAACAATGATAACAACGGCGCTAGGGGTCAAGCATTTTTGCTGGGTCAGGGTGATGCAAGGAATGATCCTAACGTAGTGATGGGTAAGTTCCTTCTCGACGACTTTTATGTTTCTGTATTATTTGATTCGGGTGCGGATACCAGTTATGTGTCTTTAAAAGTTAGTCAAATGCTTAAACGTACTCCAACACCTTTAAACACCAAGCATGTTGTAGAGTTAGCTAATGGTAAGAGTTTAGAAGCCACGCACATAGTCAAGGGTTGTAACATCGTTTTAGCTGGTCAGACTTTCTCTATAGATCTCGTTCCCATAGTTCTGGGTAGTTTCGACATCGTTATTGGGATGGATTGGTTATCTCAACAACAAGCAGAGATCCTATGCAAGGAGTAGATTGTTCGTATTCCCCGTTCTGGCAAGGAACCTCTCGAAGTTCAAGGCGACAAGAGTGGTGCCGTGGTTGGCATCATCACCTTCCTAAAGGCCCAGAAATGTTTACGAAAGGGCCACACTGCCATTTTGGCACTCGTTATTGACGCGTCGACGAAGGAGAAGAGATTAGAGGATATCCCAGTTGTACGCGATTTTCCTCAGGTGTTTCCTGAAGATTTACTTGGGCTACCGCCTCATCGCCAGGTCGAATTCCAGATCGAGCTAGCTCCAGGAGCAGCACCAATAACTCGTGCACCGTATCGCCTAGCCCCATCAGAATTGGAAGAACTATCCAAACAACTGCAAGAACTCTTGGATAAGGGTTTCATTCATCCTAGCTCTTCGCCTTGGGGAGCTCCAGTGCTATTTGTGAAAAAGAAAGACGGTACCTTCAGGATGTGCATCGACTACCGTGAGCTCAACAAGGTGACCGTGAAGAATCGCTATCCTCTTCCACGCATCGACGACCTGTTCGACCAATTTCAAGGGTCGAGCTATTATTCGAAGATAGATCTGAGGTCAAGCTACCATCAGCTGAGAGTCCAGGATGAGGACATCTCCAAAACAACATTTAGAACTCGCTACGGCCACTACGAGTTTCTAGTTATGCCATTCGGGTTAACAAACGGGCCTGCGGTCTTCATGGATCTTATGAACAGGGTGTGCAAACCTTACTTGGACAAGTTTGTGATTATCTTCATCGACAACATCCTGATCTACTCTAAGAGTCAGGAGGAACATGAGCAGCATTTACGACTCATTTTGAAACTACTTCGAGCAGAACAGCTGCATGCCAAGTCTTCGAAATGCGACTTCTGGCTTCGTGAAGTCCACTTTCTAGGCCATGTGGTAAACAAGGATGGGATTCATGTTGATCCATCCAAGGTAGACTCGATTAGGAACTGGCCTGCACCACGTACACCAACGGAAATACGCCAATTCTTGGGTTTGGCGGGTTATTACAGACGGTTCATCAAAGACTTCTCAAAGATTGCACAGCCGCTTACGCTACTAACACAGAAAGGTGTTACTTATCGTTGGGGTAATACCCAGGAAACAGCTTTCCAACACTTAAAAGATAGGCTCTGCAGCGCGCCTATTCTTTCACTGCCAGAGGGCACAGACGATTTTGTGGTCTATTGCGACGCATCCATTCAAGGTCTTGGATGTGTGTTAATGCAATGTGACAAGGTCATTGCTTATGCATCACGTCAACTTAAGGTTCATGAACGGAACTATACCACGCATGATTTAGAGCTGGGAGCTGTTGTTTTCACGCTTAAGATATGGCGACATTACCTGTATGGTACCAAGTGCACCATCTACACCGATCACAGGAGTCTCGAGCATATCTTCAAGCAGAAGGAATTGAACATGCGTCAACGACGATGGGTTGAACTTTTGAACGATTACGAATGTGCCATCAAGTACCATCCAGGCAAAGCCAATGTGGTGGCTGACGCCCTCAGTCGAAAAGATACTACACCTAGGCGTGTACGAGCATTATAAGTTACCATTCAGTCTAGTCTTCCGGCACAGATATGAGGTGCTCAGGTAGAAGCATTGAAACCAGAAAACGTCAGGGCTGAAGCCCTACGCGGCTCAAGGCAACGATTAGAACAAAAGGAAGACGGCGCCTACTATGTAACAGGACGCATTTGGGTCCCACTTTATGGCAACTTACGCGAGCTAGTAATGGATGAAGCACATAAGTCTCGCTACTCAGTACATCCTGGTTCAGATAAGATGTACCACGATCTCAGAACTACGTATTGGTGGCCTATCATAAAGGCCCACATAGCAACTTACGTTGGCAAGTGTTTGACTTGTGCGAGAGTCAAGACGGAATATCAGAAACCATCAGGCCTACTCCAGCAACCAAAGATACCACAATGGAAATGGGAGGAAATTTCCATGGATTTTGTTACTGGCCTGCCTAGATCCCAGCGTGGAAACGATACTATTTGGGTGATCGTGGATCAACTCACAAAATCTGCACACTTCCTGGCTATTAAGGAAACGGATAAGTTCTCCACTCTAGCAGACGTATATCTTAAGGAAGTTGTCTCAAGGCACGGAGTGCCGACCTCTATTATCTCTGATCGTGATGCACGATTTACTTCAGAACTGTGGCAAGCGATGCACAAATCTTTTGGCTCTCGATTAGACATGAGCACAGCTTACCACCCTCAGACGGATGGGCAGTCTGAGCGCACTATCCAGACCCTAGAAGACATGCTTCGAGCATGTGTTATTGACTTTGGCAACAGCTGGGAAAAGCATCTGCCATTAGTAGAATTTTCATATAATAACAGCTACCACACCAGCATTCAAGCCGCTCCATTTGAGGCATTGTATGGGCGTAAATGCCGATCACCTCTTTGTTGGGCAGAGGTGGGTGATAGTCAGATCACTGGTCCAGAACTTGTGGTAGACGCAACGGAAAGAATTGCTGAGATACGGCAACGCATGGCGGCAGCTCGTGACCGTCAGAAAAGCTACGCCGATAAGCGCAGGAAACCACTCGAGTTCCAGATTGGGGATCGAGTGCTACTCAAAGTCTCACCTTGGAAAGGTGTAGTTCGTTTTGGCAAACGAGCCAAACTCAATCCGCGGTATGTCGGACCGTTCGAAATCATAGAAAGAATAGGCAAAGTGGCCTACAAACTAAACCTACCAGCAGAACTCGGTGCAGTTCACAATGTTTTCCACGTGTCGAATCTGAAGAAGTGTCTGTCAGATGAGACCCTTATAGTTCCTTTGAAGGAGCTTACTATCGACGAACAGTTGCGATTCGTCGAGGAACCAGTTGAAATCACGGACCGGGATGTTAAGGTCCTCAAGCACACCAGAATACCTCTTGTTCGAGTTCGTTGGAACTCCCGTCGTGGCCCAGAGTTCACCTGGGAACGCGAAGACCAAATGAAGCAAAAGTATCCCCAATTGTTCGCAAACAGTACAACCACTACTGAGGCTGAAGCTACTACGGAATTTCAGGACGAAATTCCAAACCAACGGGGGGAGGATGTGACACCCCAGGAAAACCATGCAACTTAACTAGCTTCCTCAGTGAGTACGTACCAAATTTCAGGACGAAATTTCTTTCAACTTGGGGATAATGTGACAACTCGTATTTCAGAACCCATCTTTGTGTTTAATGTAACGTATGTGGACCCTATGTGATTATATGAACAATAATGATTAATGAAATATGTGTTATTATGTTATGTGAATATGTGTTGTGCATGTATGTATGTAATAAGATCACACAAAATGAACCGATCGCACAACAACCATTCGATCGCACAAGCCTGGTTGGGCCGTAATTCTTGTACTCGGACCAAGGGCAGCCCATGATGGGCCGACCCACCCTCTTTTACACACATAACACTTAGGAGAAAGGGTTACTCCTCATAACCTGCAAAAACACACACACACACAAAACCCTACTCTCTTTTTCCCCCTCTCGAAGCTGATGGCAATTCTCATAGCCGAAGCCATCTCGTGAAGCTTTCTTGATCGGATCACCTTTGTGTTACCTTCTAATCAGTTAGTGTTCTATTGTTGATTTCATGATTGAATGATGTTATGATTCATATGTATTACATGATGGGTTAGGGTTGGTATGTGTTTGATTGTGATGAAAAATTTATGTGGTATGATGTTCATGAAAAATCGATTCACATGTGTATGATGTTAAAGAACCGAATACAAGATAATCGGCTGGGATATATTATCAATCGGATGAATGTTGTGATTGTTATGATTAGGATGCATGCTAGTAATCAAGTTCGTGAGCCGTGTTGATGATTATGATCGATGTTTATGTTTAGAATATGATTAGGGTTCATATGAATTAATGAAGATTTGCTTGGTTTGATCAAGATTATGCATGATTGAAACTGTTAGCATTGATTGATTTAATGGAAATTTGGAAACTTTTAAATGATTGTAACCGAATAGCATAATATCCGGATAAGTAAAAGAGTCGCACAAGCTTCCCTTCGGTTGCACAAGGCTGATCGCACAAGTACCAGTCGCACAAGATTAGTGCAACTGATTAAACACAGCGTACAACACAGCTTTTG
This sequence comes from Helianthus annuus, assembly GCF_002127325.2. Lineage (NCBI taxonomy): Eukaryota > Viridiplantae > Streptophyta > Magnoliopsida > Asterales > Asteraceae > Helianthus > Helianthus annuus. The sequence goes on along the minus strand of NC_035448.2, from coordinate 96,183,831 downwards.
CATGATTGCACAAGACCTTGTGGATCGCACAAGATAGTGCTGATCGCACAAGGCTTGGGCCATACACACACTATTACACGGTTGGGCCTCAAAGCCCAATCCCAATCGCACAAGTCATCCGGATCGCACAAGTCGTCCGGATCGCACAAGACTCATGTTTATTGTTTGGGCCGTTTACATGCTGGAATGCTTATATTTTATTGGGTCGGGTATTATTGGGCTTCAACGGGTGAATCGCACAAGACTGTTAGACTTGTGCGAGCCCATTCTTTTGAATCGCACAAGTCGGACATGCTATGTAATTGACTGTTACGTGTTTGCCATGATCCATACGTGCTCGAAACCTGTTAGTTATGTGTAAACATACGTGCATTACTTGAACCTAGTCCTGACTTGTATGGTAACCATGCTAGGACGTGGTTGACCACTTATAACTCAAGTACCCTTTTCGTGTATCTGCCGAGCAAACCAAGGTGAGTTCACACTCTTACCAAGGCATGGGATTCCCAGGGTTGGGAATGGGATTGAATGATTACTTGTACATTTATCGTTACGGAAATACGTACCACTGGCCTCGTTATGGAAAGGTCACTTATAGATACAGCTAGACTAGGATACATGGGAAGCCCCCACTAATCTTCGCACACATGCCTGGAATGGCCGCGATACGAATACTAATCTTCGCAAACATGCCTGGCGGGCCACGATACAAATACAACTAGTCTAGGATACATGGGAAGCCCCCACTAATCTTCGCAAACATGCCTGGAGGGCCGCGATACGAATAAATACGAAACATGGTTTACAAAACGAACATGAGAATTACGAAACGAATACTATAACTAAACAACCAACTGTGAACTCGCTCAACTTTGTTGTTGACTCGTTGGTACATGCCTTGCAGGTCAATAGGTACTCATGGAGCTTGCACTGGGAGGCGCAGTCGTTGTGGACATGGATCGTGGATGCCATGATAAACATTTATGACACTTCAACCTTATGACTTATGTTGGGTTTTACATTATTGCTTTCGCTACACATTTGATTATGTTTTGGTTTTTGAACACCTTTCGTATTGATGAATGATTTTTACTTATTACTTATAATGTTCAATATGATTGGTGGCTTGATCCTGGTCATGTCACGCCTCCAAGCGGTGTTACTCCGCGGGTGGATTTTGGGGGTATGACAAGCTACAAGTTTGTAATGACACCACAAGGTATCGCAATGACATGATTCCATAATAGCGGTGACTGAACAAATTCATCGAGTTTGAGACAAGATGAAGGTGTACCGAAACAAGCCGGAAGATGAAACTAAGTACTGCAAGGCATATGATAGATAACGAAAGGATCGTTAGGAGGTACTTTGTGCGTATGAAATGAAGATATGTACCATTGCCTCAACACACAATTGTGTTAAGGCTGCTTCGATCGGGGATATCAAAATGGATTGTCACCAAATAAATAGGCATTTAAATCCGTGTATGAAATGAGGAACCCAATTAGCGCAGGCTTCAATTTTGTGAAAGTATCACAAACTAGTAATTAGATTTGGCAATGCAATATCTGAACCTTAATGAAGCGTTTATTCGAAATGGAACCGCATGCGTAGCAAATGGTGCATGGGTTATATATAGGTTTTCAAGTAATGAAGCGATGCCTTCTTTCCAAAAGGAAGAAGTGACCAAATATACGAAGCAAACGTGCGTTCGCTCTCAGCGAAGGAAAACAACGTGATGCAACTACTTAAGGGGAGTAGAAATGCAAATTTCTATTCGTTAGAAGTGAAAGTGAAGACTTCAAAGAAAGAAAATAAGTACTTTCGGTTTCGTTAACTGCAATGACAAGTTGGTCAAGTTAATGGTGTTTGATTGAGTTGACAGATATGGTTCCTAGATGTAAGGCTTCTAGTTTCTCCGGATTCCGCATCCCGTGTGGATCTGGTTTATACATTGTGTAGGAAGCTAACGATGTTCGATCGTCGATCAGTCGTGTAGTAGTAGTTAGGTCCTCATAGTCAGTTATGTAAGAGGTTCGTTAATCCTTAGCAAGAGTCACTGACTCTGGTGGGTTAGCTTGGTCGGCTCCTGGTAGTTGATGTTTACTTGGGAATCATCATCCTTCTTTTTGGCGAGCAGAAATGGGGTTACCTAATAGGGGATTTTGGTCTGTTATCTTCCTTCTCTATCAACTTCTGAAACTTCACTGTCAACCCTTGCATCCGAAGATGTAAGTCGTTGGGGGGTATTGACTGCAGGTGCGACGCCGGGAATTTATCTGATGCGAAACTGGATTAGCCGTGGAGGAGAAAATTTTGGCAAATCCTCGGGGAAGACCTTAGGACATTCCCTTGTCATAAGAATATCTTCGCGCTTTAGTTCTTCGGCTCCTCATGTCCCCGACATGGGCCAAGAAACAACATATTCTTTATGCAACATCCTTCGTGCCTTCAAGCAATTCGCAGTTTGTAGAGGCGTATCTTGCCTTGTGAGTCACGATTGCTTCGTTGTTCGACTCCGGGATGCGGATAACGATCTCCGCTTGGTTGCTCGACCGCGGGTTCATCCTAGTTACTACGTCGAGGCCGTTTATTAACCAGTCTCATTAAGAGTGGGTCGTCTAACTTACTCTCTACTAAACTAAGTATATTCCTAAATTCATGGGATGCGAGGCTATGGTCGACGCTGGTACCAAATAACATGAATGCAAAAAAAATTTGGGTTGATAAAGTACGTACCAGTAACCACATCTGGATCTTGGCATGCTTCACGAGCTTCGATGTTGGATGCTCCTTCATGGTCTTGGTTAATCTCCCTTGGGCAATCTTTCCCAAGTTGCCCCAAACCACCGTGGTTATAACCTCCCTTTTCTTCCTCTCCTCTTTTCGTCTCATGCCAACATGTTTCCCTGTTGTGTCCCCTTTTACCACAGTTGTCACACTTCCTATTACTGCATTGCCTGTTATGATGGCGCTGGCATTCTTCGCACTTAGGTAGTTTACCCATGTACATCTTTCCCTTTTTGGCCTTATTCTTGTTATTTGCCTGATCACTTCCTTGAAATTCACTAAGCTTTCTTTTGTTCTTCTCAGATGTCTCCACTGGAGTTTCCTTCTTCTTGTCCGGTATTGAAAGTTTCACCAATCTAAGTGCTTCCTTAGTGAGCTCCAGGCCTATCACATGGGCAATCATGGGTGATGGTGGCGTTGATACCATCATCAAGCTCAAGGCTTGAGGTGTCAGTTCCCAAATGGATTGCTCCATTCTCTTTAACTCGGGTTCCACCAGGTACGGAACGACTCGCGACAAATCGTAAAGCCTTCGCACGTGCTCCACCACATTTGGACCTTCCTTTTGTAGTTCCCAGAATTCTAATTCTAGCCTTTGGATATCTATCTGGGTATAATAATCCCTACGCATCATTTCCTTCAGTTCACTCCATGACATCGCATATGCTACAGCCTCGCCCAATTCTCGAACCTTGAGGTCCCACCATAACAGAGCCCCATCTTGTAGCAATCCTGAAACGTATGGGACTTGTTGCTCTGGCGTACAACCACTCGTTCGCACAACGGCGTCCACATTCTCAGCCCATTTTACAAAAGCTATGGCTGTACCACCAAAGTTCAGGGGTTTGCATTCTAGAAAATGCTGGTAGGTACAACCTGTATTCAAGAAACCATCATCACAATAGGTATTAGCAAGGCACTTTGGGGATTTTCCAAACGTGCCGTAATGTGTCTTGGATGACTTAAACATTACCGTTAGGTAGGTTTCTCCTTGATGTACCTTCACTGTGTTTGTAGCGAAGAACCTCGTGCCGAGCTCTGACTCGTGAGGCGTGCGCTAACCATTCTGCCTCGGTCAGTCGAGTGACCTCTTGATGTGACATCCTCTAGAAAGAAGTTCAGGTTAGTTAGGTCTATTCTATTCAGGGAATGTAAACAGTCGTTTGGAACCACATGTATTCGCACGTATTTAAATCATCATATTACACATCACGCAATTCTACAAGCAAGTAATTGGAACCACGTTTACCAAAAGTATAACAAACAAACACGTGTTTCTCAGTCATAGCACATTCCCGTTATATTGGTAACACGTCTTATGATTAGGTTTTCATTAAACGGGTAAGCACATTGCATCAAAATCATAGCATCCGTCCGTAATTTGGGGGTTTCATTTAATGAGAGTATAGCAAGTAAGCACGTAGTATTAAAAATTTTAGTAAGCACATAAGCGTCCCTGGTCGTACTTAACAAGGACATAGCGATTGAGCTTTCGTCGGTTATTGGCCACAAAGTATTGTCGCATGTTTAATGATAATTGGCTCCCATCGTTTTCCGGCCACAATTTCATTGCCTTACAAAATGTATCACATTATTAGGGTCACCGGGTTACCCTACCCATGCCCAACAAGTATATCAGCATATCTAAATTATGTAGTCAGACGCGGTCCTCAAAGGTCTTCACCGTCTCGGCTCATCATTAGTGTCTTTATCCAAATGTAATGCAATCCGCATAGTCCAGAAATCAACCTTACTGGTGACTGAGGTGGAGGAGGGAAGAATAGTGAATCATCAACCTGTGTGGAATCCTCCTCGAGCTTGTTAAATCAATTAGCTGATCTGTCGCTTGGCATTAGAGGAATGAGCATTAAAATCCCGTGTATGGTATAATAGCAACGGTCGAGAGCGTAAAAGGAACTTTGATGTATGTGGCAGATCGAAGTATGCTGGCAATAGACAAGGTGGAGGACGGGGTGTCTTGCATAGACCTTTCAGACAATATGCTGTCTTGTGATGTGGGCGCCTAAATCATGTTTTTGGTTAAGTAATGTTTTGCATTTGAAGTTGCCCATTGTGGTGTCAGCTCAAGCTTCAACATTCCGCGACTCATATCCTCAAACTGCAGTTGATGTTACAGGAGCAACTCATTCGTATGTGGCCTCCATAATGTGAGGGATGATAAGGGTCTAAAGTTAGCATAGTGTGTTTATAGGAACCATCAAATCGGCTTATCGAGCGTTGTAGAGGTGAATGTAGCAAGCTATGCGGCCTGTAGCAAATGATGCTATAATAAAAGGATTATTATGCGGGCGCCGTCCTGGAGCATCTCTACAGGGTGCGGGCATGTCCTGAAAGAAAGTGATAGGCATGATGGCGCAATGGGCGTCGATCTTCACACGGGAAAGGAGCGATGTCAGTGGTTGCGGGTGTAAAAACGAACATCTCAACAAATGAGGAGATTGCTCGATGCAGGTAGATATAAGGGGTGCAACGTCTGGCAGACTAAAAAGAAACAGGATCGTGACCACGTAAAGGTGTAGGTTCAGTAGGCGCAACATCAAGCTGACCCAAATGGTGTAGAAGCTGGCTCGAGTGCAGGCTCCGGGTCGTGTAACGGTGTGGTGAGCATCAATGGTGAGTGTGGAAACAAGGGTGCATCCATAGAAACTGGAACAGGGGCTGAAACAGGAGCCACAGGGGGTGTCACAGGAAACTCGGAAGGTGGATAACCATCGTCATCGTCTATCCACCCATTTCAGGTGTGCGCGTATCGAGGATCATCATGGGTCGCAAAAGGTGCATGGTCGAACTGCACAGGCACAGGGTCAGGAAGAGGCCACAACAACAGGATTAACAGGAATGTCAGCAATGTGAGGGGCATCAATATGAGCATCAATAGCAACATGATCATCCATCAACTGTGGAGCCACAACAGGTAGACCCATAATGGGTGGTGCGAAAACAGGTGCATCATCAACGGGTACATCATCAATGATAGGAGCAACGGCAGGTGCATCGGCATGATCAGGGTCATGCTCTAATGCGAGGGCAGGAGCATCAACTGGCTCAGGGGACACAGCAGGCTCCAGATCATCAAACTCCATCTCGAAATCAGCGGGATCAGCAACCATAGGATCAACAGGGTCAACAGGGTCCTCCATGGGCTGATCTAAGTGAATAAACTCAATGTCATGATCGGGATCAAAGCCCGGTGGGAAAACAAGATCCGAATCATCATCAACGTCATGACCAAACTCAAAGCTAGGGGCAGGGGTAGGTGCAACGGATGATGCCATATCAGGGTCCGTGTCGTGCGAATGATGCTGCACTCCTTGCGCATGTGAAGGTGCAGATGCCACAGACTCAAAGGAGTCGGGGTCAGGTGAATGGATGGGTGCCTCCTCCGCAGGAGCATCAGCGAGAAGTAGGAGATCACCAGCAGCAATAAGGGCCTCACCCTCCAAGTCATCCTCGAGTGGGTCCTCATCAAACAAGTCGATGTTGTCGTCAGCGATTACGTCAAGGGGCATACCAACAATAGGGTAAGCGGCAAGGGGTACAGGGGCAGGGATCACCACGAGCAGCAACTCCCCAGCGATAGGGCCATCAGCGGGCTCAGCCACGACATCGGGCAGCGCAAATGGCTGGAAATCATCATCGTCCGTGCTGGTAGTATCTGAAGTATACACCTCGTGCTCTGATGAGACTATGTCGTCTGATACTATGGGCATGGGGTCTGTGGTGTCCGACCCTCCAGTGCCGGATGAAGGCATGTCGTCTGTAATACAAACACACATATGCACAAATAATCAATCACATAGTCAAATAAACACATTAGTCACCAATAAGCAATCAAATAGTCCTCCTAGTCCCACTAGCCTAACCTCCCAGCCCCCCAAACTGACTCCCTAGTCCCACTAGACAATTTCCTCAGCCTCCCAGACCGAGCCTCAGCCTCCCAGACCGAGCCTCAGCCTCCCAGACTGAGCCATAACTAACAAATAAAATGTGCTCAACTTTTGTTTGTAAAAACATTTTGTGACCTAGATCTGGACTTACGTGGTATGCAATGTAAAAATGGTTTTCGTGAGAGCCCTAGTGATCATAGTCTAGACTCGAGAAAGAATCCTAGTTCGCTATGATCAGAGCTCTGATACCAAGCTGTCACACCCTGGCTTTTGCGGAAGCGTGGATTAATTTGGTGTGACTTCTTAATACCATAGCTTAATCACAACCAAGCTATATGAATTTAAAAACAGGCAGATCATCCATTGATTTAAGTTTCAAAATAAAAGTACCACAACATTGTTTTAAAGTGTTGACACATGCAACGGAAATTACAACCTAATAATATAAAAACATTGTTCAAAAATCATAACCACAAACATAAAGCAGACGTATTTTAAGAACCGTGGCTCGTCCAGGCAAGAGCCACGACCCCTAAACTTGGATGACCTTATTTCTCTTATGCAGCGTGAAAACATAGCATACCTTGCCAGATCCTTTAATTCCCTAAAATACATGTAAGTTGGAAAAATCAACAAAAATGTTGAGCGAGTTCATGTAAAGTGAGAATGTAAAACCGTTGTAAGTATAAAAATCCCTGGTATGTAGCAAATAAGGAAAAAGAGATCACCAATGGTTTGCAAGGCCATTGATATGTGTGATGTGCAGTAGGAAGACTCAAACCTAGCAGATTTTGCGTTGGGTACAAAGTCACCCCGAGGTCCGTTCTGATGGCCTGGGGCTGGGCTCGCTACACCCAGATAGATCTACCGCTACTGTCCCTCGGTCCTATACTGAGGATTAATGGCCTTCAGTTCCCGCCTACCCACTCACATGATCTAAGTAGTAACCCTCCTTACGCTAACCATACCATGTAAAAAGTATTCGTAATCATAGTAACATGTATTTCACCCCCGCAGTTTAAAAACTGAAAACAGTTAAGAGAAAAGGGGGACATGAACTCACAGTGGTGCGTCTCTAACAAGAAATCTCCCAGTCAACCTGCTGTGCGACGACCTACACGTACTAACTTCTATTAGACGGACGGCCGTGCCTTAGCTTAAGGTTTAAGTTTTTGGGAAATAGTTAGACAACTATTTCGTGTTTACACTTCGTAATTATTTAGTAAATTTATTCCTTCCCAATGATGGGGGCTTTAATACATGTGCGTTCGTATAACTTCGAAATATATTATTAAGTCTCACTTAAAGAATATATTTTATTTCATTTCTCTAAAATACTCTACTTCCAAAATATAAATATTTTCCCAAAAATATTATATTTTATTCCATACCATTTTCCAAAACAATACTTTTATCAAAATACGCAAGTAAGAGTATTTTCTGAAAATACATAAGTTACGTTGTAAAGTTCGTGTGGTAATAATAATACCGGCGTAACTTAAATATTTATTGTGAAGGCGTTCGTAATATTTGGAGCCGTTAATATTCAGTGTATTCCAGTAATATTATTTTTACCCTAAAAATAATATTCATGTAGTTCACAAAATAATCATAAAATTTACACAAGTGTTGTTATGACAAATATATATTTAGCAAGTTTTATTTGTGAAAATCCCACCTCCGACACTTGGAAGTTTTGTAATAAAATTGTGGCGAAATTTACATTTTGAAAACAAGTTAAAAATATAGTTATAGACACTTATCGCAAAAAAAATATTTCCAAGTGTTTATATTTCTGTAAAAATTTCGTCAGAGTTTCCCCTGTAACTGGAGGTGGCCACGCTTACAAGCGTATCATTTTCTTTTCAAAACTCAATCAACAATTTTCTCAACATCATCAAACAATACTCCCACATCAAACTAGTAAAAAATATACGTAAATCGCAAACACATGAACTTTCTGGTGCTTTACACCAAACAGAGGTAATTGAACAAGGGGAAACTTCAAATCCATCAGAACCAATAGTTGTTCACAACAGGTTAAGATGGATCAAAGGGCATGTTCATTCTGATATCATTGGAAATCCAGCTGATGGTGTGAGAACAAGATCTGCAACTGCACATGAATGTGCATATGCTGGGTTCTTGAGCAAAATAGAACCCAAATCTGCCAAAGAAGCTCTGAATGACCCAGACTGGATACAAGCTATGCAAGAAGAGCTGGATCAATTCGAAAAGAGCAATGTATGGGATCTGGTACCTAAGCCTAAAGACAAAACTGTCATAGGATCAAAATGGGTATACAGGAATAAATCTGATGAGAATGGCATAATCACAAGGAACAAAGCAAGGTTAGTGGTCAAAGGTTACTGTCAACAAGAAGGTATTGATTATGATGTAACTTTTGCACCAGTAGCTAGATTAGAAGCTGTAAGAATTTTTCTTGCTTATGCTGCATCCAAAGATTTCAAAGTTTATCAAATGGATGTAAAATCAGCTTTCCTAAATGGTAAAATTGAAGAAGAAGTTTATGTGCAACAACCAGAAGGCTTTGTTGATCCAAAATTTCAAAATCATGTTTATAGATTAAACAAAGCCTTATATGGATTGAAGCAAGCTCCTAGAGCCTGGTATGAAACATTATCAAGCTTCTTAATCAATTCTGGATTTACCAAAGGTACTATAGACACCACACTTTTTCTCAAAACACACAAAGGTCACACCTTGTTGGTTCAGATATATGTTGATGACATTATATTTGGATCAACAAATGAAAAATTTTGCAAAAAGTTTCAAAAGTTAATGACCAGCCACTTTGAAATGAGTATGATGGGTGAATTAACCTTTTTCTTAGGGTTACAAGTCAAACAAAGAATTGATGGAATATTTTTGAGTCAATCAAAATATGTTAAAACAATTCTACAAAAATATTCACTTGAAAACTGCTCTGTTTCAAAAACTCCCATGGTAACAGGGAACAAATTCGATTCTGATAAAGATGGAATAAGTGTAGATATTAAAACCTATAGAGGGATAATAGGGTCATTGCTATATTTGACTGCAAGTAGACCAGACATCATGTTTGCTACATGCTTTCTAGCTAGATATCAATGTGATCCTAAAGAATCCCACTTAAAAGCTATAAAAAAGGGTTTTCAAATATCTAAAAGGCACGTCAGAACTTGGTCTCTGGTATCCAAAGGATACAAACCTTGAATTAATTGCATACACAGATGCAGATTATGCAGGGTGTAAGATTGACAGAAAAAGCACATCTGGTGCTTGTCAAATCCTGGGGGAAAAATTGGTATGTTGGGCAAGCAAGAAGCAAAACTGTGTTGCCACATCAACAGCAGAATCAGAATATGTTGCAGCAGCAAGCTGCTGTTCACAAGTGCTGTGGATGCAAACTCAACTAAAGGATTATGGAGTAGATCTGACAAAAATACCAATTTTATGTGATTCAAAGAGTGCAATTGCAATAACAGAAAATCCAGTTCATCACTCAAGAACCAAACACATAGATGTCAGATATCACTTCATAAAAGATCATGTGGAGAAAGGTAACATTGAAATGTATTTTGTTCCAACTGAAAACCAAATTGGTGATATCTTTACAAAACCTCTTGATGAAAAGAGACATAACTTTTTGATCAGCAAACTGGGCATGGTTAACTTAAAAGATGAAAATGTTTCAGAAATAAAAGCAACATAAAATGAAAACCAAATTGATGATCACCAAAAGACTGATAATGAAAGGACAATTAAACAAAATTCTGATGGAGAAAATCATCTATCTGATGGAAAATCAGAAGGTCTAATAGATCATCAATGAAATTGATGATTTATCAGAAATTCTGAAGAAATCTCAGAATCTGATGAAAAATTCATCAGAAATTCTGATATTCATCAGGAATTTTTGTTTAAAGTACATAATGATCATTAATCATCAAGAGTCCATATCTTCATACATATTCCATTTGTATAAATTCATAGTTGTCTTTAATTTAATTTTTGTTACTTTTTTATTTTTCATTAAAAAAACAAAAAGGGGGAAACATGACATGCATGAAGATAAAATTAAATCCAAAGAACTCAATCGTCACAATTTTCTTTTCTCAAAAGAAAATCATTTTTTTACATGCAACGTCATTCTGTCATAAGGAGTTTAAGAGAAACACGTAAGCACCAATATCATTAGGAACTATGAAAGTAGCCGCCCAGCTATTGAATGCTTACTCACACAAAGGGCTTAGTAGACTGTCATATTCACTGCAATAGATATCGTCTTAAATGAAGAGATAAAAAAACTTTTTTAATGTTAATATGAAACTATCACTTTCATCTATAAATATTAACAACCTGAAAAAGACATTCTTCACAACAAAATCATTTCTTCAAAAGCCTGTCCAGAAAACTTCTTATTTCGAATGGGACACCCAAAATCAATGGAATCCAACCAATTCCCTCTCAACCTTTACGAAAATCATAATCTCAGGCTAAGATCTAACTTGGAAGGACCTGCATGGGAGGACTGTAGGTTTGTATACAATATGATCATGCGAAGTCCTTTGGGCTTTGCTATATCAACACATGTCACTATATATATCCAGAACTTCTTCAAGAGTTCTGGTGGAATGCTCAAGTCGTTATGAGTGGCACTTCCATGTGGATAAATAGTGAGGTTATTGGGGGGTAAAAATCACCCTAAAAGAGGAAACACTCAGAGATGTCCTCCAATTGGGTGATGATCAAAAGGTCACCATACTGGATAAGGCAGAGGTGCAACGAACCTTGATAGAAATGGGTTACCATTCAAACAACGTGTCAAGGCAAGTTTGCAAAACGTGGCAGAAACGTCGGGGAGTGTCGTAACAGAATCATTGTTTCATAACACATGGAAATTGAAATATTGTTTTATTGATTAAATGGACTCATTGTTCTAATACAATCAAATAAGTACAACTATGATCTTCCAAGTTTTAAAGTTGCTAAGGCACGAGTCCATCCTAAATGTAGCATATATCAACAATCATCTCAAGACGGCACCTGAAACATGTGTAAAAAATAGGTACGTCAGCATAAAAATGCCTGTGAGATACATAGGTTTTGTGAAAATGGGATTCATGACTTGAGTTTAAAGAAAACGTTTAATAACAGTCAGTCATGAACCTTGTAATTTGTCTCGCTTTGTAAACCATTTGAAAAACGATAATATCAGATGATATGTAAAAATAAGAGAACACTATGTGGTTAAATGGATAACCATGTAAAATGGGTTTGTATAAGATAAGTCGTTTGTAAATCATTGTCTTGTGAAAAGTGTGTTATTTGTATAAAATGTTATATGACCTAAATTGAAATGATTCAAATAACGCTACGATATGTGATACCATACAAACACTTATATATAGGAAGTACCAGCGGCGTATCCACCATGCTTGTATCATATTACACCCGCCTCGTTACTTAAGTCACTTACGCAAACCAAACCACCAATATAGAATGTTCATGTTTAAACCAATAGTCCAAGGTTATTGTATAACTCAAGTTAAATGTAAACCATGTAATGTATAAACAAAAGTTATGTATGGTAAGTGAAATGAGATTTCTTAAACCACAAGTAAAAATGTACAAAACAAGGTGTTTGAATAAATCAAAAGTTATGCTTTGTAAAAAAAAAAGTTAATCGAATAACCTTATAGCAGCATATTAACAGTATACTTTGGATTTGTAAATAACATATTAAAAATATGTTTTGGTTTGTTGATAAAATGCTTATGTTGGTTCTGTACAATACCACACATGAGAGTATATCAAACTATACTTTTTGGGAGTATATCAAAATATACTTTAAAGGTGCGATTTAAGAATTCATTCAGACCTAGTGCATCAAACTACACCTTTGAGACTATAAGGATACCACAAAGGAAATCCCTATTTGGATGGAGAAACAAATTGGTTTCAGACATTCCATGACAACAGGAATGGGGTGTCTAGTCCTATAGCGCTATATCATACTACCAATCGGTCTGGTGAACAAAATAAGTACTATTCCAACAATTACTTTTGTAATCTTTGAGAAATCAGTGTTTAAACCATAGATAGTCATTTAGTTTGTCAAAAGATAAATACTAACATGCATAATCAATTATACTTTGAAATCATGAAAATAACAGATAGGTACACATGCTTCACCCCAAAACATTTGAAAACAGTAAAAGAGGGGAACTATGTACTCACCTGAGATTGCTTAGAAGTTCTTGTATGATAACCAAACAATGCTAGAGATCACGGAATATCAAACGGCACCTAATAGGTAGTTATGTTAATATACCGGACCTAAATCGGAGGATCGGATAGTATGCGGGTTCGTAAACCAAACGAGTATGGAGACTCGTGTAATATGGTTTAACAAAGCCTACATACTAAAATGAAACCTAACCTAAGTGCTTACGGCCCATTACGACCCGTTTAGGTAGCTTATGCTACCTTAGCGCGTCGTTCGCGTAGAACGCGTTCGGAACGCCTAACGTTGTGACCACAAGGTATAACCTCGGAAGGTTATAGCTATGGTCACCTAATGTGTTTGGTCGGATCCTAATGATCGACCAAATGGGTCGGGTTCGAAAGTATAAGCGATGGTTTAGATCGCTTACCTTACGACCCTATATAAGCACCATCCTAAAGTGACGAGCTAAGCATGTTAGAACATGCTTAACTAAGTTTAGAAAACAGGTTTGGCATCAAAACAAACGGCTTTGATGCCCACGAGTAGTTTGGTTACAAAATACGCAAGAATGCGCATTTTGGCCGAAACTACGACTCGTCACTGAGCCTAGATAACGTGGTAATCAGTAGGTATAGTCACTACGGACTATAACCATCGTGATCACGCTCACGTTATGAAGTTCCATGAACTTCGTGTTGACCATAGGCTGGTCAATGCAGAAAGTCAACAAAACGTTGACTTTCGGACTCGAAAAGCGAATAAAAGAACGAAAGAACACTTACGGAGGGTCCCCGAATGCTAATCTAGATCAAAATAGCTCAGGTATGAAACAAAGGTTCCAACTTAGAGCTTAGATCAGATTCTTGTGGGTTTTAACCAAAAAGGGGGGGGGGTATTTATAGGAAAAGCAAAGCCGTTAGGATTGTTTCTTGAAAAACGTGATCGAATCTCGTGCGTACACTTGTCGCAAACTTGTGGTTACTGAAAATGCCCCTTAGTGAGCTGAAAGGGCAAGTGAAAACATGTGGACGAGGTTTAATCAACTGAGATTCGCTGACTAATCGATCTTATCTGATCTGCTAGTCTGACGCGCCCCGCGTAAGGATTTGGGCAATCCTTACGCGCCCCGCCTGGCCCTGTCTGATCTGCACCACTTGCAGAATTTACAGTTTTGGTCCTTGTCGCGTATTTAAGCCATTTCCGACACTTCTAAGGCCCGTAAAGCCAACTTTAAGGCCCTAAAATGATGCCTAAACATTGTAGACATGAAACATGCCCAAAAATATGTCGGATGTTGGTTCGTTTGGCCGTATGATCGCGATGTTCGCTTAATTACGACGGAATGCGCATAAGCGCGAAAGACGATCCAAATGACGCGACGAATGGATTTTTCTCATGCCAAATACTAAGGCATAATATTAGGATGCTTACATAAATTTTTGGATGTCCGAATGTATTCAGAATGTAAGTTATGCGCGAAAGTGCAAACTTGTGCACTTTTTGACACTTTTAGCCCCTGAATGATCCAAAAGTTTGTTTTAGCATACCAAACACCTCAAGGCCTATTTCTAAGCTATGTAAAGGATATTTATGGTATGTTTAACTTATGGACATGTTCCGGAATGTTCGTTACAGTTCAAATTGGCATACTTTCGCAGTTTGTCAAGTTTAGTCCCTATAAGCGAATTAACTTGTTTTTGCCATACCAAAGCCTTCAAAACTTATTTCTAAGTTATGTAAAAGTTATTTAAGGTATGTTAAGCCTATGTCACTATTCCGGAGTGTTCGTTGGATTAAACTGGTTATTTTTACGCATCAGAGCGCGTATAACCTTCCAGAGAGCGATTTAAAGCTTAAAATCGAACAAGAGTTGATGTGTGCAAATGATACACATATGAGATACAATATTTCATTGTTTTGGAATTTGTTTGATGGTTGAAGTGACACAGGTGTCACAGTCTCCCCTACTTTAGGAAATTTCGTCCCGAAATTTAATTCTAGAGGAAACTTGTGAAGACAGTTGTGACGGTTTCGCCTTCTAATAGATCCCTTGAACCCTTAAGTAAAACTCGGGGCCATGTTAGGACTCTTAGCGAATTTGTTAACCCTCAAAGTGAATTTCTTGTAATAATAAAACATGGAATTTTGAACTACGGACAGAAGAACGTTTCTTATGAAGACTTATCATAGGAAACTTGGTGTGTGATTGAGATCAGAATTGGGGGAGCGTGAGAATAAATGACATTGGTCGAGGTCCGAGACTTCTCCCGTATCATTATTCTTGTCACTAGGTCTTAACACATGATGAAGCTTCCTGTGGCTCCTGTGTACTGAATTCCATAATTATGTAGGCCTCCATAATTACGTAATTCCTTGCACAGTCCGCACAGTCCATTTCATAATGCGTAGGAAAAATTACTTGAATAAACATGAAGCGATTCGACTAGACCACCAAAGGATCCTTTTAATTAGATCAATGAACGATCTTTTTAACTAGATCAACACATGATCTTCTTAACTAGACCGTCGCACGGTCTCTTTAAATAAACCACTTAAGGGATCGTTTTTAGCTACATCATCACATGATATTTCTAATCAGATTTTCAAAATCAATCTGTTTAACCAGACCATTCAAGAGGTCCAAGAATAATACTTTATAACCCGAGGGACTTAACTACAATGTTGAAGTCCATTAAGGGTTTAAGATAGTATCTTTAGATATCCTATTATGAATCTCTCGTATGAGATATGAAAGATTATATGAGGATTTGGATGGATCATATACAACCACAGAACATGTAAGAAAGCACATAAGCACAAATTTAGTGAACTTGATTCTTTATTTTGTTACCTTTAGGTATGGATATTTAAAGCACACTAGGAATCCAATCCATGGATTTCATTTGGTACTTTAATGATTTTTAAGGATCTGTCTATAAAGATAGAGGGATTCTCAATAAGAGTTTGACTTTGTTTCTTAAAAGAAACGAGAGTTTAAGGTTCTTGGGGAGATCACAAGTGATCATAATATGATAGAACCATACGAGTAGTTTGTCTTTGGGTTGACATCATAAGGTTTCATCAAGCATTCATACAAACGCATAAATTTTGCAGAAATAAAAACAACAAATCTTTATTTATGTAACAACGGAATTGTCTTGAAGTGTCACAAGATAACAACCAAGGAAATACAAAACACTAATTGTTCACTGCTGCATCATTGTTCATGTTTGCCTCATTGATGTTGAACACTCGTCCACGCGCTGGAGGTATGTTAACAAGCCTTGGGCAATTGTTCCTGTAGTGGGTAAGGTCACCACAGTTATAACATGACCCCGGAGGGAACCGTGCTTGAACAGCAGCAGGGTTTGCAGCAGCTTGATTTGCATAACGACAAACATTGATCAAATGTCCCAACCGCCCGCAGTGGGTACATTTGTGACACTGCTCTTGCTCTAGATGATGACGGTTACACTTGTTGCACAAAGGTGCGGTACCAACATAGTTTTGTCTTTTACGAGGTTGTGCTGGCTGGTTTGGTGCAATCTATTTGTCTTGAGCAGTTACAGCGTAGCTTTGAGAGGCTTTGCGCTTCTTCTTCTTGGACACCTCAGCATTTTCTTCCTTTGGTTCCACATGAGCAGTCTTGTCAGATGGTCTTAAGTCGCCCTTCCGAAACAGCTTGCGCTTCCTGATATGGGATTCAGTCAGAGTGGCAGCCAATTCAATGGCTTGTCTGACAGTAGTAGGGTTGCTGCCAATAACGATATACTGAACTACGTCAGGAAGCCCATCAATGTATTTCTCAATCGCCTTATCCAGAGGCGTAACCATAGTAGGGCATAACAAGCTCAATTCCTCATAGCGGTCAGTATAGGCTCGACGTTCCCCACTGTCTTGCTTTAAATAATCAAATTCCCTTTCTAGAGCCCTAAGCTCATGACGAGGACAGAATTCCTTCATCATAAGAGCCCTAAGCTCGGCCCAAGTCTGTGCTAATGCAACCTCGGCACCGCGGTCTCTCATAACCCCGTTCCACCACGTAAGAGCCCTCTTCTGAAACACACTCGAAGAAAACTCGACCTTGCGATTTTCAGGACACTGAACGTGACGGAAAGTATTCTCAATGCTCTCGAACCATTGAAGAAGCCCAGCTGCTCCCTTAGAACCACTAAACTTGAGTGGTTTAGCCGAGTTAAAAATCTTGAAATTACATGGAGCATTGTTGTTGTTGATGGCTTGAGTTATTTGAGCATAAAGATTTGGGAAGGCAGCAACCATTTGCTGCGCGATAATTTCCGCCAGTTCGGCATTCGCCACCTGATTGTCGCGTCGAGGAGGCATTCTAAAAGAGGAAACATGAGAGGAAACGAGTGAGAGAGTTAGACGAAAAGAATGAGATGAAACAAATCTGATGAAAGCAAGGATAGTGGTCATTTGTTTGTTACTACAAAGCAACAAACGACCTGGGTGATTAATCAAAGCAAATAGGTCAAAAATAATGTATCGTGAAGACATGGTCGCCTATAAGTGGACACTCACCCCAAGAGTTCCCAGGTAAGAGTGACTGGTCCGATCATGAGGATTTGTACGAACACTCTAGCCTTAGACAGAAAACTCAGGGTACAGGCACCCACCCTTCCAGTTTGCATGTGTTCACATTATTTAGACCAACTTTGACAGGATTTTGAAAATTCAAAGGGGTTCAAAACCTTATAACAGAGGGTTCAAAACCTAGTAATCAATCATCCTAGAACAGATGATTAGTTTTCAAAGCGGTTTTGAAATTTATGTTCTTGTTGTGGTCGTCGCCTAAGGATAGGTGACGGTATTGTTTTATGACTAAACGCAAGTGAACTCGCGTTAGGGTCCTAGGAAGGTTATAGACTAGGTCAAAGCATTACTAATAACCTAATTCCCTATAACCATTGGCTCTGATACCAACTTTTCTGTCACACCCCGACCACGTATAACATACAAAACGTGGCGGAAACGTCGGGGAGTGTCGTAACAGAATCATTGTTTCATAACACATGGAAATTGAAATATTGTTTTATTGATTAAATGGACTCATTGTTCTAATACAATCAAATAAGTACAACTAGGATCTTCCAAGTTTTAAAGTTGCTAAGGCACGAGTCCATCCTAAATGTAGCATATATCAACAATCATCTCAAGACGGCACCTGAAACATGTGTAAAAATAGGTACGTCAGCATAAAAATGCCTGTGAGATACATAGGTTTTGTGAAAATGGGATTCATGACTTGAGTTTAAAGAAAACGTTTAATAACAGTCAGTCATGAACCTTGTAATTTGTCTCGCTTTGTAAACCATTTGAAAAACGATAATATCAGATGATATGTAAAAATAAGAGAACACTGTGTGGTTAAATGGATAACCATGTAAAATGGGTTTGTATAAGATAAGTCGTTTGTAAATCATTGTCTTGTGAAAAGTGTGTTATTTGTATAAAATGTTATATGACCTAAATTGAAATGATTCAAATTACGCTACGATATGTGATACCATACAAACACTTATATATAGGAAGTACCAGCGGCGTATCCACCATGCTTGTATCATATTACACCTGCCTCGTTACTTAAGTCACTTACGCAATGTCACACCCCCAAAATCCCACCTGCGGAGTACTACCGCTTGGAGGCGTGACTGACCAGGATCCAGCCACCAATCATACTGAACAAGCATGTAAACAGTTATAAAAGTTAACCAATACGATTGGTGTTTCAAAACAGACAAGTTAAGTTGCAAGCGGAAGCATAAGTTTAAAGTTATAACATAAGTTCAAAAGTTTCAAGTTTAACATAGCACGCAGCAATCCGTGTCCCACAACGACCCTCCTCCATGCAAGCTCCAGCTGAGTACCTATGGTCCTGCAAAGCATGTAGTAACGAGTCAACAACTAGTTGAGTGAGTTCACGGTTGGGTGTTTGTTTTAGTTATTCCGAAAACAGTTTCCTTTAACTGGCATCCTGCCGTGGGGGTTACCCCATAGTTTAAAAAACGTGACATGTTCATTCCCAGTTACTCCGGCACTCCGGCCGTGGGGGCTACCCCATGCTAGTTATCAGGCATTTCGGCCGTGGGGGCTACCCCATGCGTACACTAGACTCGTTACCATATCGACTGCTGACTGTAGTCATGTTTATGTGCCCTGAAAACATCAATGTCTATCATCATTGACGTGCCCCAGATCCATTAGTTCACGCCCGTCCTCTGCGGCCCGGTGTGAGGCTTGTCAGACCTAAATAGCGCTATCTAACTAATGACCCGCTCGCCATTGGCCCGGCGATTAGTCGATACAAAAAGGAGGGACTTCGTGATAGAGTTTTAGTCTAGTACGTTTATCCGTCCGTCCGGACGAGGAATCACATTCCTGAACCACTGACGTCCTACCCAAGGAGGACGAGGAATCCACGTTCCTTAACCCCGTTCCCAACCCAGGGAATCCCATGCTTTGTAGAGGGTGTGAACTCACCTTGGTTTGCTCGGCAGTTAATCACAGAAAGTCAATCAAGTCGCAAGTAGTCAATAACGTCCTAACACGGATATTACTTATAATCAGATTCAAGCCAAGCAGTGCACGAATGTTCAACACGTATGGCAAACACGTTTAACAGTAACAGTTCACAGTTAACAGTCAAACATAATCCAAAGTCTAAGTGTGAGGCCCAAACAGTTGGGCTCGTGATAACAGGCCCGAGCAACACATCAACAGTAGCACAGAAGTTCATAGGTCCGGCCCACTAACTTGGGCCCATAAGTGTGGTCTCGAGTCGCAACCGGACTCGCAAGCATGGTCTCGAGTCATATTGTTTGTGCTGATCTCAGGTGGTTGCGAGTCGCAACCTATGTCGCAACCGTGGTTTCGGCTGATCATGCTGAGGTCTCGAGTCGCAACGGGACTCGTAACCTGTGGTCTCGGCTTGTCCTGTTATGGTTGCGAGTCGCAACCGCGTGGTCTCGAGTTGTCACGCTGTGGTTGCGAGTCGCAACCGGGTGATTGCGAGTCGGTATGCTGTCATTTTCACGTTCAGTGTTGATGCAGATATAGTCAGCTTAATGGTACAATGTAATCAGGCCCAAATCAGGAAACAACCAATAGAATTTCACTAACAAGTTTTCCTAATCAGGCTATTAGTCAAAATGGATCAAAATCACAAGGGTTTTCAATCTTCAACTATCATTCAAATTGTTCTTCATATATTCAAACCCATATTCATCAAGTTCATAACATATTTAACACTTATTCAACCAAAACTATGAACAAGCATCAAAACACTTAGCATAACACACAACTCGGTTTTCATATAAGTCCGATTTCATGACAAGTGCAACCCGATTTCATGAACATTAATAACTAGTAGTTCGAACTTCATTTAAACACATGGTATCACTACTCACCATATAATATATGTTAACCGGTTATCAACTTTGTGCACATTAAAATCATTATATTCATCAAGAACATCATGTAAACACTAACAATAAACATCATCTCATTCATACATCACAAAACACACCAACAATCAACCATAAACATGATAAATACTAACCGGTTGGTGAAGTGTGTGTGTGTGTGCCGATCCAAAGTCCAAATCCGAGAGTTCTTGTGCCAACCGATTGGATCCGAGAGCTTGGAGATGTGTTTGTGTTCTAGAGTTCTAGTGAGAGAGAAGATAGGAGAGTGTGTGTGTTCTTGTTCAACAAATGGTAAAACTAACTAAGGTGTGGTATATATATATGCTAGTTCAAGTGGTGCACCCTTAATGGGTTTCGGCTAAGGGTTTACGGCCCAAATGGCCCAACCGGCCAAAGGCCCGAACCGGCCTAATGGTTACGGTTCACTCGAGACCACATGGTCTCGAGTCGGGTCCTTGTTGTTTCGTGTTGGGTTCTCGGTTCACATATAACACGTACACATATATATACAATGCACACATAACAAAGCACATATCACATAAAAGGTTCACGTTTATCATTAAGTTTAATCAGTCAACTAATCACATAACGTACAAGCAAGCTACAACGAGACACAACGAAAGGTTCTGGATTTCGAGTTGTCACATCATCCCCAAGTTGAAAGAAATTTCGTCCCGAAATTTGATGGCACTCACTGAGGAAGCTAGTCAAGTTGCATGGTTTTCCTAGTTTTCCTGGGGTGTCACATCCACCCCCCGTTGATCTGGAATTTCGTCCCGAAATTCCGTAGCTTCAGCCTCAGTAGCGTTTGTACTGTTCTCAAACAGTTGGGGATACTTTTGTTTCATCCGATCTTCGCGCTCCCAGGTGAACTCTGGACCGCGACGTGAGTTCCAACGAACTCGAACAAGAGGTATTCTAGTGCTCTTGAGGACCTTAACATCCCGGTCCGTGATTTCGACAGGTTCTTCGATGAATTTCAACTGTTCGTCGATCGTGAGTTCTGTCAGAGGAACTACGTGCGTCTCATCTGACAGACACTTCTTCAGATTCGACACATGGAAAACGTTGTGAACTGCACCGAGTTCTGCTGGTAAGTTCAGTCTGTAGGCCACCTTGCCTATTTTCTCAATGATTTCAAAAGGTCCAACGTACCGTGGGTTAAGTTTGCCTCGTTTACCAAAACGAACCACACCCTTCCAGGGTGAAACTTTGAGTAAAACCCGCTCCCCAACCTGGAGCTCAAGTGGTTTCCTGCCCTTATCGGCGTAAGCCTTCTGACGGTCACGAGCGGCCGCCATGCGTTGTCGTATTTGAGCAATCCGCTCAGTAGTGTCTACCACATGTTCTGGACCAGTGATTTGACTATCTCCCACCTCTGCCCAACAGAGGGGTGACCGGCATTTACGTCCGTACAATGCCTCAAACGGAGCAGCTTTAATGCTGGTGTGGTAGCTGTTATTATACGAGAATTCCACGAGTGGCAGATGTCTTTCCCAGCTGTTGCCAAAGTCGATTACACAAGCGCGAAGCATGTCTTCTAAGGTCTGAATAGTTCGCTCGGACTGCCCGTCCGTCTGTGGGTGATACGCTGTGCTCATATCTAGACGTGAGCCAAAAGACTTGTGCATTGCTTGCCACAGTTCCGAAGTAAAACGTGCATCTCGATCAGAGATGATGGAAGTGGGCACCCCGTGCCTCGAAACAACTTCCTTGAGGTATATCTCCGCCAGAGTGGAGAATTTATCTGTTTCTTTAATTGCCAAGAAGTGTGCGGATTTTGTAAGTCGATCCACGATCACCCAGATAGTATCGTTTCCGCGCTGTGATCTAGGTAGGCCAGTAACGAAATCCATGGAAATTTGCTCCCATTTCCATTGGGGTATCTCTGGTTGTTGGAGTAGGCCTGAGGGTTTCTGATATTCCGTCTTGACTCGCGCACAAGTCAAACACTTGCTGACGTAAGTTGCTATGTGGGCCTTCATGCTAGGCCACCAATACGTAGTTTTAATATCGTGGTACATCTTGTCCGAACCAGGGTGTACCGAGTAGCGAGATTTGTGCGCTTCATCCATCACAAGTTCTCGTAAGTCGCCATAGAGTGGGACCCAAATGCGTCCTGTTACATAATAAGCACCGTCTTCCTTCTGTTCTAAGCGTTGCCTTGACCCGCGTAGGGCTTCAGCTCTAACGTTCTCTGGTTTCAGTGCTTCTATCTGAGCAGCTCGTATCTGCGAAGGTAGACTAGAATGGATCGTGAGTTGTAAAGCTCTTACGCGCTTAGGCGTAGTGTCCTTCCGACTCAGGGCGTCGGCCACAACATTGGCCTTGCCCGGGTGATACCTGATAGAGCACTCGTAGTCATTCAGTAATTCGACCCATCGTCGCTGCCGCATATTCAGTTCCTTCTGCTTGAATATATGTTCTAGGCTCCTGTGGTCGGTGTAGATGGCGCACTTGGTTCCGTACAGGTAATGCCGCCATAACTTAAGTGCGAAAACAACAGCTCCCAGCTCTAAATCATGCGTAGTGTAGTTCTTCTCGTGAACTTTGAGTTGTCGTGAGGCGTAGGCTATGACTTTATCCCGTTGCATCAATACACAACCAAGACCTTGAATTGATGCATCACAGTAAACCACAAAATCTTCTGTGCCCTCTGGCAGTGAAAGGATAGGTGCACTACAAAGTCTATCCTTTAGATGCTGAAAAGCTAACTCTTGTGCATTTCCCCAATGATAAGCAACGCCTTTCTGCGTTAGTAAGGTGAGAGGCTGCGCGATCTTAGAAAAATCCTTAATGAATCTCCTGTAGTAACCTGCCAATCCCAAGAATTGGCGAATTTCCTTTGGTGTACGAGGCGCAGGCCAGTTCTTAATAGAGTCCACTTTGGATGGATCAACGTGAATCCCATCCTTGTTCACCACATGCCCTAGGAAATGGACTTCACGAAGCCAGAAGTCGCATTTCGAGAACTTTGCGTAAAGCTGTTCCTTCCGAAGGAGTTCCAAAATAAGTCGTAGATGTTGTTCGTGCTCTTCTTTACTCTTAGAATAGATCAGGATGTCGTCGATGAAGACTATAACAAACTTATCCAGGTACGGCTTGCAAACTCGGTTCATCAAATCCATAAAAACTGCCGGTGCGTTCGTCAGCCCAAACGGCATGACCAAAAACTCGTAGTGCCCATATCGAGTCCTAAAGGCTGTCTTAGAGACATCCTCTTCTCGAACTCTCAACTGATGATATCCCGATCTCAGATCGATCTTTGAATAGTAGCTCGACCCCTGCAACTGGTCGAACAAGTCGTCAATACGCGGTAGAGGATAACGATTCTTCACAGTCACTTTGTTGAGTTCACGATAGTCGATACACATTCTGAAGGTACCATCCTTCTTCTTCACAAATAGTACTGGAGCTCCCCAAGGCGATGAGCTAGGGCGAATAAAACCTTTATCCAAGAGTTCTTGTAGTTGCGTGGAGAGTTCTTCCAACTCTGATGGCGCTAAACGATAAGGTGCACGGGCTACAGGCGCGGCTCCAGGAGCTAGTTCAATCTGAAACTCGACTTGGCGATGGGGCGGAAGACCAGGTAATTCCTCAGGGAATACCTCAGGATAGTCGCGTACAACGGGAAAATCTTCTAGCTTCCTCTCTTTCTCTGTGGTGTCAGTAACTAGAGCCAAAATCGCAGTATGGCCCTTTCGTAAGCACTTCTGGGCCTTAAGAAGAGAGATGATGTTCTCAACAGCACTCTTCTTGTCGCCACGAATCATGAGAGGTTCACTACCTAAACCAGGAATACGAACGATCTTCTCGTTGCAAAGAATCTCTGCTCGGTGTTGGGATAACCAATCCATCCCAATGACAACGTCGAAACTACCCAAGACGATAGGAATAAGATCGATAGAGAAGGTCTGGTTAGCGAGAATAAGCTGGCAATCCTTGACTACGTGCGAGGCTTCCAAACTCTTACCATTAGCTAGCTCTACAGTATGCTTGTCGCTCAGGGGTGTAGGAATACGCTTAAGCATCTTACTAACTTCTAGTGACACATAGCTAGTATCGGCACCCGAATCAAATAAGACTGTAACATAAAAGTCGTCGAGAAGGAACTTACCCGTCACCACGTTGGGATCATTCCTCGCTTCACCTTGACCAATCACGAACACTCGTCCCCTAGCACCATTGTTGTTGTTCCCATTGTTACCATTCCCCTGATTGTTGTTGTTGTTGTTCTGGTTCAGTTGGGGACAATCCTTCTTGAAGTGGCCTTCAGCTCCACACTGAAAGCACCCTTTGTTGTTACCCTGCTGCTGTCGCTGGTTCTGCTGAGGTTGCTGACGATTCTGATTGGCGGGGTATGCGCTCCTGCAATCCTTTGCAACATGACCAGGCTTGTTGCACCGATGACAGTTGCCCCTGGTGCATGGCCCACTGTGGTGTAGGTTGCAACGATTGCATTTGGGGTGATTCCCCTTGTACCCACCATGACTTTGACCACCAGACGATTGCTGACTAGGGCTCTTGTGATCGTCCGTCTTTCTCTGCTGAGACTGAGATTGCACAGAAGTTGAACCCTTGCTTGAAGTTCCATCCCATTTCCGTTTATCCCCACTAGAAGCACCAGAAGTAGTTGCAGCACCTATACGCTTCGGTAACTTGTTCTGCTCCACCGCTTGGTCAGTGAGACGGTGAGCCAACTGTACAACCTGCTGGATAGTAGTCAAGTTCGCTGAAGTCACATGACTTTGGATCTCTGGCACCAAGCCCTTGAGATAGAGTTCAATTCGCTTATACGGAGGATCCACCATAGTAGGACACAACAAGGCAAGCTCATGCGATCTCTTAGTGTATGCCTCAATTTCTGACCCCGACATCTTGAGGTTGTAGAACTCATCTTCCAGTTTGTGAATGTCGTCACGACTGCAGTATTCCTCCCTGATCATTTCCTTGAAAGTTTCCCATGGGGTGGCGTTGGCAGCAACCAACCCTAACATCTGCACTTGAGCATTCCACCACGTGAGGGCCAAACCCTCGAGGGTACCAGTAGCATACTTCACCCTGCGCGCTTCAGGGCATTCGCACATTTCGAACACAGATTCCAGTTTCTCAAACCAGTGTAGGAGACCTACTGCTCCTTCAGTTCCGCTAAAAGTTGTGGGTCGACAGTCCATAAAGGTCTTAAAAGTGCACACCGGTGCCTGAGCATATTGACCTAAGGTAGGTGAAAGAAAGACAGAGTTTAACACAAAGGTTGGTTCACGAGGGTAGGATCCAAATGATCCTAGAACAATTTCGGACTGCAGGATATACCTCCTGCATTTGCAGCTGCGAGTGCTGCGGCAACTCGTTCGTTGATCAAAGCCGTCAACTGGGCTTGTGTCATGTTAACGCGTCCAGACATGATTCTTCATAACAAGAGTAATACGAGTGAGAGAGGTTCGCGAAAGCACGATAGTAGGATAGAGCAAGCACACACGTGTTCAAACAACAGTAGTTATACTAATCAAGCATACCATGAGCAATGTACTATGTAACTAACAAGTAGGCAATTTACATACATCATATTACCTAGAATGTCGAGCCTTGCATGAGGAGCGAAGTGTCGTTGTGGACCGTTGAGCACTAAACCGGTTATAGTCTGGTTTTAACAAAAACGTTTCTCCTTTATTAAAACCAAGTTCACTATAACCAATGGCTCTGATACCAATCTGTCACACCCCCAAAATCCCACCTGCGGAGTACTACCGCTTGGAGGCGTGACTGACCAGGATCCAGCCACCAATCATACTGAACAAGCATGTAAACAGTTATAAAAGTTAACCAATACGATTGGTGTTTCAAAACAGACAAGTTAAGTTGCAAGCGGAAGCATAAGTTTAAAGTTATAACATAAGTTCAAAAGTTTCAAGTTTAACATAGCACGCAGCAATCCGTGTCCCACAACGACCCTCCTCCATGCAAGCTCCAGCTGAGTACCTATGGTCCTGCAAAGCATGTAGTAACGAGTCAACAACTAGTTGAGTGAGTTCACGGTTGGGTGTTTGTTTTAGTTATTCCGAAAACAGTTTCCTTTAACTGGCATCCTGCCGTGGGGGTTACCCCATAGTTTAAAAAACGTGACATGTTCATTCCCAGTTACTCCGGCACTCCGGCCGTGGGGGCTACCCCATGCTAGTTATCAGGCATTTCGGCCGTGGGGGCTACCCCATGCGTACACTAGACTCGTTACCATATCGACTGCTGACTGTAGTCATGTTTATGTGCCCTGAAAACATCAATGTCTATCATCATTGACGTGCCCCAGATCCATTAGTTCACGCCCGTCCTCTGCGGCCCGGTGTGAGGCTTGTCAGACCTAAATAGCGCTATCTAACTAATGACCCGCTCGCCATTGGCCCGGCGATTAGTCGATACAAAAAGGAGGGACTTCGTGATAGAGTTTTAGTCTAGTACGTTTATCCGTCCGTCCGGACGAGGAATCACATTCCTGAACCACTGACGTCCTACCCAAGGAGGACGAGGAATCCACGTTCCTTAACCCCGTTCCCAACCCAGGGAATCCCATGCTTTGTAGAGGGTGTGAACTCACCTTGGTTTGCTCGGCAGTTAATCACAGAAAGTCAATCAAGTCGCAAGTAGTCAATAACGTCCTAACACGGATATTACTTATAATCAGATTCAAGCCAAGCAGTGCACGAATGTTCAACACGTATGGCAAACACGTTTAACAGTAACAGTTCACAGTTAACAGTCAAACATAATCCAAAGTCTAAGTGTGAGGCCCAAACAGTTGGGCTCGTGATAACAGGCCCGAGCAACACATCAACAATAGCACAGAAGTTCATAGGTCCGGCCCACTAACTTGGGCCCATAAGTGTGGTCTCGAGTCGCAACCGGACTCGCAAGCATGGTCTCGAGTCATATTGTTTGTGCTGATCTCAGGTGGTTGCGAGTCGCAACCTATGTCGCAACCGTGGTTTCGGCTGATCATGCTGAGGTCTCGAGTCGCAACGGGACTCGTAACCTGTGGTCTCGGCTTGTCCTGTTATGGTTGCGAGTCGCAACCGCGTGGTCTCGAGTTGTCACGCTGTGGTTGCGAGTCGCAACCGGGTGATTGCGAGTCGGTATGCTGTCATTTTCACGTTCAGTGTTGATGCAGATATAGTCAGCTTAATGGTACAATGTAATCAGGCCCAAATCAGGAAACAACCAATAGAATTTCACTAACAAGTTTTCCTAATCAGGCTATTAGTCAAAATGGATCAAAATCACAAGGGTTTTCAATCTTCAACTATCATTCAAATTGTTCTTCATATATTCAAACCCATATTCATCAAGTTCATAACATATTTAACACTTATTCAACCAAAACTATGAACAAGCATCAAAACACTTAGCATAACACACAACTCGGTTTTCATATAAGTCCGATTTCATGACAAGTGCAACCCGATTTCATGAACATTAATAACTAGTAGTTCGAACTTCATTTAAACACATGGTATCACTACTCACCATATAATATATGTTAACCGGTTATCAACTTTGTGCACATTAAAATCATTATATTCATCAAGAACATCATGTAAACACTAACAATAAACATCATCTCATTCATACATCACAAAACACACCAACAATCAACCATAAACATGATAAATACTAACCGGTTGGTGAAGTGTGTGTGTGTGTGCCGATCCAAAGTCCAAATCCGAGAGTTCTTGTGCCAACCGATTGGATCCGAGAGCTTGGAGATGTGTTTGTGTTCTAGAGTTCTAGTGAGAGAGAAGATAGGAGAGTGTGTGTGTTCTTGTTCAACAAATGGTAAAACTAACTAAGGTGTGGTATATATATATGCTAGTTCAAGTGGTGCACCCTTAATGGGTTTCGGCTAAGGGTTTACGGCCCAAATGGCCCAACCGGCCAAAGGCCCGAACCGGCCTAATGGTTACGGTTCACTCGAGACCACATGGTCTCGAGTCGGGTCCTTGTTGTTTCGTGTTGGGTTCTCGGTTCACATATAACACGTACACATATATATACAATGCACACATAACAAAGCACATATCACATAAAAGGTTCACGTTTATCATTAAGTTTAATCAGTCAACTAATCACATAACGTACAAGCAAGCTACAACGAGACACAACGAAAGGTTCTGGATTTCGAGTTGTCACACGCAAACCAAACCACCAATATAGAATGTTCATGTTTAAACCAATAGTCCAAGGTTATTGTATAACTCAAGTTAAATGTAAACCATGTAATGTATAAACAAAAGTTATGTATGGTAAGTGAAATGAGATTTCTTAAACCACAAGTAAAAATGTACAAAACAAGGTGTTTGAATAAATCAAAAGTTATGCTTTGTAAAAAGAAAGTTAATCGAATAACCTTATAGCAGCATATTAACAGTATACTTTGGATTTGTAAATAACATATTAAAAATATGTTTTGGTTTGTTGATAAAATGCTTATGTTGGTTCTGTACAATACCACACATGAGAGTATATCAAACTATACTTTTTGGGAGTATATCAAAATATACTTTAAAGGTGCGATTTAAGAATTCATTCAGACCTAGTGCATCAAACTACACCTTTGAGACTATAAGGATACCACAAAGGAAATCCCTATTTGGATGGAGAAACAAATTGGTTTCAGACATTCCATGACAACAGGAATGGGGTGTCTAGTCCTATAGCGCTATATCATACTACCAATCGGTCTGGTGAACAAAATAAGTACTATTCCAACAATTACTTTTGTAATCTTTGAGAAATCAGTGTTTAAACCATAGATAGTCATTTAGTTTGTCAAAAGATAAATACTAACATGCATAATCAATTATACTTTGAAATCATGAAAATAACAGATAGGTACACATGCTTACACCCCAAAACAGTTGAAAACAGTAAAAAAGGGGAACTATGTACTCACCTGAGATTGCTTAGAAGTTCTTGTATGATAACCAAACAATGCTAGAGATCACGGAATATCAAACGGCACCTAATAGGTAGTTATGTTAATATACCGGACCTAAATCGGAGGATCGGATAGTATGCGGGTTCGTAAACCAAACGAGTATGGAGACTCGTGTAATATGGTTTAACAAAGCCTACATACTAAAATGAAACCTAACCTAAGTGCTTACGGCCCATTACGACCCGTTTAGGTAGCTTATGCTACCTTAGCGCGTCGTTCGCGTAGAACGCGTTCGGAACGCCTAATGTTGTGACCACAAGGTATAACCTCGGAAGGTTGTAGCTATGGTCACCTAATGTGTTTGGTCGGATCCTAATGATCGACCAAATGGGTCGGGTTCGAAAGTATAAGCGATGGTTTAGATCGCTTACCTTACGACCCTATATAAGCACCATCCTAAAGTGACGAGCTAAGCATGTTAGAACATGCTTAACTAAGTTTAGAAAACAGGTTTGGCATCAAAACAAACGGCTTTGATGCCCACGAGTAGTTTGGTTACAAAATACGCAAGAATGCGCATTTTGGCCGAAACTACGACTCGTCACTGAGCCTAGATAACGTGGTAATCAGTAGGTATAGTCACTACGGACTATAACCATCGTGATCACGCTCACGTTATGAAGTTCCATGAACTTCGTGTTGACCATAGGCTGGTCAATGCAGAAAGTCAACAAAACGTTGACTTTCGGACTCGAAAAGCGAATAAAAGAACGAAAGAACACTTACGGAGGGTCCCCGAATGCTAATCTAGATCAAAATAGCTCAGGTATGAAACAAAGGTTCCAACTTAGAGCTTAGATCAGATTCTTGTGGGTTTTAACCAAAAGGGGGGGGGGTATTTATAGGAAAAGCAAAGCCGTTAGGATTGTTTCTTGAAAAACGTGATCGAATCTCGTGCGTACACTTGTCGCAAACTTGTGGTTACTGAAAATGCCCCTTAGTGAGCTGAAAGGGCAAGTGAAAACATGTGGACGAGGTTTAATCAGCTGAGATTCGCTGACTAATCGATCTTATCTGATCTGCTAGTCTGACGCGCCCCGCGTAAGGATTTGGGCAATCCTTACGCGCCCCGCCTGGCCCTATCTGATCTGCACCACTTGCAGAATTTACAGTTTTGGTCCCTGTCGCGTATTTAAGCCATTTCCGACACTTCTAAGGCCCGTAAAGCCAACTTTAAGGCCCTAAAATGATGCCTAAACATTGTAGACATGAAACATGCCCAAAAATATGTCGGATGTTGGTTCGTTTGGCCGTACGATCGCGATGTTCGCTTAATTACGACGGAATGCGCATAAGCGCGAAAGACGATCCAAATGACGCGACGAATGGATTTTTCTCATGCCAAATACTAAGGCATAATATTAGGATGCTTACATAAATTTTTGGATGTCCGGATGTATTCAGAATGTAAGTTATGCGCGAAAGTGCAAACTTGTGCACTTTTTGACACTTTTAGCCCCTGAATGATCCAAAAGTTTGTTTTAGCATACCAAACACCTCAAGGCCTATTTCTAAGCTATGTAAAGGATATTTATGGTATGTTTAACTTATGGACATGTTCCGGAATGTTCGTTACAGTTCAAATTGGCATACTTTCGCAGTTTGTCAAGTTTAGTCCCTGTAAGCGAATTAACTTGTTTTTGCCATACCAAAGCCTTCAAAACTTATTTCTAAGTTATGTAAAAGTTATTTAAGGTATGTTAAGCCTATGTCACTATTCCGGAGTGTTCGTTGGATTAAACTGGTTATTTTTACGCATCAGAGCGCGTATAACCTTCTAGAGAGCGATTTAAAGCTTAAAATCGAACAAGAGTTGATGTGTGCAAATGATACACATATTTTTTACGAATCCCAAGTATGAGATACAATATTTCATTGTTTTGGAATTTGTTTGATGGTTGAAGTGACACAGGTGTCACATCTAAAAAGACTGGACACTTTAATGAGCTGTCTCATAGGATGATGGAAGTGGTTCACGCTATTGTACAGGAAAAACCTTACAACTATGCTAAGTTTCTCATGAGAGACTTAGAAGCAAATGTCCATGACCGTAATCCTTTTCTGATCTACCCTTGTTTTGTAACCAAGGTAATCACAAGTCAGCTGGACTTTGGAGGTGTGAGAAGTTGTTATACAAGAGCTGAGCTGGCACTTCAAGAAAACTTAAGAGTTGCTTCTCTGGTTCCATCAACCAATCACATAGGAAGGATAACCAGTCTCTGGTTATATGTGAAGTGCATGTATAACGTGTTGGATGAGGAGGATGAGTAGTTAGGTTTATTTGTTTTTGTTTTAGATGTGTGTTTGGGTATCTTTCGTTTAGTAATATATTAAGTTTGTCTTAAATACATGTTAGTTATATATGTCAATAGGTCTAGGGGAACTAAGAAATCTTGTCTGATAAAAACAAGGAAAATCTGGTAAAAATCAAATGAAATCTTATAGGGTTTAGTAAATCACCAGAATCTAATAAGATTTATCAGAAACCTCATTAAACCATCAGAATCTGATTCAAATCACCAGATAAACTGAAAAATTGATGAAAACATCAAAAGCAAATTTTTCTTGACAAACGGGAAGCTTCGATTGTTCAAACAGAAAAGAAACATAACTTTGATCAGATACAAAGGAACTTACAAAACATCTAGATTATTTTTAGATAAGTTTCTTTCAAATTTATTTTTTTTCTGAGGATTGGAACAGGCTATATGACAAAGACTTCCTGATACATCAGAACAAAGGTGTGGAGTTCACAAAATTAAGGTAAGTAAAAATTCTTCAAACTCTACTCATTCCTTCTCATCTTAAAAAAAAATAAAATAAAATAACTGATTCAAACCTCTATAAATGAATCAAATGTTTTCTGATGATATATATGAGAAATTCAACTCTCCAAATTATTTAGAGACTTTCTAATATATATCATTAAAAGGACAACATGGGAAAGCACATAATCGAAGAAAAGGTTTTGATTGGACCATGTCTGAAATCAAAAGGGGTCCCACATGAAGAAAAGGTGCAAGTTGGATACTAGTGTTTATCCTTTTAAAATCGTTGGAATCTCTAATTATCTTTAATGAGATATACATTAAATTAGAGATAAACCAAAGGTTTTTCAAAAACGGTTGCTTCTTTAAAAGATTAAAACATCATTAAGGTGTCATAAAACACCTTGAATACAAACAACCCACGAAAAACACTCAAAAATCTTTGTCTTAACTCACTATAAATATCCCATCCAAAACAGAGACGTCCATCTTCAACCTTCATTCTCAAACCCTAAAAACCCTTTTCAAAGCAAAAAAGCCAAATCCTAAATGGCTGCTACCAACATCAGTTCACCTCCAATTGAACACTTTGTTCCCTTAATCACTGAAGCTGAATATCTTCCTTTGAAGATCAACAATGAAACAATGAATACTAACATTGAACAATATGATGTAAAGTGTCAAATTCTCATTGAATTTCTGATCAGAAGCCCTATAGCTCATGCTCTTACAAAGACCAGAGAGGTACCAGAAAGACTACTACAACAAGTTGTAAAAACTCTCGAACCTCACAGCCAATGTTATAGAAGGCGCTAGGCGCTAGTCGGGCAGTGAGGTACAGCCTAGGGATTAATCGGGATTAATCGGAATGGGATTTTTATATGTATTTTTTCAAAATTATGTATATATACCCAATAATATAAAAATAATACTTCAAAATTCACGTAAATACATCAAGTTTCAGATAGTATGGTTCGATTTTGACCGATTTTGACCAATTTTGACCGCCTAAGACCGCGTAGGACCGCCTAGGACCGATTTTGACCGACTAATATTGTCCGATTAATCCGATTTTTGACCGCCTAGGACCGATTTTGACCGCCTAGGACCGATTTTGACCGATTTTTGACCATGACCGATTAATTGACCGCCTAGCTCAAAATTAGGCAGTAAGTGACCGCCTAGCGCCTAGGCGCCGATTAATCGGCCGCCTAGGCCGATTTCTGCAACCATGCTCACAGCACAAATATGGAGCTAACAACACATGTATGGGAAAATATCTTCATCATAATCTCACCGGAGAAAATAAGGGAATGTTTGGAACTACCCTTAAATCAAGACTATGAAGAAGCACCACAAAAAGAAGACATGTTTGAACAACTTGATGCTGTAATGGGCTGCAAGGCAAAGATTTCAAAAATCAATGGATTCAATAGGAACAAGCTACCTGCCTTCTGGCAAGTGTTAATGGAGATACTGAACAAGTGTTTATCATCGAAGATTGGAGGTACAGATCAGATAAATATGAATATTCTAACAATCATGTTCAGCCTCATAACTGGGTTGAATATTGATTTTGGAACAGAAATATTTAATGTGATCAAAAGATCAATTCTGACCAAAACTGGAAAGATAGATTCACATCTACCATTCCCCAGATTTCTGTCCATCATAATTTCTGATACTTTTTCTGAAAGGAATCTACAAATTCCAAAATCAAAAATTATGTGGAAAACAGAAATTATGAGACCTTGGAGTGCTACAGGGTCATGGAAGTCAGATTTTGATGTAGCTATTATGTCAGAAAGAATGATGTATCTAATACCAGAAGACTCATCATACAGAGCAGAATATCTAAGGATGTTAAGCAAACAGGCAGAAACCAAAGAAGGGTTTGAAAATGTGTCACCCATGGAGCATGATGCAGAAGAATCAAGCACACCAAGAATAGAGCAGCAGGATGAATCTGATCCTCATCCAGCTGATGAAGATGTGCATATGACTCCTGTAGCAGAAGAACATCATGCTGAAGGCTCACATATGGGAGAAACAGGTGCAACACAATCTAAACTCAATATATTTTATAATTTTGAGAGTGATTCTGATGAATCAATTCAAGGAAAATATGAAATTTTACAAAGAAGCACTGTTTTTACAAAACAAAATGTGAGTAAAACAAAAGACCCATTTTCTGAATCAGATTATGAGGAGGAAAATGTGGTGACAACAGGTGGAGATCAGTCTATTGATCAAGGAAACCTGGATGAGAAAAATAAAAGTTTCTCAACAACTCATGAAGAACCTGAAAAGGTTCAAGGATATGAGGAAAACCAGGACTTGAATTTGTTTTAATTTTCTGGTGAGGGAACAGAGAATTTGGATACTTCCAATCCTCTTAACCTCAGAACATCAGAAAATGTGTTTTCTGCTGGTGTTAGAAGAGAAACATCTGTTGTTTCTCCTATTTCCCAAGAACGTCAATCTATGTCCCCTAAACAACTTCACAAAGAACTTGAAGACAAAGCTGCTACTATGAAAACAGCCACGGAGGAAAAACTTGATCTGATACTGGAAGAAATCAGAAATAAAAAATCAGAACTCAAAGTTTTATCAGAAACTGTCAAAACTGTGCAGAAACAAACAAGAGAAAATAATGCAGCTCTCAAAGAAATACAAAAGTCATCAGAAAACAAAGAAAGTTCATCAGAAATGGAGAAAGCTCTTAAAGAACTACGTGATATCAAGAAAAAGATGACTGAGGTTGCAACTGCAGGAGAAAGTTCAAGTTCAGGAAAGATCCTTGAAGAAATACAACTTCTCAGAGCCAACAGCAGCAGCATGACTGAGGCTTTTGAGAAATTATTAATGGAATTAACCGCACAAGAAATAAGGAAAGTCAGGAGTTTCAGAAGATAAAGAAGCAAGAAGAAACAAATACTCAAGCTCTTACTAACATCCACTTGTTAGTAAAAAGATTGCAGTACAATGTTGCCACACTGGCAAAAGTTGATCTTCATAAACTAAAAGCTCCAATTCCACAAGAAAGACAGGCAACAGGATCAGAAACTTCTCAACATCAACCAGAAACCATTCAACAAGAACAAACCAAGCAAACAGAAACTTCAACAGCTCAAAAACAGAAGCAGACCATGGGTCCACCACCAGATAAGCAAAAGTTACCCATGGGTCCTCCACCAAACATACCAAAGCCAGACACTTCAAGGATCCAACAGAAAGAACATGTTCCAGCTCAACCATCTTCTACAACCATCACTGGAGAAACAGAATTTAACATAATGGATACAAAAGAGAAGAGAAGAATGGAACATGAAGTGACCTCTTCAAAAAGGCCAAGAAAAATAATGAGAGAAGATTCAGAAGGCAACATCAAAGAATCAGCAGTGCTGGAAGGTGATCTACACACAATCATGTATCCAGAAGAACATCTAAAGCACTACTATTGGAAAAGTCCAGAAGACAACCCAACAAGGCCACTCTCACCAATGAGTAAAGGTATTATTGAAGAAAGAAACAATGGCAGCTGGGTTACATTGCACAAACACTTGACCAATCCAATAGTATCTATTGAAAGAATTGATACTTTGACCACTGGAGGAGGCATATTAGGGAATGAAAGTCAAAACAAGTATACCCTGATTAGAAAAGATAAAGATGTTCAAAAGGTTACTAATGCAGATCTGGCAGATGATGTTCACCCAATGGATATAGTTAAGATGAAGAACATCATTGATGAATGGAAAGGTAGTTCAGTAGTGATCAGAAGAGCCCTTGACAGTCTTAAAAGTGCAGGAGCAAAATTATACAAAAGAGCAGCACTAGCAGACTTTGATCTATGTATCAATTTCGAGTATAGCACCAAAGTGTTAATACCTCCTCCCAACACATCGATTCCAGCTGAAATTCCTTCAAAGTTAGCAAGAACTGGAGCAATCTTTGACACACCAGAAATATGTGCAGTCTTCAAAGATGCCCATGAAGAGAAAGCTCTATTCAAAATCAGTGAAATTTGCAGGTATTCAAACCAAACTCTAAAATATATAAGAAACTGCATAAATGATAAACAAGAGCAGCTTAAGAAAAAGGGAAAGAACAATGAACAGCTGAGAAAAACAATTGAAGAGTGTATTGAAAACTGGATGGAAGCAAGAGGATGGTACAAGTCAATGTACAAGGCAACTCAAAAGGCAATTGATCACAAGAAGAAGCTGAAACCAGGAGATAAATACAGAGGTGGAGTGAAGATCAATTAAATGAATTGATAAGATAATGTTGTTTTTGAACAATATTTAGATTTTGTTTTTCTGTTTTTGAACAATGGTTGGTTTATGTTTTATGTCTGTGAAACTTAGTTGCTTGATCTTTCTTTTCAAGAAATAGTTAAAAGTTGTTTACATTTGGATATAGAGAAGTTCATTTTCTTACAATACTTAGGGGGAAACTGTTAGGAAACTTTATTTGTAAGTATTGAAGAAAATCTCAATCAACTGGATCTCTAAAGAGATAACAGTCCTGAAGATCACAGCAAGAAGAAGAAGATCAGATAGGACAACTGAAATGCAAAGTATCTACTTCAAAGAATCACAAGTTGATCAAGAGTTGATTTGGATTATCAGAGAAGGTCATTTCTGATGGATCTGATGATATTTCTGATGAAATATCATCAGTTTCTGACGATTCTGATCATCAACTTTCTGATGATTCGTTGACCAGAATTTCTGATGAAGTGGTTTATCAGAAATTCTGATGAAAGCCCCACTTGTCTAAAAATCACAACTCTATCCTGCCACCAATGATCAAAGCATGACATTATTGGTTATCATGATTACAAATGCAATTTGAACGATGGATTCAATGAATATGTCAAATTGCTACTTTACGCATGACTTATTGCATGAATAAACAATTGTTTATTCATGTACACAACCGTCTATAAATAGAAGGCTCGAGAGGCAGAAGATACTTGAGTTTGAAGCTTAGCATTCATATACAAACACTCAAACTCCACTGCTCTTCTCACCCACAGAATTCAAGATTCATTTGTATTAGATAATAATCTTACAATCACCTTGTTAAACTAATTTGTTTCAAAGTGATATAAACTTGATAATTCTGTAGGTCTTGTTTCTTGAAAGTCTGATTTCCATTTCCGCACATCTTTTTCACATATACTGAAATCACTTGCCATATTACGTAAAAAGAAGTTGTTAAGGCCATACTGGGTCCAACACATTGGGCGTGGCAGAACTGCCCGAATGCGTGGCGAGGCCAATATACGCGAGGTGATCACGGCCATCCAACCTTAATACTTGAGGCCGTGGCGTCACAAGATTTGTGGATCTGACATTCTTTCTTTGGCCTCCCTGGTTCACTTAACGACCTCAACGTGCTATACCAATCGACGATCTTTAACGATGTCGTTAATGGAACCGGTCCGGACACCAGTTTTACAGTTTCTAGGGTTGAGTATAGACGCGGGTATTATCTTGCTGACGGAATATATCCTTCTTACTCTACAATTGTCAAGACTATTCCATATCCCCAGGACGAAAAAAGGAAAAAATTCGCCAAGCGTCAAGAAGCTGCAAGAAAAGACATCGAACGTTGTTTTGGTGTTCTACAAAAAAATGGGCCATCATTGAACAACCGGCACGTACGTTCACACCGAAGAGGTTGCGCCTTTGTATGTACGCTTGCATTTTGCTCCATAACATGATTATTGAAGACGAAGGTCGGACGATTTGTGAGTATAATGAGATGCATCTATCGGGAATACTGTCCCGGTAGATCTGGCTCAACAGGATTTAATCTCGTTCTCGCTAACCAACGACTTCACGCATGCAAAGCTTCAACAGGATTTGGTAGAACATATATGGAACAACGCAAACGACGGGGACGGTGACGAAGACGATAGCTAGTAGTGTAATTTTTATAAATTTTAAATCTAGTCTTTTTTATAAATTTTAGGTAGTGTAATATTTTTTTTAGGTTATGTAATTTTTATTTATGTTATGTAATAGATTTTATTATCTTCTTTTATGTCTTATTTTTATTTAAATTTTGAATTGTTTTTATAAAGTTAAACAAATAAAATAAATTAAACAATAAAAGTAATGTGGGGTCGCCCCATACTCCACCCCTCTCAAAATGCAAGGAGGCCCATCTTCCATGGGATGGTGATGTGGTGCCTACATGACGGCCCATCCTCATGGAGATGTGGCTCTCCATACTCTCTAGTCTTACTAACTTTTTAAAACTAAGGGCATGTTTGGCTAAGCTTTTTGAAAACAACTTATTGACTTATTGGTTTTTTGGAAAAGTCAGTATAGAATGACTTTTTGGAAAAGTCACTTTTCCTCTCACATAAAACCTCATTGCCAAACATTATTTTGGAGCTTATGATTTTTTAAAAAGCCAATAAGTCAATAAGTTGTTTTAAAAAGCTTAGCCAAACATGTCCTAACTTTTCCTCAAAATACAAAAAGTCATTTTAAAAACTGATTATGAGTTTACTAAACACTTTTTCTTCTTATTAGCTTTTTCTAAAAGTTCATAAATTATAAATAGGTGTTGAAAAGCTTAGCCAAACACCCCCCAAGGTATTACCAAACACTTTTTCTCGTTTCCTTATTAGTTTTCACGCTCGTTTTGCAAGAAAACAAACGTCCAACTTTGGGGGTGTTTGGCCTAGTTTTTTTTATCTAAGCTTATAGCTTTTTTAGCTTTTTTTTTACAAAATAAGCACTAATGGGTGTTTGGTTTAACTTTTTAAGCTTATGTTTATTAGCTTATATAAGCTAATTTTAAGAAGCCTATGGGAACATGGTTTTTTAGCTTATTTGAATAAGCTTATTTGAAGAAGATGGTTTTTTATTCATTACACACAATGATATTATACCCCTTCTCATAATACAAAATAACTTAACAAACAACTAAAGATTAATTATTAATTATCAACTTGTAGAATATAAGCTAATTCAAACACTTAAAAATAGTTTATCAAAATAAGCATAAGCTACTTTAAAATATAAACATTTAAACTATAAACATAAGCAAAAAAAAATAAATAAATAAATAAATAAAAGCTTGGCCAAACACCCCCCTTATCTCCATGTTTCATAACCATACACTCCGCACCTAAAACCACTGCAAATCATCAAACGTCATCCCACTTCTCCATGCCAATGTCAATGCCAATATCTCCATATTTTTCAGTCATACCTATACACCATCCAGGTAATTATCTCCCTCAAACCGCTGCAAATTATCTTTACTTTCTTGCTTTTTAATCTCGATGAGTTTCATTCGTAGGTGTGTTTATTACCAATCAAACCAATCGCAAGCTTCTTCGAACAGTCAATTTTGACATTTTGAAGCCTAAGGTCAACTCTTTCCTCACCAACTGCTCCATATCTGTTCATGATTGTATTGTATTTGTCTATTCATTTGCCTCAAAACAATTTTGACTTTAAAAGTCAAGTGGTTGAGTTTTTTGACCTCAAGATTGTTCACCACTTTTCATTTTCTAACAAAGAGTTTGTAAATTTAACAACCTATGTTACCATCTTGAACTGGGTAACAGGCTGACTTTTCAGTTTGTAGGGAAATCCGTATTAATTTTGCAGTTGAAAACACAAAGTTTGACTCGAAAAATTCAAAATAAAGTGTAGTTATTTTCTTGATTCAGTGGTACTACTTGTGTTTGTGCTTCAATTCTTTTTTTTTTTTTGGGGGGGGGGGGGGGGGTGTGGATGTGTTTTTAAATTGATTATTACACCTCTTACTTATAAGTTGGATTGTTTGGGTAGCTCGATTGTTATTCTAATCATAAGGGGTTCAAAGAATTGATTATTATTTATCAAGTATTCCTAACTTTAGAACAGATGGTTCTTAATCCCCTGTGGGATATGTCCCTGTATTTACCTATGCCTATTCTAGACTCTAGTTAGAGCGTTTCGGTTTTAGATGGTTTACATCCTCCACATTGGTATTGACACCAGTCAGAGGGCGGGTTACGCGTTTTGTTTGTCATCGTGTGTCTAGTGAATGTATATATCTTGCCGGCACCATTGAAAGATGACTCATATTACTGGAAACTATGCACTATGCAGGCGACAGGAGACAAGGAATCAAAGCCTAAAACAAAGAGTGTCATATGTACAGATTGTGATGGAAATGGTAAGTTTGTTGAATTCCCCTTCAATTTCCTTGAGTATTTCTCGAGACATTGCATCATGTATTTCATAGATTTGGTTCGGGGCGTGAATTTCTGACATGACAAACGAACCTTACACGGAATTCGCTGGTTTGGTTGAGTTTTGGGTCGAACCTGTGGACACGTTTAGCTAAACGGGTCATGTTCACGTTGACTTGGCGGGTTGACCCTTTACCCCATTTATCTTTTATAAATTTCTGAAAGTATACTTCATGTCGCAACTTAAGTGATTAAGTATTTTATGCATGGATTTAGAATTTAAAAGATAAAAAGAAATGCGGATCTGGTTTTATATTTTAAACGTATTTGTTTATATTATACAGTTCTTGTTTTCCGCTGTTCAAAAAAAAATTATACAATTTTACTTTTTGTTGTAAATTGTTATTTTAGAGTACTAACATGCAAAAGAATGTAACAAAATAAAGTTTTTGGGTTAAATGGGCGTGGTCGTGTCAAACAGCAAAAATTTGTGTCATGTTTGGGTTCGCATGTCTGACACAATTTTCAAGATCGTCTCGTGTTTTGGTTTGTGTAAGATCTTTAGGCTCGACCCCCAACACACGCACACAACCAGTGGCGAAGCTTGAGATTTTCGACCGTGGGGGCGGAAGTCACCGGACCTAAAAATTTCTATAAAACTGGGGGTCGAAAACGTATATACCCAAAAATTTATATATGAAAACTACATACTCTCCACCACTGAACGAAAAGTTCGGGGGGTCGGCCGCCCCTTAAAAGCTTCGCCCATGCACACAACCCATTTAATGCTCCTATATATGGTGTGGTTTTTAGGTGCAGTTCAATGTTCACAATGCAAAGGTACTGGTGTTAACCCTGAAGATTTCTTTAATGGACAATTTAAAGCCGGGGACTCGTGTTGGCTTTGCGGGTACTAATTCCATCCTCATTTCGGTTTGGTTCTCGGTTCTAGTTTTTATGGAGTCATTTCTGGTTCGGTCTGGTCTACTTCATAATAGAACCAAACCATCTTTTCTTTACAAATTATTTTTTTAAACTTGAATAAGGAAGTTGTTTTAGGTCTGGTCTAATTCAGACCCTGTGCTATTTCTTTTTGCAGGGGAAGGCAAGAAATGCTATGTGGAAGTTGCAATGGAGCCGGGTTTGTAGGTGGTTTCTTGAGTGGTTTTGACCATTAGATTCATCTGTAGGTATGTAAAAAGTTCAATCATAGGTGCATAATATGTAAATAAGTTACATATTTCAGTTTTTGTATTTATTCTTCGAATCGGAAAAGATGTGATTCAAGGCTTTTCTGTAATGAGTCAACTTAAACGCTGTGTATGAAGTCATTCATTTGCTTCTGTAACAACCTAGTCGGCTCAGAATCCGGGCGAAAGACATGAAAAACATGTTTTTCATCTTTTGTCTCAACGAGTTTCACTTTCTTTACGCCTTTTTTCTTCAGAAATTCGGCATACGTCACTCCCCTTTCTTTCAAGAAATCCAACTCCGCCACGAAAACGAGCACGTTAGGAAACCGGCTCCATTCGGACATAGACACCTTCATCTGTTCGAGGTTGCAACCGTCATAGTCCCGGTTCAAGCCCTCGGGTATGCTCAGCCTCCAAAACATATCATTGGACCTCACCTCATCAGTTGACCCCTTTCTCGTCTCTAACTCAGTCCGCTTCTCGCTACCAAAGTAAGGGTGAATCGGTATTATTCCAATGATTCTAACCGGACATTCTTGATCCCGAATTGCTCTAAGGGCTACATGGTGAGCTATGTTACCTCCGGCACTATCTCCTGAAAGAAAAACCCGAGAAAGATCGGCATTTTGGAGCCAAGAGTCGGTTGGTTTTTGCTGGCTCAACCAAATGAGAGAAGTGTAGCAGTCTTCATATGCAATTGGTAGCCTATTTTCTGGGGCTAGGCGGTAGTCTACGGATAGGATGATGGATTCGGAAGTGGCTGAAAGGTCTCCAAGGAAATGGTGGTAGCCTAGCCATGTGGTGGAGCCAATGCAAAAACCGCCACCGTGGAAATATACCAAGACCGGTAACATGGTGGTCGCAGCAGTGGAGGGGATGAAAATTCGTGCGGTTATTGCCTTTAAAGGGTCTATGGTAACATCTTTGCACTTGTAACCATTGTATAGGTCAAGGGAGGGCGGAGCCCTTTCGGGTGTGAACCGCTCTACGGAGCCGTCAGAGAGGACTTTGATGAACTCGGAGGATTCGATTACGCTGGCGCCCATGATGGTGGTGGTGGTAGTGAGTGTGGAATGAGTGGGTTAAATAGAGTGGTGATTTCAATAGGTAGGTTGATCATGTTGCTTGAGTTCCTGTATAGTTTAATGTATTTAATTCATAGAATAAAGAACTAATATCAATTTAAAACTTAAAACATGAAAGATTATCAGATAGAATGTTAACCACTCCATCACACAATTAGGTTGGCTGTTTCTTTTATATTGATAGCAGCGTTATTTCTGCTTGATGTCAAATGTTTGGCAAATTGTTATGTTAAAGGGCTGGTTTGATAATACACCCCTCTCTAATTTATCATTAGACTAAGTTAAGTAGTTTTAACTATACATTGTTGTTAAAGTGTCATTTCATTGTCACGTAGGTAATGGACCTCTAACTAAACCACGCGTTCACATTGGTGTGCTGGGTTTTGACGAAAAATTAAATATTAGAGTAAACTTCCATTTTGCTCCCTGTGGTTTGGTCACTTTAACGGTTTTGCCCTAAACCTTTAGAAATAGCCATTTTCCTCCAATAGTTTGCTATGGTTTTTCCATTTTGCTCCCTGCGAGGAGCAAAACGGAAAAACAGACAATTTGGATGGAGTTAAAGGCGAGGAGTAAAATGGAAAAACCATAGCAAACTATTGGAGGAAAATGGCTATTTTTAAAGGTTTAGGGCAAAACCGTTAAAGTGACCAAACCACAGGGAGCAAAACGGAAGTTTACTCTAAATATTAAATAAATAAATAAAATAATGTGAGATTGGTTAGAAAAAGCATGACCCCACTCATTCTCTCCCCACACCAGCCAAGCCAATGGCAGAGGTACCCATGGCGCCGGCCATTTGATTTGCCTGTTGTTGTTATGGGCTGAGATGGATGGCGGTGAAATAAGCGGCTGATACACTCATCGGTTAATTTAAAACCAACAATACGAAGGTATTCTAAAAACTATTCGGAATTGATTTCTCGGTGAAATAAGCGGCTGATACACTCTCGATGCTTCAATAGTGACATACCGTCACTGATGAGATGGTGGCGTCCACTGTTGATGCGCGCATACCTTCTTTTTCCCC
Organism: Helianthus annuus; assembly: GCF_002127325.2. Classification (NCBI taxonomy): domain Eukaryota; kingdom Viridiplantae; phylum Streptophyta; class Magnoliopsida; order Asterales; family Asteraceae; genus Helianthus; species Helianthus annuus. Next base: position 96,140,179 of record NC_035448.2, on the reverse strand, counting down.
GAAGTTCAACACTCTAATTAAAAAAAATATTAAAACTATAGAAAAAGAACATCTGATTTTGATGTTTGGAATCTGTTTAACATGAACATCTAACTGCTATTATGTCTATGTATTTTTTTATTTTTTTTAAACGATCAATGTGTATGAAACCTCATTTACAACAACTAAGTAGGTATTCACCTCTTCAGCCTAGAGAACCATATCTCAACTGTTACAAGTACATGGTCTTTGACAACGTTAAACAATTCAAAATAGGCATGTCTCCATGAATCTTTGACAATCAATGTGCCACTGAAAGCCCAAAACCCGAAAGCAAAACCAACCACAATGCTAACATAAAACCCTTTACTTATCAACTCTTCATTAACTTCTTCTTCTGCAACATCTTCTTGTCTTCCTGCTCGAGGCCCGTCACCAGGGCATCCGTTCGGTAATGGAGACCCACAAAGCGCAGGATTCCCTTTGGGATTCTTCCTGACAAGTCGTTGAAGGATAAATCCAACACTCCGAGATTGGTCAACTGCGAAAGGCTTGATGGGATTCCACCGACTAGATTATTTCTCGATAGATCAAGAAAATCCAACCGTTTCAGGTGACCAGCGTGTTCAGGAATACGTCCCGTTAGGCTGTTTCTTGATAGATTCAAGGCAACGAGAGCCGCGATTTGATCTGGGATTTCACCGGTTAGGCTATTGCTAGAAAGATCAAGGCTGAGCACAAGACCCAATGTCTTTTGGTACTCTGATTGCCTTCCTTTCCATTGTAGTAATACTTTAAACACATACCTGGATCGTGAAACTAGCCGGGTTCGTTCCAACCCGATTGCATTGTACTCGATACTTGCATCCGGAGTCCCTTTCTCCCTCATAGTCATCTCCGAGAAGTTGTCGAGACACTTTGGTATGTTTCCCAAAATATTGTTAACCGAGAGGTCCAAAATTTGAATCTTTTTGAGTTTGCATAAGCTTGTTGGGATGGTCCCATGAAACCTGTTCGATGGTAAAGCTAGAACAAGCAACGACGACAAGCTTTCACCCATCCATTCAGGTATCGTACCTAAAAGAATTCAGAAGAACTGAAAACCTGTATTGGACTCGGTGAATAATAATTTTTGTATATTAAATAATACTGGAAACCAGATCTCTTTATAAAGCTAACAAACAAATGATAACAGTAAAACATTATTGACTGTCATAATATTCAAACTAGAGCTAAAATAGTGACTAACAAACAAAGTGAAAGATAAATGACATAACAGTACCCGACAGTTGGTTTTCTCCAAGATCAAGCAGCTGCAACTCCTTGCAGTTTCTTAAGGACAACGGTATCTCTCCGGTCAAGCTATTGCCACGCATGCTCATCATATGAAGCAATTGAAGGGCTCCTATTGAAGCAGGAATTGTCCCGGTAAATTTGTTATTTTCCAGATTCAGAATGTATAAACTATCAAGGTTGTTCAAGCAGTTTGGAAGCATTCCAGACAGTTTATTGTTGGAAAGATCGAGTCGGTTTAAGGTAGTCACGTTACACAAGGAAGAAATAGGCCCGGTGAACATGTTATTGCTTAGAATTAGTGCAATGGTATCCAGAGGAAACAAAGGTAAACTGCCCGAGAAGTCATTCGATCTCATATCTATCAAAGGTTGTTTACCAAACACCAAATTTGGAACCATGCCATGCATCTGGCTTGAAGACATATTTAAGTAACGAAGACTTGGATTCAGCGATTCCCAAAACCAACTTGGAACTGTATCATTGATTCCAGCATCAGAGATATCAAGCACAGAGAGATTCGTCTGAGTTTTCAGCCATTCCGGGAAAGAACTCCCGAGTTTACATGATGACAACCAGATGACATCGAGCTGAAAAGGTGGAGACCAGTCAGGACTGAGGTCTAAAGCTAGCGAGTTATATGACAGATCGAGGTATACTAAACGAGAAAGATTGGTAACATGTTGTTCCGAGATTGTACCTTGAAAGAAGTTAGAAGATGCACCCAAAGACTCCAGCTTTGAAAGAGATCCCAATCTTTCACTTAGAGTTCCATGCAAAAGGTTTCTTTCGAAATATAACTCACGCAATGAAACGAAAACAGAAAGATCAGGGAGCGGTCCGGTAATATGGTTATCGGCCAAATCGAGGATCCAAAGATTAGAACTTTGCTTGAATTTTTCTGGGAAAGATCCATTTAACTGATTTAATTTAAGGTACAGTTCTGTCAAAGCTGTAAATGTTGTAAAATCAGGTAAAGGACCACTTAGTTGATTCGCGTATAAGTCAAGAACTTGTAACGATCTAACGGGGAGATTATTGAAAAGACTGGGAAGATCTTGTGCCAGATTGTTTGCCGATAGATGAAGTGAATGCAAATGATTCAAGTTCCTAAACGAACTAGGAATACCACCTTCAAGGCCATTGTTGGTCAAGTCTAAGGTTTTGAGGTTTGTAATTGTCCCAAAAGCTTCGGGAATCGTATCAAGTAACGCGTTGTCAGAGAGGTAGATGTCAGTAAGACTCCCACTGAAGTTGAATAACCAAGAGTATATCATAGAGGAAGGAAGATTGTTAGAATGAACAGCAAAAGATTTGGACAAGTTGGTCATCGGATCAAGAAATGATTTGGCTGTGTTATTCGGAAGCATGCAGTTTATAAGTTGCAGCTCTACAAGGGAAGGCAATTTGATCGCAGTATAAAGTAACCCGCCCGACTCACTGAGATCTATATAACTAAGATTTAGATACTTGAGCGATGAAAGGTGAGCAAGCCAGTCAGTGTTCTTGATGACAACTGATGTGGATGCAAGATCAAGAGTCTGCAAATTTGAAAGATTTCCCAATTGATATGGGAATTTGGGTGATGTTAATTCGATGTTAGATAGCTTGAGGTGCTGCAAGTTTTTTAAGGATCCAATGAAATCAGGGATCCGGGTGAAACTGTTTCCACTGAGGTCTAAATATGTTAATGAGCTTAAAGAAAGCAACGAAGAGTCGATTTTACCACTAAAACCAAGTGTTTGTTCAAGTTCTTCAGAAATAATGGCAGAAAGATCTAGTAACACGACTCGGCCTGTGGCATTGTTGCAGCCTACGCGTCTCCATTGGCAGCAATCGCGCACATTAGAGCTATTCTTCCATGAGTTGAGAAGGGCGTAATCATCAATGAGCCCAGTTTTGAATTGCAAAAGTGCAATTCTTTCATGCTCAACGCACCTTGTTATGCCTAAAACATGGTTCTTGTTGCATAAAAATATTACAAGTAAATAAAGAACCCTTCTATATAAATCCATCATTCTTGAATTTGGTTGTATCAAAATATCACCTTCTTATATATTAAAGCTCCCAATCTTTATTTTATTAAATACAGTTGTAGTTATAAGATAATTTTTCTTTGAAAATTAAGTCAACTCTAAAGGTATGGGCTACATTATCTTCCGAATAAAAATATGCATTAATTACTAATAATGGCAAGATACGTTTGACCAGGGAAATTCTAATTCCATAATTCAGAGGCGGCGTATAACAAAAAGTAATTTTCATATGGATTACAACTATTATATATGACTTGGTATACAAGATATTCCGTATTTTGTGATATTTCAAAAAACATTTGTTGGTCTACTTTTGGAGTTAATAATGGTCGATGACCTCTTGGCTGGTGGTTGCCTATATGCTGGACCAGGCCCAATAGATTGAACTTCTCTAGACCCAGGTCCATACATTAAGCCCAATACATTATACTAGTGCTCTTGCCTTTTGTTTCCTGGATGAAGTGATGCACCATGACTTGATGAGCTTCTTAACAAACCTGTTTGAACATTTGTATGTTACACTATGCTAATTTGCATAATGTCCTGTTTGCCTAACCTCCTAATTGTAAATGTTACATACCATGAATCCATTTTTGTCTTCATATTTCAAGAATCAGCTACAACTACTTCTTGTTAGTTGTCAGGCAAAATATAAATTAATTGCTGATTCATTTGACTAAACTGTCATTTATATTTCAAGGTGCATATATTTTCATCTCATTTATTTGATAGGAGTAGTGTGGGCTCGAATGAAGTATAAATATTAAGATATCTTCTTTTACAAAGCAACTACATTATATGTTAGGTTTCAATACTTCCTCCAAATAAACCCCTCGTCGTCGTGTAGGTGCTTTTAGCTAGCTCACTTTTTGTCGAAATTTGATCTCATTGAGTACTCCTTGATGAGTCTTGAGAAGAAGGAGTTCTCTCTTTCCAATAGCCTTGTAGGCGTGTCATACTCCGCTATTTTTCCTGTTTAACAATGACAGATAATGTAGTTCAGTTTCCATTCATTGGCATATACTTTGACCATAAGCGGGTCAAATCTGAAATAATCCAAACCAAAAAAGAAAATGAACAAATCTACAATCTGTATATCTAATCTTACCCTTTTTACATATTTTTCTAGAGTTAAATATTTTCAAATTCTTTATTGAAAATCATGAGTCTTTCATGCTACACTTTAAACTTAGGAGAACTAATTTTGACCTTAAAAGTCAAAGCTTACAAGAAATGAGTATGTGATCATACTTACCATCACTAAGCACCAAGACGAGATCACTATCTATAACTGTATGGATTCTGTGTGCTATTGTAACGATAGTTCTTTCCTTAAATTCTTGAGTTATAATCTTTTGCAAGATTCCGTCTGTTGCGGAATCAATAGATGCAGTTGCTTCATCAAGAACAAGAATGCTGCATTTCTTAAGCAATGCTCTACCAAGACAAAACAATTGCCTCTGTCCAACACTCCAGTTTTCTCCCCCCTCCACCACTGCAAAAATCACATTAGTGTCTTCTTTTTCTTTTTCTTATTATATTTTCCTACAAATATTTGGTTCCAAAGTTTAAATCCAAATAAAATCTCACCTGGAAATTCTAGTTTTTCGTCCTTCCCACGAACTATATCTCCAAGTTGACATTTATCCAACGCCTGAAATGATATTTTCGAACTTGAAGTCAGTGATGAATGAATAATATATATGGTCCAATTACAAAAGGTTTACCATATATAATATCAATGGATTGTTCATCTCCTTAAAAATAAATAGAAAGGGAATTACCTCCCAGATTTCTGTGTCAGGATATTGGTTTAGAGGGTCGAGATTTCCTCTAACTGTTCCTTCAAACATGGTTGGATCTTGAGGAATGATGCTGAGTCTTGATCTTAAATCATGGAGGCCTATTTTGCATATATCTACCCCATCTATTGTGATGAATCCTTGTGTAGGCTCTATAACTCTAAAAATGGCTTGTATGAGTGTAGACTTTCCGCTTCCGGTTCTACCAACAACACCAACTTTCTTTTTTCCTGGAAATGTGCAGGTAATGTTTTTCAAGACAGACGGGAGATGATCTGCATATCGAATCTGCAACCAAAACTTGAATCAGAAATACTACGTCGTTTATGTAAACAAGTCAACCTAACCCGACCGGGACTGGCCCGTCAACCCTCTAGTTTTTTTTTCTTTTTTAAAAACTTAAGTTGACCTGCAAATTTGTAAAGGAAATGGTTCCATTTTCTGGCCATTCATTAGGTGGTCGTGAGTCTTCAATCACCAAAGGCGCCTCGCTAGTTAGTTTCGAGTACTGCAGCACTCTTTCCACCGAGATCATTTTGTTTTCTGCATTGCATATGTTCCATATGACTGAAGCTTGTTGGACATTCAAATTTATTCCATAAGTTACTGCCAGTCCTGCAATGCCTGATAAAACAAATGCGAAAACACATCCCATTCAGTTTTTTTTTTTTTTGTACCCAGCAAAATTTTACTAATAGAAATAATAAAGAATACAAAATCGTAGACAATTTTAGCCCACCCGGAACATTCCCCATTCAACTTTCACCAGCGTGTAAGTAATACTGAATAGATCTTTCCTGATCGTATTTATGTAGAGTGTATGATTATAGACAAAATGCCATTATCTATGTTAGATTATCAGACTGTTCGATCCATACACCTGTTTTGTTTGAGCTAATTTGCTTAATTTAACCATTTAACATAACCCAAACCAACCCATTAAATAGTCAAATTTTCCACCTATGCAAACAGATTTATGAACTTACTTGGATTAATGATTCCGTCAGGAAGAGTTATAAGGAGAACCAATGAAAATGCAAACACAAAATTTGATAACTGGTTCAGCCTGAAACAAAGCCACTCGATTGCTGCCACATTATGAAACCATGGTCTTGAGTGATTGTCAATAAGACCAAGATTTTTCTCAATAAACCGGTCTTGTTGTCTGAAAGCACGGATCGTTGCTGCACCCGTGAGCGATTCTGCAAAGTGGTGAAGGATTGGAGCTTGTTCTATACCTGCTAACCGTGCTAATTCTCTTGCAGTTGGTATGTAATATCTCTGAAATTATGAGATAAATGATTGGTAAAAAGGTCTTTGATCATTAATGCTCAATCTTGAATAAAAATTTCTTACTTGGTACCATATGCAGATGGCTGTTACCGGAATAAGGATGGCAAATACTTCCCATGCTACCTGTGACATAACTGCCATTGTTCCAAGAAGCTGAATCGTTGAAAATGCACACCATCCTATTCGGTTTGCCATCTCTAAATCTATCACACTTTGATCTGTGGATGCCTGCGCATTTACAAGTCAAGATCTGTTTAAAAAACAATATGCTTTAAAACTGCTAAACGAATTATATATTTGTCTCGTCTATGATCTGGTAATGCTTGCAGTCGCTACTCACCCGGTTCAAGATTCTTCCGGTTGGAGTGGAGTCAAAGAAGGACATGGGTGCACGGAAAACACTGTTAAGCATGTTGTTGAAAAGTTTTTCTGAGGTTAAAAGACCCGCTATAGCAACAAGGGAGGCTCTAAGCAATATGCAAAATGCACTACCAACTGCCAAAAGTGTATAAACAAGTAAAATAAAGGCCATCCCGTTGACTATTTCAGTTGAATCGGTTGGACAAGCCCATGCCATCCAGTAATTACTAGCAATTTGTAAAAGCTGGAAAGAAGATTGAGCCAGGAGTATGAAGGGGACTAAAACACCGCCTTTGGCTAATGTCAAGTATGACCAATAAACTTCCTTTCCTATGCTTCCTTTCTCTCTTTCTTCTTCATGAACCAATTTCCCTTCCTTTTTGGACATGTCTACACATAGATTGTGATCTGAATCCTGCCTAGTTTGTGCGAGTTCGGTGATCAAAGTTGATTCTTCATCTCCGGTTGGTGTTTGTTCGGTTTCTCTACTTGAACTCTCCACTGCTTGTACTGATTCTAGAGCTTGGTTATGAGCTCCAACTAGAACTTCAAATCCTATGTTTTGCTTCAAAAGTTCTTTAAAAGTTCCAGACTGAGCAATTCTTCCATTTTGCATCACCTATATTTAATTATCGTTAGAAAGCTCAAGATAATGTTTGAGAAATTAAGATATTTTCAGCTTACCAGAATGAGGTCCGCAGCTGGAAGAAACTCGACCTGGTGTGTAACGTACAACACTGTCTTCTCTTTGAGCATCCCTAGAAGGCATTTCTGCATAATCCTTGTAATTTAGTTATAATCTTGTGTTTTTTGGTTGAACTTGATAAAAAACATAGAAGATATAAAGATAAAAGGTCTGTAAGAATTTACAAACCTGAAAGAGTTCGGTTCCTGTGTGCGCATCCACAGCACTGAACGGATCATCGAGCAGATATATATCAGCATCATCATACACTGCACGCGCAATCTGAATCCTTTGCTTTTGGCCTCCACTCATATTTATCCCTCTTTCTCCAATTTCTGTCAAGTCTCCAGTGGAAAAAAGCTCAAGATCTTTACTCAACGCGCACGCTTTGATGGTATTCTCGTACCTTGTTTCATCGTAATCATTCCCAAACAATATATTCTCTCTAATATTCCCCGTCAAGATCCATGCAGACTGAGGTACATAAGCCTTTGAACCACTTATCTTCACAGTTCCAGATAACTTAGGCATCTCACCAAGTATACATGACAACAAACTAGACTTTCCGGACCCAACGGTTCCACAAATGGCTACTTTCATCCCCCTTTTAACTTGTAGATCAATCTGATCAAGACTAGCATAATTTCTTGAATCTGGATCCCAGCTGAATCTTCCATTTTCGATCTGCACGTCGAATTCTGTTAGACTTCTTGGAACAAACTCGACTGTATCGGATTTAATCTCTTCTTCTTGGAGGAAGGAAGCCACACGATCTGCAGACACTTTCCCTTGCGCAATTACGTTTAGTAAATCCGGTAGGTTAAATATAGGATCTTGTAACATTCGAAATGTAGCTAAAGCAGAAAGAACTCTTCCAGCTGTAAGTGGGATACCCATCAAAACACACCCTCCAAAAGTCAGCACAGAGATGAAAGTTGGCGCACCCCAGAAAATAAAAGCCCCAACAGCGTTGAGTTTGAGTGATTTCCATAGCCAGTCATACTCCACTTTCCTGAAACCTTGGAGCTTTTTAAGGTAATGTGTGTCCCACGCTTGAAGTTTCAGTGTCTTGATATTTCGTAAGACTTCTGAAGTGGACTTCATTCGTGCATCCTTGTATAGAAGAATCAAAACCCCGTCAGGTATCATGTATTATTATCGTTATTGATCAACTATATATATGGTTTTAGTAAGGATACAAGTATGGTAATAATATAAAAATAAACTCTAACTAATATATTGTGTCTCATACCTTCGACTCCATTATTTTTGATTGATACCATTTCTGAGCTCTTGTCAAAGGTATATTCCCGGACATTAATATGATCGTTGCTGCCAGCCCCACAAAGGCTCCCATTCCAAGATTTATGTGAAGTACAACCATTGCTAATGTGATTTGAATAGGTAACATAAAGAATGTGTTAATGTACCACATGAAGTCCGTTATTCGTTGGATGTCAACACTCATAATGTTGATTATCTCCCCACTCGTGTGGGATTGGCATGAACGGCTCGATAACACGAGCCCTTTCTTGTATATCTGTGATATCAAAGCAGCCCTGAGTCGCAGCCCAAGTTGTCGCGCACCGAAGATCCATTGTCGTTGTGTTAGTGTCTCTACAACTTTTGCACCCAAGAACCCGAGTGTGATAAGATACCCACTAGTTAAACTTCTGGTTTTCTTTTCGTTCAGATAACTCACTAAATCACTGATGAGATATGGCCCCACGTATGATGCTGCAGCACTCGAAATGGCGAAAAGGGCATTGATTACTATCTTCTTTCTTGTGTAAAGATAGATTGCTTTGTAGATAGAAGAGTGTTCTGTACCAACTTGCTTCAAGCATTCATCAAAGACTTGTGATGTAAAATGACCCGAATCAGTGGTGTCGATATCCGGTACTTCATCTTGGTCGAGAGGTTTCTTATTTCCAGCGACGAACAACGGATTGAGCCAAGAAAATGTCACTAGTTGAAAAATCGAAGCTTTTCCATAAGGGCACTCTCTTTCTGACCCCAAATGTTGTTTTGGGTTCGAGTTACTGTCTAGAAATGGTTCAGTGACCGGATTAGGATCAGCCAAGGCTATGCCGGTTTTTCCTCTTAATGCAAGAAACAACAAGGAGGTTGAGGCTAGAGTTTCAACGAACTCGATATATTCGGGTAGTCCTGGGTAATAATGATGAGAAAATAGAAAGAGGACGTCTAGAGTAAACCGGGAGGCCGTTAACACGAAAGTGCATAGCCACCAAGTTCTTAGAATCCATGGGAAATTAACAATTTTGTGTTTTGGAATCAAGTATAATGCAATCAAAGTCATAATCCACAAAACAATTTGCATGATTTCCGAGGATAGTATCCGAATTTCGAGTTGACAATGGTTTTTGTTTATTGTTTTTAATGTTAGAGGGATCATAATATGTGTACTGAGTAATACAATGGAGCAAGCTACGCTCAGTTTGTAAGAGACGCCTATGTTCAAGTTGGCTGGGTAAGTTTCTCGGCTCTTGACTTTTGTTTCTTGGATGCCCCATGACTTGATGAGCCGAATAACAAAGCTGATTAACAGGACCGCAAAGAACCCAAGCTGGAGTATAATGCTGGCACTCTCCCACAAGCAGGGTGAGCTTGGCTGCAGCCAAGGCTCCCAATAATGAAATAGCTTCAAACCTGTTATGCACCATTACAAATTTGACGCTTCAACACCGATGTGAAATACTTTATATTAGAGAATATTTTGGTAACTTGATGTTCTTACGAATAATACTCATAGAAAATCGTTGGTGACGATTTATGATTATGATATTTAAAACAAAATAAAATTGAATTTTCAAGAGAGTAGTGAACAAAACAGGTTTATTAGGTCGTCATCACTCGTCACTCATAATGGTTATCAATCTTTACATATGAATTTTTTTTTTATTATAAAGTGACACACATGATTCCAAATTATATATACTTTAAAATCGTGTACACTAAAGAGAGATGGCATTATGTACATACAAGACAAATTAAAGTTTGAGAAATTTGAACACCGTTGCAAATTTCAAGAGATTGCATTGATTTCATAAAAAGATATTGTAATGTCAAAAACTATGTTATAGCTTATATGCCCTTAAAGAAATCAGACATTTCTTTGTTAAAACATCACAATATTCTTCAAATAGTACTTGAGAAATGATCAAAGCAAATAGGACAAAAAAAAAAAAAAAAAAGAAGATATACACACTCACTCTGTACAATAAAATAAAAAATAAAAGAAAGTAAAAGGATATAACATGTGTGCACATAGAGAAGTAGTGAACACAGTATGTTCATTCAACACTTTTTCTTCTTTGTATTGGTCATATAATTACTAAAAATAGCTACCCATGAATATAAGCTTTTAGATCTATTTCCTAGTTCCTAATCTATAGGTATGAATGGTTGAAAACTTCTAAGGATTTAAAGGTGTGGATGAGGTAAGGATACGAAAAACCTGGTTTTCCAATCCAGATCGATATACGACTTCTATATCATTTATGTTTTGCGTTATGGTCATTTCGTAAAACTAGGTAGTTTTGGGATGATATAAGCTTTTCAAGAAAAAAGAACAAGAATCCTAGAATGTTTGTGTGATATTATATTACTAGAACAACATAAATTGTTCTTAACACAAAGCTGTGGCTCAAAGACTTTAATACTATCTAAAAACAAGTGCAACTGACTGATGATTATGAAGATGAAAAGCCAACCTGTGGAGATGAGCATTTCGTTGGAAAGAATCTGAATCGTTGGTTCTTCTCCAGCTCAACACTTTCCAACTTAAAGAGAGGTTCTGAACTATATAACATTTGTTAGTGATCCACTATATATAAATAAGTATATACGTACGAAGGTCACCAAGCATTATAAATTTATCGTCTAAATTAAACTTTGAGAGAAAGTGAGATTTGAAAGAAAAAAGAATTCTTTCTTAAAAGATAGATCGACGTGGGAGGAAAGGTTTTTATAACTTTATCAAAGTGATTTGTATCTAATCTAATACTAATAAAAGAATACTTATAATGCCACATGACATTTTCATCTTTAATTCATTTATAATATATAACAATAAATAATTAATATCTAATTCTAATTTATGATAATTCATTAATAATATATAATAATTAATATCTATTTCTAATCTAATACTAATAAAAGAATACTTATAATGCCACATGACATTTTCTCCTCCAACATTCTTCTAATTAATGCCACATGGCATTTTCATCTTTAATTCATTTATAATATATAACAATAAATAATTAATATCTAATTCTAATTTATGATAATTCATTAATAATATATAATAATTAATATCTATTTCTAATTTATGATTAAAAAATATACATAAGTGATATATAATATTTAAAACTATGATTTTAGTACTTAAAATAAAATAGTTTTAAATTACAAAATAAGATAAACAAAAACTATTATCCATATATGAGATTATCTATAAAATCAATATATGAGTTTTTATAACATATAAATAAAAGCTAAAAAAGAGTAACTAACCAGAGGACTATCTCACAACAAGACTAAAATTTTATGGAACTCGGTTCTAAAATGATAGACGGAGAGAACTTAACGTTTTGAAGTTTTATAGATGAGATAATATTAAGATTTGTAGCTATATTGATTTATGGTGTGTTTTCAATTTAATAGAGCTAAGAAATATATTAATTTCATTTTATACTCATTTGTGACATAGTCAATTAACCTTTAATAATTAAAAGATTTATTCATCATATATAAACCTTTAACTTATATCATAACTTTACAAATACTATTTATTAATTAAATTTGCATAACAATTTATGAGGAAGAATAACAAATCTAATATATGTCATACCAATAAAATTGGCTTTCTACCAATAAAGAGAAAAAGAACAACTTAAATAATGAATTTTGTAAACAGAATTGATGTCTTAGAGATTTATTTTAAATAAAAGTTATATTAAAAGAGACACAATGATAAATTATTATGATTATTTATACGTGTTATATGTAACGTAATACCTAATTTCATTAATATATAAATTTGTTTATTACATGTTTTTCAGTATTCAACTTTTGTAATACATAATTATTATGGTATTTTCAATATTACTAATTAAGATGGGTCAGTTTTTGTGATAAATTCAAGTTAGTTGTGTGAACCATTATATGGTAATGGAAATTCGTATATATGAAGTTTAGTTACTAATTAACATAGGTCGTTAGTATTATAAAGTTTTTTAAAGATTATATAACTATATCATTTATATTGTACAAACTCGTGTAATACGCGGGTCTATAAACTAGTTAACTAATATATTGATATATGGATGCATTCACATTTTATTATGCTATGAATATGAATCGTATAAACATATGTAAATAATGCCTAAATGAAAACAATAAAATTGAAATAATGTTTTTTTAATGGTAAATTTGGACCACTGGAGTATAATCGTGGCACGAGTGAAACCAGTCGATCATATCCATCTCCACTAGGAGAATAATGTTTATACATCAATTCAGAAGGAAACTCAATAAATCTGTGACAAACCTCTTGTGAGAATTAAACCCAGAATCTAATGGTCCCCGAACCATATCCCACTCTAAAAGATGTCATTAAGTTATAATAATTTAATTTAATGATTTATTCCTTTATTTCCGTTATTTGTTTTTTTTTTTGTTTTTGTCTTCTTCCTCCTAATATATATATATATTTTTTTGAAATATAACAATGTAAATGTGAATTTGTGTATATGCATATATTTATTTAAATAAAAAGCTAATAATATTATTTTCTCTTGAAAGTTAAAGTAACAGTAACAGGAAGGAACTTTAAATCATTTTCCGTAATAGACAGCATGTTACGTCACGTTTGAGCAGAAATGTTTTTTTTTTATTATAATGTTAAAAAAGAATAAATTACGTTTAAAAATGAGATGGGCCCGTACATATATAGGGAAAGAACGACAACTGTGTCTTATTCATAAATTATATTCTAATTTTTATGAGATGACTTCATACAGGTAAAATTATAAAAGCAACCCCAATAGCTTTATTCTTAAATCTTGATTTACTGAAGGTCATTTTAGACTAAAGTACAATTTAAATAATGTTTCATTCATGAATATTATTTGAAATAAATGTTGTGGGATTAATGTAATACACACACGTTATACAAATCAATTTATGAATTGATAAGAGAGAGAAAGTGAGGCAATTAATCATATTATTTGATTTATAGTAGTTACGATGTGCGGGGTAGGTTAGGCAATCCCCTTGTCGCACGACATGTCCACTAGGGATGAGTAAATGGTATAAAATACCGTTTCGATCCCGATCTCATCCCGATCCTGATCCCGATCCTTTTTCGGTACCGGAAATGGTATTCATTTTTGTGATTTTCGGTATTGGTACGGTAGGTATCGGTAAAATACCGACTTTTACCCTTAAAATACCGATACCGTCCCGAACCGACGTATTTTGGTATCGGTATCGGTACCAAGTTTACACAAAATTCGGGATCGGTATTGGTTGGGATCGGGACAGTATTGGGACGGTATCGGTATTTGCTCATCCCTAATGTCCACCGCCAACATCAACTTGCCTATCGGTAATAGTATTTTCGGGGAAACTACGGCAAGAATGAGGAGAGGGAATAAAAGTGGGGCCCACTACTTCTCAACCAATCACATGTTCTGTTTTTTTTTTTTTTAAATTAGTTTTTCTAATCTCATTTTAGGTATGCAATTCTTATATTTTTTTTGGAAAGATGGAAGAATAAGAATGGAAATGATGGCACAACACAATTCGGTAGAAAAAAAGTTTGCCTAATCTCATTAGACATGCACCCTTACACCCTTATCAGCAAATTATTCATTCCGAATTGAAAGTTATTTGAATTTAATAAACGACGTAACAAACTTTAAAATAACAAAAAAATCAACAATTAATGATATTACACATTTCGCCACTTTAGTTATTTGTAAGAGCATTCACATCCAATCCACTATATTTTCACTCTAAATTACACTAAAAAACACTACATTTTCTCTCTCCTTTTCAATTAAATAATATTTTTTTATACCTTTATCATTACATTTTCTCTCTCCTTCACTCACAACCACTTTCAAAATATATTAAAAAAATTATAGGGGGTGAACAGTGTCCCCCCAAATATACAGATGAACAATAACATTTTCTCTCTCCTCCACTCACAACCACTTTTTATACTTTTTATATTTTAAAAACACCACACACACAATTTGATTATTTGGATGTGAATGCTCTAACTTGGTATTATTTATATCTGTATAAAGAAGTGAGATCAATAATTAGGATTACTTACTACCCTTTATATATATAGGGTCAGGATTTAGGGAAAACAGTGAAAAATGTGAGAACAGTTAGAACACTTATGGATTATCAGATCAAAACAATATATGGACAAGATTGGCGTGGTGGCGTTTTCGTAAATAACATCAATTTTATTACTTGGAGCGTGCTTCATTAAGAGTAAAAAGGGTAAAACATCGTTTCTCCCATAAAACACCGTTAAATATAAAACGCCAACTAAAATACAAAACGTCAACTAATAAAACCCCAATAAATATAAAACGCCATTAAAGATAAAACACCATTAAAGATGGGACGTGTCACAGACTTAAAAGATAAAGCTGAGCAAAACAGGAAATACAAACTAGAACTGAAAACGACGCATATTTTATTAATTGCACTTATTAATAATATCCCGCCTAAACTACGCTCCAAAGACATCCTATAAACAGAAACGTCTCAGCACCTTCTATTGATTCAACCAAAAAACAAACGCCATGGTTCCCCAAAAACCACTCACTGTAAAACGCCAAAAAGTTAAAAAATAAGAAACGGCAAACATCGTTTATTGGATATTCAATATTGTTATGCGTGAAGTTTCACCGAATGGATTGTTAGCTGAGAGGTGTAACTCAATAACATTTTGCTGCATGAGATTGACAAATCTTCAAGAAAAAGAGACTGATGACAGACATATGTCATTTTCTGTGCTTTGTTCTTGATGAATATTTGAATGGTATGAAGAGACCGATGACACTGAAGAGTGAGATGAAGATAAAGATGAAGACCAAACAAAAAGCCCACGTCATTTTGTGTCCAAAACATCCACAAAAAAGCTACTTCAACAACATAAAAAAAACAAATGAATCATACCAAAGTCAGAAACGCCATATATTTGTGACGGTTCTTGTTGTTTCAAAGAAGAAAGAGACTGGTGGCAGTGAAGATTTGGAAGAAAAATTCGATTAGGATTTTTAAATTATTTTTTTCGCTTCTTTTTTTTTTCTTTCTGTGGCTTGTTTTCTAATTTTCCAATAAAAAATACATTATTTATCTAAAAATTACTTGTAAAACACCAAGATGCCACAAATGCCAAACTCTACAATTATAATAAAATTTGTGGCATCTTGGGGTTTATAAGCATTTTTTTAGATGGGACGTGTTACAGCCATAAAACATATGAAATAGAACAAACAGTAAACTGAAGCGACGGGAAATTTATTACTAACATTATAATTAAAACCCACTACATCGGTACTTGAATTTATTTTTCTTTTCAAAAACGTCATAATTACCTGACGTTATAGGACTGCATCCTACATGGTGACAAAAAAAGTCATTATATAAGTAGAACAGGTAAACAAAATTTAATACTCCACATATTCTCTAACGCGCCACACCTTGACTAAAACGACAAAAAAACTAAAAAAATGGTTCAAGTTATTGCATGGAGGTTTGATAGGTCAGAGAAACGTTTCATCCTAAAGTTCTCTGACAAGAGAAGAGTGAAAATCAAGACAATCAAAGCCATACTTAACATGGATGAATCCGTTCAGAGGGATATTCTGGCCCTTCGGGTTCCAATGGCTGACGATTGTGAAAGAACTCGAAAGGTAATAAGAAGATTGAAGAGAAAATTTCCAGCAAATGATGATGATGATGATGTTGATGATGATATTGACGATACTGGTCTACCAACAGTTACCAGTTGGAGTTTGGATGAAAAAACAAGAACGGTTAAAGTGTCTTATCAACACGGGTTCGAGTACTCATTGCCGATGGAAGAAATGCTGAAGACAGAGATACTACATCTTCTTGAACAACTCTGTGATTTAGCACCTTCGAACGATGCAAGATCCAGGGTTGTTATGATATTTAAGTATAACCTGCAGCAAAGACGAGACGACATAATGGCGTTATACGCCAATGCACGACATGATGATGATGATGATGAATCTGAAGAAAGCAATAAACAAAGCGATGGGTACATCTTTGATGTAATCCCATACACAGAAGACTATTAGTTTGTTTTGATCTCGTCTTATTTTAATCTTTTGAATTATTAATGAATTATTAAGAACGCCATGAACACCAAAAAAATTACATTTATAAGATGTATGGGATTATTTCAACAGGTAAAATCTACAAAACGCCAAAAAATGTATAGATTGAATTATTAAATGTATATAATGATTTTGGTAACACCATGGATGCCATGGATGCCAAAAATGTTAGAATTATTAATTAATTTTATTGAAATTGGGAACACCATAAACGCCAAACTCTTATCTATGTGACACAAGAACGATTAATTGAACGAGACGGATCTAAAAAGACCAGTGAAACGCTAGATAGTTATTGAATATAAATAAACGCCAAACAAATCTTATACGCCAAAAATAAAGCTGTATTGTGACACACGAAAAATGGAAAAGGGGAAGATAAAAGGACAAAAAAGCCCATCCGCCCTGATAATATCGCGCACCACGTATCCCATCAGGATGCGTTCTCACCGTTCTCACACTTTAGGGCGTTTTCTCCTGATCCCGTCTCTCTCTCTCTCTTTCTCTCTCTCTTTCTCTCTCTCTCTCTCTCTTTCCCTCTCTCTTTCTCTTTCTCTCTCTCTCTCTCTCTATATATATATATAGGATAATGCTAGGGAGAAAACCCTCTATTTTGAGAAAACCTTGGAAACCCATCACAAGGCCTACAATTGGCCACGTGTCCCAGCCATCTTCATCTTAGACCTTCCAACCCTTTAAACTGGAGGGGCATTTTAGACATTTTACCTAGCATTCTCTCTCCACTGTCAACATGTCATTTCTCTTTTAAAACCTGATGTCTCTCTCTCTCTCCCTCTTCAAATCCATTTGAAAATCAAAATCACAAATCTTCTTCTCCCTTTCTTCTATACCACCTTGATCATGTCTGCATTGGTAAATAAAAAGGCAACCATTTCCATCACCATTCTCGTAACAGAGAACACCATCTCAGCGATTTGAGTCGTCGTCGTCTCCATCATCACTCAAATCGCATTCTCTGATCCACAACAATGGCGGTTTCTGACAACTCTCGTCAATCTCTCATCCCTAATTTCATCTACACTTCTTCCAGTTCTCCTAGCAGCCTGTTAATGACGAAAACATCAAACACTAGTTTGTTTCCTTCAACTTCACCAGCTAAACAGCAAAATAGCTTCGTGATTCCTGCTCCGAACGAGCCTCTCGGCAAGATCGAGATGTATTCTCCTCGGTTTTATGCTGCTTGTACTGTTGGAGGTATTCTCAGCCGTGGACTCACTCATATGACGGTTACTCCTCTTGATCTTGTGAAATGTAACATGCAGGTAACTGATTTTGTTTTGATCTGGTTGATTTTAAGTAGTTTTTGTTGTTTGAAGGTAGATTAGCGTGATTTCTTATGCTATTGTGTTATGATGTTCTTCTTCATGGTTGTTTAATGTTTAATGATAGCTGTTTCGGATCTATAGGTTGTAGTTCGTTCCGGTTGATTTGATTTTTGTTGTTTGAAGGTAGATTTGTATCGTTTTTTAGGATTTCGTGTTATGATGTTTTTTTTTTCTGTATAGCTGTTTAATGTTTAGTGATGGCTGTTGTGCATTTAATAATGACACTGGTCATTTCTGGCTATGATTTGTGCATTTGATGTGTTAAATCGTATATATTTAGGACAATCGGTTCGACTAGAGAGTTGTATCGTTGAGTGTAGCCTTAGTATTTGTATAGTCTGAACTCTTATTTCACAGCTAAACCAGAGTACCATGTATGTGTTTAAATGTTACATGAAAACACATTTTCATAACACATGTTAGATGTTACATGAAAACACATTTTTATAACACTTTTTTTTCATTATTCTCTTCATTGTATCCTTAGTTGATGTTGTTTTTTCATTTTCAGCCGATACACATGCTGCTTCCAATGAAGTCCGTTATCCAAAAATGCCTTCTGATGGTTCTGGATCTAATCAACTGCCCTGTGATGGTTCGGGGTCTAATCAAATGCCTTCTGATGGTTGTATCTTTGTCTGTTTTTTCTTTTCTTTTTATTGATTTTCCTGGTTCTACATGATGACAAGCCCGACACAAAACAATGAAGAACGTGTTTTTCATCATGTTTATAAAACCGGCACGTTTTGTTGATAATTATATTGGTTTACATCGTCATACCCTAATACATGTTACACTTTATACTATTAGACATAGCCATACAGTTTAAATTATTATAGTTATGACGTGTTTAACACATGCTCGATTTTTTTATTTTTAGACGTCTAATAATCAGCACATCTGTTTTTAGAAACGAAAAGCCAAGTTTGTCTTACAGCACAACCAACGTAACACGTGTTATAGTCTGAACTCCTTTTTCACAGCTAAACCATAGTAACATGTATGTGTTTAAATGTGACATGAAAGCACATTTTCATAACACGTGTTGGATGTTACATGAAAACACATTTTTATAACACTTTTTTCAACGTAACACGTGTTACATGTTACATGTTGTTATAACTTTCCATGCATACGCATTTTTATAAACCTGTAACAATCTTTATGCAGAAACAACGCCACCACCCTCTGTGTTTCATTCCCTTGCAAGCAATTCATTCACAACACGAGTATAAACTGTATACGACCCGTCAGTGCGTATAGATGTCCCGTGCCACCAAGAGTTGGTCATCACATTGTTAATGGGACTTCTGTTGACTTTAAAATTTTCAGCCAACATATAAGACAACAAAGGTAGCCGCTGAACAGCGAAGGCACGCCGTTAATGGAAGCCACCTCAGCTTTTTGTCTTACTGCTCTGTGTTTTCGTTGACTAGTACTATGTAATTTTAGACTCTAATTATTTTGTCCGTCAGGTGTTGTTAAGACTTTTTGGGTGTGTTAAAGTCCATTTCAGTTTTTTGTCTTGTAGTCGACCTCTTCTTTAACTCTGCTTTTCTTAAGTTACTAGTGGGACCCACGCATCCATTTCTAGTAGTTTTAACACACGTTATAATAGAGTCCCAACACATGTCATATCTGCTAAACAGGGTTTTGTATAGTAACCTGCCTGTATACAACAAATGACATGTCAGGTTACAAAAAAATTATAACAGCCGCTTAACACATGTTATGTATCAACACATGTCAGTTTACAGCTTGGTGCTTCTGCATGATCACATGTTAACACACGTTATATATCATTCGAAAAGGGGTGTAACACATGTTATGAATTAGCACATGTCAGCTTACAGCTTTGGTGTTTCTGCTGCTGCGTGCACCACTAACACATGTAATACATGTACTAACAACTCTCCCCCGGTACAACGTGACCTATTCAAGGGTCTGTCATTGTCTATCGAGCAATCCATTCGGGCTTGTAGACGTTCTTTCGATGTCTCCATCAAAACGAACCTCTTAAAATATGAAATGAAAACCAAGTGATCACATAAACCCAAAACTAATAACCAAGAGAAACAACCAACTCCAAATTAATTTTAGACTCTAATTATTTTGTCCGTCAGGTGTTGTTAAGACTTTTTCGGCGTGTTGAAGTCCACTTTAGTTTTTGGTCTTGTAGTCGACCTCTTCTGTAACTCTGCTTTTATTAAGTTACTATTGGGACCCACGCATCCATTTCTAGTAGTATTAACACACGTTATAATAGAGTCTCAACACATGTCATATCTGCTAAACGGGGTTTTGTATAGTAACATGCCTGTATACAATAAATAACATGTCAGGTTACAAAAAATTATAACAGCCGCTTAACACATGTTATGTATCAACACATGTCAGTTTACAACTTGGTGTTTCTGCATGATCAGATGTTAACACACGCTATATATCGTTCGAAAAGGGGCATAACACATGTTTATGAATCAACACATGTTAGTTTACAGCTTTGGTGTTTCTGCTGCTGCGTGCACCACTAACACATGTAATACATGTACTAACAACTCTCCCCCGGTACAACGTGACCTATTCAAGGGTCAATCATTGTCCATCGAGCAATCCATTTGGGCTTGTAGACGTTCTTTCGACGTCTCCATCAAAACAAACCTCTTAAATATGAAACGAAAACCAAGTGATTACTGTTTTGGTCAAAAATTACCTAAGCAATTAAGTGATCAAATTAGTTAGGTGAGGTAGTGTGCTAAAATTATATGTGAAAAATGTATTGGCCAAATTAGATATGAAAACAGTTTCAGGATACAGCCCGGGATATAGAGCTGTATCAATGATCAAACAATGAGCAAAAAAGTAAAGGTTGACACGTGATGTACGAGGAAAGCCCTTGATCAATCTAGATCGCCGGCATAAAACCTCGGGAGATGACAATCGCAGTTGCCTTGTTCTTCTTATTGCTTCAAATATCAGGATACAGTGCAGGATGTGGTGCGGATCGACTATGTGTTACAATGTAATTTGAATACAAGTGTTTGAGTGTGGTGTTTGCGGTGAGCTAGAGAGTAAAAGTGTTCGAGAGTGTAAATGCAAAATTGTGTGCCTTAAACTGATCCGCCCCCATCTATTTATAGTAAAGATAATGTAACAAACTATCCTAAACTTCCGGGATCCAGCGAATATTCCACTCGAACGTTGAGGACCAAGTCTTTCGGGTTCAACGGCTTCCTTATAACAAATACGCCCGAGTCTTGAGGAGAAGAAGTCCTGATGACCGTTAGTAACTTACAACCATTAACCTGCACGTGTTTAATTCACTCAACTTTAGGATATCGCCCAGGATGTTAACAATATCCCCGTCCAGTATCCTGATCACAAATAAACAATTAAAAGCGGGATATTAGTCAGGATATGTATACTCAGAAAATGACCCATAACAATTGTCCCCAAATATATCGGTTGGTATACCAATCCAACGGATATATTTCAAAAGTCTTATCCCATAACTCAAGGCATTTAAAACAAAGCAACGGTCGAGATCACATCGTAACTTCCAACACGCTTTTTGCTCAATGGAGATCCATAATGCCCCTATATCTTCTCTCTTCTTGTTTGAAAAGCAGATATCTTCAACAGAGCTTTCAGGTAATTCTTCATTTCTTATTTACTTTCTATCAATTTTCCTTGCCTTCTTCGTAATGGATGCCGAAACCTTCACCCAGCAGAATCTCCTCAAAAATCCCGAAAAGGAGGTCTGTGCCTTTGACAACGCAGACATTGCAGCTTTGAGAGCTTCCGGCGCTTTCCCTGATAACACGGTCTTTAGACCGTTCGATCGGTCAATTCGATCGGATGTTTCTTCCGCTGAATGGGTTTGCTTTCCAGCATATCCTTTTTTGCTAGGTCTTCGATACCCTTTTCCTGAATTCATGATGCAATTCTTTCGAACCACCGGCATCTCTTTTGCTCAAACCATGCCCATGGTTTGGAGAGTATTAATTGTACTTAACCAAATCAAAAACCTTCATTGCCCCGACCTCTGCATTGAGGATTTGCCTATTGCTTATCGCCTCCGATCTCACGGTTCTAGCCGGTTCTTGCTTTTCTCGACCTCTAGCAAACCCCTTATTCTTAAAGCCACCAAAAACGAAGACGGATGGCAACGCAAGTTTTTCTTTGTCAAACGAGACTCCATTGCTGAGGGTGTCAATCTTCCGGTGGAGTGGTTAACCACCGGTAGGGTTATAAAAATTCTCATGGACCGTTTGGTTTTTATCTTCTACTAATATCCTTCTTTTTTATCCCTATGCAGTGAATTTCAAGGAAGTAGCTCCCCCTACCGCCGAATCAGAAGAAAGAGTCAACACTGTTTACCAATTACCTGCAATAGACAGGACCTTCACCACACACGTCCCGAGTTCCAGTCAATACTCGTCATCTGAAATGTCTGGTAAGGATTACTTTTAAAATAATTAGCTAACACAGTATAATAATAAAATGAAGAGTAATAATGATGTAAAACTTTTCCCTTTATGCAGCACCGGCCAAGATCCCTGAAGTCTTTGACCTCAACGAGTTGGACAGTTATTCTGATCAGGTTCAGGTCAAGAAGGAACCTAGTCCCAAGGCCACAGCCTCATCCAAACCCAGCAGCTCCAAAGCCATCATTATTCCTAAACCTTCACCGGCTACCAAGCCCCGGAGTTCAAGTTCCCGCAAAAGGAAGGAGCCTGATTCCCCTGTTATTTCTGACACCTTTCCTTATGAGAAGCACGGGTTCATTGAAGCTAGCGGGTTTATGACTTCCTTTCTTAACCAGGTTAGTATTCTCATATTATATCCTGCGGCTTACATCATTTACAAAGATTTATTAGTACCTGTCCTCTTACCTTCGCAAGGTCTTGAGCGTCTGGTTCACCTATATCAAGAATCCTGCAGGCTTAACAAGACGCTTGAATCCAAGCTAAAGGAAGCAGAAATCACAATCTCTGATCAAGGCATGATTGCAGCCGCCAAATCCCGTCATTACGAGGAGAAATTCAAAGCTATGACTCAAGAACACCAGACTGCTCTCAACAGAGCTACTCTTCAAGCCCAGGCCGATCTTGAAGCTGTCCATATGCAACATGAACAGGATATGGTCAGCTACCGGGAAAGCCTTAAGAGTTCCGTCGTCATTTCTCTTCTCCAAGCCAGGTTGAAGATGGCCCATAAAGCCAAAGCATTAGGTTTTGAATGCCCTTCTTGGGACGTCGGTGCTTGGGAGACCAAGCTAAAGAACCTTGGCGGCACTTCTTCTAAAGCAGCTATCGCTGAATCTTCCAAAGCAGTTGAAAAAGCAACCCATACTGAGAAGGATGCTGAGGAGGATCCCAAGACGGATGCTGCTGAAATCATTATGGACGAAGAAGATACTGCCCCCTAAAGTTTATTTCCTTTAAATTGTTTGAACTATTTTATGAACAATTTTCATTTTTGTATCGAAACAATTTGATAGCCGAAGGTGGATGGGTCCTGGGTTTCAGGATGAAACCTTCGGTTATCAACTAGTATTGATTGTTTCAAGAATAATTTCATCTTTCATTTTTTCTTGCTATTATCTACCGTCTCTCTTAGTATAAATCTTAGCTTTGCAAAAATTTTGTATTGTTATCTTATGGAAATATCCTGATCAATATGCTTAGCAATATATTATAAAAACTGTTATTAGATAATTCCTTCAACTTTGTAGAAAGCTTTTTAAAGAGTGAAAAACAGTCCACTTCCCAAAACCTGTTTTGATAATACCTGGGTGATCAAAGTTTCAAACTAGTATTAGCTTCAAATATTTTGAGAAGTATTTTGAAAATATATTTTGAGAATATATCCCGAGAATTGATCCTAATCAGGATGTTTAACCTTTTACCCAACCTAGTATTATCAAAAACTCAAACGACGTTTACAAAGGAAAGATTATACCAGGAATAGGATATAACCCTATTATCAAACCTCAATTCCTTTGCAACTTTTCCAATGAAGATGTCCCATGTGTGAGATACTTAGTGCATTAGTTCCGAGCCTTACTCTTTGAGCTTTACATCGTTGCTTTAGTGGGAATGTCCCCTGTGTACAATGTCTTCAAACACTTAAAAATCTTCTGGATATCAGTTCCCATTGTATAGACAATTTTTCATGTTACAGGGGTAAAACCCAAGAATGTACTGGAGATAAATTCCTTGTATCTTGGGGAAAATCCCAAATTTTCATGCGCTACAGGCGGGAGTGTATAAACTCCAAGACTTAGAAAGGTGAAAACCTTTAAACCTTAGAGAGTATGAAAATACCCTTTCATGAGAGAGGGTGATCAATCCTCATATACCTTTAGGATTCAGGATATAGCCAACAGTAACGAAATTGTCAGCCACTTTTACATGGACTGGTCCCGCCACCTTGAACTATCCCTGAATAACTTGCGCTCCAGGCGGAGTGTTTAAACCCAATTCGGAAGAGAGGTGAATACCTTTAAACCTGTGAAGGGATCAGGATCCCTTGTATGTGAGAGAGGGGGCCAATCATCTAATCTTCTGAAGTATCCCGAGTGAGCATCCTGGAGCTATATCCCGAAGCATATACTGCAAAACATCCTTACACTAAGGTGGGTGTTAGCTTGGCTAACACCCCTCCAATGCTTAAGTTAGTATTGGGTTTCAAAGAATAAATTAAACCAAACATATTTAAAATAGATAGAATTCATACCATCCTGAGTTAGAAATTAAATTCTAAACTCACTTGAAATAAAGCTTAAGGTGTATAGCATTCCAAGATCTCGGTAGCATATCCCCTTTCATATTCTTGAGTCTATATGCTCCTTTCCCTGCTTCTGATTCAACTTCATATGGTCCTTCCCATTTTGGGGCTAGCTTGCCATCGGCAGGATTAGTGGTATTCTGAAAAGCCTTTCTTAACACCCAATCTCCAACCTTAAATCTTCTGGTCCTGATATTTTTGTTATATGCTCTGGATATTCTTTGTTGATATGCTGCCATCCTTAGCCTTGCTGCATCTCTCTTTTCATCTATAGTATCCAAATCTTGACTCAAGGCTTCAGGATTCTGTTTAGGATCACTTAGGGTAGATCTTGCAGTAGGTATTGTCATTTCCGTTGGAATCATTGCTTCTGCTCCAAATACTAAGGAAAATGGGGTTTGGCCTGTTGCGTTCTTTACCGTTGTTCTATCAGCCCACAAAACAAAGGGTAATTCTTCTGCCCATCTTCCTTTTTTGGTTCCAAGCCTCTTCTTTAAGTTATTGACAATTATCTTGTTTGAGGATTCTGCTTGTCCATTCGCTTGAGGATGTACTGGAGTAGATGTTATCATTTTGATTCCCCAACTCTTGCAAAAGTCAGTAGTCCTTTTGCTTATAAATTGAGAACCATTGTCACAGATTATCTCGGCTGGTACTCCAAATCTGGTCAGGATATTTCTCTTTATGAAGGATACTACTTCTTGATCCCTAACTTGAACAAATGCCTCGGCTTCAACCCATTTGGAGAAATAATCTGTCATTGCCAACATAAAAACCTTCCCTCCTGGAGCCTTTGGAAGCTTTCCCACTATATCCATACCCCACTTCATAAATGGCCAAGGGGAAACAATAGGATATAATGGTTCAGCAGGCTGATGCAATATGTTACTATGTCTTTGACATGCGTCACATCTTCGAGCATATTCTGCGGCATCTTTTCTCATTGTTGGCCAATAATATCCTCTCCTTAACACTTTTGAGAATAACGACCTGCCCCCAGTATGGTTACCACAATCCCCTTCATGTATATCCTGAAGTACTTCTTTGGCTTCAGGATCCTCCAAGCACCTCAAATACGGTCCTGCAAGAGATTTCTTGTATAAAACATTATTTATAATAGTGAATCGTGATACCTTCATCCTAAATGCCTTAGGATTTTCATTTCCGGGGATGTGTCCTTCTTTGAGATATCTCACAATTGGAGCCGTCCAAGATTTAGGATCCTCTTCAGGATACTCTGCTCCAGGATCCTGAATAGCCGCTACTTCTTTACCCCGAGGATTCGTTGCAGGATACAAGACATGTATTATTGGTATTTGGGTTCCTTCTGGTATCCTGATCGATGATCCCAGATTTGCTAAGGCATCTGCTTCGGCGTTATCCTCTCTTGGTACCTGTTCAAGTGTAAAAACATCGAAATACTCTGCTAACTTTTTGAGAATATCGAGGTATTCGATTAATTTCTCACCCTTAACTGCATAGGATCCATTAAAATGGTTAGTAATTAACAAGGAGTCAACATATACTCGCAAATTCTTGATACTCATACTCTTAGCCAATTCTAATCCTGCAATTAAAGCTTCATATTCTGCCTCATTATTAGTAGCAGGAAATTCACACCTAATGGCCTGGGGTAATATGTCCCCCTGTGGCGATTTTAGTAGTATACCTAAACCTACACCTCTTATATTGGATGCACCAACAGTATATAATGTCCAGGATCCTGAAGATTCTCCTAACTGTTGAACTTCTAGGTCTACCTCATCCTGAATATCACTACTGAAATCAGCCACAAAGTCAGCTAAAGCCTGAGACTTTATGGCATTTCTAGGTTCATATACTAAATCATAAGCACTCAACTTTACTGACCACTTGGCCATCCTGCCTGACATCTCTGGTTTCCTAAGCACATTTTTGACAGGATAATTCGTTTTAACATGGATCCTATGTGTTTCAAAATAATGTCTAAGCTTTGTCGATGCCATGACTAGAGCTAATATCAATTTTTCTAAATGAGAATACCTAGTTTCAGCATCTAACAAACTTTTACTAACATAATATACAGGATATTGCTGACCTTCATGGTTTTTTATAAGAACGACACTTACAGCATTCCCTGATACAGCGAGGTATAGGGATAGTGGTTCACCATTTTCAGGCTTCATCAATAGAGGTGCAGTTGAGAGGTATCGCTTCAAATCCTGCAAGTCTGCTTCATGCTTTGCTCCCCATTCAAATTTCTTATTCTTCTTGAGGATATCATAGAATTCCTTGCATTTTTCCGAGGATCTAGAAATAAATCTATTCAAAGCTGCTACTCGGCCTGTTAACCGTTGTACGTCCTTCATATTCGAGGGTGACTTTATATCCAGGATAGCTTTAATCTGCTCCGGGCTTGCCTCTATCCCCCTTTTTGTTACCATATATCCTAGAAACTTTCCTGCCCCCACTCCGAAATGGCACTTAGCAGGATTCAGCTTCATGTTATACTGATCCAAGATATCAAATGCTCCCTTGATATCCTGGAGGTGAACCTCAGCCTTTTTAGATTTCACCACCATATCATCGATATATACCTCCATGGTGTCCCCCAGCTTATCTTTGAACATCATGTTCACTAATCTCTGGTATGTTGCACCTGCATTTTTCAAACCGAAAGGCATAGCAGTATAGCAATATATACCTGTTGGTGTTATGAAAGCAGTATCCTCCTGATCCGAAGGCTCCATTTGAATCTGCTGAAATCCTGAGGATGCGTCCATGAACGTTAACATTTCATGTCCAGCAGTAGCATCCACCATTGCATCGATATGAGGGAGAGGAAATGGGTCTTTAGGACAAGCCTTGTTCAAGTCCGTGTAGTCTACACAGACTCTCCATTTCCCGTTTTTCTTCTGTACCACAACTACGTTTGCTAGCCATCTTGGAAACTTGACTTCTCTGATCATCCTGGACTTCAACAATCTTTCAACTTCCTCTTGGATAATCTTATTCCGCTCAGGAGCAAATTTTCTTCTTTTTTGCTGAACAGGCTTGAATGATTTGTCAATTCCAAGCTTGTGAGTGATAATGTCTTTGGATATGCCTGTCATATCCTCATGCTTCCATGCAAATGTTGACATCCTGCATTTCAAAAAGTTAGTTAACTGCTCTTCAATATCCTGAGGGATATTGGTTCCTACGAGCACCGAGATATCAGGATTATCCTGATCCAGGATAATTTTCTTCACGTCCTGCTCCGAATCCTCCACGATATCCTGGGCCCGCATCTTTAATTGCTATGCTGCACTAGGCTTAGTTGAGGATTTCATCGAGGATGAGTAGCACTCTTTCGCTTCCTGCTGATCACTTTCAACCTTGACAACTCCCCAAGGGGTAGGGATCTTGATGCATTGGTGATATGTTGATGGCACACCCTTCATATCGTGAATCCATGGTCTTCCCAGTATGATGTTATAGCAGGATAAGGAGTCCATCACGCAGAAGGGTTGTATGGAGTTGACCCCTTCAACATATACTGGTAACTTTATCTCCCCTACGGTATTCCTAGCTTCTCCACTGAAACCAACGAGCACAGTGGACTTCGAAGTAATGTCCATCGGAGATACATTCATCCTCTTCAATGTTTCCAGCTAAATTATATTGACAGAACTACCGTTGTCTACCAGTACCCTGCGTACAAAATGGTTAGCCACATATAATGTTATTACCAAAGCATCATGGTGAGGATCCTGAACAGTATCCCTGTCATCACTATCAAAAGTGATCACTTTATCAGTTGTGAGGGTAGTCATCCTGACTGGTCTGTCTCCCCTCTCACTCTTAGCTTCCTTTGCATGTCTCTTGGCCGCCGAATACGAAGTTCCACAAATATCGGATCCTCCTGAAATAAAGTTAATTATCTTGGCATCTGCTGGGGGTGATGCTGCTCGTTCAGGATTCTTCTCGGGATCCTGCCCTTTATTCTACTTTTTTCCCAGCAAGTCCTTCAGATACCCCTTGCTTAACAGGTAACTTATCTCTTTCCTTAGAGCAATGCAATCCTCGGTCATATGTCCGAAGTCTTCGTGGAAGGCACACCATTTGGATTTATCCTTCCAATCAACTTTCTGCTGGTTCTTTCGAGGCCACCTAGCTTTGTCCCCTAAACCCTACATAGCATACATTAACTCAGGTATATTAACAGAAAAGCAGTATTCAGATAAGTCAGGATATTCTTCAGGATCCTCGTCTTCAACAACATTCACTTTCTTGTTATCATTTCTGCCATATGGCTTGGAGCGATATGGCTTATATGAGGTTTCTGATTTCCTGTTAGTTGATTCATAGGTTGAGGTAGAATTCATCCTCTCCTGCATCTTCTTGTCATCTTCCAAACGGATATATCTCAAAGCCCTGTTACGAGCTTCGTCGAGATTCCTGAAGGGATTCATTACAAGATCCTGATAAAACTGAGAATCCTTTTGTAACCCCATCTTAAAAGCTTGCACAGCTGTTGCAACATCAAGATGTGGGATATCCAAGGATTCTCGACTGAATTTGTTCACATAATTCCTCAAGGATTCCTGAGGCCCTTGAGTTATCCTGTAAAGATCACTGGTTAGTTTCTCAAAACTCTGACTACATGAAAATTGACTGTTAAATAAATTAACCAAATGAGCAAACGAAGTAATTGAGTGAGGAGGAACGTTTAACAGCCATTTTAAGGCTGATCCTGTCAGAGTAGAACCAAATCCCTTGCATAAGCATGCTTCCTTGAGCTCCGGAGGGATAGGGTTAATCTCCATTCTTTCCCTATACTGGGCAATATGCTCTTCAGGATCCGTAGTCCCATCATACAGCTTCATGTTGGGAGTTTGAAATCTTTTTGGGATTTCAGCATCACAGATAGGATATGCAAAGCGGGATATCCTATAGCTGTCTTGGGATACTTCCGAAATTGGCTGGACCACTCCAGGTACACTGGATATCATGTCCTTCAATTTCTGGAGCTCCCTGGTAAATGTTGACGTCATACCTGCATCCTGCAAAGAGCCATTATTGTTAGTAGCAAGAGTATTATTATTTGACACATTACCGTTCTGAGGATTTTGGCCATATCCTGAAGCATATCCTGAACTTCTCACAGTCGATATCCTGACCGAAGAGGGTATCTCAGGGGTATGATTCTGAGAATGGCTTGAGACGATACCCCCTATTATCCTCAGTGTAAACTGCGGAACTGAAGTTCAAAGCCCTGGGCTGTATAGGAGTGACAGTTTCCTCAACAGGTCTGCTCGAGCTAGCTTTTAAGAGTTGTATTTCTCTTAACAGCATTTGATTAGTCTCCTGTTGCTGCCTCATTTGTTCCTGCACACTTCCAAATAAAGTCAAAATTTCATCGTTAGAGGCTAAAACGGGAGCAGATCCCTGGACACTCCGAGTAGGGATAACATCTTGAGATTGTGAAGAAAACGGCATCCTTGGAGGAGGTGGTGGAAGCACCGAACCAGTAGTAGCAGAGGTCGTAGCAGACATAGTGGAAGAGCTCATGTTTGATCTGGAGGCCATTGTAAACAATGTGGCAAAAAATTTTGAAAATAGAAAACCGATTAATGATTTTACAAAGATTTTTAGTAAAAGTAGCACCACTTGCCCCACGGTGGGCGCTAAATTGTTTTGGTCAAAAATTACCTAAGCAATTAAGTGATCAAATTAGTTAGGTGAGGTAGTGTGCTAAAATTATATGTGAAAAATGTATTGGCCAAATTAGATATGAAAACAGTTTCAGGATACAGTCCGGGATATAGAGCTGTATCAATGATCAAACAATGAGCAAAAAAGTAAAGGTTGACACGTGATGTACGAGGAAAGCCCTTGATCAATTTAGATCGCCGGCATAAAACCTCGGGAGCTGACAATCGCAGCTGCCTTGTTCTTCTTATTGCTTCAAATATGAGGATACAGTGCAGGATGTGGTGCGGATCGACTATGTGTTACAATGTAATTTGAATACAAGTGTTTGAGTGTGGTGTTTGCGGTGAGCTAGAGAGTAAAAGTGTTCGAGAGTGTAAGTGCAAAATTGCGTGCCTTAAACTGATCCGCCCCCATCTATTTATAGTAAAGATAATGTAACAAACTATCCTAAACGTCCGGGATCCAGCAAATATTCCCACTCAAACGTTGAGGACCAAGTCTTTCGGGTTCAACGGCTTCCTTATAACAAATACGCCCGAGTCTTGAGGAGAAGAAGTCCTGATGACCGTTAGTAACTTACAGCCATTAACCTGCACGTGTTTAATTCACTCAACCTTAGGATATCGCCCAGGATGTTAACAATATCCCCATCCAGTATCCTGATCGCAAATAAACAATTAAAAGCGGGATATTAGTCAGGATATGTATACTCAGAAAATGACCCATAACAATTACATAAACCCAAAACGAAAACCAAGTAATTACCAAGCAAAGAAAAGCCCTTTTCATAATTACCAGCCCGAGCAGATTCAATCATAGTCTACACATCTGTACTTTTCATCATAGTTATAACTTGACAAAAAAAATACAGATACTATATGTGTGTAATACCAAAAAAAAGGAAAACATACAAAAAAATAGAACATACATCCATAACCTTTAACTGTCTTCACGACTCAATCACACATCAATAATTACCCAACGCTCTTTGTGTTGGCCCAAATCCACGTTGATGCTTTGAAGGTCCTTCCTGGGCACAATCCGTGTTCCTATCATCGGATATAACAACAACACTATGTCGTCTGGTACTTTTTTGCCCTAATTTATTTCTTCTCTTCCTATATTGTAAAAAGCAAGACAAAATCAGTTTCCATATTCGTAGCCAAAAACCCCTTTTACAGGGACGATTGCACAAGAACTATAACCCTAACCAAATATTACGACTACATTGAACGCGAAATCAATTACAACAACTTACCTTTTACTCGACCCCTTCATCTTCCTTAAGCGTTTGAGTTAAACAATGAACCCATCAAGAACAAGAACCCATATATTACATCATCACTAAACTCTAGCTCATCAACAACACAAACAATCAACAATTCAGGTAAAAGTTCAAGAAAAAGATATAAAAAGCAACCACTTTTAAGTGAGGGAAGAGACGATGACAAAGCTTTAGGGCTTGTTTGTCCCGGATGTGGTGTTTTTATGCAAGATGGTGATCCTACTCAACCTGGGTATTATCAGAAAAAGAAAGTGGAACTCATAGATAGGTTTGAAGATGAATTTGTTTTTGATGATATAGAAGGTGAGTTAGAAGATATTGATAAATGAAAATTTTCTATTTTGATTAGACATGTACTGCATTGTGCAGTACTCTGTGTATTCCAAAGCCCCGAAAAACCCCTTTTCCAATACCTAAATTGCCCCTCCACTTGTACTTTATGTACTATAAGAATTAATTTAGATTTAATATTTACCCAAAAATATGATAGTCATTGATCCGTTTTCCAGCAGGTCCGCAGCTGGGACCTGCACTTTTGCCAGCTATGTTTATTTATCAAAAATCAAACTTTCAAGAACCATAACTTTTAGTCTACAGATCCGTTTTACACGATTCTTTTTCCTACGCGTTCATAATTTAATTCCCCATCTTAGGGAATTAAAACCTGATATTCAACTACTTTCAAAATTCGCACTTCAAGCTCTCGGCTTGAAATCCCTTTTTAACATTTTTGACCCGTTTCGTAATTCATTAAATGAACATGTTTGCCATTCCAAAATTCCTATGAATATCACATTTCAATTATTTCAAATGACACAAGATTTAAATCACGGGTTATTATGCATCATTAACCCATCTATAATTATGAGCTTATTTGACCCGTTAAGGGTATTTAAGCGCTTTTACGCATAACCACTCTAATTCCTTTCTAGCATCATAATTTCACATTATTCATAGAGTGATCTTCCACCAAGACTACTATTGTAGTGGATTTTATATGTAGCAATTATTTATTCGAAATCTACCCTTCGGTTAGCCACTCTACGGCAAAAGGACTATTCTTGGCATTTGATCCGAGAAGGTCTATGCCTAAAACTTACATACCCATCTAAGGCTTACATTACCATAATTCATATCTCTAAACAACCCATATGGGTCGTTTGCCCAAATTACCCTTCAAGAGTGTTTTGGTCAACTTTGGTCCCTCGTTTACGACGAAGGACTTCTACCAATGTATTTGACCCATTTTACATTTTTGCCATAATCATACTTATACATACCTGGCTTGGGTCAAAGTATTAACCCGTTTAATATACCTTTCGATATTAATCACCAATTAATAGCATTGCGAACCTTATAGCTCTTCCCTGTGATCACAAAACTCATAAGGCAACCGTCAGTTATTATAGTCGAATGGTGTTAACAACACCATTTGACCCGTTAAGACTTACACCAAATAGTGTCTTTTCACATCTTTTATAATGTCCATCAACTCGTGTCCGGATATTAATTTAACCACTTTTACCCGTTACGATTCACCCCATAACGTATTGTTCAAAATCCCTTATTTACTAGTCTTCACCCGACTAGTTTACCCTTTTACCCCTTATTACCATATCTTATGGTTTCTCGCCAGTTTTACTTATTCCGACTTGCATAGTATCATGTCGGACTTCATATTTCAAATACTTAACATAATTCACAATCAATGTTCACAAGTAAATGTAATGTAATTAAAAGGGGGTGTAAGGTTAACTTACCTTGCATCCATGCCACGCTTTTCTTTCCATACTCGCTCGTTTGACCCGCTTCATCCTCAAGCTTCCACCTAGCTTGCTAAGCGCCAAACTATTATCCAATGTTCACAAGGTGTTTAGATTAACCATAATTTAATATGATCTTCCACCTTACACATTTATATGCATTCATCCGAACACTTAATATAATCACGTTTTACACACAACCAAGTAGACCGCGATTTCATTCAGCCATTTCATATCACTGAAAAATGGGTTGTTTTTGGTGACTTGTTTAACCTGTTTACAAGTCTACAAAAATTATGATTTTTTTATGTGGCGTACCTCTCGGAGGGTTAGACCTTGTGTTAAAATTTCAAGATCTAACTCTTTACCAAAAATTCGAAAAAATTCATTTACTAAGCTGCAATCAGATTCGTCATTTCTGACTGCAGCTTACGGAAAAATTCATTTAAAATTCCTCGTTTATCCGATTAACGAAATTCCAATTGGAGATTCTTTTAATCACTTAAAACATTCTACAGTAAGAATTTGAGATCTTAACTCAATTCCTAAATTGAGTTATGACATTCGTAATGGGCTGCAAATTCTGCCAGAAAACGCAGCTTGAACCTTTGATACAGAAAAATTCATAAAACGCTCAATTTTTGTCGAAAAAATGCGATTCCAGTGGGGTTTTAAAGATATTTCCTGGAATTGCATTTTAGACTCAAGAAACACATGTTTTTGTCATGTTTTGTTCACGTTACAGCCAATATAATTTTGCTGTAAATTCTGATCAGGAGTTGTTTGAATTCAGCTTTCAATTAAAGCATGTTCTTGACATCATAACACTATTTTTTAGCAATCAAAACCCTAAAAACATCTCATACATGAATTTAGCATCAACAAAATCTGAATTTACTTGAGCTAGGCATGATTTCAATATATACTTGTCTAGGATTTACTCCTAAACATATTTCCATTACTAATTTCATCTAAACATCAATTAATCATGTTTAGATTTCGATTTCACAAATCATCAGGAATTTGAGATGGAACTAAATGATGAAATTTAACATACCTTATGATCCCTTCACTGAGGTGATCACGAATTTGTACTTGGATTTCGATTTGGGTTAGATTTCCCCTTTCAATTTGTCAATTTTGAGCTAGTTAGGGTTTGATATGGGGAGCTCCTGTCTTCTCTGGATTATTCGACTAGAACACACACTTGGAGTGTGTGTTTTGGTGTTAAGAGTTTTATTTAATGCAACTTGTTTCAAGTTTGTCACCTTTGGTCCCTATACTTTACCAAGTTGCATTTAATGTGTTTTAACCAACTACTTTATTATTACAAGACTTGTAACTAACTAGGTTATTTATTCCTAGTTAATTTATTTTGTTTATTACCAACATTAAATTTTTATTATAAATATTGATGTTTTCGGGGTGTCACACCCCGTTACCTCGGGCATTTTATAAGCTTTATTTCCTCCAAAGCCCTTATTCACTTTTTTAGTTAATATTAGGCTTATTTATTCAAATCCTAATATTTAACGGGTTAATTTTACCTCTAACGGTAATTTACCCGTTCATAATTATTAACGTGGTTTGATTACCAAACCCGTTTTCGGGGTGTTACAAGTCTACCCTTCTTAAAGAGGTTTCGTCCCCATTACCTTCAGCTTGTATTTCTTATTCTGGTCACTTGTTTGACCGAGTTGTCATCAGATTACTCGTTCGTATTTATTATTCGGCATTTTTTTTTCTTCTAACTAATTTTATATTGACAAGCGCCTTGCGTAAGTCGTAAAGCTATTTTGACTTCGAATGGTTTTTACCGGCTAGACTGATTTGTCGCCGTCATTTTATACTCCGTTACTCGGGTATATCATATTGCCATCCCGACCTTTTGCGTGTTTCTGATTTCATAACTCGTAACTCATGTTACAACGTGGTTAAATTCTATGTCACTTTTAGTGACCGTAATCACATCACATCTTGTTTAAGTCTATGTCGACTTTTCATTGTTGAAAATCTTTCTTTCAAATGTATCGTTTTGCACCTACCGGTGTCAAGATCCATATTCCTTGATATTAATCATTTTCTGAATTTGTTTCATAATATTCGTGTTTGTTAAAGCGTTGTTTCTCACTAATACTGAATTTTAGTTTAACGCTTTTCTCTTGAGCTCATGTGAATTCCAAGGAATTTACGTCCAAGGATTTATTCCCTTCCGTTGTCATTTCGGTAATGACTTCATCCACTTTAGTGACGTATCACAATTTAAATAATTGTGAATTCTTGTCATTTTTGCCCGTTTAAATGTTTTAGTGAAAATTCTTCACTTTGTCAACTAGACCTTTCACAATCTCTTCGCTTATAACTCATTTAATTAACTTAGCGAAACCCATCGCTTTTATACGAATTTTATCTCCCGTTATTATTTTACACGGGAAGTTACAACCAGTTTCCTTGTTTTATACTATTGACCCGTAGGTTCTTTCGCTTAGCCTCGTAAGCTATTTCTTTGTATTTTTACATTTTTACCTTATTAAGGTGAGACCCCAACAATTCGTTTCTTTCTATTTATGACCCAAGGGTCTTCTTGGTCCCGTAGACCTTAACATTATTTATAACCCCAAAGGTTAGGGTGATCCCGTAGATCATTCCTTACTCATGTCATTCTTAAAATACATGTTTGGTGTCAAGGCATCCTGTTTTTTGTTTAAAATCATTTATTTTCACCTTGGTATTTTCTTTGACCTTGACCGTAGTCTAAGGCTACATTCATTTCCTTTCGGACAAATTTTCTGACCTTATGACTTCTCACGTCATTTATGCGTCGGTTTATCTTATGCTCACCATTATCCAGTTTACATACATTCGTATTTGATTATGTCCCATTACCGGGCTCATTATTCTTTTGCTTTTAACGCTACCATTATCCCGCTTGCGTTTACTCATGCCGTCCGGCATGATATTATATTTTACCCGTTCAACTTTAAAATAGTTGAACATAATTTATTCAAAATTTCTTTTTACATTATCTTGTCGTCTTTTAGTTATGACTCAAAACCCGAGTCTTTTATCTTTCTATTTTGCGTTCCCGTCTCTCGGTCTACGCATGTGTTTAATTCTTACCCATCAACCGGGTGTTTAACCGAAGTCGTTATTATTGCAACCCTCCCAGTATACATTAAGACCTCGCTTCATTTTTATATTCCGACTTTGTCCTCAAGTTTGACGTTTTACAAAAACGGCCCGTTAAGAGGCATATTTGCATTTTCCCGGTTCGAGTGTAAGTATACTCCCTCCCAATGCATATCCTAATCATTTTACATGTTTGCATTCTCCGGGTTCGAGTGTAAGTACACCCCCTCCCAGTTTGTACCTCAATCGTTTTACATGTTTGCATTCTCCGGGTTCGAGTGTAAGTACACCCCCTCCCAGTGCATACCTTAATCGTTTTACATGTTTGCATTCTCCGGGTTTGAGTGTAAGTACACCCCCTCCCAGTGCATACCTTAATCGTTTTACATGTTTGCATTCTCCGTGTTCGAGTGTAAGTACACCCCCTCCCAGTGCATACCTTAATCGTTTTCTTTGTCCCTTCACTCGGGCTCATTATCCTAGTATAATACGCTTCCGTCACTCGGTTGTGCGTTTACATTATTATCAAATATTTTGCTTATTTGATTCATTTGGGTACTTTTTAATTTGTCCCACTCATCCCGTCCTTACTACATTGGATGTAAGCATGTCCATCATAAAAAGTTCCTGGTACCACGTGCTCACCACTTACTTGGCCAGAGTAAGCGATCAATACCTGGTATACATGACCTTTTTATAATTTTCACATTACACCCCATGTATGTAATGCCTCTATTTGTTTCTCTTGGAAATAATATCCCGGATAGATTTTCTATTCGGGTTTTTCCAAGTTTTTAATCTACATATGCAACTTTCAATCTCTACATATTTGTTGCGTATTACTATTCACGTAATAATTTAAAATGCAAACCTGTAAATGGTTGCCCTAACAGGCTTTTTATGTCGTTAACCTTGTTCGCGATCGTCACGCGATTTAGGTCCTTGATGAGTATGCTCTGCTTGTCATACCTTGGACCGTTCTACCACCATATCCGCAATTTGCTAAACTCTCGCTATCTTCAGATGCGAGTGTCCTTCAATTAAAACATTTACAAGAATTAGTAACATCAACTTCAATAATCACCCGTATTATAATACAAGGCTTTTCTACTATACGCGTCAACGCGCGCAATTTCGTCAACTATATTTATCATTTAATTGAGGTAACGTGTATCACACGATAGCCCTATGTGTTGTTTACAACACTTTAGAATGCTAAACTATTAACATACATGTACTTACCGGATTTGCGATCAAGCCTCGAACCGAACACTTTATTCTTTTAACATTGAGCTCTGATAACCAACTTGTAACATCCATGTCTATTAATCAGAAAATTTAATAATGTAACACGCATTTTAATGCTAAAATGCGACTTTATAAAAGCCTTTCCAATTTGACGTACTTACATGTTTATAATATTCAAAATACAGTACCAAGTGTTTAACATAATTCACTTAAAACTAGAAACATATTGAATTAACGCGGAAGCTTTGTTCGGGCGTGTGTTCGGTTCTTGACCATTGCTTGATCCGCATCCGAAAGCTTGCTAGTATCACCTAAATCCAAAACCAATATAAAAGTTAGTGTTGGTAGATTAGAAGTGTGTATAACCAAGTTTTAACATCACACAATTGAAAAGAAAGTAAAATTTCCGGATTTACGTCTGTCGCGCCACGCGACAGACTTCTCTTAATCTTTCGCGGGCCGCGAGCGCTCTCGCGTGTCGCCCCCGGGCCATGGTTCCCCTTCGTGTGGCGCGGGGGAGGTCGTTTTCCAGCAGGTCCGCAGCTGGGACCTGCACTTCTGCCAGCTATGTTTACTTATCAAAAATCAAACTTTCAAGGACCATAACTTTTAGTCTACAGATCCGTTTTACACGATTCTTTTTCCTACGCGTTCATAATTTAATTCCCAATCTTAGGGAATTAAAACCTGATATTCAACTACTTTCAAAATTCGCACTTCAAACTCTCGGTTTGAAATCCCTTTTTAACATTTTTGACCCGTTTCATAATTCATTAAACGAACATGTTTGCTATTCCAAAATTCCTATGAATATCACATTTCAATTATTTCATATGACACAAGATTTAAATCACGGATTATTATGCATCATTAACCCATCTATAATTATGAGCTTATTTGACCCGTTAAGGGTATTTAAGCGCTTTTACGCATAACCACTCTAATTCCTTTCTAGCATCATAATTTCACATTATTCATAGAGTGATCTTCCACCAAGACTACTATTGTAGTGGATTTTATGTGTAGCAATTATTTATTCGAAATCTACCCTTCGGTTAGCACTCTACGGCAAAAGGACTATTCTTGGCATTTGATCCGAGAAGGTCTATGCCTAAAACTTATATACCCATCTAAGACTTACATTACCATAATTCATATCTCTAAACAACCCATATGGGTCGTTTTCCCAAATTACCCTTCAAGAGTGTTTTGGTCAACTTTGGTCCCTCGTTTACGACGAAGGACTTCTACCAATGTATTTGACCCATTTTACATTTTGCTGTAATCATAGTTATACATACCTGGCTTGGGTCAAAGTATTAACGCGTTTAATATAACCTTCACTATTAATCACCAATTAATAGCATCGCGAACCTTATAGGTCTTCCCTGTGATCACAAAACTCATAAGGCAACCGTCAGTTATTATAGTCGAATGGTGTTAACAACACCATTTGACCCATTAAGACTTACACCAAATAGTGTCTTTTCACATCTTTTATAATGTCCGTCAACTCGTGTCCAG
Organism: Helianthus annuus; assembly: GCF_002127325.2. Taxonomy (NCBI): domain Eukaryota; kingdom Viridiplantae; phylum Streptophyta; class Magnoliopsida; order Asterales; family Asteraceae; genus Helianthus; species Helianthus annuus. The sequence continues at coordinate 96,100,549 of NC_035448.2, read as the reverse complement.
ATATTTATTTAACCACATTTACCCGTTATGATTCACCCCATAACGTATTGTTCAAAATCCCTTATTTACTAGTCTTCACCCGACTAGTTTACCCTTTTATCCCTTATTACCATATCTTATGGTTTCTCGCCAGTTTTACTTATTCCGACTTGCATAGTATCATGTCGGACTTTATATTTCAAATACTTAACATAATTCACAATCAATGTTCACAAGTAAATGTAATGTAATTAAAAGGGGGTGTAAGGTTAACTTACCTTGCATCCATGCCACGCTTTTCTTTCCATACTCGCTCGTTTGACCCGCTTCATCCTCAAGCTTCCACCTAGCTTTCTAAGCGCCAAACTATTATCCAATGTTCACAAGGTGGTTAGATTAACCATAATTTAATATGATCTTCCACCTTACACATTTATATGCATTCATCCGAACACTTAATATAATCACGTTTTACACACAACCAAGTAGACCGCGATTTCATTTACGCATTTCATATCCCTGAAAAATGAGTTGTTTTTTGGTGACTTGTTTAACCTGTTTACAAGTCTTCAAAAATTATGATTTTTTTATGTGGCGTACCTCTCGGAGGGTTAGACCTTGTGTTAAAATTTCAAGATCTAACTCTTTACCAAAAATTCGTAAAAATTCATTTACTAAGCTGCAATTAGATTCGTCACTTCTGACTGCAACTTACGGAAAAATTCATTTAAAAGTTCATCATTTATCCGATTGACGAAATTCCAATTGGCGATTCTTTTAATCACCTTAAAACTTTCTACAGTAAGAATTTGAGATCATAACTCAATTCCTAAATTGAGTTATGACATTCGTAATGGGCTGCAAATTCTGCCAGGAAACGCAGCTTGAACCTTTGATACGGAAAAATTTATAAAACGCTCAATTTTTGTCGAAAAATGCGATTCTAGTGGGGTTTTAAAGATATTTCCTGGAATTACATTTTAGACTCAAGAAACACATGTTTTTGTCGTGTTTTGTTCAGGTTACAGCCAATACAAGTTGGCTGTAAATTCTGATCAGGAGCTGTTTGAATTCAGCTTTCAATTTAAGCATGTTCTTGACATCATAACACTATTTTTTAGCAATCAAAACCCTAAAAACATCTCATACATGAATTTAGCATCAACAAAATCTGAATTTACTTAAGCTAGGCATGATTTTAATATATACTTGTCTAGAGTTTACTCCTAAACATATTTCCATTACTAATTTCATCTAAACATCAATTAATCATGTTTAGATTTCGATTTCACAAATCATCAAGAATTTGAGATGGAACTAAATGATGAATTTTAACATACCTTATGATCCCTTCACTGAGGTGATCACGAGTTTGTACTTGGATTTCGATTTGGGTTAGATTTCCCCTTTCAATTTGTCAATTTTGAGCTAGTTAGGGTTTGATATGGGGAGCTACTGTCTTCTCTGGAGTATTCGACCAGAACACACACTTAGAGTGTGTGTTTTGGTGTTAAATGTTTTATTTAATACAACTTGTTTCAAGTTTGTCACCTTTGGTCCCTATACTTTACCAAGTTGCATTTATTGTGTTTTAACCAATTTCTTTATTATTACAAGACTTGTAACTAACTAGGTTATTTATTCCTAGTTAGTTTATTTTGTTTATTACCAACATTAAATTTTTATTATAAATATTTATGTTTTCGGGGTGTCACACCCCGTTACCTCGGGCCTTTTATAAGCTTTATTTCCTCCAAAGCCCTTATTCACCTTTTTAGTTAATATTAGGCTTATTTATTCAAATCCTAATATTTACCGGGTTAATTATACCTCTAACGGTAATTTACCCATTCATAATTATTAACGTGGTTTGATTACCAAACCCGTTTTCGGGGTGTTACATCAGAGTCGTATAACCAAGCAACTTGATCCAAAATTTGACTGATTTTCAAAGTTGATTGGTTTTCAACAACCGGTGACTAATGCTCCTCCTACTGTCCGTGTGCCGACTGGTATAAGAAACAAAGTTCGTGGCTCACATAAAAGGATTAAATCCAAGAAGGAACAAATGATCAGCCGCAAAGGGAAAAGGTCAAGGACATGTTGTGTATGCAATGAAAAAGGTCATGATATTCAGACTTGCGAGATTCTGAAAGCCAAACAACAAGGTAAACAGCAAAAAAAGAAGATGAAGGGCGTCCAGATTGAAAATTATTGCAGAGACAAAGACAATGAGGTCGAAGATGACGAAGAGGAAGATGAGTTTGATGATTACAGTGGTAGTTGTGATGATGGATCTGAAGAAGAAGATCAGTGGGAGGAGGTTGCAGAAGATGATGAGGTGAGTAATTTTTTTAAAATGTACATACGAATTTATACGAACACATGCGATTTTACATTCATCTGTTTATATCATCTTCATGCGATTTTAGTATATAAACATGCGATTTTATATGCATCAGTTTATAATTATACTTATCTGCGATTTCACTTTTAATACATGCGATTTTGAGTTATCTTGTTTTTTTGTGGCAAATATGTCTGAATCATTCATGCGATTTTATATTATAAGCAAGCATAATATTTGTTCAAAACACATACCCAAAATATAAAATAGTTGTTATTGTCTAACATAACTAGAAGCATAAAACGATTAAACAGAATTTTAGTTACTTGAAGCAAAGATTTTGTCACGTTCAGCAGAGCTGAACTCCATCTTCTCCTTCACAGTGTTTAGAGCATCTTTCAGGAAAAAGAAGGCTAAGTCATCAGCTCAAGATTGCTCCTTTATGTGATTCAAAGCTGCGTCTCTGAAGCTTGATGGTGGTTCTTCAAGTAGTCTTTCCCACATATCTTGATTTTTCTTGATTTCTTCAAGAATTTTCCCCTGCACATCAAGAACTAGATGAGAAGAGGTGGCATCGGTGCTTATTTATGTCAACGTGCGAGTTAACAATAGCTCTTTTATTGCAATGTTTTTGATTTTTTTTTGAAATCTTCAGATGCCATTTTTGTTGGTCTGTTGTTTGTGTTTTTTTCGTGTTCTATGTCTTAATATGGAAGATAGTTTTATCGGGGTTTTTTTATATTAAAATAGTAAATTTATTATATAGGCAGGGTGGTAAGTTCAGTAGTATTTATTGTAAAATTGATCATTACATGTCAAATTACAGTCACATCGGTAATAAATTAATTTTTTTTACATAAAATACTTCTATTTTTTTTTTTGCATTTTTAGGACAAAGTAATTTGAAAGTATTTGCAGTGTTTTATTCAAAATCGCATTTGAATCGAAAACAATTTCGCAAACTTTAAGAAATCTAAAGATAATTAACTTTTTTTTTTTTTTTTTTTCTGAAATCGCATGTGTAAAAGCATGAATTCGCAAACTATAAGAAATTGCAAAGATTATTAACTTTTTATTGAAATCACATGTGTAATGTCACGAATTCGCACATTATATGTCATCTTAAGTATTTGCAGTGTTTTATTCAAAATCGCATTTGAATCGAAAACAATTCGCAAACTTTACAAAAAACACATCCTTTCTTTTTGTCTGATGTGTTTTTCGCAGGTTTGTTATGTATTTCGCATATTCTTATTTGATTTTCACCATGCATCATCTTCTTCAATAGTTGGTCCATCGATTTGTTTCAGTTCTGAATTTTCAAATTCAGCAGAAGTTCAATTCGCAGAAGGATTTGTCGAATAGGAATCGATCGATTTTTGATTAACTGTTCTATTTTCGAACAGGGTTTTGATTAGAATCTTACAATATGATTTTGAGGTTTTATTTGCTGATTATCAGGGTTTTTTGATTTCGTAAAGGACGATTTTAACCTTGGCGGTTTCATATATATATTTTTATTTGATTAATTTAATAATTAAACACGGGGTTATTTGAAATGATCCGACAGCCGTGGTTATAACGTACACAATGTACGATTAGGCATATTGTATGATAACCGGCCCCCCTCCCCCCCTCTCTCTCTATATATATAATACAAACAAACAATGGATGAGACAACACGAGTAAGCGATGTAGATTTTATCTTTTGGATTTTGGATGGTTTCTTCTACGGTGGAGAATAGTTTACTAGTTAAATATCAATATACATAAATTGTGGGTATAATGATTTGTGATTTATTTCTCTTAGAATTAAATTAAAAGAATTGTTTTTTTATAGTTTTTTTTTTTTCATTTTAATATAACTAGTAGGTTCTCTTCAAAACTATATACATACAAATTTAAAAAAAAATGGACTACTATTTTTTCATAGGGATGGTAATGAGTCGGGTTCGGGTTCGGGTTTGGTATTGATAATTTCATACCCATACTTGGTTGCAAAATCGTGTCCCATACCCCGATCGTAAATCCGTTGGATATTTGTCAGGTAATTACCTGTCGGGTATCAAGTATACCCGCAGGTATAATAATTTGTGATTTATTTCTCTTATATTAAATTGAATGAATTATTTTTTATAGTTTTTTTCATTTTAACATAACTAGTAGGTTCTTTTCAAAACCATATACATACAAATTTAAAAAAAAAATGGACTACTATTGTTTCATAGGGATGGTAATGGGTCGGGTTTGGACCTGATATTAATAATTTCATACCCATACTTTGTTGTAAAATTGTGTCACATACCTCGATCGTAAACCCATCGGATACTTCTCAGATAATTACCCGTCAGGTATCAGATATATCCGTTAATTTGTTAAAAGATACTAATTAGAATTTTCAAATACATTTCTTTTTCACTATTATAATTATTGTATAATTTTTTACTTGTATAACAATGACAAATTAAATATACATTACGTACATATAAGTTTTATCATAAATAAATAATAACATTTTTTATAGTTTTATTTACATGCTTGACAACACACAAAATATAAAGAATATTATCAAATACATATTTTAAAAGAATTTTGGTTCACGTAATAAACCTACTAAAATAAGTCATCACTAGATATGGTTCAAAGAAAATAAAATATAAATAGAAAAATTGGGGGTTGTGATCGGGTATGTAGTTCGAGTAAATGGGTTTGTGATCGGGTGTATGGTTCGGGTATCATCTAATCTCATATTCGTCGATACCCGTGAAACTTTTTAAAACGAATCCCATACCCGGTCCATACCTGCCGGGCTTCGAGTAAATCCATCCCATATGTTTCAGGTTTCGGGTATACCCGTCGGACTCAGGTTTTTTGCCATCCTTATTGTTTCTATCATATTCAGTGATGTCATACTTCTGATTAGATTTAGATGACACATAACAACATTCAGTTAAACTAGAGGGAATGTGATGAGATGAAGTGGTTAATTTCATTACGATAATAAAATTTAAATAAGGTTCAAAAAAAAAAAAAAAAAAAAAAAACTGAGAGTGTCGGTTCTTAGGAGTTTAAACATCCGCTACATTAAAAGAAAGGAGGTGATCGATCTTTAGGTTAGAATAATGGAGAACTAAATTTCAAACTTTCACTTTATAAGCAATATATTGTAACATCTTAATATATCATGTCTTAGTATCTCGCGTATTAAATTTCAAGGTTTCACTTGATAACTTAATATGTTGTATTGCTTTAATATCTTTCTTGATATTATCTTCATATCGCATCTTAATATCGTCTTCAAGCCTCTAGTGGAGTAATGTTGAATTTTTAAGAATAGGGAATGCATGGCTTTGTTCAATCCACCTTTATCATTCAAACAAGTAATCCATACATCTCCCAATATACTCTTTCTAGATCTTGCATAAAATGTGCTGGTTAATCTAAATAAAGCTCACAATCATATCATAACTCACCACTATGTAAGGAAATCAACTCCTACCAGATATATAAATATCACATAGATTAAAATGACTTTTGACAGGCTTTTGGCTTAGAGTAAAGGTAGGAAATTATTTGGGTAAAAGTGGTGAAGGTTGTTCTGTGAGGACCGTTTCGTCGTCATTTACGCTCAGGCCAAATCAATATTGCTAATCATAACGTGTGGAGTCCATTTGAAAAGTTGACAAACACAAGAATTCAATGTTTAACACTGTCTTCGTCCAATAGAAACTTGTAAAGAACCAGAAAACAGTTCGACAGTTCTTCGCCGTCTGAATGCCAAAAATCATACTAAGCTCTCACCCCAACACACTTATTTATAGGCAAACCTATCCGTGCGGAGGGGGCTTGGAAGAATGGACAAACCCCATTCGTGTGAATGACAGGTGTCCCTTCGTACAAATGACTCATTCGATCGAAGGGAACTTTACATTACAAAATCGTATTTCTAACACGCAATCCTATTACATTAATGACTCGATACAAAGACTTAGGCTGCAGACATTATGCACCAACAAACTACCCCTTAGATGTAGGCCGCAGTCACTATCGGTCTTCAGTCTTCAATAACTTTATCTTTTTTCTCTTTTTCCAAATTCTTCAAATACCTTTGTCTCCCGAACCCTGTTTCAAAGAAATTCTTTTAAGACTTCTTCCTTCTTTCTTCACTAGAAATCGAAGTCTAATCAGTAGGAATAGGCTCGTTCATCATTTTTAGATGCCCTAGAAGAGCTGTTTTTTGCATTCTAGCCTCTATCCTTTCTTCTTTTCAAACATTTTTCAAGAACTCCTTCCTTTCAAGACCACACCATTTTGTCTTCCACATTCTGCTTGAATGAATATCGTGAGCATAACATGACTGATCACTCTTTAGTACTGCATTGCTTGAGTCTTATCAGCCACATCATATATTTTTCTAAAAGACGGATTTACACAATCAAATGAGCCCGGAATATTTGAACAATGTTATAGTTTGTGCGGTAAAAAAAACCTTTTAATAAAGTAAAAGACGACCATTTGATTGAATGATTTCAAGCTATGAAAAAATAGAGGACAAATCTATTAGTTATGTGTTTTACTTTATTTATTATCATTTTTTATTTTTATATGATTGCACCATCAATTTTTTTTTTCAAAATACCACTAAATTAAAAGGTTAACTCCACACTACATTGTATCAAGCTCGTTATAGACTTGCACATCTTGCTTTTAAAAGCAGATCATCGCTACTTTTTCTTTATACATGTCATTTAGCGGCTTCTTTTGCCTTTAAAAAAGCGCTACTTTTTATTTCCAACTTTGTCAGTTTTTTGAATTAATTATTTTTTATTTAATAATGTTATCTGATCAGATCAATAATTCTATAAATAACTTATTTTTATTCCATTTGTTCCATAAAAGTATATCCTTTTTGGGATTTTTTGTTATTTCAAAATCATTTTGTTCATAAGAGATTCGTGCAGAATCCCAATGCACATAAGTGTATTATTTGTTAATAATTATATAACATTTTCTCGTGGTTATATATAAAAAAGTAACCTTTTGATATTTTGAAAATGAAATTAAAATTTTCAAAATTGGCATTTAGTTATTTGCATTTTATGAAAAACTATTTATTTATTTTATTTTGGTCGAATACAATGATATTAACCAAGTTAACTTAAATGTAAAAATAAATAAATAAATAAATAAATAAAAAATCTTGAAACCTAATTTGTTTACTGGGTTAACTCATTAACCGGATTAAGGTTCTTTAGGTCGTGAAAAACAGCCATGATACCATTCCTGGGATTTCCTATAGAATTACATCAAACACAATGTGAAAGTTTATTATCAAAATGACACTCTCAATTCAGTGATGCAATTGCAAAACACTAGGAAATCCAATCACACCACTAGGGGGTTTAGAAAACTTCATCTTGACATGTTCGTGAGGATCACAACTAGATAATTCACACACCGGGCAAATGATTCCAGCCCAGCTGGTTGATGCATTGGAAATGATGGGGAAGGACTCAGGTTCGACTCTTGATCCCACCCGAGTTTTCTACTACAGTGCATTTACTTCAGAGGGTCGGCTCTTGTTGAGGGTGCAACTCCTATCATGTGGCAGAAGGCTAGAAATTTTCTCGGGGACAGCGTAACGCCCCTCTCGACCAGGCGTGGGCCCAGTTAAGACAACATAGTCCTGGTAATGAGTGGTGGCGGGCCTGCGTCTTGCGGGTGTGAATTAGCCGTATGTTGTGAAGTTCACCTGTAAAAAAAAATAATGCACACATCGTGATTACGCGATCCGGATGCTAGTCTAAATGCTTGTGAATCCAAAACATCATCCCAATCAAGTTACGCTCCTCGTCCTTGCTTGATCACGAGCTAAACCAAATCCACACTAGCCTACCAAACCTTCGAGCGATTCCTCTCTTGCACTCGGTTGTGAAAATGGGGAGTGTAAAACGAACCGTTGGGGGTGGCGATTGAAACACAAGCAGCGGCGGTGGAAGCCTAAAGGGCGACGTCCGTCAGCGACTAGTTACACTTCGCAGGGGCGGCAACTGTAGCCGACTGGTTGGTACTAGATCCTAATGGCCAACGGTTTGGTACGTGTTGGATTAGAGTTTTGTGTTTTATCTCAATTAATTACAAGTATGATTAAGTGTAACTACTTAAGACCTCTATCTATAATCCTTCCTTGAAAGCCCTAATTTCAGTTCCTTTTGGGCTCAACTAACTTAACTCATTAAACAACTAAATTGTCCACTAGGCAATTGGGTTGGGTTTATGCTTTATTATTAATCAAGCCCATCTGATTAAACTACATCACAAAAAGACAGCCATATATAATTAAAGTAATTATTTGTACTAGGGATGAGCAAATACCGATACCGTCCTAATACCGTCCCGATCCCGACCAATACCGATCCCGAATTTTGTGTAAACTTGGTACTGATACCGGTACCGAAATACGTCGGTTCGGGACAGTATCGGTACGGTATCAGTATTTTAAGGGTAAAAGTCGGTATTTTACCGATACCGTACCGTACCGATACTGAAAAATCACAAAAGTGGATACCGTTTCCGGTACCGAAAATGGATCGGGATCGGGATTTCAGGATCGGGATCGGAACGGGATCGGGATCGAGAAGATATTTTGTACCCTTTGCTCATCCCTAATTTCTACTATTTGTATTTCTTGTAGTGTAATATAATGTAATGTAACTATTAGTGTACATTATTGTACAACCTGAAGGTAATCGTTATTTTAGCTATAGTGTAATTACTTGTATAAGTTGAGTATTTTTTTTTTATAAACTAGTGTAATTACTTGTATACCTAGAAAAGTTACTTTGTATTACTAGAGTTGATATCATTGTTTTATTTGTAGTATAATTACTTGTATAAATAGACTAATTATTTATAGCAAGCGTATTTATTTGTATAACTAGAGTAATTACTTTGTATAAAATATCACTGTTTTATATGTAGTGTAATTACTTGGGTAAGTAGATTAGTAATTTATAACTTTCGTAATTATTTGTACACTAGAGTAATTACGAATGTACAACTCAATGTTGCTTCAACCGATTAAAATCCCTATGGTGTAATGCGTGTCAGTGTGTATATGTTTTAGATGTATATTTTAAGCCCTTTTTACACTTTTAGCCAAGTTTTAAATTTATAAAACACGATATTCACTTACACTAAACACACATATGGGCAAGTGCACCCATCGTGGACGTAGTATAGTTTTGGTAAGATACCGAAGTCGTCCAAGGACACAAGAGCTTTTAGTACCGGTTTATCCTCAACGTCTAACCAAGTCAAAATGTTAGAAAAGATTTTTTTTTAACTAAGAAAATAAAAACTAACTAAATGCTGAAAAATAAAAACAAAAATAAAAACAGATAGACAAGATAAATCGCTTGGATCCGACTCGTGTATTAGTATAACCTTTGATTATTTTCGCACTTTTGCACTTGTTTAAGAGATTATCTTAGTTATTGTAGTAGGCCCCTCTTTTGAAGGCGACGTTGCCCTCAACCCAGTAGTTTGAGTCAGCAAGGATACAATCCTAAAGGGTCGGATTATTGAAAGATAATGAATTAAGTTATTAATGCAAATTATGGTAGGCCCCTCTTTTGGAGGTGACGTTACCCTCGACTAAGTAGTCTGAGTCAGCAGGGATACAGTCCTAAATAGCCGGGTTATAGTATTAATAGTAGTTAACTTATGAGGGGGTCAAAGAGTTTGGATCCCCGCCATCCAATACCTATGGGCATTGAAGGAGATCCTACTAAATTTGACCCAGGTCCTTTGCAGGACATCTAAACGCTGAACAAGGGCAAGACCCTTACCAAACCGTTCCCTTAACCCCCGACCAGGTAGCCAACATACCTCCATATAGACCGTGGAGATATGAATGGTGAAAATCTTTTATTTTATATAGACAGTAAAATAATGCCAAGACACCACGGACAAACGATAAGGAAGAATCACCTTCAACATAAGCAACTAGTTATTAAAGTCATTAATATAAAACCAAATAAAAAGTGCAAAAGATTAAAAATAAAAAGTATTATACTAAACACTTGTCTTCACCAATGATGTAAGAGACTTAGGCAAACATGGCCTTGATTGTCAAGAACTCTTACGATAAATCTTGGATCCCGAGACGACTCACACACTCTATGATGGACAATGGATGATGGTGTTATGGTGGTGGTGGGTGGTGGATGAAGTGTGAGAGAGGTGGTGTGCCAAGGGATGAGTTGCAATGAAACCAAGCACTCCTATTTATAGGCTGAACAGAAGCCTGGGCACGGCCCCGTGTCCGCTGCACACGGCCCCGTGCCCGTTTGACAATCTCTCTCTTCATTAATTGTAATTCGCAATTACAATTAATGCGCCTGCAGTACTTTCGCCACGCCCCCGTGTTCACTGGGCACAGCCCCGTGGTGGGCAACGGAAGCTTCTATAGGTTTGCCTTTTTTGCTGCTTCTTGGGCACGGCCCCGTGCTGGCTGAGCACGGGGCGTGTTCAGTCTTCTGCCTTCTTTGTTTTGCTTGGGAGGATGCTGTCGAGGGGTCGGGCAATCCACTTATGTTCCTTTTCTTGTATTTATGTTAGATTTAGCTGCCTTTTTGCTTCTTTTGTTAATTTGAGCTCATTTAATCCTGAAAATACAAAAGGAAGACAAAAACACTCTTTTTCCAACATTAGTACTTAAAAAGGGTTAGTTTTATGCTTCATTTGATGTAATTTATATGTTGTATTTTACACACATCAAATACCCCCACACTTGAATTTTTGCTTGTCTTCAAGCAAAACTCTTTACTATGTGGCTTACACTCTCAAATGGAATGGGTAGAAGAGAATGTTTTGGCTTGTCATAGAGTGTCGGGAATCCAAGATCTTTATTGGGTTTTATTTTTATTTATTTACAATCCTATTCGTTATGATTTATATAGAACGTTTCATAAGAGAAATTACTTATTTGGGCATAGCATGCCTTTTTAAATTTCCATTTATATACAAGTTCACATACCTCACATACCTCACGGGGGAAATCACTCACACTCGTCCGAAGGTGTATTTTTAGCGAATCACTCGAGGGCGGCATGGAACTTATTCCTACCATAGTTTTGCCAAGCAATCAATCCTCCTCCTTTTTAACTTGTTACCTTTGTAAATATCAAGAGGACTTTTTGGGTAAAGGCTTGGGCTAAAGGTGGGTAGTTGGGTTAGTGGTTAGTAAAAGGGCGAAAAGCGTAAAAAGCGTCGGTTTTCGTAAAACATTTTGTTTTAGTGACTTTTTATTTTTAATGAAGTATTTCTTCAAACAAGATTTTTAGGAGCTTTGTTTGTTTATTTCTAACTTCATTGTAAACTTCTCTCTTTTTTTTTTCAGTCACACGAAAACCGAGCTTGTTACTAAAATAAAGGGAAAAAATAAAAAGGGTTTTTGGTGGGTAAAAAGGGTTTTGGGTTAAGAAATGAAAAGGTTTAGGATCAAAGGGGTTAACTAGGGGGAGTTTTTGGGTAGGTGAAAAGAAAAATAAAAATAATGGTTTTGAAAGAAAAAGGGTTAGTCCTAATGCCTCCATCATTTACTTACTTGGGTTTAAGTTGGTAAGGACCGGGAATGAATTGTCGTGGCAAGTTCTAGAGTCGTAAGAACCAAGCGGCTATTCACACAAGAAACGAAAAATGAGCATTTAGCATAAAGATGTATATTTGTATGCTCAATAAAGGCTCAAAACTCACTTTTTTGTGGGAATAGGTTTTTCTATGTGATCAAGTATATATAATCGAATTTTAACTAAGCTTGTCATGCCGTTTCATAATTTTCTTATGTTGGTTCTTTTTATCACGACGCTATCGGTTGTAAATTTGTAAAAATATAACCTTGTTAGTCTTAGAATTCCCAACTTAAACTTTAGACAAGTAAAAAAAATGAAAATTTTTGAAAAAATTTGGGGTGATTAGCGGTTCCAATAGAGTTTTGTGTAAGACTTGTTATTAGGACTTGCAAAATTCAAGGTTTTAGCATCCCCCCACACTTAAATTACACATTGTCCTCAATGTATCCCAAAAATAAATTTTTAGGTTGATTGAATGTGTAACATGGTATTAAAAGCAAAAATTTATGTTACTGGTAGTCTGGACACGGCCCCGTGGGGACCGGGCACGGCCCCATGTTCAGGTGCCAGTAACGATAATTAAAGAAAAGAAACAGAAGCCTGGACACGGGGGCGTGTCTGGTGAACACGGCTCGTGTCCAGTTACCTGAACTGGGCGTTTTTCTGCAGGGTGTTCAGCACGGGGCCGTGTGGGCTGGGCACGACCCGTGCTGAACTTTCTGTAATGGAGAAATTGTTGTCGTGTGGCCTTGTTCTTGTGCATGGGGCCATGTTCCTCATTTCCCTTATCATCCTTTACCACCATGAGTGTGTTTTATTTATTACGAACCATTCAAACCTTAAAACCATCATTCCATTAAAACCATAGAGAGATAGATAACATTCCTAAAATAAATAATAAAAACTTAACTAATTAGGTCAGGAGGTACACGAGGTTATCATAAGGGGTTCTACTTTTCAAGAAAATTTCGAGAATAATTTCCCGATGTAGTAGGACTTTCGGCCGACGGTTTTCTTCCCTAGATGTCGTTTAAAGCCATTCTTCTATTTCCCTTGGAAGGAAGAAGGCGGCTTGATTTTCCTCAGCAACTTGTGGAGGAGGGGGAACACTCACCGGGACTCCTTGCACAACCCTTTGCGGAGGCTCAGGGTGCATGGCGTACCACTCGGCTGGTATGATGACTTCGGGCACCATGTTCCACGCCCTTTGGGTTATTACAGGAACCAAAGGCGGGGAGGCGAGAAGGTTTAACCTCTGGTGCAAGAGGTTCACCTCTCGGAGACATCCCTCCAGTCCCACTGTTAGATGGTTGATACGGTCGACCAATGCTTCTTCCACCCTCGTCATTTCATCAATAGCCTCTCTTAGAGCGTAAACATACTTTACAAGAGAGTCTTCCGCCGTTGATGATCTCCTCCCTTGTCGGTTATTTCTTGAAGATGTTCCGCTTGTTCTGCTTGCCATTTCTGAGAAATAAACCGAAGAAAACTAAATTTTTACGAAACAGAACCTCGGACACGGCCCCGTGCTTGCTGAGCACGGCCCCGTGTCCACTTATCTGCAGGATTTTAGGCTAAGGAGTCTTGGAGTTTTAAATTATTTTTATGATTTTCAGCTGGGTTTTAAGCACAGATAATTTAAAACAGAAGTATACAACTAACTTTAAACAAGATTCCTTAGCCAATAATCTTACAAACTTATCATTAAAGGTTGGGATCATGGAGTTCCCAAGCTTTCATGGAGGAAATGTTTGAAAAAATTTGAAAGAAGAGGTAATGAATAAAAGTGGAAGGGACAAGAGGGAACCTTCTGTGACAACCCTCACTAAACCAGGTATCCGTACGACTTAATTAATGACTAATTACTGCTTAATTACTGTGCTTGCTTGAAATTACTGATGAACTGCTACTTGATTTCTGATACTTGTATATTCTTGCATCATACTTTACATACCGTCACTACATTATTTACATACTGAACTCTAGTGACAAACATGATGCACAAAAGCACAGTAGCACTATGAACGGATAACCTATTGAACATGCTGATAAAGCCAGCATCAGGCAGACACTGCCTCTAAGGCCTGTATGAGCCAGGAAGATTTTACGACACCCATAGTGAGTGTAGGGATACAAGGGTTGTAGAACTGCGTCTCTAGGAATAAGATACAATGACAGGATGTGCCTAGGACATACACTAAGCACAAAACTCAGCACTTTAATTAACATTTCAGCTTTTAGCTAACTAATAAAGTGCCACAACATGAGAAAAATATTACTAGACACTTTCCAAAGTGTCGGGAATAAGTTGTGTCACTAAAAATGGTATTAACGACACCCTAAAGCTTTGTTAAGCACTTTAACGGATTACTATCCAACCGAACAACCGGACTTTACCCGGAACATGAAAATATTGTCATTAACATTATTTGCCATTTTCTGAGCCAGTTAGGGTTCCTGAACACCCTAACACCCGCCATAAAGCACAACACACCACTAACCGGGTTAAGCACTTAACTAACCTATTTAACCTAACAATAACTAACTATTAGTTGAATTTGAACTAGAACCCCCCCCCCCCTTAGAAACCGTCCCCATCTAGGGGACATACTTAGTACACTTTTGATTATTTTATTCTTGGATGTTTAATATCTTTAAGACATAAAATCCAATGGATTATGAACATAATATTGCCTATAAGTATCAAGCTTTACACAAGAACACTTACATTCCATAACACCACACAAACTACTCTCTCCCTCTTGCTCTACCTCTCAGCCGAGATCCCCCATCCCCATCCATCATATTTTCGAGTTTGATCTTCCACTTCCAAGATCATTCAAGTGTCAAGGGTCACGCATAAGGAGTCTTGGTGCACTCGGAGCTCGAAGGACCTCATTCTCTAGCTTTTATCCACCCAATTTGCGCTTAGATTCTTCCCTAGCCTCGAGCTAGTGGTATGTTACTTAAAACACCTTCTCGAACTATTTTGAAGTGGTTAATATGTTGTGTAACGGTTAAAACTCGAAATCATACAAGATGATGCTTTAAAGTTTACTAAAAGCACTTAAAAAGATGGTTAAAAGCTCATATGATGTGTAAATGTTGTAGTAATTAAATTGTGTGGTTATTCGGACCCGATCTATGTTGTGGTAGCTCGGATCATCATTTAACCCGGGTTAGTCATGATCATGGATCATGACATAAGGTTGTTTTGAATAAAACAAGGGTTAAAGGGTGAAACTCTACCACACACGAATCATGAACTTGTGTAAAAGCGTTTTTAATTGTAAAATAGTGTTTAAAACTAGTAGATCTACGTATCTACAAGTGGTATTTTCAAAGGACCGAGTGTCAAGAAAATCATGTTTTCTAAAGACGGATCTTATGATAACTAGAATTCTTTTACACACTTGTGTAACGCAAAGTTTCGACAAAATAACTATTTTTGTAAAATTTACAAGAAGATGTAAAGACGGACTTTCTATAAAAACGGGGTTTTTACGAAACTAGATTGCTTTATATAAAGATCCGCTAAAAGTAATGGGATTTAATTCATAATTTTAGAAAACTACAAGTTCATGTGATTTATGCGATTTACATATTTATTAACTAGTTTGTTGTGTTGAATATTGTTTTGATTGAATAAGAAAACTGGTTGATTGATTTATAAAAGAAAATGATACGCTTGAAAGCGTGGCCACCCCCAGTTACAGAGGAAACTCTGGCGAAATTTTTCCAAAAACCTAACACTTAGAATTATTTTTCACCATAAGTGTTAGAAATACTTTTTGACATGTTTTCAAAATATAAGTTTCGCCACGACTTTATTTACAAGATATCGGAGGTGGGATTTTCACAAAATTAAACGTGATAAATATATATTTAGTAAATATATTTTTCACAACGCTACTTGTTAATTATTTTGTGAAGTATATAATATTATTTTTAGAGTAAAAACAATATTATCGAACGTTAACGAATCCAAAATAATACGAACGCTTTCATGATAATCGTATAAGTTACACCGGTAATTACTATTACCACTCGATCGTTAAAACGTAACTTACGCAATTTAAAGAAATGATTATGAACGCCTGTTTTTGTTAAAGTATTATTTTGGGAGAATTTTGTGAAGTAAAAATATAATATTTTTGAGAAAAATATTTATATTTTGGAATTAGAAATAAATATATATTAAGTGAGACTTAATAATATATCACGAACGCACATGTATTAAATCCCCCATCCTTGGGAAGGAAAATAATTACCAAGTATATACGGAATGTAAACACGAAATAGTTGTCTAACTATTTCCAAAAACCTAAACTATAAAGCTAAGGCACGGCCGTCCGTCTAATAGAGTGAGAACTTGTAGGTCGTTGCACAGCTGCTTGCTTTTGGAGACATACTTGGTAGAGACGCACCGTTGTGAGTTCATGTCCCCCTTTTGTCTTAACTGTTTTCAGTTTTCTAAACTGCGGGGGTGAAATGCATGTTACTTTGATTATGAATACTTTATACATGGTATGGTTAGCATAAGGAGGGTTACTATTTAGATCATGTGAATGGGTAGGCGGAAACTTGAGGTCATTAATCCTCAGGGTAGGACCGAGGGGCAGGAGCGATAGATATATTTGGGTGTAGCGAGCCCAGTCCCAGGCCCAGCATAACGGACCTCGGGATGACGTTGTACCCGGCGCATAAATCTGCTAGGTTTGAGCCTTCCTACTTGCATTTCACACATATCAATGGCCTTGCAAACCATTGGTGATCTCTTTTTCCTTATTTGCTACATACCAGGATTTTGATAAATACAAAGGTTTATTTACTCACTTACACATGAACTCGCTCAACATTATTGTTGATTTTTCAACTTACATGTATTTCAGGGAATTAAAGGATCTGGCACGGTATGGCACGTTTTCCCGCTGCACTAGTACGAGGTCATCCGGGTTTAGGGAATGTGACTCTTTCCTGGACAAGTCACAGTCCTTAAACTGTGTTTGTGTTTTGTGATGTTTAAGTTTGTTGAACAGTGTTTATGTTGTTAGGGTTTGTTCCGTTAAAACAATGTTGTTGTTTTTGAATTTTAAAACTAATTTAAATGGATGATCTTGCATGGTTTTTATTTTCATATAGCTTTGTTATGATTAAGCTATGGTATTAAAAAGTCACACCAAATTAACCACGCTTCCGCAAAGCCAGGGTGTGACACCTTCTTTTAGAACTTACCTAGGATGGTATAAGTGAAGATCCCAGGAATCTCTGTCTTTTGAAGTGGTAAAAAATGAGCAGAAATCAGGCTGCATTTAAAGAAAACGACAGCGCACTGGACACGGCCTCGTGTTGGTTGGACACGGCCCCGTGTGCAGATGAAATCCTGACACATTTTGTCCGTATTCTGACAAAATCAACAGAGAATCTTTTGGGTGAGCACGGGGGCGTGTTGACCTGGACACGGCCCCGTGTCTGGAAGCTGTCTTATGGAATCTCTTTAATTCTAAGAAACTTATTGATATCGGGTGGTTCCTTACTGGTTGGAACAACCCCAAAGTGCCTAAGGTACCTTAATTGTCCTAGACTAAGGCGAGAACGCAAGAGGTTGTCGGTGAGGGTAATTCCTATTTTTATTCTAGGTGGACAAGTCCAACCCTTTCCCGGGCTCTCGTTAAAGAAGGTATATGCCGAATCGCTCAGGTCTATGTATGCACCGAACGAAGTCGATGGAGAGTCCTTCACGGCACAATCGGCACAGGGACGACTATCGTCCAAGTCTTCGCTAGGTATGAAGGTATTTTTGGAAGCAACGAGGTTGTTGGAATGCGATCCCAACATTTCTTCATGGTCATCGTCTTGGGGTGGATCAATGAAATCCTTCCTAAGCTCTTTTGACCAATTTAAAATTAGATCTTCTAGTTGAAATAACTCGTCAAGGAGCATTTCTCCTAGAATATCTGGCTGGGCGCATTCGAGGGAGAGATAGTGATTATTTTCACTTTCGCCCCTCTTAAGGTTATAAGGAGTCAGTGGGTCTATGTAGTGGGGCTTATAATTTAGAAAGTAACATTGTAATTCATTATGTTCGCCTCCACATAATTGACACCACGTACCATAAGAGTGCCGAAAGTAAAAAGAATTACCATCACTCATGTTTGTGTCAGAAATTACCAACCGCCGGGATCTAACGGTTCCGTTTTCAGTAAGTGAATCTTGGGCACGGGGGCGTGTTGAGTGAGCACGGCCCCGTGTTCAGCTTACTGTCTGACTTAAAACAAGATTGCCAGTTCCAATGATTGGGCACGGGGGCGTGTTCAGTAGGCACGGCCCGTGCTGAGCTCTGCAGAAGCTGAAAAATTAAGAAAATCCTAAAAAATAAAAAAGAAAAATAAAAATATGATTAGGCCGTTGATTCCTAACTTTCTTAAAATCCTTGTGTCCCCGGCAACGGCGCCAAAAACTTGATGCGTGTCAGTGTGTATATGTTTTAGATGTATATTTTAAGCCCTTTTTACACTTTTAGCCAACTAACACTAAACACACATATGGGCAAGTGCACCCATCGTGGACGTAGTATAGTGTTGATAAGATACCGAGGTCGTCCAAGGACACAAGAGCTTTTAGTACCGGTTTATCCTCAACGTCTAACCAAATCAAAATGTTAGAAAAGATTTTTTTTAACTAAGAAAATAAAAACTAACTAAATGCTGAAAAATAAAAATAAAAATAAAAACAGATAGACAAGATGAATCACTTGGATCCGACTCGTGTATTAGTATAACCTTTGATTATTTTCGCACTTTTGCACTTATTTAAGAGATTATCTTAGTTTGAGTCAGCAAGGATACAATCCTAAAGGGTCTGATTATTGATGTGACAACCCTCACTAAACCAGGTATCCGTACGACTTAATTAATTATTAATTGCTGCTTAATTACTGTGCTTAACTGAAATTGCTGACGAACTGCTACTTGATTTCTAGTACTTGTATATTCCTGCATCATACTTTGACTTCCGTGACTACATTATTTACAAGTTGAACCTTAGTGACAAACATGATGCACTAAAGCACAGTAGCATTAGAACGGATAACCTATTGAACATGCTGATAAAGCCAGCATCAGGCAGACACTGCCTCTAAGGGCCTGTATGAGCCAGAAATATTTTACTACACCCATAGTGAGTGTAGGGATACAAGGGTTGTAGAACTGCGTTTCTAGGAATAAAATATAATGACTGGATGTGCCTAAAACGTACTCTAAGCACGAAACACAGCACATTTATTTACATACTAGCTTCTGGCTAACTGATAAAGTGCCAAAACATGGGGAAGTATTCCTGACACTTTTACAAATAAATAGTGTCATTAAAAATATTATTTACGACGCTTAAAAGCTTACTTAAGCACTTTAACGGATTACTATCCAAACGAACAACCGGACTATACCCGGAACATAAAATATTGCCAAAAATATTATTGATCTTTTTCTGAGCCAGTTAGGGTCCCTGATTACCCTAACACCCGCGTTAAAGCGCAACACTTAACTAACCGAGTTAACCCCTATCTAACTTGGTTTATAGTAACTAATCTCTAACTATATGATTGAAATCGAACCAAATGACCCCCCCCCCCCTGGCCGATCGGTCACATTGTGACCAAGTGAAGTACCATCTTGATTATTATATTATGTGATGTCTCATATCTTGAAGACATGAAAACCAATGGATTAAGATCTTTGAATTGTCTATAAATACTACACTAAACACAAGAGTTCTTATCACTTCACAACATCAACCAAAATCACTCTCTCTCTCCCTCCAAGAGCTCTTGGCCGAAACCCCCACCCTCTACACATCCATTTTCGATCTTGTTCAATTCATTCCAAGCACACGCAAGTGTTCAAGGTCACGTATTAGGAGTCTTGGAGCAAACGGGAGCAGAAGGACCTCGTTACCTTGCTTTTATCCATCACATTTTCGCCTAGATTCTTCCCTAGCCCCGAGCTAGAGGTATAATGCTTAAAACTCATTCTTGAACATATCTAAAGTGGTTAATAAGAATTGTAACGGTTAAAAAGTCGGAAACTTATCTTTTGAATCTTTAAAGTTTACTAAAACATGAATCTTGTTGGTTAAAAGATCATAAGTTGTGTAAAAGTTGTAGTGTTCAAATATGGTGATTATTTAGGCCCGATCTACGTTGTGGTGGCTCGGATCATCGTTTAACCCGACTTTGTTAAGATCATAAATCTTGACATAAGCTTGTTTCTATCGGTACAAGGGTTAAAAGGTGAAACTCTACCACACGAGAAACATGAACTTGTGTAAAAGTGTTTTTACTTGTAAAATAGTGTTTAAAACTAGCGGATCTACGTATGTACAAGTGGTATTTTCGTAGAACCAAGTGTCGAGAAAATCATGTTTTATAAAAGTCGGATGACACACTAACGAATATGATATTACAAACCACAAGTGTATAAACACTTGTGAAATGAAAAGTTTCGACAAAATAACAATCTTTGAGAAAGATGACGGGAAGTTGTAAAGGATGATTTATTCTAAAAACGAGGTTTTTATGATAATAAGTTATTTTACACATAGATCCACAAAATATAACGGGATCTACACTATAGTTTTCGGAAAAACCACAAGTTCATGAGATTATGCGATTTACATACTTGTCGACTAGTTTGATGTGTCGGAAATTGATTGATTGATTTAAAGAAGTGTTGAAGTGATTTTGTAAAAGAAAATGATACGCTAGAAAGCGTGGCCACCTCCAGTTACAGAGGAAACTCTGGCGAAATTTTTCTAAAACCTAACACTTAGATTTATTTACAAAGTGTTAGAATTAATTTGATATGTTTTCAAATTATATTTCGCCACGACTTTATTTACAAATATTCGGAGGTGGGATTTTCACAAAACTAAACGTGATAAGTATATATTTGGTAAATATATTTTTCACAACACTGTTTATGATTATTTTGTGAAAGTACATAAATATTATTTTTAGAGTGAAAATAATATTTCGAACGATAACAGCTCCAAAATAATACAAACGCTTACACGACAAACATATAAGTTACACCGGTAATTATTATTACCACTTAATCGTTAAAACGTAACTTTCGCATCATACGAAAATATTCATGAACGCGTATTTTGTCGACGCACTATTTGGGAATATTATGTGAAGTGAAAATATAATATTTTCGAGAAAAATATTTATATTTTGAAAGTAGAAGTAAAAATATATTAAGTGGGACTTAATGATATAATACGAATACACATGTATTAAATCCCCCATCCTTGGGAAGGAGATTAACTACCAAGTACATGCAAAATATAAACACGAAATAGTTGTCTAACTATTTCCCAAAAACTTAAACTATAAAGCTAAGGCACGGCCATCCGTCTAATAGAATTAGCACATGTAGGTCGTTGCACAGCTGCCTGACATTCGGAGTACTTGGTATAGCGACGCACTGACTGTGAGTTCATGTCCCCCTTTTCTCTTAACTGTTTTCAGTTTTCTAAACTGCGGGGGTGAAATACATGTTACAATGTTTATGATTACTTTTTACATGGTATGGTTAGCGTAAGGAGGGTTACTTCTTAGATCATGTGAGTGGGTAGGCGGAAACTTGAGGCCATTAATCCTCATGGTAGGACCGAGGGACAGGAGCGGTAGATCTATCTGGGTGTAGCGAGCCCAGCCCCAGGTCCAGCATAACGGACCTCGGGGTGACTTAGTGCCCGACGCATAAATCCGCTAGGTTTGAGTCTTCCTACTTGCACTTCACACATATCAATGGCCTTGCAAACCATTGGTGATCTCTTTTTCCTTATTTGCTACATACCAGGGTTCTTGATAAATACAAAGGTTTATTTACTCACTTTCGCATGAACTCGCTCAACATTATTGTTGATTTTTCAACTTACATGTATTTCAGGGAATTAAAGATCTGGCATGGTATGGCATGTTTTTCCCGCTGCATTAGTCACCGAGGTCATCCAGGGTTCGGGGAATGTGACTCTTTCCTGGACAAGTCACAGTCCTTGAATCATGTTTATGTTAAGATTGAATTTGTAATGTTTGGTGAACAAGTTTATGGTTGTTAGGGTGTTATCCCGTTAAGACAATGTTATGGTATTTTTATTTTAATGGATGATCTTGCATATTTTTAAATTCATATAGCTTTGTTATGATTAAGCTATGGTATTAAGAAGTCACACTAAATTAACCACGCTTCCGCAAAGCCAGGGTGTGACAGCTTGGTATCAGAGCTCTGATCATAGCGAACTAGGATTCCTTCTCGAGTCTAGACTATGATCACTAGGGCTCTCACGAAAACATTTTTACTGCATACCACTTAAGTCCAGATCCAAAACCTTTTTATAAACAAATGTTGAACGCATTTTATTTATTTTTTTAGGCTCAGTCTGGAAGGCTGAGGCTCGGTCTGGGAGACTGAGGCTCGGTCTGGGAGGCCGAGGCTCGATCTAATGGATCGAGGTAGTTGTCTAGTGGGACTAGGGAGTCAGTCTGGGAGGCTGGGAGAATTGACTAGTGGGACTAGGGAGTCAGTCTGGGAGGCTGGGAGAATTGACTAGTGGGACTAGGGAGTCAGTCTGAGAGACTGGGAGGCTAGTGGGACTAGGAAGAGCAGTCTGGGAGGCTGGGAAAATTGGCTAGTGGGACTAGGAAAGGCAGTCTGGGAGGCTGGGAAGCTAGTGGGACTAGGAGAATTATGTGATATTTTACTTGGTGACTTATGTGAATACCTGATTGTATGACTGATTATTTGTGCATATTTGTGTTTGTGTTACAGACACATGGACTCACCAGGCACTGGTGACTCGGACACCACCGGACCCCTACCTATCGTATCTGATGACCTCCCATCTTCGGAGAATGAGGTGCATACATCTGATTCCACCAGCACAGATGACGACGACTTCCAGCCCTTCGCACTACCCGAGGGTGCTGATGAGCCTACGGATGGCCCCCCTGCTGAGTACTTACCCCTAGTTGTGATTCCGGCTCCTATTCCTTTAGCCGTCTATCCCGCATATGACTTACTACTCGACGCCGAGGCTGACGGCGACATTGATCTATTTGAGGACGAGCCTATTGAGGATGAGATTCCGGATGCAGCCCTTCTTCCCGCTGGCGATCTTCTAATGATCGCTGACGCCCCTGCTGAGGACTCACCCGCACATTCACCGGTCCCAGACTCCTTTGAGTCTGTGGCTTCCGCACCTTCTCACGAGGTGAGCGCACAGCACTTTGCACACGATTCGGATCCTGACCAGGCATCCTCTGCTGCACCTATTCCGAGCTTTGCATTTGGGCATGACGATATAGAGGATTCTGATCCCATTTTTCCTCCGGGGTTCGACCCGGATCATGATATCGAGTTTATCCCGATGGACCAGCTCATGGAGGATCCCGCTGATCCAGTTGACCCTATTGATCCTGAGTTCGACTTTGATATGGCTTTTGATGACCATGAGCCTGCCTTGGCTCCTGAGCAGGCAGCTGCTCTAGATCCTATGCCCGAGCATGACCCCGTACATGCTGGCATCCCAGTTGAGCCCGTTTTAGCTGACCCACCTGTTGGTGATCTTCCTGTAGATGTTCCTTTGGGGGAGCAGGTCATTGCCGCCGATCATGTTGATCCACTTTTTGTTGCTGATATACCGGTTGACCATCCTGTTGCACCAGTTGACCCTGTCATTGTTCCTCCATTTGATCCCATTCCACTCGAGCCTGAGCACGCACTATTTGCTGACCACATGGATCCACCCGATGAGGATGCTCAGCACGGTTGGATACCCGCTGATGAGGACGTTCCACCCTTGCCCCCTCAGATCCCTGTTACACGACCTGTTGATTTCACTTTTCAGGTTCCTCAGTTTGTACCTCCAGCGAGGCCTGGAGAGGGCTCTTCAGCCCATCCTTTTGGGCACGTACCGATGTCTATTCCCTTTATGCCCCAGATGTCATCTGTTCCACCCTCTACTTCACCGTTTCATGTGGCACCGTTTGACCCCTCTAGTGAGCCTTTGCTTTGGTCGACACCACCAGCCATGCCACCTACTGATCCATACCATCCGTTTCATGTGGGACACACTATAGAGGACGTTTTGATGTCCTTCGTTCATCAGCATGAGTCACACACGCAGCGTCTCCAGGAGCTCGAGAGAGCTCAGCTGCCACCATGTTCATGCCATGGTCAGATACACTCTCCTCTTCAGCCATGTCGATCATTACCCCCAGATTTTGCTGCTCGTCTCTTTACACTAGAGCAGCAGGTTGCCTCTGTCATTCGCACTCAGCAGGCTATGGAGGAGGACTGGCTTCAGCTACGCCGCTTGCTTTACCCTTACTTTCCCCCTCCTCCGCTGCCATCTGTATAGAGCTCATCAGTACTGCTTGTGTAGACGTTGGTGAGAGGACCGCGATTGCTTTTGGTTGCATAGCATTTTGGAGACTACATGATGATACTGATTTTTGACACATACTTGATGTATTTGATGTATTTGACACTGATTTGATATAGCTTTTGGACAGGGGTGATGTAGCCCCTAGTTGATTGATGATTGTATGACACAGTGATGTACTGATACACTTACGTTGTGGTCTCGATATATATGGCAATCGCAATATTCTCATCATATTTAATTCGCTTGATTGCTTATTTACATTTTTATGACATGGGATGTTGTGTGTATATTTTTATGACATGGGATGTTGTGTGTATAATATTTGTGACATGGGATGTTGTGTGATTAGTATTTGTGAAGTATTGATAACATGAGATGTTATGTGCTAATACTATTACTATATACGTACGCGTTACTATGGCCTGACCGACGTAAACACATCTTTAGAAGATGCCGCCAAGACGTCAACAACAGCAAATGCCTACGACTCAGGAAGAATTACAGCAAGTCATTGCCGCCGCCATTGCTCAATATGCTGCCTCTCAAGGAGGAATGAGTGGAAGCAACTCTGGCAACACTGGCAACAACAACAATCCACCTCATGGGTGCACTTACAAACAGTTCTTGGACTGCAAGCCCGTGAACTTTGATGGCACAGGAGGTGCTGTCGCTTTTGTCCGCTGGGCTGAGAAAACAGAATCCGTTCTTCGCATGAGCAAATGCGCATTGGATCAGCAAGTCACTTACATCTCTGGGCTATTTTTGGATGGAGCCCTATCATGGTGGAATCTACAAGTCCAGACACTTGGCGAAGCTGCTGCTTACGCGCTGACTTGGGTTGAACTGAAGGAACTCATGCGCAAGAAGTACTGTTCCCGCGCTGAAATTCAGAGATTGGAGACCGAGTTTTGGCATCTAAAAATGGAAGGTTCAAAGATAGCTGAGTACGTCCAAAGATTCCACGACTTGTCGCATGTGGTACCCTACATGGTCACACCTGAGTTCAAGAGAATTGAACGCTTCATTTGGGGATTAGCTCCTCAAATCATCAGCATGGTGACCTCCTCCAAACCTGCAACTATCACTGAAGCCATTGATTTGAGTGTGGCTCTCACCGAGGAGGCAATTCGTTTAAACAAGTTTGATGAAGTGGAGCCTAAGAAGAAGGAGACTCATGTGGAGTCATCTGGAGGAAACAAGAGGAAGTTTTCAAACTTCAAGCAGGGCACCGGGGTGGTGGTTAAGAAAGGAGAGCAGAATGCGCCAGCTCAGGATACAGTTGGTAGGAAGAAAGGAAAGGGATATATGGGTGCACAACCCAAGTGTAACTCATGCCAACGACATCACTCTGGTCGTTGCAGGCTAAGAGTTTGTGAATCATGTGGGAAGACTGGTCATACGAAGGATTTTTGTTGGGCTAGTGCTGGCCGGGGAGGCCAGGGAGGATCTGGGAATAGGAATAACCGTGGTGGTAATGGGAACCGCCCCCATGGAAACCATGGAGGTGATGGAAATCGGATCAATCATGCAAACCAAGCGGGCGCCATGAATCGAAATCAGGGAAACAATCAAGCAGGAAACAATGGTGGGAACGGGCAGAGGCCCGGATGTTTCAACTGCGGTGATGTTGGGCATTACAAGAGGAATTGCCCGGAATTGAACCAAGCCCGCGGAAGGGTTTTCAACATAGAAGCAAGGGAAGCGCGCCAGGATCCCAATGCTGTCACTGGTACGTTCCCTGTAAACCAACGCTATGCATCCGTTTTATTTGATACTGGCGCCGATTATAGCTTCGTGTCGTTAGAATTTAAGAATATGCTTGGTTTAGCCGCTAGTAAGTTAGATATTCCGTACTCGATCGAATTAGCGAATGGGAAGTTAGTAGAAGCTAATGAGGTGATTCAAGGTTGCGTAATCGAGTTGGGAGAGCGCGAGTTCGCTCTAGATCTACTACCAATCCAGTTGGGAAGCTTCGACGTGGTAGTAGGGATGGATTGGTTATCGAGTAACAAGGCCGAGATAGTTTGTCATGAGAAGGTCGTTCGTATCCCGACCGATGATGGAGAGACCATTATTGTTCACGGAGAGAAGCGTGAGACGCCGTTGAGGATTATTAGCTGCCTGAAGGCAAGAAAGTGTTTGCAGAAGGGATGTGCTGCCTTTCTGGCACACATTGTAGACAAGAAGGCTGCTGAGCCAAAGATCGAAGACATCCCTGTCGTGAGGGAATACCCAGAAGTCTTTCCAGAAGATTTGCCTGGATTGCCGCCTCAGAGGCAAGTGGAGTTTCGCATTGACTTAGTTCCAGGCGCCGTGCCTGTGGCTAAGGCACCCTACAGACTTGCTCCGTCTGAGATGCAGGAACTGTCAACACAACTTCAAGAGTTGTTAGACAAGGGATTTATCCGACCGAGCTTCTCGCCTTGGGGAGCTCCAGTTTTGTTCGTCAAGAAGAAGGACGGTAGTTTCCGTATGTGTATTGACTATAGAGAGTTGAACAAGCTGACGATCAAGAACAGGTATCCCCTGCCAAGAATCGATGATCTGTTTGACCAACTACAAGGTTCAAGCTTTTATTCAAAGATCGATCTTCGATCTGGATACCATCAGCTACAGATACAGGAGGAAAGTATCCCAAAGACAGCCTTCAGAACTCGATATGGACACTACGAGTTTCTCGTTATGCCGTTTGGTTTGACAAACGCACCTGCAGTGTTCATGGATTTGATGAACCGAGTTTGTAAGCCGTACTTGGATAAGTTCGTGATTGTATTCATCGATGATATTTTGATTTATTCAAAGACGAAGGCTGAGCACGAACAGCATTTAAGAGCCATTCTGGAACTGCTAAAGAAGGAACAGTTGTACGCCAAGTTCTCTAAGTGCGAGTTTTGGCTAAGAGAAGTGCAATTCCTTGGGCACGTGGTAAACGGAGATGGAATCCACGTGGATCCCACCAAGATCGAGGCGATCAAAGATTGGGAAACACCAAAGACGCCAACCGAGATCCGGCAATTCTTGGGTTTTGCTGGCTATTACCGAAGGTTCATCGAGAATTTTTCAAAGATTGCTCAACCATTGACGCTCCTCACTCAGAAGGATAAGAAGTTTGATTGGTGAATCAAACAGGAGGAAGCATTTCAGATATTGAAGGATAAGCTTTGCAACGCGCCAATCTTAGCTCTACCGGAAGGTACAGATGATTTTGTGGTATACTGCGACACATCGCGTCAAGGATTGGGTTGTGTGTTGATGCAACGCCAAAAGGTTATTGCCTACGCGTCACGCCAACTGAAAGTACATGAAAAGAACTATACCACACATGATTTGGAGTTAGGCGCAGTAGTTTTTGCTTTAAAGATCTGGAGACACTACCTTTATGGTACGAAGTGCACAATTTTCACAGATCACAAGAGCCTCCAACACATATTCAACCAGAAGGAGTTGAATATGAGGCAAAAACGATGGGTAGAACTGTTGAATGACTACGACTGCGAGATTAAGTATCATCCAGGGAAGGCGAATGTGGTCGCCGATGCCCTAAGTCGAAAAGAGAGGATCAAGCCCATAAGGGTTAGGGCTTTGGAAATGATTATTCAGACCGATCTTTCTTTGCGCATTCGTGCCGCGCAGAAAGAAGCTCTCAAGGAAAGAAACCTTGAAGAAGAATATCTCCGTGGGATGGAGAAGTTATTGGTACCAAACAGGGAAGGAACATTGTGTTTTGAGAAAAGGATTTGGGTTCCTCTGTTTGGTGGTTTAAGGAAGGTTATTTTCGATTAAGCTCACAAATCACGGTACTCTATCCACCCTGGAGCGGATAAGATGTACCAGGATCTTAAAGATTACTATTGGTGGCCTAGGATGAAAGGCGATGTTGCTGTTTATGTGAGCAAATGTTTAACTTGCGCCAAGGTTAAGGCGGAATACCAGAAGCCTTCGGGACTTCTGCAGCAACCAGAGATTCCCAAGTGGAAGTGGGAACAAATCTCTATGGATTTTATTACGAAGTTGCCAAGAACGCCAAGAGGCAATGACACTATTTGGGTAATAGTGGATCGCTTAACGAAGTCAGCACACTTCCTACCTATCCGAGAGAAGGATAATACGAGCAAACTGGCTGAAACTTACATGAGAGAGATTGTTACACGCCATGGAGTACCTCTCTCGATTATCTCTGATAGAGATGGAAGGTTCGTGTCAAGGATATGGCAATCCTTCCAGGAAGCTTTTGGCTCAAAGTTGAATCTGAGCACTGCGTTTCACCCACAGACCGACGGTCAAAGCGAGCGGACGATTCAGACATTGGAGGACATGCTGAGAGCATGTGTTATGGATTTGGGCGGTAGCTGGGATAAACATTTGCCTCTGGTTGAGTTTTCATATAACAACAGCTACCACACCAGTATTGGTGCCGCGCCATTCGAAGCTTTATATGGGCGCAAGTGCAGATCGCCGCTCTGTTGGGCTGACGCAGGTGATAGACAGTTGGTAGGTCCTGAAATGGTACAGGAAACCTCAGACAAGATCGCACAAATCCGAGATCGCATCAGTGCGGCTCGTGACCGGCAGAAAGCCTACGCAGATCGAAGCAGGAAACCTCTAGAGTTTGAGGTTGGTGAGATGGTTTTGTTGAAGGTATCACCCTGGAAGGGTGTGGCATGCTTTGGGAAACGTGGAAAGTTGAACCCGAGGTATATTGGACCATTCAAGATCTTGGAGAGAATCGGGTTAGTAGCATACAAGTTGGACCTACCTGCCGAACTAAATGGTGTTCACGATACATTTCATGTATCCAATCTGAAGAAAAGTCCAACTCAAGATACCGTTGCCATTCCTACCGACGAAATTCATCTTGACGACACGCTCCATTTCGTTGAAGAACCTGTTGAGGTCACGGATTGGAAAGTTAACAAGACCCGCCGGAGCAGTGTCAAGCTCGTCAAAGTTCGTTGGAATGCTAGACATGGTCCTGAATTCACCTGGGAGCGTGAGGACCGAATGAAAGAGAAATACCCCCACTTATTTCCTGAGAACCCTACTTCTACAAGCAGAGCTTAAAATTTCGGGACGAAATTTTTCTAACAGGGGGAGAATGTGACAACCCTCACTAAACCAGGTATCCGTACGACTTAATTAATTATTAATTGCTGCTTAATTACTGTGCTTAACTGAAATTGCTGACGAACTGCTACTTGATTTCTAGTACTTGTATATTCCTGCATCATACTTTGATTTCCGTCACTACATTATTTACAAGTTGAACCTTAGTGACAAATATGATGCACTAAAGCACAGTAGCATTAGAACGGATAACCTATTGAACATGCTGATAAAGCCAGCATCAGGCAGACACTGCCTCTAAGGGCCTGTATGAGCCAGAAATATTTTACTACACCCATAGTGAGTGTAGGGATACAAGGGTTGTAGAACTGCGTCTCTAGGAATAAAATATAATGACTGGATGTGCCTAAAACGTACTCTAAGCACGAAACACAGCACATTTATTTACATACTAGCTTTTGGCTAACTGATAAAGTGCCAAAACATGGGGAAGTATTCCTGAAACTTTTACAAATAAATAGTGTCACTAAAAATATTATTTACGACGCTTAAAAGCTTACTTAAGCACTTTAACGGATTACTATCCAAACGAACAACCGGACTATACCCGGAACATAAAATATTGCCAAAAATATTATTGATCTTTTTCTGAGCCAGTTAGGGTCCCTGATTACCCTAACACCCGCGTTAAAGCGCAACACTTAACTAACCGAGTTAACCCCTATCTAACTTGGTTTATAGTAACTAATCTCTAACTATATGATTGAAATCGAACCAAATGACCCCCCCCCCCTTGGCCGATCGGTCACATTGTGACCAAGTGAAGTACCATCTTGATTATTATATTATGTGATGTCTCATAAGACATGAAAACCAATGGATTAAGATCTTTGAATTGTCTATAAATACTACACTAAACACAAGAGTTCTTATCACTTCACAACATCAACCAAAATCACTCTCTCTCTCCCTCCAAGAGCTCTCGGCCGAAACCCCCACCCTCTACACATCCATTTTCGATCTTGTTCAATTCATTCCAAGCACACGCAAGTGTTCAAGGTCACGTATTAGGAGTCTTGGAGCAAACAGGAGCAGAAGGACCTCGTTACCTTGCTTTTATCCATCACATTTTCGCCTAGATTCTTCCCTAGCCCCGAGCTAGAGGTATAATGCTTAAAACTCATTCTTGAACATATCTAAAGTGGTTAATAAGAATTGTAACGGTTAAAAAGTCGGAAACTTATCTTTTGAATCTTTAAAGTTTACTAAAACATGAATCTTGTTGGTTAAAAGATCATAAGTTGTGTAAAAGTTGTAGTGTTCAAATATGGTGATTATTTAGGCCCGATCTACGTTGTGGTGGCTCGGATCATCGTTTAACCCGACTTTGTTAAGATCATAAATCTTGACATAAGCTTGTTTCTATCGGTACAAGGGTTAAAAGGTGAAACTCTACCACACGAGAAACATGAACTTGTGTAAAAGTGTTTTTACTTGTAAAATAGTGTTTAAAACTAGCGGATCTACGTATGTACAAGTGGTATTTTCGTAGAACCAAGTGTCGAGAAAATCATGTTTTATAAAAGTCGGATGACACACTAACGAATATGATATTACAAACCACAAGTGTATAAACACTTGTGAAATGAAAAGTTTCGACAAAATAACAATCTTTGAGAAAGATGACGGGAAGTTGTAAAGGATGATTTATTCTAAAAATGAGGTTTTTACGATAATAAGTTATTTTACACATAGATCCACAAAATATAACGGGATCTACACTATAGTTTTCGGAAAAACCACAAGTTCATGAGATTATGCGATTTACATACTTGTCGACTAGTTTGATGTGTCGGAAATTGATTGATTGATTTAAAGAAGTGTTGAAGTGATTTTGTAAAAGAAAATGATACGCTAGAAAGCGTGGCCACCTCCAGTTACAGAGGAAACTCTGGCGAAATTTTTCTAAAAACCTAACACTTAGAGTTATTTACAAAGTGTTAGAATTAATTTGATATGTTTTCAAATTATATTTCGCCACGACTTTATTTACAAATATTCGGAGGTGGGATTTTCACAAAACTAAACGTGATAAGTATATATTTGGTAAATATATTTTTCACAACACTGTTTATGATTATTTTGTGAAAGTACATAAATATTATTTTTAGAGTGAAAATAATATTTCGAACGATAACAGCTCCAAAATAATACAAACGCTTACACGACAAACATATAAGTTACACCGGTAATTATTATTACCACTTAATCGTTAAAACGTAACTTACGCATCATACGAAAATATTCATGAACGCGTATTTTGTCGACGCACTATTTGGGAATATTATGTGAAGTGAAAATATAATATTTTCGAGAAAAATATTTATATTTTGAAAGTAGAAGTAAAAATATATTAAGTGGGACTTAATGATATAATACGAATACACATGTATTAAATCCCCCATCCTTGGGAAGGAGATTAACTACCAAGTACATGCAAAATATAAACACGAAATAGTTGTCTAACTATTTCCCAAAAACTTAAACTATAAAGCTAAGGCACGGCCATCCGTCTAATAGAATTAGCACATGTAGGTCGTTGCACAGCTGCCTGACATTCGGAGTACTTGGTATAGCGACGCACTGACTGTGAGTTCATGTCCCCCTTTTCTCTTAACTGTTTTCAGTTTTCTAAACTGCGGGGGTGAAATACATGTTACAATGTTTATGATTACTTTTTACATGGTATGGTTAGCGTAAGGAGGGTTACTTCTTAGATCATGTGAGTGGGTAGGCGGAAACTTGAGGCCATTAATCCTCATGGTAGGACCGAGGGACAGGAGCGGTAGATCTATCTGGGTGTAGCGAGCCCAGCCCCAGGTCCAGCATAACGGACCTCGGGGTGACTTAGTGCCCGACGCATAAATCCGCTAGGTTTGAGTCTTCCTACTTGCACTTCACACATATCAATGGCCTTGCAAACCATTGGTGATCTCTTTTTCCTTATTTGCTACATACCAGGGTTCTTGATAAATACAAAGGTTTATTTACTCACTTTCGCATGAACTCGCTCAACATTATTGTTGATTTTTCAACTTACATGTATTTCAGGGAATTAAAGATCTGGCACGGTATGGCATGTTTTTCCCGCTCCATTAGTCACCGAGGTCATCCAGGGTTCGGGGAATGTGACTCTTTCCTGGACAAGTCACAGTCCTTGAATCATGTTTATGTTAAGATTGAATTTGTAATGTTTGGTGAACAAGTTTATGGTTGTTAGGGTGTTATCCCGTTAAGACAATGTTATGGTATTTTTATTTTAATGGATGATCTTGCATGTTTTTAAATTCATATAGCTTTGTTATGATTAATCTATGGTAATAAGAAGTCACACCAAATTAACCACGCTTCCGCAAAGCCAGGGTGTGACAATTGAAAGATAATGAATTAAGTTATTAATGCAAATTATGGTAGGCCTCTCTTTTGGAGGTGACGTTACCCTCGACTAAGTAGTCTGAGTCAGCAGGGATACAGTCCTAAATAGCTGGGTTATAGTATTAATAGTAGTTAACTTATGAGGGGGTCAAAGAGTTTGGATCCCCGCCATCCAATACCTATGGGCATTGAAGGAGATCCTACTAAATTTGACCCAGGTCCCTTGCAGGACATCTAAACGCTGAACAAGGGCAAGACCCTTACCAAACCGTTCCCTTAACCCCCGACCAGGTAGCCAACATACCTCCATATAGACCGTGGAGATATGAATGGTGAAAATCTTTTATTTTATATAGACAGTAAAATAATGCCAAGACACCACGGACAAACGATAAGGAAGAATCACCTTCAACATAAGCAACTAGTTATTAAAGTCATTAATACAAAACCAAATAAAAAGTGCAAAAGATTAAAAATAAAAAGTATTATACTAAACACTTGTCTTCACCAAGTGATGTAAGAGACTTAGGCAAACATGGCCTTGATTGTCAAGAACTCTTACGATCAATCTTGGATCCCGAGATGACTCACACACTCTATGATGGACAATGGATGATGGTGGTGGATGATGGTGTTATGGTGGTGGATGAAGTGTGAGAGAGGTGGTGTGCCAAGGGATGAGTTGCAATGAAACTAAGCACTCCTATTTATAGGCTGAACAGAAGCCTGGGCACGGCCCCGTGTCCGTTGCACACGGCCCCGTGCCCGTCTGACAATCTCTCTCTTCATTAATTGTAATTCGCAATTACAATTAATGCGCCTGCAGTACTTTCGCCACGCCCCCGTGTTCACTGGGCACGGCCCCGTGGTGTGCAATGGAAGCTTCTATAGGTTTGTCTTTTCTGCTGCTTCTTGGGCACGGCCCCGTGCTGGCTGAGCACGGGGCGTGTTCAGTCTCCTGCCTTCTCTGTTTTGCTTGGGAGGATGCTGTCGAGGGGTCGGGCAATCCACTTATGTTCCTTTTCTTGTATTTATGTTAGATTTAGCTGCCTTTTTGCTTCTTTTGTTAATTTGAGCTCATTTAATCCAGAAAATACAAAAGGAAGACAAAAACACTCTTTTTCCAACATTAGTACTTAAAAAGGGTTAATTTTATGCCTCATTTGATGTAATTTATATGTTGCATTTTACACACATCATGGTGCTTTGCCTATCAAAAACCCTTGCTAGAAATCACGCACATTCTTTAATATAAATTGATCAAGCACACTATGTTGATCGCCTAACAAGAGCTTTTACAGAATTCACGATCATTTGTTTACACTTTTACAACACGTCTTTTTTATTTAATTCGTACGCTTTGCATGAAATTTGTTAATTGAATTTGATCCAAACACAACACATACATACATACAAGTGTCGGATATGAGATATCCGATTATCAATCTATTAACGTTGCTAACGAGGTTCGATCAAAAGAGTTACACTTTGGACAACAAACAAGTAATAATACTAAAGAGTTAAATATTATGTTCACGAAATGCAGTTTAAATACTATGTTCACGAAATGCGGTTTAGCGAAAATTGGATATTTGTTATGAATATATTTATTATTAATGTGGTTATCAACACCTAAAATAGATTAGGCTTGTTCCACAAGTTTTCCTCAATTATATATAGTCTTTGTATCTCTTGTAATATACATCTCAATCAATGAAATATCAAATCTTTTCTCCCTCTATTATTCTTTTATTTCTTCTTCTATTGGTTGCTATTAGGCTAGTTTCACAACACGTTATCAGCACGAATTGATTTTGAACTTGGATCTCGTTATCACAAGCTTTAATTCTCTCTAATGGGTCATCAACATCATCGTCGGTAAAGGTACGGTTTAATCATTCATGATTTAATATCGATTTTAATCATTCATAATCTAATATCGACGTGTTATCTTTTGTGTGTTTGTTACCATTGTTGGATAATATTAATGGTGGTGGGATGGTGGTTTTTCACAAGATTTAAATTACTTTTGTTTTGAGATTTAACTAATGAGTTACCACATGAGATAAGATATAATAATCATTAGTTTTCATTATAATCGATAATTTCTAAATCAAAGAGTTTTTTTTTTAAATGTTAATATAATAAATAAATGGTATATCTTTTAAATAATGTGCACCTTAATCGACTTTTTTTTTTCGAATACCATAGATCGATTAGATCTGTGTATGTTTAAATGGTTTTATACTTATGTTTAAATGGTTTCATACATGTTTGAGGGGATGATAACTGTATTTTTGGTAATATTTAACAAATAAGGAAAATGGAATCATCTGCATGAATTTTTGGATAGCCACTCGGTTAAACAATTCAAGTTTTGAATTTACAAAATATAATATTTATTACTTGATAAGGCTATACGGTATGGTCATCACCCTTATGATCATCATGGCCCTCCACATCAGCGTCATGTCACCTACTTCTAATCCATAATCCAAAACCACTACCTTAAGGGTGTGGTCATGACTCAAACCACTATTATCTTACTTTAATTTATTTTTGTGAAAAAGAAAGAAAATATTGAATAAGGAAAGGAGGCCAATGGTTGTCATAGTTTAATGCATGGGAATCATAGTGGATGAGACAAGGGGGTGATGTAGCAATCCATTAATGGTCCTGCGTGACAATTAATGACCCAACCATGCCCCTCACACCCTATAGGCTAAGTATAAGCTTTTCATTTAAAAACAATTTAAGGATTTTATTGAATCATGTAAAACCAATTGTATTAAGATATTAATATATTAGGTGATAATGATTGTTTATTGCTATGTATACATTTTATTAGTTATTTGTAATTGGATATGGTTTATTGGTACCATCTAACACCAGATCAATATCATCTAATTAAATAATAATAATTTAATCAAATAAATTTTAATAATTTAATCAAACAACATTTATTACAATTGTTTTTCTAGAGTGTTATGATTTCTAAATCTGATTAAACCAAATTACAAATAAAGTTCCTATTATCTGGAATGTATGACTGCAAGTTATAAGTTAAAATGTTGAAAATTGTATAATTGTACTCTGTGTATATGTATTCTTGATGGAATATTATTATTCGAATACTTTGCTTTTGAATGATATTAAATAATTTAAGTAAAATATCACCTGTGAGTTATTTTAATTCTCATATAAACGTGTTTATATAATAGTAAAAGATAACCACTTATTTACTTAGAATAATATGACATGTCATAAGTTTTTGCCTTTACTGAGTTGATTATAGGGTTCACATCTTTTGATTCTAAAGTTCTAAGCTTTTGATTTAACTAAAAATCGTGTATCCTTTTATTTGAAGAAAAGTTAAAATTTAAGTTAATGACTGATATGGGATTTGATTACATTAACACCAATCTGTATTCCTTTACATTAATGGTTGAATCGGATAAGCATATATAAGTGTAATTTGTGATTCAAGATGTATACTTCTGGTGAATAATTGCAAATTAACTTTACATTGAGACTATTTATTATTATAAATTTTATTTGATTATATGTTATTTAAACGACTTGATGGAAAGTTATATTTTATAAAGTTTTAATACAACTTGATCAATATGGTGTTATAATGTCATGTAATATATAATTTGACTGTATATTATTGATCATTGAAAGGTAATGATCATGGACATAATTGAGAAGTTACCATATAGAATTGTAATGATGGTCATGTTAATAATGAGATTAACCACAAAAGTGGCAAACTAAGGAGTGATTGCATAACGTGATGGTTTGAACTTTGAAGTTATTATATATTCTCTTGTATCATACGTTTTGTATCACATACGAGCAAGTAATGCACATACGATCATAAATCAGAAGGTTATGGATAATAGTTATTTAATTAGTTGGCATGACCGGTTAGACCACACCGAGTCAATGATGATGTGAAACATAATGAAGAACTAGAAGATTCTTCAAGCTGATAATTAGCTTGTAATGTTTGCTCTCATGAGAAATAATGATTGCGTTGATCCAGTCGGCAATTAGAAATGATATTTTTGCACTGCTTAATCATGATGGGTCATCGAAATCGGTTTGGGAAGCTTTACGAGTTAAAGCTGAGGGTGGTAAACAGATAAAAAAGAACAAAATTTCTTTATTAAAGAAAGAGTTTGATCTTTTTGATAGTTTAAAAGGAGAGTCGGTGAGGCAAATGATTGAGAGATTTTGTCATCTAAAAATTGAACTTGAGAGATTTGAGATAGTAAAAACAAGAGAGGAAATTATCGATAAAGTGATTGAAGCGTTACCACGAGCTGATCAGTGGCAAACGTTTGTTTTTATTTTGAAAAATGATGCTTTATATGATACGATTTCTCTTGATGCATTGTTTGAAAAGATAGAGAGTCATGATTTGGAGCTACAGAAGCAAAGCAAGATGACTGGTTCTTCACATCAACAGAATGTTGGTCTATATTACAAAGGCATTGTACCTTCGGAGAAAGGCGTTGGTTCACCAAAGACAGCATTCAGTGGTGAGAAGATGAAAGAACCACAAACAACGTCAACAAGTCATCATTCTGGATACCATTCATCTTCAAAATCAAATTCTGATGAAACTGAAGAGATTTTGTGCAATATTGCTCTCAAATTGAAGAATTCTCTGTCAATGAGCATCAATGCTGCTAAACAACAAATGAGTTTTCTTGTATCAGTTCTGGTATCATATGAAGGTCTTGTAGCTGGAAAAATTGGAAACTCAGAGTTAACCAAAGAAGACTACGACCAGATCGATCCGGAAGAGATGGAACTAATTGACATTCGTTGGTGTTTGGCAAGTTGTATTCGCAGAGCTCAAAGATACATGGAGATTACTGGGAAACAATCTCTAGGCGGTGCTTCAACAAAGCTTGGATTCGACAAATCCAAAGTGACATGCTTCAAATGTAAGCAGAAAGGTCATTTCAAGAGAGAATGCACTAATTCTGCAGCTGGTGGAAATGAACATCCATTTAATGATGATTACTACCGGAAAGCAATCTATCACCAGAGCAGAGAAGAGCCAAAGATGATTGAAGATAAACCCAGAGAAAAATCAAGAGCTTGCTTTGTAATTCACGATAATGAAGGTTTTGATTGGAGCTCAATTTGTCCAGAAGAAGATCGTTTGGAGAATGTTTGAAAAGCAGCTCATGGGAGAGCTATAACAGAGGAAAGAAAGTTTGTTTTTGTTGCTGAAATTAAAGAAGATAACAAAGACAATGACACAGCTGAAAACAAAGAAGAAAATGTTGTTACTGAGGTCAAGAGAAAACTCGAGAAGAGATTTTGAGTGAGAAAACTTATCGCGAAAGAAACATTGTTTTGAACAGAATGGATGATATGCAAGAAGAATATGAGAGTGCTGTCAGCAACAGGAGATGGGATAAGAAGAGAGAATGGTACTTCAACAGAGAAGGAGAACCAGTTGTTCCAAAGAAAGACATAATATTCGAAGATGTTCTTCTCATAATTCCTTTAAGAGCCGAGTACTATAGAAATGTGTTGAAAGATGACACATATGCTAAAAGGCATGAAAAAGAGATCAGATATGCCATGACATCGTGTCTGAGAAAAAGGGATGAAGAGATAATGAAGAAGAGTGTTGAAGAGATGGTGAACAATCTGAAGAAGGTTTTTGAAGAGGTTAACATAGAAGTTGTTGTAGTTGAGGTTGTGAAGGAAATCAAAAGTGAAGAAGTTGAGGTGAATGAAGAGGTTAAGAAAGCTGTTACTAAAGAACAGCAGATTGGAGAAGAGGTGAGGAAAGAAGAAGAAGAAGTTAAGAATGAGAATTTGGAAGCTGGTAATGCTAGTGATGAAGTCGGTGTTGAAGAAAAGAAGAATGATGCTGAGATGAAGCGGACAGAGGCAGCTGAAAACACCGAGGTGTCAATCATTGAGGTAAATTCTGATTCTGAAGTATTAAAACTAATTGATCAGTGCAAGAAATGCATGGAACCATGCAGAGCTTGTACTGAAAAAGATGAGCAATTCCGAACAAGAGATCTTGAGTTCACAAAAATTGAAAACATTTTCAAAGAAAAATGCAAAGAAATGCTAGAAAAAGAAAAAGTTTTAAAAGAAAATGAAGAAAAACTTTCAGAAAAATGTAAAAAGATAGAAAAAGAAAATGAAGTTTTGAAAGAAAGTGTTTCTAAAATGACAGAAGAGTGTTCTCAAAAAGAAATTGCTTGTCAAGAAATGAAAAAGGAATATGACTCAATGAAATTAACATATCACATTACAAAAGAGCCATATGAGAAAGTGAAAGATGAAATGAAATATGCTCAATCAAGAATGAATTATCTTTCTGAAACAACTAAAGAGCTTAAACGAATGTATTCTATAAAGCAAGATGTTGTTAATTCCTATATTGAGGATGTTGCTAAGCTAAAGCGACAGATTGCTGATTTAGAACAGGATAACAACAAGTTAAAAAGTTATCACGTGTCGTCATATGTGCTTGAAAGAATTTTCAATATAAAACCGGGAGATGGTGAGTCTGAGCAAAAGAAGAAATGCATTGGCTCAGAGTTTCATCAAGTTCCACCACCGGAAAAGTTTGCATTTTATGATGAGGAAAAGGTCGAAAAAGCTTTCAACCTGGTAGATCAATTGCCAGACAACATTGACATAACCTATCCCAAATCTGATGATTCTCATGATTCAGAGGTGGTAAGTAAAGTCGTTGAGTGTGTTGAAAGAAGAGTCAGTTGATACAGGTAAGTCTGTATCACAGGATGAAAATGAAGGTAATTTTCATGATGGATATCTGAAAAACACCAAATCTGAGAAAAATTTGAATGACGATTCAAAAGGATTGGTTTATACCATGATTGGATCGGACAAATTGTTCTTAGATGTTGTATTCCCGATTCAGAATGTGATTTCAGAAAAGGTTGATAAAGTTTTCAAAATGGTTGAGATTGAAAAGTCTGAGATTTCAAAATTTGCTGGTAAGGGTCACAAAGGTTCTTATAACAAACCTGGATTTAAGAAGAAAAACATGAAGGCTGGGTTGGGTTATAAGAAGAAACAAAATTGGAAGAAAACTGAAACGCCAAATTATCAGGTAAAGATGAGTTTTGTTCAAGGAAACAGTTTAGCAGAAGAGAAGGAACTCAAAATTGGACGACAGTCTAATGATGAGTTTCTAGCTCAAAAGGAAAAGCAAGAACCACAGGTCAAAGATGTATCCATGAGAACATGTTTCAAATGTGATCAAAAAGGACATCTTGCACGAAAGTGTCCAAGTCTGAAACCTGCGGATGTTGACAAAAAGAAGTTTGAAAATGTGGAAACACAGAAATCTGAGGATGTGAAACAAAGGTCAACCAGATTTGATTCGAAACAAACTTGGAGGTGCAATACAAACAAGTTTGCTTCAAATCAAAACTGGAAATCAAGCCCAAACAGGTTGGATTCAAGACAGACCTGGAATTCTCACACACCCAGATTTAGAATAACGCAAAGTTGGAAAATATCAGTTGATATGACAAAACCCCAACAATTTTGGAAACCAAATGTTGCTCAAAAACAAAGTGTTCAAAAAGATACACATTTTTACAAACGAGGAACACCAAAAGGTCAAACATGGAGTGTTAAGAAACATGTCGATCCGATAAAAGATGAAAAAGTTAAAGTTAAAATTGATAATGTTTTTGAGAAAAATGAAAGAAATTATCCAGTTCTACTTGCACACATTCATGTTCAACTACCTGAGTCTAAACAGGCTTGGGTTGCATTGTTCAAATGATCAAATTGTTGCATGTGCAGGT
This sequence comes from Helianthus annuus, assembly GCF_002127325.2. Lineage (NCBI taxonomy): Eukaryota > Viridiplantae > Streptophyta > Magnoliopsida > Asterales > Asteraceae > Helianthus > Helianthus annuus. The sequence goes on along the minus strand of NC_035448.2, from coordinate 96,059,804 downwards.
GCTCAAGAAAAATGAAGTTTGTGAGAATGAAAACTGGAGCAGCCTGGCACATGGAAAGGAGGAAGAGGCTGCTGAACCCTGGTTTGGTTAAACAGGGAGTTTATTGATTTTTCTGTAAATAAATAAACAATATTTTCAAAAACCCTAAAAATTAGAAAAATTAAAAACTAAAAAAAATATGTTTGTTTTTAATTCTTGTCAAAAATAGAAAAATTACAAAAATATGTCTTGATTGAATACGCCGAAACCCTCACGGCTGAACAAACATGATTACTTTCACAAGATTGAAAAACGGTTTTTAAACTGTTGAAGATCAATGGGTTGTAAATCATGGGGGTACTGTACTTTATATTAGATTTTCTGCAAATCAGAGCACTTTAAGCAGAAAATGGATGGCGAGACAAAGCTATCAGTATCGGGTTGTCAAATTTTTTTAATGGTTTTGCATTTTAGGGGGAGAAAAATTGATGTCAGAAAATACAAAAACATTAGAAAATTTGAAAAAGCCAAAAACATGATAAAATTCAAAAACTTGAGTTTTGCGTAAAAAGAGGAAATGATAGTACATCAGTAGACAGTTACAGTATGCTAAAGAAATGTAATGATTAAATAGCATTAAACAGTCTCACTGATGATATGCCGATAGGTTTTTATACATTTAGTAAACTTTTTCGGGATATAAACCTAAATTCAAACTTACTTAATTCGTGGGGAACACTACTTGGATATATAGGTAACCCCTGAAATCTCGTTTGAAGGATCCCTCTTTCTGAGATACTAGGTCTTTATACTCATTGATATCTGGGGTATTATTCCGGGACTTCTGCTGAATGGAAGTTTTGACCTAGTCCTCGAATAATACTTTTCGCATTGCTTGAAATATAGCATCGCCCTCAGCATAAAAAACGATGAAACATTGCAAAATGATAATCGTGTGCTGTTGAAGAAAAGATCCTCTAAAGGGGACACACCTAAAGTCTGTTAGTGCATTACGTCTATTGACTTCGTCTTGTATCATGTAATAGGATAGGATAGGATTATCAGTGCCCAAGGTTCGAGAAACAGATTTTCAGGTTTAAGGATGTGATTTTGCATGAAAGTGCAAGGAGCCATTTCAAGCGAAATCAGAAACATCTGATTCCGCTTGAAAGTGCACCATGCTATTTCGAGCAGAATCCCACTAGTATATAAAGGGCACTTGTCATTTCATTAGGTACGGCTTCTGGATTTGTAACGAAGTGCTGCCAAAATCTGTTCAGGTTGTAATTGATGTTAAAATCAATATAAGTGACAGATATTATAGTATCAAGATGTTTCCATGTCCGTTTCACTGATTCCGCCTTTGAACCGGATTTAAAGCTCTTCTGAACGACTCAGTCGGGTCAAACAACGATCCTACAAGTGGTATCAGAGCTTAGGAAGAAGAGTTTAGCTTGATATCATCTACATTCTGACTTCTACACCTTCTTTTTCAATCTGGACAAGTTCCTACGGTCAAAATGGAATAAAAATTTCACCGAATGTGCATAACAGTATAATAACAAAGCCTTGAAAGTTTAAGACCAAAATACAGCTTAAAAATGACAAAAATGGACAAATGTTGTGATTCCGCTTGTACGAACACTCTTGATGTCGCCTGAAATTAGCAGTTGATTCTGCTCAAGTCCGCTATTCTGCTTGTAGAATTGATCTGATTTCGCTCCAAATTGACATCCTAGAGATTCCGCTCGAAAACAAAACACTGATTTCGCTCCAAATTGTCATTCAAGAGATTCCGCTTGAGAATTAATTTTTAATTCCGCTTGAATGTGTCGTTCAAGTGATTTCGCTTGAAGTGTGTAGTTCTAATTTCGCTCCAAAGTACAAGTCTGTGATTTCGCTTGAGTTATCAATCTGTGATTCCGTTGAGTTTCCTATTTCGCTTGAAAAGTGAAATTTCGTGTCGAGATCATTTCACGTCGATCGAGTGTCAGTCTGTTTCAGGATATTTGATATTGTTTGTACTGATATTGTTTGTTTGATTATCTGTTCAGGATTACATCATGGCTGAGGAATTTTACAACACGTTTTTCAATGCGTTCACATCTGAATCATCCGAGATTGCAACGGTTACACCAAAAACCATCACGAAGGCGATCAATGAGAACATCAAGCATGATAACTTCTATGGAACACACTCAAATCCACCTACTCTGGAAAGCATTGAGGATTATACATGGTGGAAAGAACGATTTCTTAACTGGACGAAAGCGTATGCTCATGAAAGTTGGTTCTGTTTAGAGTTTGGATACGAACGGCCAAAAGATGATAAAGGCGAAGAACTTTCATTCAAGAAGTTATCCAGATATGATAAATCTGAGTTTGCCGCCGAACAGAGAATGATTGCGTTGATCCAGTCGGCAATTAGAAATGATATTTTTGCACTGCTTAATCATGATAGGTCATCGAAATCGGTTTGGGAAGCTTTACGAGTTAAAGCTGAGGGCGGTAAACAGATAAAAAAGAACAAAATTGCTTTATTAAAGAAAGAGTTTGATCTTTTTGATAGTTTAAAAGGAGAGTCGGTGAGGCAAATGATTGAGAGATTTTGTCATCTAAAAATTGAACTTGAAAGATTTGAGATAGTAAAAACAAGAGAGGAAATTATCAATAAAGTGATTGAAGCGTTACCACGAGCTGATCAATGGCAAATGTTTGTTTTTATTTTGAAAAATGATGCTTTATATGATACGATTTCTTTTGATGCATTGTTTGAAAAGATAGAGAGTCATGATCTGGAGCTACAAAAGCAAAGCAAGATGATTGGTTCTTCACATCAACAGAATGTTGGTCTATATTACAAAGGCATTGTACCTTCGGAGAAAGGCGTTGGTTCACCAAAGACAACATTCAGTGGTGAGAAGATGAAAGAACCACAAACAACGTCAACAAGTCATCATTCTGGATACCATTCATCTTCAAAATCAAATTCTGATGAAACTAAAGAGATTTTGTGCAATATTGCTCTCATATTGAAGAATTCTCCGTCAATGAGCATCAATGCTGCTAAACAACAAATGAGTTTTCTTGCATCGGTTCTGGAATCATATGAAGGTCTTGTAGCTGGAAAAATTGGAAACTCAGAGTTAACCAAAGAAGACTACGACCAGATCGATCCGGAAGAGATGGAACTAATTGGCATTCGTTGGTGTTTGGCAAGTTGTATTCGCAGAGCTCAAAGATACATGGAGATTACTGGGAAACAATCTCTAGGCGGTGCTTCAACAAAGCTTGGATTCGACAAATCCAAAGTGACATGCTTCATATGTAAGTAGAAAGTCATTTCAAGAGAGAATGCACTAATTCTGTAGCTGGTGGAAATGAACGTCCGTTTAATGATGATTACTACCAGAAAGCAATCTATCACCGGAGCAGAGAAGAGCCAAAGATGATTGAAGATAAACCCAGAGAAAAATCAAGAGCTTGCTTTGTAATTCACGGTGATGAAGGTTTTGATTCTGCTTTATTTTCGACAATCGATGTCTGAGATGCTGAGTTTCAAAATCTAAGTAAGCTGATTGTGTTTTTGAAAATAAAACAAGTTCATTAATTTGAAACTTGATTTCTAAACAAAATTCAAAAACAGTTTGTGATATCTCCAAGGTCATTAGTTTGGACTTGGATGATTAACTGTGAGGTATTTGGATGCTTATTTTGTTAAAGAGCCAGTTTCCGATCCTGTTCGTTGAAACTGCAAAATCTCTGTAGTTTGGTGATAGGGGGAGTGGTTTAGAGAGATTGGTTGATGATTTGAAAACATTATATTTATAGATGTTTGAGTGTTTGTAGATAGTCCAGACTACGATCCCGAGAGCAGAGTCTAAGGGGGAGTCTGAAGACAAGCTTGAAGCAAGGGGGAGCTTGTAGATGGAAAGCTAGGTGTCGATCCCTGAAGCACGGAAGCTTGACGAAAGGGGGAGCCTGAAGCTGATGGAAGAAGAGAAAGATTGATGGATGCTTATAATGTTACAACTTGAATGAGAAGGCAGAATGATCAAGACTGAAGATGTGTCATGCTGAAGACTAGACACTGAAGACTTCGTCAATATCCGAGGGGGAGTCTGTTAGTGCATTATGTCTATTGACTTCGTCTTGTGTCATGTAATAGGATAGGATAGGATTATCAGTGCCCAAGGTTTGAGAAACAGATTTTCAGGTTTAAGGATGTGATTCCGCTTGAAAGTGCAAGGAGCCATTTCAAGCGAAATCAGAAACATCTGATTCCGCTTGAAAGTGCACCATGCTATTTCGAGCGGAATCCCACTAGTATATAAAGAGCACTTGTCATTTCGTTAGGTACGGCTTCTGGATTTGTAACGAAGTGCTGCCAAAATCTGTTCAGGTTGTAATTGATGTTAAAAACAATATAAGTGACAGATATTATAGTATCAAGATGTTTCCATGTCCGTTTCACTGATTCTGCCTTTGAACCAAATTTAAAGCTCTTCTGAACGACTCAGTCGGGCCAAACAACGATCCTATAGTGTATCCCTAAATATTCTGGAAGTGATTAAAGGATATGTATATCCCAACATGATACCATTTAGTGTTTTAAAATCAATGCATCGTCTAAATGGTTATCATATCCACAACCTGAAGTTTGTGTGATTGTGGCTTAGCTAATATGATAGCAATCATATTATTCCAGATTGACACATTTATTTTGGTTATGATGATGAATTTGATTCCCAAGTATTTATCGTTGGAATATGTGTTATTGTTTAGACGATCACTAAACGTCTACTATTGATTGCAAAACCAGTGACTATGAGAGCAAAATGTTCATGTTCATATCAAGCCAACAAGTTAGAACAGTTCTTCCCCATTACACTTGGTTTTTGGTCAGGAACCAAATATTTCGGATCTAATGTTTTTGTTTATGCAATATGCATTGTTAATGATCCACCACAACGTACATAGATGGGACCTTAAAGGAGATAAGGAAATACATGTTGGGTATGAAAAACTATCTATGGTTAAAAACTTTGAGTCATTAAAGATAGAATTATTTACGACTCAGTTAATTGATATCCATTTTTATGGATCAACATTCCCAACGTGAGGGGGAGATTAAAGGCAGTTGGAAATAGAAATGAGTTAGAATGAATTATCATTGATCCTCGTACTAAACATTATGAATAAGAAGTTCAAAGGATAATCTACTCATAAAGATTAGTTAATCAATTACCAGACGCATTCACTGACCTGAAAAGAATGACTAGCTAAGTTATATATCCCAACTGCTGATGCTCCAATTAAGATAATTGTCTCAAAAGGACAACATAAATTGGTAATGAGTTTGTGGCACGCCTGGAGTGTGGTAGACTACTCGATTCCAAAAATAAAAATCCTCGAGAAAAGGAGCAAGTAATGAAGATGGTCAAGTCGAGGTATGTAAAAGGGTCTCCTGAAGACACATTAGACATGATGGTTCTAGAAGAACCTCAGGTACCTGAAAATAAAGAGATCTCATTATATTGTATCATGTCTATAAAATATATGGAATCGAAACAAAATCGATGTCGTCATATTTTTTTATATAATATAGCGCTTGAAATGATGAGGATCAAAATTTAAGATCTGCTTATGAGAAATGATTGGTCAAAATGGAAAGACGCAAATGAGGCAGAGTTGAATTCTCTATTAAAAATGGAAAGTTTTCGGACCAACAGTCCCTGCAACTGAATTTGTAAAACATATTGGATACAAATGGGTATTTTATGCGAATCATGAATTGAAATCAAATTAAGCGATATAAGACAAAATTGGTGGCACAAAATATTTGCAAAGACCCATTATTGATGATGAGAAGACACATTCTCCAGTGGTGGATGCATTGACCCATTAGTCTGGTAATAATATTAAAGAGAGAATTAATATGCGTCTTATGAAAGTTATTTTTCACTTGATAGTGAAAGTTTACATGAAAGTCCCTAAAGGATTTAAATTATCAAAGTCATGTAAAATAAGTTCTCGAGAACATTAAGATTCAAATTTGAATACGTTATGATTATTTTATATGTTAAATATAACTAGAACTCTTGAAGAGTTTCCGAAGGTAATTGAGTGCCTAAAAGGTAAACTAAAACATCTTAAGGATGTAATTATTGTGCACCAATGAACATACATAAAAACTTGTACTCGGTGATTATGGTATCTCAATGTACAATGTACAGGCATGGTACAATATGGATTTTATTAATGAAGCAAGTGTTCAAGATGTCTTTGTATATGATATAGAAGTCAATGAGGAAGTTTATGTGACGGAACTCCTATAAAGTGTATGCTCATACATAATTAGTCAATGTGGAAAAAAGTATGTGAATGATTGTAAATGTCTAAGGCATTGATTTCAAAACATCGACAATGTATCTTTATAAAGTTAGAAAATGATTTCTATGGACTAAAATAGTAGAGTCGAATGTGATATAATCGACTTATTAATAAACTTCAAAAGAGAAATACATATGGTGTAGTTAGTCCACTTGTTTTCATTAAAAGAACAATATGAGGTTTACAAATGTTATTATATATGTTGATGTCATTGAATCTCCTGAAGAGATAAAAATGAGCTCAAATATTTAAATCAATAATTTGCAAATTAGAGATGGCATTGCAAATTTATGGCTTAGTATATGGAACATGTACTTACATTATTATCCATCAATCAAAATACACCAAGAAGGTGTTGGACATTGAATACGGACAAAGCTTTTGGTGTAAGTACATTTAATGATATTAGTTAGTTGCTATAGAGAATGACTCTTATCATCTCCTATCAAAGAAGCAACAATTCTTATTCCAGAAGTACCATAGTTATATAAGAATTGTACTAATATACCTTGGTGACAAGATATAACTTGTGTATAGTGAAGAGATAATGTTTTGGTACAACATATATTCTATACCCTTAAGGTACGAAAGATATGGGTTTATATTTTGCTAACCATCAAAACAAGTTTGGTTAGTTTTGTAAATGCAGGGAACGTGACAAAACAAAATTGCGGATCTTACGATATTTGTTTACAAGAAGAAGCACTGGAAGACTCATATGAAGATCATACAACGCTGCGAACATAAAGGATTGCACATTAAGGGCTCAAGCGCCAAATCATTTGCTACAAAAGCTTTGTTCAGCTTTCAAGGACGCTGGACACACATCACTTAAAGGATACATGTTAAAATGAGGGGGAGATTTATTCAAGTTGCACTCTTTTTCCCTTAACTAAGTTTTATCCCAATGGGTTTCCTTAGTAAGGTTTTTAATGAGGCAACATACCTGGTCCTGAAGTATCAGGGGGAGATAATGCGCATTACACGCTGCACTCTTTTTCCCTTAGCTATGGTTTTGTCCCACCGGGTTTTCCTAGCAAGGTTTTTAACGAGGCAGCATCAAGCGTATTATGTTGATAACCAAGGGGGAGTGTTATGAATATATTTATTATTAATGTGGTTATCAACACCTAAAATAGATTAGGCTTGTTCCACAAGTTTTCCTCAGTTATATATAGTCTTTGTATCTCTTGTAATATACATCTCAGACCACATTTGGCCACCGATCGCATCACCGCCCTGGTCTGCCCCTACCGCCGACCACGACGCTCCGCCGCCAATCTCGTTGCCCCCGTCACCTCCCCGCCACACTCCACCTACGACCCTGGCACCTGTCGTTGTGTTAATTGCTTAAACAAATTGCAATTGGATCATTAATAGAATAATTTAATCGAATTTAAATTTGTGTATACATTTCCACCGCCTAATTAATTTTGGTATTTATTATATAACAAATACAGTTTTGTTAAAATTAAAATTGTACATCATAATTCCAAATAGTGGTATCAGAGCCGATTTCGCATTGGTTTAAATGTTATGTTTTAAATTGATCCTTGTTTTATTTTGTCAAAACTTTCGTTTGACAAAGATCGAGCTTTTTTGGTCTGTTGTGATTTTGATGAATATATATGTGACAACCGGCAATTCCCGGTTGTAATTACGCGCATAACAAACAATAATATCATCATAAGTAGCATAATTAGACGTAAATTAACTTAATTAGGCCCTTGGAATGCCTAGGAACGTCTACTTGATTCACGTTACGCGATTTGGTGATTTTCGAGAATTTTAGCGCATAATTGAACTTTAAGCGAACCGACAACGGTAAATACTGACAGCGCATTAAAATACGTATGTTACAGGTTAGTCGCAGGTTATCACGAATCAAGAGTAGGCTACTTTAGAAACCCACCTAAAATCTAAGTTGTCGGATTTGTATTGTTTGAAAGACATGAAATCTGTATGACTTTTTGTGAAATATTTATTTATTAGTATGGGATAATGAACTTGTTAAATATTGTCGCCAAATTAGTCGTTATGGATTCTCTTGAGCAATCTGATTCTCTTAGTGCCATATCCCGATGTTTCCGCATCGATTGGGGGGTGACAGATTGGTATCAGAGCCATAACTATAGGGAATTAGGTCGGGTCATGTTAAATACACCTAGTCTATAGTCTAAGTACCAAACAGACCCTCTCGTGCAAACCCACATACTGTGGCTTCGTACGAACCTATGTGCTGTACTCTTGTGCGAACCCACCTAGTGTGGCTTCGTACGAACTCAAAATGTTGCACCTTCGTACGAAGGCAGCTTCGTACGAAGGCAACCTTTCCTAAGGTTGAAAACTTATTTGCCTTTCCTAAGGCTAACACAATGTACATGTATGAAAATACTCGTGTAATACCAACGAGTGATTGTGTCGAGATTAGGTGTGAAAACCGAGAACTCCCGGTACGATCACTCACCTCGCGTATCATATCTCAACACGAGAATCTTTCGTTGAGCTAGGAGTGATATCCATATCTCGACGAAAATATCTATCTCTATCTGGTGGAACTCCAGGATTTATTTGGTGAGAACAACCACAGTTAGGAGCGTGGTTGTTAAGTTAGGGGTGAAACCCGTATCTTAATAACCTGTTCTACTCTTTAAACTGATTTTCAAAAGATCATACCAAAGTCTCAACAGTTCCAGTGATTCGGGACACGTAGTAACTGGAAGGATGCATGCCGTTCACCGTATTACGGTGAGAGCATAGTCTATCAGTCCAAAGCGTGTACCCAAACTCGTTGAGAATAGTTGAATCACTTTGGGCAGTCGATGTCTAAAACCCAAGACACTCTAACTATTTTGAGCCTGCAATCTTCGATTTTTACGCGTCACTGAATTTTATCATGTTTATGTGTTTTCGATTTGGAAGTTTTACGCTTTACCAATTTCTCGTATTACCGCTTTTCGCTTTTCGCTTTCCGATTATATGCACAACTCGCACATCCATCGCAATGTAAAACAAGAGCTAAATATCCGCAACAAAACTAAAGTCTAACAACTCTGTCTTCCATGCGTCCTCGCTCTATGTATATAAGCACATGTAACCATATACTACATATATACATACATATATGCTTATGTGAATACGTGAGAACCTAGGAATTTCGTGTCTCCTATGTGAATACGTATTACTAAATCAACTATGAGAAGTTTTAAATGAGCTGAATCGCATCGCAATTGCAAAATCATTATGATCGAATCTCATTCCAAATCTCTCTCTTTGTCTAGGTGTCTTCGAACGCTTCCAACTCGCGACGTTAAGCTCTAAGGAACGCCGATAAGAGGATCGCCTCGCTCATGGCCAAGGAAATGGCCAAGGTTAATCCTCAAATTGTCGCGCATATTCAATCCCTCAACGACTCTCTGACATCGGAAGACTCTCAGGCCAATGCACCAAAGACTTCTTTTTTCCTACAAGCAGTTCAAAGCCTGTGACCCGATGGTCTTCACAAGCGAAGGAGGTGTATCTCATATGCTTCAGTGGTTTGATGCTATCGAGGTTACCTTCCGTCAGAGTGGGTGTCCCAAGCATTTTCACACCACATGCGCTACAGGAGTATTTCAATCAAGAGTCCTTGACTGGTGGACAGCAGAGCGCAACAAACGTGGGAATGATGAGGCCTACGCGCTCTCCTGGGATGAGCTGGAGGAGCTCATGATGGAGGATTACTGCCCTCCCCACGAAGTTCCGAAGCTAGAAAATGAGTTTTGGGAAATCAAGCAAGTTGAAGGCGACAACACTGGCCTCACAGCAAGGTTCAAACAACTTAGCATTATTTGCCCATGCCAAGTCGACACTCCCAAAAAGGCCATCAAGAAGTACATCCGTGCTTTGCTTGAGTGTGTGGGTGATTTTGTCGAAGCTACTAGACCGGCTACCATTGAAGAAGCTTATCGCTTGGCCACAGAGATCAACGACAAGCGCGTCTTGGCTAGATTCTTCTCCAAGGATCCCACCAAGAAGGTGAACCATGCTACCACCAAATCATCCGACGACGCCACACTGCCGCAAGACACCGCCAAGCCCAGCCGCAAGCGAAAGAGCTCAAGCCTAAACTACTCCGCAACTGCACCGCCTAAACCCGAACCTCTCCAAGCAGTTCCACTTTACCCAAAACGTGCCTACACTGGAACTCTCCCCCTGTGTCATAAGTGTACTTATCACCACCACCAGGAAGGAGGTAACTATCGCTATTGCACAAATTGCTACTGTTTTGGTCACCTCACCAGCCACTGCCGCACAAGGCCACACCATCAAGACATGCTAGCACTTCCAGCACCGCCGACGCAACCCGCAGCCACAACAACTGCAGCACCCGCACCAGAAACTCCAATAGCAGCCACAACCCAGGCGAGAGTTTTCAACATCAACACCAACCAGGCGCATAACGACGTAGTTAATGGTACGGTTCTCGACATTGGTACTTATACTTTATAATTGTTCTATTATCCGATGTCGCCTCAATATGCGATGCCGACACACACACACACACACAAACACACACACTCTCTCTCTTCCGCTCTCTCTCGAGTCCACACACTTAGTCTAGTTTCACACACAGATTCTATTACTAGCACTATATAGTATATCACGATATTATTTGTTTTACCCCGTCTATGCGTCTTTGGAATAAGTTACGATAAACATGCAAGGACCAAATTAATCACGGGTGCACACGAGATTATTTTGGTAAGTGCATGGAGATCGTAATAAGTTCTAATGATGCCATAACGTTAAAAGCACGGTTAAGCGTGGTGGATACGCCACTGGTACTTCTATATATAAGCGTCTTAACCATGTCAACAAAGTGTGACATCTATTCACGGGACCGAGATGGTGTGGTCAAAGCATGGTGGATATGCCGCTGGTACTTCTCATATATATAAGTGCTTTTCCATGCTAACAAATTCTCGTGAAGAAAATGCCATGTGGAGTTGAACGTTATTAGACTTCTTATACTAATTAGACTATTTTCAACACGCTAAACTCCCTCACAAGTCGTAACATCTCATTACTTCTCGATCGCACCATCGCTAGACTTTTCGTAAGTCTACAACAATGCAATCTCACCTTCGCTGAAATCTATCTCGCTTCGCCCTCGCTTTCCCTCACAACGCTTCAACTCTTTAACGCTTATCGCATCTATCAATCTTATCGCTTCGATACTCTCATCGCTTTTTCCTCTCGACTCCTCAACGCTTATCGCTCACGCTACTTTGATATTTCAATCGCTGAACGATTCTCGCATGCTCTTATCGCTAACTAAGTTGCAATCAACTTCACCGCTCAGTCTACTTGGTCTCCCTTTTGAACTTGGTCTGACCATTACCGTTGGGACCGAGGATACCAAAACCTATCCATATCATGTTGATACACATGACATCGCTCCACGGGACGGAGGCAATATGGCTAAAACATGGTGGATACGCCGCTGGTACTTCCTATATATAAGTGTTTTAGCCATATTAACAAACTTTCATGGAAAGATGCCATGTGGGGCTCGACGCTAATTGAACTTTTGATATTGTTAAAAACCTAGTTGTTACCGTATGTTTTGAAAATAAATGAAACTTGTTTGTTTACCGAATGTTTTGGAAATAAAAAATGGAAAATTTTCTGAAAATTTTTAATTTAAATTAAAACCTTTGGACAAACAAAACTTTTCTTACAACGCTGGTTTATACATCGACTCAGTTTAACACCACGCCATAAGAAAATTTGCATAAATCAAGTTTTCCTTAAAATCCTTTTGTAATAACTTAACAAAACTTTTCGAGAACTTAAAACATTTATGGATCGTCAACTCGTGAGTTACTATTCCCAAGTCAAGCAAGTCGCTTTTTCTTAATCGATTTCCTATGCCACCGAGACGCTCTCACTCGTCAATCCTCGATCGAGCTGGAACTAAAGAAGACATTTAATGTCAATCACTCATCCTACCAGCAGAATTTGAATTTGTATTATCCAAAAAGCATGATGCCAAAAGTAACTTCTCCCAAGACTGCGTTTTCTGCTGAGAATGTGTCCACAACTAGCAAAGAAAGTCAAAGCAGTGGAAATCACAGTGGTTATCACAGTGGATCTTCATCATCTGCAAGTCATTCTGATGCAAAGAATCATTTTCAATGTAACATTGCAATAGACTTAAAGAATGCTCAGAATTTTGACGAGGAGTCGGCTAAGCAGCAGATGGTTTTCTTGGCATCGGTGTTAGAATCTTATGAAAGCCTTGTAGCAGGGAAGATTGGCAACACCAACCTGACGAAAGAAGACTATGATCAAATAGATCCTAAAGAAATGGAATTGATCGATATACGGTGGTGCATGGCCAGTGCTGTTCGTCGAGCACAGCGTTTTATGGAAATTACCGGCAGAAAGTCAATTGGTGGACCATCTACCAAGTTGGGTTTCGACAAGTCCAAGGTGACGTGCTTCAAGTGTAAGCAGAAAGGTCACTTCAAGCGAGAATGCAGAAACGCATATGCTGATGACTCCGAGAACCTATTCAGAGAGGATTACTACAAGAAGGCAATTTATCACCAGAATAAATCTGAGCTGCCTAGATTGAAGCAGGTTGAAGACAACAGAGAGAAATCTAGAGCTCTTGCGGTGATTTATGATGATGAGGGTTATGATTGGAGTGAAGAGGTTCTACCAGCGGAAGATGCGATTGGTTATGCGTTTATGGCGAAAAACGAACCTATTCCTTGGAAAGATAACCAAACTGAAGAGGAGAAGTATAAATACAGAAAAATGTTGGCTGAAAACATAATAATTAGAATATCTGGTATCTATTTGGAAGCGAAGAGAGCAAGAAGATGGGATCCGGACAGGGAGTGTTATCTTGATCAAGATGGAAATATTGCGGTCGATGACAAAACTCTTGATCTAGAAGCCATAATCAAAGAGTTCAAAGATGAGGATGATTATTGGCAGAATAAATGGTGGGGAACTGGAGATGAGAAAAAGAAAGAAGAGAAAGAGAAGAAGGAGATAGAAGAGAAAGAGAAGTCAAAGAAAATTGATACTGGGGTTATTGACACAACGCAGGAGTTGACTGCTAAAAACCTCGGAAAAATGGCTGACAAAGTACTGGCTGCTAAGGCACTTGAGGTAGACTCTAACTCCGTGTCTGAGTCAAAAAGCCAGGTCAGTTCAAACTTGTCAACAAATGTGTCAGGTAAGCGAATTGATGGAAATGTTGATTGCAAAAATTGCATCAAAGAGTGCAAATTTTGTAATACAGTCACGTATCTCAACAGAAAGAAAGTTGATGATCTGACAGCAAAAGGCAGAAACGTTGAGAATCAAATTCTTGATCGTGACAAAAGGGTTAAAGCTTCAACTAAACGGATAAAAGAATTAATTAACCAAATTGAAAATGATAAAATTGATCATGAAAAAATTAAACAAGAAAATGAAAAGTTAATTCTTGAAAAACGTCATATTTCTGAGAAGTTTGAAAAACTCAAAAGCACAATGAAAGATAATGATAATCGAAATGGTAAAACTAATAAAGAAAACATTCAACTAAAAGCAGTGCTTAGAGTAAAAGAAGAATCAATCAACGAACAACTGGATGAAATCGCTAAATTGAAACTTAAAGTTCAAGAGGCTGTAATTGAAAATGAGCGAATCCAGTTGAAGCTTAACAGTTACAGCTCCGCAAGTTTTGTTTTGCAACACATTGTTACCAAACCCATTGGGAAAAACAAAGCTGGCGAAGATGTTTATTCTGATGGAACCGGGGTGGGTTTTCATAGAGTTCCACCGCCGATTCTGGAAAATTATACGAAAAAGCAATCTCGGTTGGATGAAATCGAGGAAGAGAATGAAGTTAAACTTCCGGAGAACATTGATGTTACTTTTACATCATCTGATGATAATGTTCAGACAGAGATTGTTAAGAGCATAGCTGAAAGTGTTTTGATGTCTGATTCAGCTGAAGATGATGGATGTTTTCTGGACAAATACATTCCGAAACAAAAATCCAAAAGCAACTTAAATGATGAACCTACTCTTGTCATGTACAAGATGTCGGGATCTGATAAGTTGTTTTCGGATTCAGAGTTTCCAATTGAGAATGTGAATGTGAAAAAGTTAACAAATGTTTTCAAGTTGGTCGAAGTTGAATTGTCTGAAGTGAACAGTTTGAGTCAAACAAAGAGAGAAATGAATTTTGAAAAAGAAAAATCACACTACAAGAAACCTGTTGTTCCACCACGTTTTTATAACAACAATAGAAACAGCTGGTCGGGTGGTTATCAGGGTAAGGGTTATCACAAGAGAAATGATCAAACCAAGAGGTTTGTTGGAAAGAAGGTGTTTGTGAACAGTTCGAGTTCACTTGCTGATGAAGAGAAAGAGATTTTTTCAAAATCAAATGAAGAGTTATTTGAGAAGAAAGCTTCACAGGCTCAGTCTGAAGGCACGAGTCGGGTAACTGATACTCGCACATGTTTCAGATGTAATCAAGTTGGTCACATTGCACGAAAGTGTACCAACGTGAAGCCTAAGACTGAGACTATGAAGATTCAACAGAAGAAAGTTGAGGTGAAGGGTAAAGCACAAGTGGTTGTTGAGAAAAAGAGTGTGAAAAATGACAACACCAAAGTGAAAAATGAACCCGTAAAGAAAGTGGTAACTAAAAATGACAAATTTTACAAACGGGTTGCATTATCTCAACAAGTTTGGAAACCGAAAACAGAGAAAAAGATTTCACCTTCTGAGGATTCAATTCAAATTGATTATGATGCGAATTTTCCACCTCTTAAGGCTGAAAACTTTAAAATTCAAGTTGCGAGAGTTAAAAGTGTCACGGTTACACCCAAGACTGATGAGGCTTGGGTGGACACCATGTTTGACTAAGCAGTTTGAATTGCTGGAGCTTCCTTGATCGCGAAGCATGAACGGCATCTTTATTGAAGTGTTTAAATCATGTTGTTATATGTGCAGGATCTTCCGAGATTAGTTTCACGCTGGATTATGGACAGTGGAGCGTCTCGACATATGACAGGGAAGACTGCATTGTTGTATGATGTGAAGAATATCAATGGAGGTTATGTTGGTTTTGCGGGTAATCAAGGAGGAAGGATTATTGGTGAAGGAACGTTATCCAACAGGATTGTGACGTTTGAAAGAGTTAACTACATTGTTGAGCTGGAGAACAATCTGCTGAGTATCTCGCAGATCTGTGACAGGATGTATACCACTCACTTCACTGATAAAGAATGTTTGATCTTGAAACCAGGATTTGTTATCCCTGAGGAATGGATAATTATAAGGGCACCATGAGTCAATGATCTGTACGTGTTGGATATGAGCATAGCTACTACAACCACATGTCAGGCTCATTGTTTCGTGTCCAGAGCAACTGAGAAAGAATCGAGATTGTGGCACCGGAAGATGGGACATATACATCTTAGAAAAATGAATCACTTGGTGCACAATGATTTGGTTACAGGAGTTCATGTCAAAGGTTTTCATCTGGAAGGGGAGTGCATTGGTTGTGTTAAAGGCAAGCAGCAGAAAAAGTCACACCCTACAAAGTAAGTCAATTCAGTCTCAAGACCCCTGGAGAGACTTCACATGGATTTGTTTGGTCCGGTGAATGTCAAGAGTATTACGGGAGATAAATATTGTCTTGTGGTTACTGATGATTATTCCAGATTTTCGTAGGTTTCATTTTTGAAGACGAAAGACGAAATGTTTGACAGTTTGATGGCGTTGTTCAAGAAGATTGAGAATCTGTACCAAAGGCATATCAAAAGAATTCGTAGTGATAATGGTACTAAATTCAAGAACAACAAGATGGAAGAATTTTGTGATGAAAGAGGTATTTTGCATGAGTTTAGTGCTCCGTACACTCCGCAGCAGAATGGAGTAGCAGAACGCAAAAACCGGACACTAATCGAGACGGCTAGAACGATGCTCGCAGATTCAAAGTTACCGATTAATTTTTGGGCTGAAGCAGTTTCCGCCGCATGCTATACGCTCAACAGAGTTCTCATTGTCAAGAAGTTCAACAAAACATGCTTTGAGCTAATCAATAACCGCAAACCGAATTTGAAGTATCTAGAACCGTTCGGGTCACCCTGTACTGTTATAGAGCCTTATGGAAAGTTTGGTCTGAAGTGCATTGAGGGTATATTTGTTGGATATTCAAGTCCTACGCGACGTGTCTTCGTTCCAAGTGAGAAGCGGATTATTGAAGCTGCAAATGTTGAATGTCAAGGCTATACTATGCCGCCACAAAATCCAGGTGATTCATGGCGTTATCATTATGACAAGTTGTGGGATTCGTTTGACATGACAGAAGAAGAAGAAGATTTCTTTGATGAGTTGGATATTTTGCGTGAGTACGAGTCACAGCAAAGGTTCCCAGCTGAGTATTCGAGGCGACCATGGGAAACTTCAAATGACGATGAAGCAGGTCCGAGTAATGCTGGTGAACACGATGATGTCCAACAGGATGATGTTGCTCAAGATAATCAGACGGTTGAGAATGATAATCAAGAACATGCCGATATTTGATCATGGAGATTCCGATTCTGAGGGGGAGCAGATTCAGGATTCAAGTCAAATAAACCAATGAGTGAACAAGGTGCAAATCAAAATGTTACTAATCTAGAAGGCGATGTGGATGTTCCAAGCGAAGCAATGCCGCGAACTCTTTCATATCATCCAGAGGAGTTGATCATAGGAGAATTGCAATCAGGCGTTCCGCCGCATGCTATACGCTCAACTGATTTCTCATTAAGTTGTTTCATCTCGCAGATCGAACCGAGAACGTATAAAGAGGCGCTTACTGAAGACTCTTGGGTCATTGCAATGCAAGAAGAGTTAAGTCAGTTTGAAAAGTTGGGAGTGTGGAAGCTAGTGGAATTGCCGGATGGTCAAAGGAAAATCAATACGAAATGGGTATTTAAGTGTAAGAGAGATGACAGAGGAGTTGTTGTAAGGAACAAAGCTCGACTTGTTGTTCAGGGCTTTAGTCAACAGGAGGGGATTGATTTTACTGAAGTCTATGCTCCTATGGCACGACTAGAGGCAATCAGAATTTTCCTTGCATTTGCGTCTTGGAAGAACTTCAAAGTATATCAGTTAGATGTAAAATCGGCGTTTGTTTATGGGAAGGTTAAAGAGGAGGTTTATGTCGGTCAGCCGCCGGGCTTTACCGATCCAATCCACAAAAACAAGGTCTACTTATTGGACAAAGCGCTGTATGGTTTTACACCAGGCCCCGAGAGCCTGGTACGAGACTTTGTCTCAACACCTACTAGCCAACAGTTTCATACGTGGAAAAGTGGATGCCACTCTCTTCACAAAAGAGGTCGACGGACATCTTCTGATAGTTCAGATTTATGTGGACGATATAATCTTTGGGTCGACAAATGAGAATCTATGCAAAGATTTCGAACAGGTGATGAAGCAAAAAAATCGAAATGTCATCAATGGGGGAGATGAAATTCTTTCTAAGTCTACAAGTTGAACAACTACCTGAGGGAATCTTCATTCACCAGATGAAGTACGTGCATGATATTCTGGAGAAATTTGGAATGTCAAGTTCTACTCCAGCTGCTACCCCACTTGCAACAAATCATGGGATTCACCCAGATCTCACCGGAGACAGGGCTGATGAAACGTTCTACCGTTACATGATAGGTTCTTTGATGTACCTAACTGCTTCACGTCCTGATATTATGTACCCAATGTGCCTCGCAGCAAAATATCAATCTAACCCGAGAGCTTCGCACATGATTATTGTGAAGAGGATATTACGCTACCTGAAGGGAACTCCTACATTGGGGTTGTGGTATCCTAGAACAGGCGACTTTACGCTCGAAGGGTATTCCGACTCGGATTTCGGATGCTGCAAAGTCAATTCAAAATCAACAACTGCAGGATGCCAGTTCTTTGGACCTAGATTGGTTACCTGGCAATGTAAGAAACAAACGTCTGTGGCGTTATCTACATATGAAGCAGAGTAAGTGTCTGCTAGCAGTTGCTGCTCTCAGATCCTGTGGATACAGCAACAGATGCGCGACTACGGTTTGCAGTTTCTTAACACACCTCTTTTTTTTGATAATGAGGCCGCAATAAATATAACAAAGAATCCAGTACATCACGCTAAAACTAAACATATAGAAATTCGTCATCACTTTATTCGCGATTGTTTCGAGAAAAAGTTGATACGAATTGAGAAAATCCACACTGACGAACATAAAGCTGATTTACATACCAAAGCTTTTGATAAAAATCGGTTTAAATATCTGTTAAAACTGAATGGTATGAAGCTTCTTTCGGTGTCGGATGGCATAATTGGCGTTGATGAGTGTACTGTTGTGGATGAAGATGAGAAACAATCTGCAATGGTTTGTCGATTTTTTACTTGTTTTGGTATTTAGGGGGAGTAGATGTAAATAGTATATTTTCAGAAAATACAAAAGCAGTAAAAAATGCAAAAATACAAAAACATGATAAAATTTCAAAATTCAAAAACAATAGAAAATTGAAAAAGAGCTTGTGTAAAAAGGGAAAATGATAGTACATCGGCTAGACAATTACAGTATGCTAAAGAATTGTAAAGTTTAAATGAGTTAAACAGTCTCACTAATGATGTGTCGATGGGTTTTCGTACATTTAGTAGATTTATTCGGGATATAAACCTAAAATTTCAAACTTGCGTAATTCGTGGGGAACACTACTTGGATATATAGGTAACCCCTGAAATCTCGTTTGAAAGGTCCCTTATTCTGAGATACTAGGTCTTTATACTCAGTGATATCTGGGGTATTATTCCGGGACTTCTGCTGAATGGAAGTTCTGACCTAGTCCCCGAATAATACTTTCTGCAAATGCTTGAAACATAGCATCGCCCTCAGCAAGTTAATGAAACAATAAAATTGATAGTCGCTGCTGTTGTAATTAAAAGATCCTCTAAAGGGGACACACCAAAAAGTCGAAGCCGTCATCTCTCTGCGTATACGGAAGTATCGACCTGAGCTCTCACGGTCTTCGCATTTAACCCCTAACAGATATCATCTGTGGTATACTCACCTGTAAGACTGAATATTTGGGATTCTGAATACGCGAGTATATTCAAGAGGTGGGACACATGAATGAGCTAAGTTCATAAGACATCTAAATCGTATCATGAGTAAATTGAAATTTGTGTGAGAATTTAAGATGGATCAGTATATCGACAATCGAGGTGAATTGTTTAAGTCTGAGTATGAAATGAAGCTTAACGGTACTTGTAAATTGTCTAATAAGCTGATATGATTCCCTGACACGCTCACCAAAGATAAGTCTGTAAATAGTTTACATTGTTTACTTTCTGCAATTTAAGTTTTCTGTATTTCATTTCTTACTTTAGAACACATTTTAAAATCCAAAAAGATTTTATTTCTGCTTTATTTTTGACAAAGCAAAGTGGAGAGTTAATCGTTGGATTCTCGAAGATTGAAGCAGATGCAGGAAAGTTCTGAGCTGAAGAATGAGAAGAGCTTACTTTGATAGAGATTGGTTTGCTGAGAAAGTTTAAAACAAGTTCATTAATTTGATGCTTGTTACATTTTTCAGAAAATGTTCGAAAAATTTTTACAAAATCAGTCTGTGTTGTCAAAAGATCAACCAAAGTCATTAAATTGGACTTGGTAGATTAATTGAGTAATCAGGGTCATTTACTTGGACCTGAATACTTGAGTGGATTTCTAGTACTGATAGATTGTGTGAATTTGTGAAGATAAAGTTTTTACGATGAAATGGCAGAGTTGGAGAAAAGACCAAGACTGAAGACTCGGAGCTGAAGACTTTGTCAACATCCAAGCGGGAGTCTGTTGGTGCATGAGATGTCTGTTGACTACATTTGTATTGAGTCTTAGGTCTAGATAGATTGTACGGAGTCGAAAATCAGAAATTAGGGTTTTAGAGGGTGATTTTGCTCATAATGATATGTGAGTCATTAAAAGTGAAATCAGATATAAGGGATTTCGCTCATATGTACATTATTAGTGGAGGTTTCGCTTATAGGGTCTTTAGGGGTTTCGCTCTTAGGGTTAGCAGGGGATTTCGCTCATGTGTCATGTCATTGGAGAGAAATCAGAAGTCTATAAATACCATGATGTGATTTCGCTTATGAATCAGTTGAGCGAAATCAGAGTCGAGGTGCTGCCGGGATTTTGTCAGAATTCTTGTAAAACGACTCAGAAAGTGTTTATAAAGAAGGAAATTGAAAGGAACAGCTGTGTTACTTCATTTGCACTGATTCCGCGTTTGTATTTGAAGATGAACTGCCTTATACTGACTGTTTAGGGTCGCAAACCGGTCCACCAATTATTTTAACGTATGTTGCAGGTTTATCGCAGATTATCACGAATCAAGAGTAGGCTACTTTAGAAACCCACCTAAAATCTAAGTTGTCGGATTTGTATTGTTTGAGAGACATGAAATCTGTATGACTTTTTGTGAAATATTTGTTTATTAATATGGGATAATGAACTTGTTAAATATTGTCGCCAAATTAGTCGTTATGGATTCTCTTGAGCAATCTGATTCGCTTAGTGCCACATTCCGATGTTTTCGCTACCGGTTGGGGTGTGACAGGCATAAACTTTCTCTGAAGGTTGATTTTCTTATTTTTATGTTTGGCGTTTTAAGATATACTACGTTTTAAATATATGGCGTTCTGTACCTCATTACTGTTTTTCATGTAAGTTTGTCTATGTGTAATATAGATGTTCTTTTGCATGGCGTTTTCATGTTATACATAGGTTGGTGTTAGGCCATGCAATTCCACCAATTTCAAAGAACGTATTTGTGCTGTTGTGTGGATGGATATTCTTACACTTGAAGAGTTTGAATCAGAATGGGAAGTGGTTATCAGAGAGTTCAATTTAGCAGATAATGACTGACTCTTTGATATTTTTGCAATCATGGAATCTTGGATCCCTGCTGTTATGGCTCATTTTCTAAGCATACATATCCTGACCATAATCCTGCCTTTGTCTGTTTATTTGTGACCAGGATGCTGGAAGAGGATATTGCTAACATCTTGGGCGATATCCTGAGGTTTATTAATTAACCACGTGCAGGTTGAAGGCTGAGACTTGCTAACGGTCAAGAGGACTTCTTCTCCTCAGGACTCGGACGAGTTTGTTGAAGGAGAGACGTTGAGCCCGAAAGACCAGGTCTACAACGTTCGATGAAGGAATATTCGGTGGATCCCGGAAGTTTAGGATAGTTTGTTATTTTATCTCTACTATAAATAGATGGGGGCGGATCAGTTTAAGGCACACAATCTCCACTGACACTCTCGCATACTTTCACTTTCTAGCTCATTGCAAACATCACACTTGTATTCAAATTTCGTTGTAACACTTAGTCGATCCGCACCACATCCTGCACTGTATCCTGATATTTGAAGCAATAGAAGAACAAGGCAGCTGCGATTGTCAGCTCTCGAGGTTTTATGCCGGCGATCTAGATTGATCAAGGGCTTTCCTCGTACATCTCATGTCATTTACTTTACTTTTTTGCTCATTGTTTGATCACAAATACGACTCTATATCCTGAGCCGTATCCTAAAACTGTTTTTGCAAATAACTCAATTAACATATTTTTGAACACATTCTCTTAGCACACTACCTCACTTAACTAATTTGATCACTTAATTGCTTCGGTAATTTTTGACCAAAACAATTTGGCGCCCACCGTGGGGCAAGTGGTGCTCTCTTTACTAAAAAATTTTGTCAAATCGCTAATCAGTTTTCTATTTTCAAAACTTTTTGCCACATTGTCCATAATGGCCTCAAGATCAAACATGAGTTCCTCTACTGTGTCTGCTATGACTTCTGCTACTACTGGTTCGGTGCTTCCACCACCTCCTCCAAGGACGCCAGCCTCGTCACGACCTCAGGATATTATCCCTACCCGCAGTGTTCAGGAATCTGCTCCCGTTCTAGCTTCTAATGATGAAATTCTTACTTTATTTGGAAGTGTGTAGGAACAAATGAGGCAGCAACAGGAAACAAACCAAATGCTTTTAAGGGAAATACAACTCCTGAAGTCTGGCTCAAGCAGATCTGCTGAGGATAATGTCACTCCATTACACCCCAGAGCGTTGAACTTTAGTTTAGCTGTGTATACTGAGGATAACAGGGGGAATATTGTGCTCAGTCTTCCTCAGAATCATACTCCTGAAATACCCTCCTCGGTCAGGATGTCAACCGTGAGGAGCTCAGGATATGCTTCAGGATATGGGCAAAATCCTCCAACGGGTAACGTGTCAAATAATAATAATACTCATGCTACTAACAATAGTGGATCTTTGCAGGATACAGGTGTGACATCAGCACTTACTAGGGAACTTCAAAAGTTGAAGGACATGATATCCAGTATACCTGGGGTGGTCCAGCCGATCCCGGAAGTGTCCCAAGACAGCCATAAGATATCTCGTTTTGCACATCCTATCTGTGATGCTGAGATCCCAAAGAGATTTCAAACCCCCAACATGAAGCTTTACGACGGAACTACGGATCCTGAGGAGCATATTGCTCAGTATAGGGAAAGAATGGAGATTAACCCTATCCCTCCGGACCTCAAGGAAGCGTGCTTGTGCAAGGGATTTGGTTCTACTCTAACAGGATCAGCCTTAAAATGGCTGTTAAACGTTCCTCCTCACTCAATTACTTCGTTTGCTCATTTGGTTAATTTATTTAACAGTCAATTTTCTTGTAGTCGGAGTTTTGAGAAACTAACCAGTGATCTTTACAGGATAACTCAAGGGCCTCAGGAATCCTTGAGGGATTATGTGAACAAATTTAGTCGAGAATCCTTGGATATCCCACATCTTGATGTTGCAACAGCTGTGCAAGCTTTCAAGATGGGATTACAAAAGGATTCTCAGTTTTATCAGGATCTTGTAATGAATCCCTGCAGGAATCTTGACGAAGCTCGTAACAGGGCTTTGAGATATATCCGTCTGGAGGATGACAGGAAGATGCAAGAAATGATGAACTCATCTAACACTTATAAGTCAACTAACAGGAAGTCAGAATCCTCATTCAAGTCATATCGGCTAAGCCATATGGTAGAAATGAAAACAAGAGAGTGAATGCTGTCGAAGATGAGGATCCTGAAGAGTATCCTGAGTTGTCTGAATATTGCTTTTCTGTTAACATTCCCGAATTGATGTATGCCATGCAGGGTCTAGGAGACAAGGCTAGGTGGCCTCGAAAGAATCAACAAAAGGCTGATTGGAAAGATAAGTCAAAATGGTGTGCTTTCCACGAAGATTTCGGACATGTAACTGAGGATTGCATTGCTCTAAGGAAAGAAATAAGCTATCTTCTAAGCAAGGGATATCTGAAAGATCTCTTAGGAAGAAAGAAGAATAAAGGTCAGGATACTGAGAAGGATCCTGAGCGAGCAGCATCACCTCCTGCGGATGCCAAGATAATCAACTTCATTTCGGGAGGATCCGACATTTGTGGGACTTCGTATTCGGCAGCAAAGAGACATGCAAAGGAAGCTAAGGCCGAAAGGGGAGACAAACCTGTCAGGATGACTACCCTCACAACTGACAAAGTGATCACTTTTGATGCAGATGACAGGGATACTGTCCAGGATCCTCACCATGATGCTCTGGTAATAACGTTATATGTGGCTAACCATTTTGTACGCAGGATACTGGTTGATAATGGCAGCTCCGTCAACATAATCCAACTAGAAACTCTGAAGAGAATGAATGTATCTCCAATGGATATCACTTTAAAGTCTACCGTGCTTGTTGGGTTCAGTGGAGAGGCTAGAAACACAGTGGGAGAGATAAAGTTGCCAGTATACGTTGAAGGAGTCAACTCGATACAACGTTTCTGTGTGATGGATTCTCTATCCTGCTATAACATCATACTGGGAAGACCGTGGATTCACGATATGAAGGCCGTGCCATCAACATATCACCAATGCATCAAGATACCTACCCCTTGGGGAGTTGTCAAAGTTGATAGTGATCAGCAGGAGGCGAAAGAATTCTACTCATCCTCGATGAAATCCTCAACCAAACCTAGTGCAGCATAGCAATTAAAGACGCGGGCCCAGGATATCGTGGAGGATCCGGAGCAGGATGTGAAG
This sequence comes from Helianthus annuus, assembly GCF_002127325.2. NCBI lineage: Eukaryota > Viridiplantae > Streptophyta > Magnoliopsida > Asterales > Asteraceae > Helianthus > Helianthus annuus. The sequence goes on along the minus strand of NC_035448.2, from coordinate 96,035,243 downwards.
AAAATTATCCTAGACCAGGATAATCCCGATATTTCGGTGCTCGTGGGAACCAATATCCCTCAGGATATTGAAGAACAATTAATTAACTTTTTGAAATGCAGGATGTCAACGTTTGCATGGAAGCATGAGGATATGACAGGCATATCCAAAGATATTATCACTCACAAGCTTGGAATTGACAGGTCTTTCAAGCCTGTCCAGCAAAAGAAAAGGAAGTTTGCTCCGGAACGAAACATAATTATTCAAGAAGAGGTTGAAAGACTATTGAAGTCCAAAATGATCAGGGAAGTCAAATTTCCCAAGTGGCTGGCAAATGTGGTCGTGGTTCAAAAGAAGAATGGGAAATGGAGAGTTTGTGTAGATTACACAGACTTGAACAAAGCATGTCCTAAAACCCATTCCTTCTGCCTCATATAGACTCGATGGTGGATGCCACTGCCGGTCATGAAATGTTAACCTTCATGGATGCATCCTCAGGATTCCAACAGATCCAAATGGAACCTTCAGACCAGGAGGATATTGCTTTCATGACACCAACAGGTATTTACTGTTATACTGCTATGCCTTTTGGTTTGAAAAATACAGGTGCAACGTACCAGAGATTGGTGAACATGATGTTTAAAGACAAACTGGGGGACACCATGGAGGTGTACATTGACGATATGGTAGTGAAATCTAAAAAGGCTGAGGATCACCTCCAGGATATCAAGGGAGCATTTGATATCATGGATTAATACAACATGAAGCTAAATCCTGCTAAATACCATTTCGGAGTGGGGGCAGGAAAGTTTCTTGGATATATGGTGACAAAAAGGGGGATAGAAGCAAGCCCAGAGCAGATCAAAGCTATCCTGGATATAAAATCACCCTCAAATATGAAGGACGTACAAAGATTGACAGGCCGAGTAGCAGCTTTAAACAGGTTTATCTTAAGATCCTCAGAAAAATGCAAAGACTTTTATGATATCCTGAAGAAGAACAAAAGATTCGAATGGGGGGAGAAGCATGAAGCAGCCCTGCAGGATTTGAAACGATATCTCTCAACCGCACCTCTATTGATGAAGCCTGAAAATGGTGAACCACTATCCCTATACCTTGCTGTATCAGGGAATGCTGTAAGTGCCGTTCTTATAAAAGACCATGAAGGTCAGCAATATCCTGTTTATTATGTTAGTAAAAGTTTATTAGATGCTGAAACTAGGTACTCTCACTTAGAAAAATTAATACTAGCATTGGTCATGGCATCAACGAAGCTTAGACATTATTTCGAGACACATAGGATACATGTTAAGACAAATTATCCTGTCAAAAATGTGCTTAGAAAACCAGAAATGTCGGGCAGGATGGCTGTTAGGGCAGGATTTTAATGACCTGTGATCCTTACATGATATCCTAACGAGTGATCCTTGTTTCTTTGGCAGATAGTGATCCTCAGAAGAGCTTCAGGATCAGGATCATGGATCATCCTAAGGATCCTCATACTAACGATTGTTCTCTTTAAATTTAATGTTGTTTTGCAGGAATTACGAGTTGGACCTGGTCTTGGCAACGTTATTAAGGAATCTTTTACGTAAATCTCGCACATACACCGCCGGAAATAGACGTTGTGGAGAATAAGGAAACTTAGCACAAATTACGGGCAATTAGTTAGGCTAAATTTACTTCTATTTCTAAAGGGGTAACGAGCTAGTAGTTAGGTGACTTGCCTAAAATTCGACCACACACACTTATATAAATTGCACTCTTGAGCATGCGGAAGACACGACACACTTCTTACATACTCTAGCATACTACACCATAGTGATCCTTGTACCTAGCTCGTTACCATCCAAAGTTGTAAACATTGTTTATTATATTGAAGTTTGGTGATCGGTAGTTTCTATCACCCGAGGTTTTTTATGCCGGAGATCATTCATTGATCAAGGGCTTTTTCCTCGTATAAATCCTTGTGTCACTTGTGCAATTTTCATTTAAGTGATCCTTATCTTTGTTCATCATACCAAGCATCATTCCCCGTTTACAAAGAGTTTGGTTGCATTATCCTTGTGTGATTTTTGACCAAAACAGTTTGGCGCCCACCGTGGGGCAATTGGTGCTTCATTCATAAGAAAGTTTTTCTGTTGGTAATCATTCCGGAGTGTTGCATGGCTTCATCGTTGAAGAATACCTCCACAGCGATGTCTGCAGTCAATTCATCTAAGGGCGTTCCACCTTTGCCTCCACCACCAGCTGTGTTAGGGCTATATTTTTATGACTTATGATCCTTACATGTGATCCTAACCAGTGATCCTTGTTTCTTTGGCAGATAGTGATCCTCAGAAGAGTTCCAGGATCAGGATCACGGACCATCCTAGGGATCCTCATACTAACGATTGTTCTCTTTGGATTTAATGTTGTCTTGCAGGAATTTCGAGTAGGATCCGCTCTTAACAACGTAAACAAGGAACCTGTCACGCTACTTTGGCATATGCATAATCAAAGATGGACATTGTGGACAATATGGAAACTCAGCACAATTTAAGGGCGATAATTTAGGCTAAATTTACTTCTATTCTTGAAGGGGTAACGAGCTAATAGTTAGGTTATTTACCTAAAATACGACCACACACACTTGTATAAGTAGCACTCTTCAACATTCGGAAGACACAACACATTTCTCACACGCTTTGACACACGATACTATAGTGATCCTTGTACTTAGCTCGTTACCATCCGAAGTTGTAAAAATATTGTTTGTTATATTGAAGCTTGGTGATCGGTAGTTGCCATCACCCGAGGTTTTTTATGCCGGAGATCATTCATTGATCAAGGGCTTTTTCCTCATATAAATCCTTGTGCCACTCGCGTATTTTACATCAAAGTGATCCTTTACTTTGTTCAACATACCAAGCATCATTCCCCGTTTACATAAGAGTTTGGTTGCATTATCCTTGTGTGATTTTTGACCAAAACAGTTTGGCGCCCACCGTGGGGCAATTGGTGCTTCATTCATAAGAAAATTTTTCTGTTGGTGATCATTCCGGAAGTGTAGCATGGCTTCATCGTTGAAGAATACTTCCACAACGATGTCTGAAGTCAATTCATCTAATGGCATTCCACCTCTGCCTCCACCACTAGCTGGATCTCAGAAAAATGCTGAGAAGAGACCAACTCCTATCTCCTCTAAACCATCATCTCCTGCTCTAACTTCTTCTGTTCCCAGTACTAGTGATATATTTACTTTGATTTTGCAGATGAGGGATCGTATGCAGCAGCAGGATGAAACTAATGACAGGATCCTCAGAGAAATCGGAGATCTCAAAAGGCAAAAGAAAACGGCAGAGGATCATTCCCCACTGATGCCCAAATCTTTGAATTTTGATACTCCGATGATTACTTCTCAGCCATCAGAGGTCCCAGACATTCAACATATGGGTGGATCAAGAGGAGTACATTTCGGCCCAGCAGCAATGACTCAGGCATCAGGATCATATTTCCAACCGGCAGGATCCTATACTCAGCATATGGGATCCTTCATGAACTCAGGATCCTCCTTAGTTCCAGGATTATCCCAGGTTCAAGGATCCTCCTTCGTTCCAGGATTATCCTAGGTTTAAGGATCCTCCTTAGTTCCAGGATTATCCCAGGTTCAAGGATCCTCCTTAGTTCCAGGATCATCCCAAATATCGGGATCCTTCCAAATGCCAGGATCCCTAAAGAGTTTGCAAACAGGAAGTCTAGATGTCCATCAAGGAGATTTTATTCCAATGCAGACCATTGCTTTCACTGGTCCCTCCATCATCCCAGAATCCCAGCAACATTGATTCACATCCAGCGTTCCTAACTTGAACCCAATGGGTGGTAACACTTTAAATAATTTTCTTACCACTAACCATGGATTCGTGCAGGATACAGGTATCAACCATGCTATGGCCAGAGAACTGCAGAAACTGAAGGATATGATCTCAAGTGTTCCAGGGGTAGTTAAACCTATCCCGGAGATTGCAGATGGAAGCCATAAGGTATCTCGTTTTGCACCACCAATTTGTGATGCTGAGATACCCAAAAGGTTCCATATCCCTACTATGAAGCTGTATGATGGTACAACGGATCCTGAGGAACACATAGCACAATACAGGGAGAGGATGGAGATCAATCCAATTCCAGAAAAGTTAAAGGAAGCATGCCTATGCAAGGGATTTGGATCCACTCTTACTGGATCAGCTCTTGAATGGCTGCTAAGTCTTCCCCCTTACTCTATTACTTCGTTTGCTAGTTTAGTTAATTTATTCAATAATCAATTCTCTTGTAGTAGAAAATTTGAAAGATTGACTAGTGATTTATATAGGATAACTCAGGGTCATAATGAATTATTAAGGGATTATATAACCAAATTTAGTAAAGAATCCTTGGACATTCCTAACTTGGATGTGGCCACAGCTGTTGAGGCCTTCAAGATGGGATTGCTTAAGGATTCATTGTTCTATGATGATCTTGTTATGACACCATGCAGGAACCTAGATGAAGTAAGAACTCGGGCACTCAGGTTCATCCGGCTAGAGGATGACAAGAGGATCCAGGAGAGACAAGTAGGATCCTCAAAACAAGAAAAGCAAGGATCCTCTTTCAAAAACAACAAATTCAAATCCTATAACAGAACTGCCAATCAGAATGTGCATGCTGTAGACCAAGAAGAGGATGATGAAGATTATCCTCCAATTTCTGAATACTGTTTTTCCATTGATAATCATGAACTAATCCTTGCAATGCAGAATCTAGGAGAAAAGGCCAGATGGCCCAGAAAAAATGACAAAACAGCCGCAACCAAAGACAAATCAAAGTGGTGTGCATACCACGAGGATTTTGGGCATTTAACCGAAGAATGCATCGCATTAAGAAAGGAACTTGGATATCTGCTAAGCAAGGGACATTTAAAAGAGTTGTTGGGAAGAAAAAAGCAAAGGACTCAGGATCCTGAAAGGATCCTTGAAAAAGCTCCAGCCCCTCCGGCAAATGCACAAGTGATCAACTTTATTTCTGGAGGATCAGACATCTGTGGTACATCCTTCTCAGCAGCTAAAAGGCATGCAAAGGAAGCTAAAAGGGACAACGGAGACAGGCCTATTCGAACAACAAGTGTCTCGGAAGGAAAAGCGATAACCTTTGATGAGGATGATCGCATTAACATTCAGGATCCTCATCATGATAGTTTAGTCATCACTCTCTTTATCTCTAACCATTTTGTCCGCAGGATCCTTATTGACGGAGGAAGCTCGGTAAATATTATCCAACTTGATGTTCTGAAGAAGATGGGTATCCCTGAATCAGATATCACTCCAAGATCCTCCGTGCTTGTAGGATTTAGTGGCGAAACTAAGAAAACCCTGGGGGACATCAAACTCCCAATCTATGTGGAAGGATTACATAATTATCAAAAATTTTGTGTTATTGACTGTTTGTCTTGTTGTAATGTTATCCTTGGCAGGCCCTGGATACACGATATGAAGGCAGTCCCATCCACCTACCATCAATGTGTGAAGCTCCCTAGCCCATGGGGAATAATCAAGATCGACAGTGATCAGCAGGAGGCTAAGGATTGTTACACCTCATCGATGAAACCAGCTTCGAAGTCAAGGGAGCAATAGCAATTACAGTATCCTCCAAGGGATGTCTTGGAGGCGAGAGAACAGGATGTGGACGAAATCCTTTTAGATCCTAATGATCCTGAGTCAAAAATCTATATCGGATCAGGGATCCTTGGCAAGATGAAAGAAGACATAGTATCCTTCCTCAAAAGAAGAAAGTCTACATTTGCATGGAAACATGAGGATATGACAGGTATATCTAAGGATATTATCACTCATAAACTTGGCATTGACAGGTCAATCAAACTAATCCATCAAAAAAGGAGGAAGTTTGCACCGGAAAGAAATGCCATTATCCAGGAAGAAGTAGAAAGATTACTTCGAGCAGGTATGATTAGAGAGGTAAAGTATCCAAAATGGCTGGCCAATGTGGTTGTTGTTCAAAAGAAAAATGGAAAGTGGAGGGTATGTGTCGATTTCACTGATTTGAATAAGGCATGTCCCAAGGATCCTTTCCCATTACCCCACATTGACTCCATGGTGGATGCAACGGCGGGTCATGAACTGTTAACCTTTATGGATGCATCATCTGGATTCCAACAAATTCAGATGGAACCATCTGACCAAGAGGATACGGCTTTTATTGTAACACCCCCAAAATACCACCTGCGGGAACCCCCCCGCGAGGCGTGTTACACATCAGAGTCTGAGCCACTAATCACATTGAACCAATAGAAAATACTTAATAAAACATGTTATCAATTCAATAATGTCGAGTAGCGGAAGCATATAATAAATTGTTTTGTAGTTGTTTCATAATAACTCAAAACCAAAGTGTCAATACTAGTAATCTCATAGCTTCGATCCATGACAACTCCAGCACTCCCAGATGGCAAGTCCACGTTCCAAAGTTAACGACCTACAAGCATGCAACAAGTGTGTCAGACTACGCTGGTGAGTTCAAGGTGTTGCTTACGTGTGAAGTTACCAGATATTAGTTAAGTCAACTCGTTGTTTGTTTCTGATATCGTTGTTAATTCGTTTGTTGTACCGTATGCAGCGTCAATGATGGGAATGCCTTACTCCAATGCCCTACAGGCATTGGTCAAGTCAAGGTATCAAACAACCTTGACAAACTGTAGGAGGTCTTATATCCGCGTTACAAGTTGTCCCAGTAATTAGTTCACGCCCGTCCTTACGGTCCGGTGTGAGGGTGCCAAACCTAATAGCGCTATCAACTAATTACCCCATTGCCTTACAGGCAATCCGGTAAATGATTGTTTCTAAGTTTTAGTTGTTTACCCCACGTTTCCCTTCCAAATGTTTACCAGTTGTCCCAAACCACCGGGACGCATGCTTGAGAAAATGCAATGAACTCACCTGGGGTTGCTCGTTATGATTCACACAGTTCAATTAAGTTAAAAAGCAATCAACCACGTCCTACCAAAGTTATCATACCAATCAGATTCGTATTCAAATATTGCACGTATGTTCTACACGTATTGTAACAAGTTGTACAAGTATTCGACATCATATCCCACGTATAGACAATCGACGTAAACAGTCACGTAAACAAGCAAAGTCCAAGTGTTCAGCCCAATCAGTTGGGCTTGTGATAGTGTGCAGGCCCAATATCAGCGTGTAAGGTTTCATGGTCTCGAGTCGCAACAGAGAAGGTTCCGAGTCACAACCAACGATCTCGAGTCGCAACCAAAGGTGGTTACGAGTCGCAACGGGACTCGCAACCGTGATCTCGGCTTGTCATGGTCCGGTTTCGAGTCACTTCCTGACTCGCAACCGTGGTTTCGGTTCATGCTGTTTTGTGTCGGTTTCGAGTCGCAACCGGACTCGCAACCATGGTTTCGAGTTGTGCTGTGTGTGTACAAGTGTGAGGTCTCGAGTCGTAATGGGAGATTCCGACTCGCAATCTGTGTCGAAATCAATGCACGTAACAACTTTCCTGATTACACAGCAACAATCATTCCGTAAATTCAGTAAACATATTCGGCAGTTTCGTAAATCAGATCAAATCAATAATCATTCATATTCAAACGTGTTCATGATTAGCATTAAACAACAACTAAACCGTTTTCATAACATGCTAATACTCGATCAAACAAGAATTTATATCACTAATTCGTATGAACCCTAACCCAAATACATGAACAATAATCCTGACATACTCGCTCAGTTGCATCTACGGTTCAATTATCATATGACAATCCCATCAACAGGACATAGCAACCATGTTATCATCTAATCGTGAACATATACAGTTAATATCTAGGTTGCAACCGATTCACAGAAACATCATTCAAGTAACATTCAACCAATCGATTACTTGCTAAAACATACAATATCAAACATCATGAGAACAAACACTAACCGATTAGTAAGAATAGAGTGATCCGAACACGAGTATCTTTGCAAGCCAAGATGTGTTGCCTTCGGGTTTCAAGAGGGGAAGGAGAGAGCTTCTAGGGTTTTTGTGTGTGTGTGTGTGAGATAATTGTAACAAATGAGAGAACTCCCCCCACTAGTGAGTGTTTACACGGTTTAAGAGAGTGGGCCGTCCCCTCATCGGGCCGCCCTAACGGTCTCGAGTCCATCAACCATGGACCGAATGGGTTGTGTAGGCAAATGGGTCGTGTATTCGGGTTATGTAACACATAACATATATCACGATTTCACATAAAACACATATATCATGTTATTCACTAATGTTCACACAATCACGTAATGTTACACAAAAACAGGTTCGAAATACGAGTTGTCACAGTATCCCCAACTAAAAGGAAATTTCGTCCCGAAATTTGGTACGCACTCACTAACGTAAGCTATATAAGTTAAAGCTAGGTAGGTTACATCGTTTGCTGGTTTTCCTGGGGTGTCACATCCTCCCCAACTTGAATGGGAATTTCGTCCCGAAATTCGCTAGTTGCCTCAACACTAGGTTCGCTAGGTTCTGACTGGTCTTCGGGGAACAAATGTGGATACTTAAGTTTCATCTGGTCCTCACGTTCCCACGTGAACTCTGGACCACGTCTTGAGTTCCAACGAACTCTCACAATCGGTATACGGCTGTGTTTACGAACTTTAACTTCCCGATCCATAATCTCAATCGGTTCTTCGACAAACTGCAATTTGTCGTCTATCTTTAGCTCTTGGAATGGTACTACTAGTGTTTCGTCAACCAAACACTTCTTTAGCTGTGATACGTGAAATACATCATGGACATTACCCAACTCAGCCGGTAATTCCAACCTGTAGGCCACCTTTCCAATCCGTTCTAGAATTTTGAATGGTCCTACATAACGAGGGTTTAGTTTGCCGCGTTTCCCAAATCGTACCACACCCTTCCAGGGTGAAACCTTTAACATAACGCGGTCATTAACTTCGAATTCCAGCGGTTTACTACGCTTGTCAGCGTAGCTTTTCTGACGATCGCGAGCTGCGGCCATACGGTTTCTGATCTGCACAATGCTTTCCGATGCTTCAAGAACAAACTCAGGTCCTGTGATCTGGCTGTCACCCACCTCATGCCAACAGAGAGGTGAACGACATTTCCGTCCGTACAGTGCTTCGAACGGAGCTGCCTTAATGCTTGAATGGTAGCTGTTGTTGTAGGAGAATTCTATCAACGGTAGGTGCTTCTCCCATCCTTTTCCAAAGTCAAGTACGCATGCCCGAAGCATATCTTCGAGTGTTTGGATGGTGCGCTCGCTTTGACCGTCTGTCTGTGGGTGATAAGCGGTACTCATGTCGAGTTGGGACCCAAACGATTTATGCATAGACTGCCATAACTCTGAAGTGAAACGCGGATCACGGTCTGAGATGATAGAAGTTGGCACTCCATGCCTAGAAACCACTTCCTTGAGATATACTGCTGCCAGCTGAGAAAACTTGTCTGTTTCCTTGATTGCTAGGAAGTGTGCTGATTTCGTGAGGCGATCAACAATCACCCAAATAGTGTCGTTCCCAGCCTGAGTTCTTGGTAGTCCTGTCACGAAATCCATAGCGATCTGTTCCCACTTCCATGTGGGTATCTCTGGTTGCTGCAGTAAACCTGAGGGCTTTTGATGTTCTGCTTTGACTTTAGCACAAGTCAAACATTTGCTGACGTAGGTTGCTATATGAGCCTTCATGCTGGGCCACCAGTAGGTAGTTTTCAAGTCATGGTACATCTTATCTGATCCAGGATGTACAGAGTAACGTGATTTATGTGCCTCTTCCATTACAAGTTCTCGTAAGTTGCCAAAGAGTGGGACCCAAATGCGTCCGGTTACATAGTAAGTACCGTCTCCCTTCTGTTCTAGTCGTTGTCTCGAGCCACGTAAAGCTTCAGCTCGAATGTTCTCTGGTTTCAACGCTTCCAACTGAGCGTCTCGTATCTGGGAAGGGAGATTGGACTGAATCGTGAGTTGTAATGCTCGTACACGCCTGGGTGCACTATCCTTTCTGCTGAGGGCGTCAGCTACAACGTTTGCCTTGCCCGGATGATACTTGATGGCACATTCATAATCGTTCAATAACTCCACCCATCGTCGTTGTCGCATATTCAACTCTTTCTGGTCGAAGATGTGCTGGAGACTTCTATGGTCGGTGTAGATGGTGCATTTGGTACCGTACAGATAGTGCCTCCAAATCTTCAACGCAAATACCACCGCTCCTAGCTCCAAGTCGTGTGTCGTGTAGTTCTTCTCGTGCACCTTCAGCTGTCGAGAAGCATAAGCGATTACCTTCTCGCGTTGCATCAACACGCAACCGAGACCTTGAATTGACGCGTCACAATATACCACAAAATCTTCGGTACCCTCTGGTAATGACAAGATCGGTGCACTGCAAAGTTTCTGCTTTAACAACTGGAAGGCCTCTTCCTGCTTCGTTCCCCACGAATACGTCGTGTTCTTCTGTGTCAGTGAGGTGAGAGGTTGTGCGATTTTCGAGAAGTCTTTAATAAACCTTCGATAGTATCCAGCGAGACCAAGAAATTGACGCACCTCAGACGGAGTCTTTGGTGCCGCCCAATTCTTTACCGCATCCACCTTCGCAGGATCCACATGTATCCCTTTCTCGTTAACAACATGCCCAAGGAAGTGTACTTCCCGAATCCAAAAATCGCACTTAGAAAACTTCGCATACAGCTGTTCCCTTCTCAAGAGTTCCAAGATGAGACGTAGGTGACGCTCGTGATCTTCCTTGTTCTTGGAATAGACTAAGATATCGTCAATAAACACTATAACAAACTCGTCGAGATATGGCTTGCATACGCGGTTCATGAGATCCATGAAAACTGCTGGTGCATTGGTCAATCCAAACGGCATGACCAAAAACTCATAGTGTCCGTAACGCGTTCGAAAGGCTGTCTTGGGAATATCCTCTTCCCTAACCCTTACCTGGTGATAACCCGACCTTAAGTCGATCTTTGAATAGAAACTCGACCCTTGCAACTGGTCGAACAAGTCGTCGATACGTGGTAACGGATAGCGGTTCTTGATGGTCACCTTGTTGAGCTCTCGATAGTCGATACACATACGGAATGACCCGTCTTTCTTCTTCACGAATAGAACTGGGGCTCCCCAAGGCGACGAACTGGGTCGAATAAAGCCCCTGTCCAACAACTCCTGCAGTTGATTAGACAGTTCCTGTAACTCTCCTGGTGCTAACCGGTAAGGAGCTCGAGCAATTGGAGCCGCTCCCGGTGCAAGATCAATCTGAAATTCTACTTGACGGTGAGGAGGTAACCCTGGTAGCTCCTCTGGGAATACATCCGCGAATTCTCGCACCACTGGTAGATCCTCGATCTTACTTTCTTCAGACTGAGCGTTGGTAACTAGCGCTAACAGTGCAGGATACCCCTTTTGTAGATACTGTTGTGCACGCATGGCCGTGATAATCCCAACCATCGTCCCACTACGATGTCCTTGAACTAACAGTGACTCCCCGTCAGGGAGAGGGATACGCACGATCTTCTCTTTACACAAAATTTCGGCTTGGTGCTTGGACAACCAATCCATGCCTACCACTATGTCGAAACTACCGAGCGTAACGGGAAGGAGGTCAATATCAAACATCTGACCCACGAGATCTAGTTTGCATCCAAAAAGGACATTTGAGGCTTCTATCGTCTTACCATCTGCTAGTTCCACTACTTGTCTAACCTCTAAAGGTGTTGGGGTTACCCCTAATCGTTGACTAAACTCTAGGGACACGTAACTCCAATCGGCACCCGAATCAAATAATACAGAAGCAATACGATCATTAACAGGAAACGTACCAGTTACAACGTTGCCGTCATTCCTGGCATCCCCTGCTCCAAGCTGAAACACTCTGCCCCGAGCACCATTACCCCCGTTGTTGCCGTTGTTGTTGTTGTTTCCAGCATTGTTGTTATTCGGGCGGTTGTTGTTGTCGTTGGCGTTCTGGTTTAACTGAGGGCAATCCCGTTTAAAGTGGCCCTCATCGCCACACTGAAAGCACCCCTTCCTGAAACCCTGGTTCTGCTGGGGTGGTTGTCCCTGTTGTCTCTGATTCTGCTGGTTCTGTTGCTGCTGGTGCCTGGGCTGTGAAGCCCTGCAATCCTTGGCCTCATGGCCCACTTTACCACACCTGCGACACGTGCGACTACATGGCCCGAAATGATGGTAGCCACACTTATTACACTGTGGTTTCTTTCCTGCATACGAGCCCTGACTTTGACCACTTCCCTGGCCTTGATTGACAGACGACGACTGGCTGATGTTGCGGTTACTGTTGTCTGGCCTTTTCTGAGTCTGGCCAGCACTGGATGCCTTGTCATAATCACTCCACTTCCGCTTGTTATCGTTAGCGGACGCAGTGGCAGTGGGTGTAGCAGCTTTAGTGGCCGAAATACGCGGAGGTAACGATTCGCTTTCCACCTCTTGGTCCACAATCTTATGAGTCAGACGAACGATTTGTGTCAAATCGTTGAGATGGGCTGCAGTGACCAAGCTCTTCACACGCGGAGGCAACCCTTTGATGAATAACTCAATCCTCCGGGACATAGGCCGAGACAAGTTCGGGCACATGTCGGCCAGTTCATACGATCGCTTCACATACGCTTCGACTTCAGATCCAACCATCTTCAAGTCGTAGTATTCGTTTTCCAACTTCTGGACCTCGTCCCGAGGACAGTACTCCTCCCTGATCAGTTCTTTAAAATCTTCCCAAGTTGTGGCATTCGCTGCCTCAATGCCCAACAACTGCACTTGGGCGTTCCACCATGTTAGGGCACCATCAGCCAAGGTACCCGCCGCATATTTCACCCTGTCCCCAGCGGGACAGTTACAGATAGCGAACACAGACTCTGCTTTCTCGAACCATCTCAGAAGCCCCACAGCCCCTTCAGTCCCGGTGAAGGTCTGTGGCTTGCAGTCCATAAACATTTTGAATGTACACACAGGCTGGTTAGGTTGAGGTTGCGCTTGTTGACCAGCTTGATAGGCTGCTAGAGCCTCAGCCACGCGGGTATTGATTAGGTCAGTCAACTCAGCCTGAGTCATGTTGATGTTGCCACGTCCGTGTCCTCGTCCACTCATGTTTCTATAGTTGGGAATAAACCGATTTAGAAGTCAAAACGAGATGGAAGTTAAGTATCACACTGACATCTACATACTACCAGGCTTACACATAGTAAGGCAGAACCCTTCTCACGCTCGATAAGCCTCACTGGGACTTGCATGCACCCCGCGTTATTATTAAGTGTGCACCCATAATAATAAGGCGATTTGCATGTTCATCTCAGAGCCTCTTAACTTGCGCTCGAAGTTTCCCCCGTTCAAATAACACAACAGCTGATATCACAGTTCTATGGTTCACATGAGTCGAAGAGTAGTGTCACACTATCTAGTCACTATGGTGTTTAATGTTTCAGTTCATATACGTTGTGGGTGTGCGACTGCTAAGCAAGTAATGTATAAAGTGAGAGAGAAGCGAACCTTGCAATCTGGTGCTGAGTGTCATGATCGATTGTCGAAGTTGTTCGGTTATAGTCTGGTTTTACAAAACGTTTTAAAACCTAGTTCACTATAACCAGTGGCTCTGATACCAAACTGTAACACCCCCAAAATACCACCTGCGGGAACCCCCCCGCGAGGCGTGTTACACATCAGAGTCTGAGCCACTAATCACATTGAACCAATAGAAAATACTTAATAAAACATGTTATCAATTCAATAATGTCGAGTAGCGGAAGCATATAATAAATTGTTTTGTAGTTGTTTCATTATAACTCAAAACCAAAGTGTCAATACTAGTAATCTCATAGCTTCGATCCATGACAACTCCAGCACTCCCAGATGGCAAGTCCACGTTCCAAAGTTAACGACCTACAAGCATGCAACAAGTGTGTCAGACTACGCTGGTGAGTTCAAGGTGTTGCTTACGTGTGAAGTTACCAGATATTAGTTAAGTCAACTCGTTGTTTGTTTCTGATATCGTTGTTAATTCGTTTGTTGTACCGTATGCAGCGTCAATGATGGGAATGCCTAACTCCAATGCCCTACAGGCATTGGTCAAGTCAAGGTATCAAACAACCTTGACAAACTGTAGGAGGTCTTATATCCGCGTTACAAGTTGTCCCAGTAATTAGTTCACGCCCGTCCTTACGGCCCGGTGTGAGGGTGCCAAACCTAATAGCGCTATCAACTAATTACCCCATTGCCTTACAGGCAATCCGGTAAATGATTGTTTCTAAGTTTCAGTTGTTTACCCCACGTTTCCCTTCCAAATGTTTACCAGTTGTCCCAAACCACCGGGACGCATGCTTGAGAAAATGCAATGAACTCACCTGGGGTTGCTCGGTATGATTCACACAGTTCAATTAAGTTAAAAAGCAATCAACCACGTCCTACCAAAGTTATCATACCAATCAGATTCGTATTCAAATATTGCACGTATGTTCTACACGTATTGTAACAAGTTGTACAAGTATTCGACATCATATCCCACGTATAGACAATCGACGTAAACAGTCACGTAAACAAGCAAAGTCCAAGTGTTCAGCCCAATCAGTTGGGCTTGTGATAGTGTGCAGGCCCAATATCAGCGTGTAAGGTTTCATGGTCTCGAGTCGCAACAGAGAAGGTTCCGAGTCGCAACCAGCGATCTCGAGTCGCAACCAAAGGTGGTTACGAGTCGCAACGGGACTCGCAACCGTGATCTCGGCTTGTCATGGTCCGGTTTCGAGTCACTTCCTGACTCGCAACCGTGGTTTCGGTTCATGCTGTTTTGTGTCGGTTTCGAGTCGCAACCGGACTCGCAACCATGGTTTCGAGTTGTGCTGTGTGTGTACAAGTGTGAGGTCTCGAGTCGTAATGGGAGATTCCGACTCGCAATCTGTGTCGAAATCAATGCACGTAACAACTTTCCTGATTACACAGCAACAATCATTCCGTAAATTCAGTAAACATATTCGGCAGTTTCGTAAATCAGATCAAATCAATAATCATTCATATTCAAACGTGTTCATGATTAGCATTAAACAACAACTAAACCGTTTTCATAACATGCTAATACTCGATCAAACAAGAATTTATATCACTAATTCGTATGAACCCTAACCCAAATACATGAACAATAATCCTGACATACTCGCTCAGTTGCATCTACGGTTCAATTATCATATGACAATCCCATCAACAGGACATAGCAACCATGTTATCATCTAATCGTGAACATATACAGTTAATATCTAGGTTGCAACCGATTCACAGAAACATCATTCAAGTAACATTCAACCAATCGATTACTTGCTAAAACATACAATATCAAACATCATGAGAACAAACACTAACCGATTAGTAAGAATAGAGTGATCCGAACACGAGTATCTTTGCAAGCCAAGATGTGTTGCCTTCGGGTTTCAAGAGGGGAAGGAGAGAGCTTCTAGGGTTTTTGTGTGTGTGTGTGAGATAATTGTAACAAATGAGAGAACTCCCTCCACTAGTGAGTGTTTACACGGTTTAAGAGAGTGGGCCGTCCCCTCATCGGGCCGCCCTAACGGTCTCGAGTCCATCAACCATGGACCGAATGGGTTGTGTAGGCAAATGGGTCGTGTATTCGGGTTATGTAACACATAACATATATCACGATTTCACATAAAACACATATATCATGTTATTCACTAATGTTCACACAATCACGTAATGTTACACAAAAACAGGTTCGAAATACGAGTTGTCACATTTATGACCCCAACCGGTTTATATTGTTATATTGCTATGCCTTTTGGATTAAGAAATGCAGGTGCAACATATCAAAGGCTGGTGAATATGATGTTCAAAGATCAAATTGGACAAACCATGGAAGTGTACATAGACGATATGGTGGTGAAATCCAAAAAAGCTGAGGATCACCTAAGGGACTTGGAGGAAGCATTTGATATCCTTGATAATTATAACATGAAGCTTAATCCTTCAAAATGTCACTTTGGTGTTAAAGCTGGTAAATTTCTAGGATATATGGTGACCCAGAGGGGCATTGAAGCAAGCCCGGAACAAATCAAAGCATTGATGAATATCAAATCCCCTGCCAACGCTAAGGATGTGCAAAGGCTAACAGGCAGGATAGCAGCTCTAAACAGATTCATATCCAAATCCTCAGAAAGGTGTAAGGAATTCTATGACATCCTAAGAAAGAACAAGAAATTTGAGTGGACTGAAAAGCATGAGAATGCTTTACAAGCCCTCAAAGAATACATGTCCTCGGCTCCAGCGTTGATGAAACCAGAAAAAGGAGATGTGTTATCCGTATATCTGGCGGTATCCTCAAAAGCAGTAAGTGCAGTCCTTGTTAAGGATCATGAAGGTACCCAATATCCTGTCTATTATGTAAGTAAGAGTTTACTTGATGCCGAATCCAGGTATTCACACCTTGAAAAACTTATTCTTGCACTGATTATGACATCTACTAAACTAAGACATTATTTTGAAACCCATGTTATTGTTGTTAGAACTAATTTCCCAATTAAGAATGTCCTCAGGAAACCAGAGATGTCCGGAAGAATGGCTAAGTGGGTAGTAAAGCTTAGTGCCCATGATATAAGATATGAGCCTAGAACAGCCATCAAATCTCAAGCATTAGCAGACTTTGTGGCTGATTTCAGTAGTGATTTACAAAAGGAAGCCGAATTGGAAGTCCAGCAGCTGGATGAGACCAAGGATCCTTGGATACTACATATTGACGGATCCTCAAATGTCAAAGGCACAGGGCTTGGCATACTACTAAAATCGCCACAGGGGGACATAATACCCCACTCCATAGCCTGTGAGTTCCAAGCCACTAACAATGAGGCTGAATATGAGGCCTTGATTGCTGGTTTGCAAATTGCTAAGCATATGGGAATCAGGTATCTTGAGGTATACGTGGATTCATTGTTAATCACTAATCACTTTAATGGATCCTATGCTGTTAAAGGTGAAAAACTAACCAAATATTTAGAGATAGTCAAAGAATTGGCACTCTCCTTTGTTTCTTTCAGTTTAACACAGGTACCAAGGGAGGAAAATACAGAAGCTGATGCATTGGCCAACCTAGGATCATCTTTGAAGATCCCAGAGGATATAAGTATCCCCATCATCCATATCCTGGCTCCTGCTATTGAAAATCAGGTGGCCATGGAAATGGAAATAGAAGAGGATACTACAATGATCCCTAGTGAGGATACTCAATCTTATTCAGGATCATGGATCTCACCAATCATAAGATACTTACAACACGGGGAAATTCCTATGGGAGAAAATCCTAGGGCTTTCAGGATTAAGGTATCTCAATTCACAATCTTAAATAATGTGCTATATAAGCGATCTCTTGCAGGACCATATTTAAGATGTATCGAGGATCCTGAAGCTCAAGAAGTGTTAAAAGACTTCCATGAAGGAGATTGTGGAAACCACACTGGGGGCAGGGCATTGTTCTCAAGGATCTTAAGGACAGGATACTACTGGCCAACTATGAAAAGGGATGCTGTGGAGTATGCTAAGAAGTGTGATCCTTGTCAAAGACACAGCAATATCCTTCATCAGCCGGCAGAATTTCTACATCCTATACCATCCTCTTGGCCATTCATGAGATGGGGGATGGATATAGTTGGCAAGCTCCCTAAGGCACCCGGTGGAAAAGTATTCATGCTTGCTATGACTGACTACTTCTCCAAGTGGATAGAGGCTGAAGCTTTTGCCCAAGTCAGAGAGAAAGAAGTTATATCCTTTATTAAGAGAAACATTATAACTAGATTTGGCATTCCTTCTGAAATTGTATGTGACAATGGTTCCCAATTTATTGGGAGCAGGACTACTAACTTTTGTGACAGTTGGGGGATTAAGATGATAACATCAACACCAGTCCACCCACAAGCCAATGGTCAAGCAGAATCATCCAATAAGATCATCATCAACAATCTGAAGAAGAAACTTGGATCCAAGAAGGGGAAATGGGCAGAGGAATTGCCTTATGTGCTTTAGGCTGATAGGACAACTCCCAAGAATGCTACTGGTCAAACACCCTTCTCTTTGGTATTTGGGGCAGAATCAGTGATCCCAACAGAAATGGTGGTTCCAACTGCTAGAACAAGTACCCGTGATCCTGAGGAGAATGATGCAAACCTGGCTCAAGACTTGGATACTATTGAAGAAATCAGAGATCTGGCTAGGATAAGGATGGCTAGCTACCAACAAAGAATGGCTGGTGCTTACAACAAAAATGTCAGGATAAGGAAATTCCAAGTTGGGGATATGGTATTGAGAAAAGCATTCCAAAATACCACCAATCCTGCTGATGGGAAATTGGCACCAAAATGGGAAGGCCCTTATTTGATCGAAGCCGAAGCTGGAAAGGGGGCATATAGATTGCTTACCATGGAAGGTAATCTGTTACCAAGAGCCTGGAATGCTGTCCACTTGAAAAAATATTTCATGTAAGCAGGATCCTTCTGGCATGAGTGATCCTTACATTGGATAGGATCCTTCAAGGATCCCTGAAGCATCAATGATCCTTACTATGGTAATGTCCTAAGCTTGAACTCTTATTTACATATCTTCTTATTTAAGGATAAGGATCATGTATCCTTCATCCTCCTCTCACGAGAATTTGAGTTCTGATAGTCCAGGTATCCTCAGCATGTTATTGGTAGTCTTCAAAAGCATCTCAGATCCTTGGGTTCAACCCCAGTTATCCTTGGGCTTGTCCCCAGTTTTCGCCTGTAGCGCACGATGATCCTGGTATAGTTCACGTCTTTGGGACCAGTACTCGCTTTAGGGGCTGATAACCTCATCGCACTGGCTATACCTAGGATCCTACGTATAATGGTAGACGTACCATACATCCGTTCCTAAGGTTTCTAACGTCTTCATGTTAGCTAAGGTTTTGGCATTTTCATGTCACTAAGTTTGGATAGTCGCCAGTGAGGGCCATACTCCAGTTTACATACGATCCTTGGGCTTGTCCCCAGTTATCCTTTGGGCTTGTCCCCAGTTATCCTTGGGCTTGTCCCCAGTTATCCTTTGGGCTTGTCCCCAGTTACTAACTTATCTTTTATATTGGCTTAGTCCCAAGTTATATTCCATTTTTCGGGTTTTCGAAGTTAAACAATTAAGGATCCTTAATCCTTAGCTTCCATTAAAGTTTTACTTATGGTTATCCTGATTAAAGGTTAGGATCCTAACTTGGATCCTCAGGTATGATCCTTAACTATTTTTAATTTCATTCATTATTCATTTGAATAACCCTTAGACCTTGACAACTGAACCTATGATCCTTAAAATAAACTACTTTGAAAATTTTCGATTATAGGATATTTGATCCAGGATCATATCCTAAATTTCTTAAACATAGTTTGCTTAACTTTTCTTACTCAAACAAACATATATCAAAACAATTGGAAATTAAAAGGATAACAATACGAGATAAGCCAAAAAGATTAGAGTTATTTTATTAACAAAGGTTTAAAACCCGTCAAAGTTGTCAAAATTGCCAACCCACGTTTCTACCAGCAAAACGTGGCCCGTCCACATGGGTTGGCAAAGGGTGTCCATTGTTTGTGCGGTCATAGCATGCAGGTAAATAAAAGGCGGCAGGATCACAATGGCTTCATCCCCCAAACAGAGGATCCCTCCACCATGTGTAATCCTACCTATTGTCTGAAGGATCCTGGATCCTCAACCCTAAACCTATTGTTCGAAGTTACAGACCATAATTGTTTAAAAAACATCAACAAACACAAAAAAAAATTGGGCTCCGGCTATGTCTAGAAGTTTCCTTCATCGCCCAATCCTGCAGCTCAAGCCTTCGCTGCACCATCACCACCAGCTCCACTTGCCTCCCCAGCATGATCCTTGCCAGCACCTTCAAGCATCGGGATCTCCTCAGCCTCCTCATCATCCTCCAACTCTGCCAGCCTCGCCTTCCAGCCCTCCACGTCCCATGTGCTTTTGTCGAAGGCAGGATCCTGAGCTTCCGCAGCCATCTGCAGCTGGATCTTATACATGGCTATCGCAGCAGAGACCTTGGCATCCTGGGTGATATCATGCTTCTCATAATCAAAGTTGATCAGCATTTTGGCAGCATCATCCTTGGTAGCCCGGAGCTCCTTCTCAAGATCAGCAATCTTGAGATCCTTCAGCACACCCATTTGTTGGAGGTCAGGGATTTGGCGGTCTTGATCCTCAACGTGGCCAACATAAGTCTCTATTTCAGCAAATTTCTGCAAAGAAAACAAGGCATAACATCAGAAACAAGTAACTGTCAGGATAACAAACAGGGGCAGTGATCCTTACCTCGTTGAAGTAGTCCAGAAACTGTTAGCGGAGCAGGGGCAGACCTTGTAAATCCTCAGAGGCCTTTCTCTTCTTTCCTTTACCCCTAATAGGTGCTTTAGGGGCTGAAGCGCTTGGGCTAGCAGGATTCTTCTTCCTTGAGGATTTCACGTTGGTCAGATCATCGATGCCAAACTTTGAGGCAGACTTAGAAGATTTTCCAGCACCTACACAACCAAAATAAGATAAGTATTCTAATTAAACTTGAAAATCCTACATAGAATTACTTTTCAAATGAGGATACTTACTTGACATTGTGACAGAGGCGGAGGATACTTCTTGAGAATCCTGGATGGCGACCTGAAAAGTTCTTGTCTCCGGATCAAGCTTCCTAAAGGCCAAGAGTCTCTCTTTTGCAGCAGGAGTCAACCTAAGATGAGCAACGGATATAGCTGCACAATAAACAAGAAAGTGTTAGTGATCCTTATCTTAAGGAACAAGTTCTATGGTGATCCTTCCAGGATCCTCTATCCTACCATGGGTAGCCCACTCCTTGGGCAAATCCTTCCCATCAGGGATGGTATCTCTCCTAACAAAAAAGAACCGTCGCTTCCAGTTTGTGTCGTTCTTGGTAACTTTGAAAACAGGTGATCCTCTCCAGCTTTTCGCTTGAACAAATATCGGTGGGATCCAAAAGTTGTAAGATCATACATCTCACCCAACTCCGCCATACGAAGGTCAATCCCCTCTTGTTCAATGATCCTCTCAAGGGTGTATAACACCCTCCAGATCATGGGCATAGCCTGGATATAACAGATGCCGGTAAGAGAGAAAAATGATTGAGTGAACTGTGGGAAAGGATACGAATATCCTATCAAGAACGGAGTAACCGGGAAAGCTACCCAAGTATCAGAAATAAAATCGCTCAGAGCGGTAGGGTCAAAAGATTTAAAGAGGGTGTTCGCCGGAAAACAATGACGGATTTTGTCAATGTAAGGATCAGTAAAACAACACCTCTCAGTGGGAGAATCCTTGATGATCCCTTGACTCTTCAAGAGACTGTTCTTCTTAGGATCCTTGTGTGGGGAGTTCCGGAGCAACATTTTTTCAAGACGATGGAAAGAAAAAGAAAAACAGAGCAAGCAAGATAGAAGGAGAAGGGGAATACCTGTTCAATCCTCTGATCGCGGTTATAAAGGGAAGAGTTCTCGAATTTAAATGCAAACGATCCTATCCTTATTTCTATTTATAATGATGATTTGTGCAGGGCTGTCATCTCCATGACGTCAGATCGCAACGGATAGTTCATTCTTAACGGCTATATATCCGTTGAGTTAGTTAGAGATAAGATTCAGCAAAATATAACTCGTTTATATTACATAAATACTCCTTATATTTTGGGGGCAATTGTTAGGGCTGGATTTTTATGACTTATGATCCTTACACGTGATCCTAACCAGTGATCCTTGTTTCTTTGGCAGATAGTGATCCTCAGAAGAGTTCCAGGATCAGGATCACGGACCATCCTAGGGATCCTCATACTAACGATTGTTCTCTTTGGATTTAATGTTGTCTTGCATGAATTTCGAGTAGGATCCGCTCTTAACAACGTAAACAAGGAACCTGTCACGCTACTTTGGCATATGCATGATCAAAGATGGACGTTGTGGACAATATGGAAACTCAGCACAATTTAAGGGCGATAATTTAGGCTAAATTTACTTCTATTCTTGAAGGGGTAACGAGCTAATAGTTAGGTTATTTACCTAAAATACGACCACACACACTTGTATAAGTAGCACTCTTCAACATTCGGAAGACACAACACATTTCTCACACGCTTTGACACACGATACTATAGTGATCCTTGTACTTAGCTCGTTACCATCCGAAGTTGTAAAAATATTGTTTGTTATATTGAAGCTTGGTGATCGGTAGTTGCCATCACTCGAGGTTTTTTATGCCGGAGATCATTCATTGATCAAGGGCTTTTTCCTCGTATAAATCCTTGTGTCACTCGCGTATTTTACATCAAAGTGATCCTTTACTTTGTTCAACATACCAAGCATCATTCCCCGTTTACATAAGAGTTTGGTTGCATTATCCTTGTGTGATTTTTGACCAAAACAAGCTGGATCTCAGAAAAATGCTGAGAAGAGACCAACTCCTATTTCCTCTAAACCTTCATCTTCTTCTGCTCTAACTTCTTCTGCTCCCAGTACTAGTGATATATTTACTTTGATTTTGCAGATGAGGGATCGTATGCAGCAGCAGGATGAAACTAATGACAGGATCCTCAAGGAAATCGGAGATCTCAAAAGGCAAAAGAAAACGGCAGAGGATCATTCCCCACTGATGCCCAAATCTTTGAATTTTGATACTCCGATGATTACTTCTCAGCCATCAGAGGTCCTAGACATTCAACATATGGGTGGACCAAAAGGAGTACACTTCGGCTAACAGTGACTCAGGCATCAGGATCATATTTCCAGCCGGCAGGATCCTATACTCAGCATATGGGATCCTTCATGAATTCAGGAGCCTACTCAGGAGCACAGCAAGTTCTAGGATCCTCCTTTGTTCCAGGATCATCCCAGGTTCAAGGATCCTCCTTTGTTCCAGGATCATCCCATGTTCAGGGATCCCTTCAGATGCCAGGATCCTTGAAGAATTTGCAAACAGGAAGTTCAGATGTCCATCAAGGAGATTTTATTCCAATGCAGACCATTGCTGCCACTGGTCCCTCCATCATCCCAGAATCCCAGCAATATGGATTCACATCCAATGTTCCTAACTTGAACCCGATGGGAGGTAACACTTTTAATAATTCTCTTACCACTAACCATGGATTCATGTAGGATACAGGTATCAACCATGCTATGGCTAGAGAACTGCAGAAACTAAAGGATATGATATCAAGTGTTCCAGGGGTAGTCAAACCTATCCCGGAGATTGCAGATGGAAGCCATAAGGTATCTCGTTTTGCACCACCAATTTGTGATGCTGAGATACCCAAAAGATTCCATATTCCAACTACGAAGCTGTATGATGGTACAACGGATCCTAAGGAACACATAGCACAATACAGGAAGAGGATGGAGATCAATCCGATTCCAAAAAGGTTAAAGGAAGCATGCCTATGCAAGGGATTTGGATCCACTCTTACTGGATCAGCTCTTAAATGGCTGCTAAGTCTTCCCCCTTACTCTATTACTTCGTTTGCTAATTTAGATAACTTATTCAATAATCAATTTTCTTGTAGCAGAAAATTTGAACGATTGACTAGTGATTTATATAGGATAACTCAGGGTCATAATGAATCATTAAGGGATTATATAACCAAATTTAGTAAAGAATCCTTGGACATTCCCAACTTGGATGTGGCCACAGCTGTTGAGGCTTTCAAAATGGGATTGCTTAGGGATTCATTGTTCTACGATGATCTTGTTATGACACCATGCAGGAACCTAGACGAAGTAAGGACTCAGGCACTCAGATTCATCCGGCTAGAGGATGACAAGAGGATCCAGGAGAGACAAGTAGGATCCTCAAAACAAGAAAAGCAAGGATCCTCTTTCAAAAGCAACAAATTCAAATCCTACAATAGAACTGACAACCAGAACGTGCATGCTGTTGACCAAGAAGAGGATGATGAGGATTATCCTCCGATTTCTTAATACTGTTTTTCTGTTGATAACTATGAACTAATCCTTGCAATGCAGAATCTAGGAGAAAAAGCCAGATGGCCCAGAAAAAATGACAAACCAGCCGCAGCTAAAGACAAATCAAAATGGTGTGCATACCACGAGGATTTTGTGCATTTAACAGAAGAATGCATCGCATTAAGAAAGGAAATTGGATATCTGCTGAGCAAGGGGATTTAAAAGAGTTGTTGGGAAGAAAAAAGCAAAGGACTCAGGATCCGGAAAGGATCCCTGAAAAAGCTCCAGCCCCTCCGGCAGATGCACAAGTGACAAACTTTATTTCCGGAGGATCAGACATCTGTGGTACATCCTTTTCAGCAGCTAAAAGGCATGCAAAGGAAGCTAAAATGGATAATGGAGAAAGATCTATTCGAACATCAAGTGTCTCGGAAGGAAAAATGATAACCTTTGATGAGGATGATCGCGTAGACATCCAGGATCCTCATCATG
This sequence comes from Helianthus annuus, assembly GCF_002127325.2. Taxonomy (NCBI): domain Eukaryota; kingdom Viridiplantae; phylum Streptophyta; class Magnoliopsida; order Asterales; family Asteraceae; genus Helianthus; species Helianthus annuus. The sequence goes on along the minus strand of NC_035448.2, from coordinate 96,010,754 downwards.
ATAGTTTAGTTATTACTCTCTTTATTTCTAACCATTTTGTCCGCAGGATCCTAATTGACGGAGGAAGCTCAGTAAACATTATCCAGCTTAATGTTCTGAAGAAAATGGGTATTCCTGAATCAGACATCACACCAAGATCCTCCGTGCTTGTAGGATTTAGTGGCGAAACTAAGAAAACCCTGGGGGACATCAAACTCCCAATTTACTTGGAAGGATTACATAATTATCAAAAATTTTGTGTTATTGACTGTTTGTCTTGTTGTAATGTTATCCTTGGCAGGCCCTGGATACACGATATGAAGGCAGTCCCATCCACCTACCATCAATGTGTGAAGCTCCCTAGCCCATGGGGAATAATCAAGATCGATAGTGATCAGCAGGAGGCTAAGGATTGTTACACCTCATCAATGAAACCAGCCTCGAAATCAAGGGAGCAATAGCAATTAAAGTATCCTCCAAGGGATGTCTTGGAGGCAAGAGAGCAGGATGTGGACGAAATACTCTTGGATCCTGATGATCCTGAATCCAAAATCTATATCGGACAGGGATCCTTGGACAAATGAAAGAAGACATTGTATCCTTCCTCAAAAGAAGAAAATCTACCTTTGCATGGAAACATGAGGATATCACAGGTATATCTAAGGATATTATCACTCATAAACTTGGCATTGACAGGTCAGTTAAACCAATCCATCAAAAAAGGAGGAAGTTTGCACCAGAAAGAAATGCCATTATCCAGGAAGAGGTAGAAAGATTACTACGAGCAGGTATGATTAGAGAAGTGAAGTATCCAAAATGGCTGGCCAATGTGGTTGTTGTTCAAAAGAAAAATGGAAAGTGGAGGGTATGTGTCGATTTCACTGATTTGAATAAGGCATGTCCCAAGGATCCTTTCCCATTACCCCACATTGACTCCATGGTGGATGCAACGGCGGGTCATGAACTGTTAACCTTTATGGATGCATCATCTGGATTCCAACAAATTCAGATGGAACCATCTGACCAAGAGGATACGGCTTTTATAACCCCAACCGGTTTATATTGTTATATTGCTATGCCGTTTGGATTAAGGAATGCAGGTGCAACATATCAAAGGCTGGTGAACATGATGTTCAAAGATCAAATTGGACAAACTATGGAAGTATACATAGACGATATGGTAGTGAAAACCAAAAAAGCTGAGGATCACCTAAGGGACTTGGAGGAAGCATTTGATATCCTTGATAGTTATAACATGAAGCTTAATCCTTCAAAATGTCACTTTGGTGTTAAAGCAGGCAAATTCTTAGGATATATGGTAACCCAGAGGGGCATTGAAGCAAGCCCGGAACAAATCAAAGCATTGGTGAATATCAAATCCCCTGCCAACGCTAAGGATGTGCAAAGGCTAACAGGCAGGATAGCAGCTTTAAACAGATTTATATCCAAATCCTCAGAAAAGTGTAAAGAATTATATGATATCCTAAGAAAAAACAAGAAATTTGAATGGACTGAAAAGCATGAGAATGCTTTACAAGCCCTCAAAGAATACATGTCCTCAGCTCCAGCATTGATGAAACAAGAAAAAGGAGATGTGTTATCCTTATATCTTGCGGTATCCTCAAAAGCAGTAAGTGCAGTCCTTGTTAAGGATCATGAAGGTACACAATATCCTGTCTATTATGTAAGTAAGAGTTTACTTGATGCTGAATCCAGGTACTCACACCTCGAAAAACTTATTCTTGCACTAATTATGGCATCTACTAAACTAAGACATTATTTTGAAACCCATGTTATTGTTGTTAGAACTAATTTTCCAATTAAGAATGTCCTCAGGAAACCAGAGATGTCCGGAAGGATGGCTAAGTGGGCAGTAAAGCTTAGTGCCTATGATATAAGATATGAGCCTAGAACGGCCATCAAATCTCAAGCATTAGCAGACTTTGTGGCTGATTTCAGTAGTGATTTACAAAAGGAAGCCAAATTGGAAGTCCAGCAGCTGGATGAGACCAAGGATCCTTGGATACTGCATACTGATGGATCCTCAAATGTTAAAGGCACGGGGCTTGGTATACTACTAAAATCGCCACAGGGGGACATAATACCCCACTCCATAGCTTGTGAGTTCCAAGCCACTAATAACGAGGCTGAATATGAAGCCTTAATCGCTGGTTTGCAAATTGCTAAGCATATGGGGATCAGGTATCTTGAGGTATACGTGGATTCATTGTTAATCACTAATCACTTTAATGGACCCTATGCTGTTAAAGGTGAAAAACTAACCAAATATTTAGAGATAGTCAAAGAATTGGCACTCTTCTTTGTTTTCTTCAGTTTGACATAGGTACCAAGGGAAGAAAATACAGAAGCTGATGCATTGGCCAATCTAGGATCATCTTTGAAGGTCCCAGAGGATATAAGTATCCCCATCATCCATATCCTGGCTCCTGCTATTGAAAATCAGGTGGCCATGGAAATAGAAGAGGATTCTGCAATGATCCCTAGTGAGGATACTCAATCTTGTTCAGGATCATGGATCTCACCAATCATGAGATACTTACAACACGGAGAGATTCCTATGGGAGAAAACCCTAGGGCTTTCAGAATTAAGGTATCTCAATTCACAATCTTAAATAACATGCTGTATAAGCGATCTCTTGCAGGACCATATTTAAGATGTATCGAGGATCCTGAAGTTCAAGAAGTTTTAAAAGACTTCCATGAAGGAGATTGTGGAAACCACACTGGGGGCAGGGCATTGTTCTCAAGGATCTTAAGGACAGGATACTACTGGCCAACTATGAAAAGGGATGCTGTGGAGTATGCTAAGAAGTGTGATCCTTGTCAAAGACACAACAATATCCTTCATCAGCCGGCTGAATTTCTACATCCTATACCATCCTCTTGGCCATTTATGAGATGGGGGATGGATATAGTTGGCAAGCTCCCAAAGGCACCTGGTGGAAAAGTGTTCATGCTTGCTATGACTGATTACTCCTCCAAGTGGATAGAGGCTGAAGCCTTTGCCCAAGTCAGAGAAAAGGAAGTTATACCTTTATTAAGAGAAATATTATAACTAGATTTGGCATCCCTTCTGAAATTGTATGTGATAATGGTTCCCAATTTATTGGGAGCAGGACTACTAACTTTTGTGACAGTTGGGGGATTAAGATGATAACATCAACACCAGTCCACCCACAAGCCAATGGTCAAGCAGAATCATCCAATAAGATCATCATCAACAATCTGAAGAAGAAACTTGGATCCAAGAAGGGGAAATGGGCAGAAGAATTACCTTATGTGCTTTGGGCTGATAGGACAACCCCCAAGAATGCTACTGGTCAAACACCATTCTCTTTGGTATTTGGGGCAGAATCAGTGATCCCAACAGAAATGGTGGTTCCAACTGCTAGAACAAATACCCGTGATCCTGAGGAAAATGATGCAAACCTAGCTCAAGACTTGGATACTATTGAGGAAATAAGGGATCTGGCTAGGATAAGGATGGCTAGCTACCAACAAAGAATGGCTGGTGCTTATAACAAAAATGTCAGGATAAGGGAATTCCAAGTTGGGGATATGGTATTGAGAAAAGCATTCCAGAATACCACCAATCTTGCTGATGGGAAATTGGCACCAAAATGGGAAGGCCCTTATTTGATCGAAGCCGAAGCAGGAAAGGGGGCATATAGACTGCTAACCATGGAGGGTAATTTGTTACCAAGAGCCTGGAATGCTGTCCACTTGAAGAAATATTTCATGTGAGCAGGATCCTTCTAGCACATATGATCCTTACATTAGAAGTATCCTTCAAGGATCCCTGAAGTATCGATGATCCTTACTTTGGTAATGTCCTAAGCTCGAACTCTTATTTACATATTTTCTTATTTAAGGATAAGGATCATGTATCCTTCATCCTTCTCTCACGAGATTTTGAGTTCTGATAGTCCAGGTATCCTTAGCATATTGTCGACAATCTTCAGAAGTAATTCAGATCCTTGGGTTTGACCCCAGTTGTTTGGGCTTGTCCCCATTATCCTTGGGCTTGTCCCCAGTTTCGCCTGTAGCGCACGATGATCCTGGTATAGTTCAAGTCTTTGGGACCAGTACTCGCTTTAGGGGCTAATAATTCCATCGTAATGGCTATACCTAGGATCCTACGTATAATGGTAGACGTACCATACATCCGTTCCTAAGGTTTCTAACGTTTTCACGTTAGCTAAGGTTTTGGCATTATCATGTCACTACGTTTGGATAGTCGCCAGTAAGGGCCATACTCCAGTTCACCTATGATCCTTGGGCTTGTCCCCAGTTATCCTTCGGGCTTGTCCCCAGTGATCCTTTGGGCTTGTCCCCAGTTATCCTTTGGGCTTGTCCCCAGTTACTAACTTATCTTTTATATTGGCTTAGTCCCAAGTTATGTTCTACTTTTCAGGTTTTCAAAGTTAAACAAATTAAGGATCCTTAATCCTTATTATCCATTAAAGTTTTAGTTATGGTTATCCTGATTAAAGGTTAGGATCCTAACTTGGATCCTCAGGTATGATCCTCAACTATTTTCAATTTCATTCAATAATTGTTTGAATAACCCTTAGACTTTGACAACTGAACCTATGATCCTTAAAATGAACTACTTTTTGGAAGTTTTCGACTATAGGATATTTGATCCTGGATCATATCCTAAATTTCTTAAACATAATTTGCTTAACTTTTCTTACTCAGACAAGTATAAATCAAAACAATTGAGAATTTAAAGGATATACAAGGATAACATCACAAGATAAGTCAAAAGTTAAAGTTTTATTCATTCACAAAATAGTTAACCCTTTAAAGTTGTCAAAATTGCCAACCCACGTTTCTACCAGCAAAACGTGGCCCGTCCACATGGGTTGGCAAAGGGTGTCCATTGTTCATGCGGTCATAACAGTGCAGGAAATAAAGGTCAGCAGGATAACAAGTGGCTTCATCCCCCAAACAGAGGATCCCTCCACCACCTATTATCCTACCTATTGTTCACAGGATCATAGATCCTTATCCTAAAAACTATTGTTCAAAATACAAACCATCAAACTATTCAAATAAACAACCACCAAACAAAAAAAAATGGGCTCCGGCTAAGTCTCGAAATTTCCATCATCGTCCAATCCTGCAGCTCAATCCTTCGCTGCACCATCACCACCAGCTCCACTTGCCTCTCCACCCTGATCCTTGCCAGTGTCTCCACCCTCGAGCATCAGGATCTCCTCAGCCTCCTCATCATCCTCCAGTTCAGCCAGCCTAGCCTTCCAGCCTTCGACATCCCAGGTGCTCTTGTCAAAAGCAGGATCCTGAGCCTCCATAGCCATTTGTAGCTGGATCTTGTACATAGCTATTGCAGCAGAGACCTTGGCATCCTGGGTGATCTCATGCTTCTCATAGTCAAAGTTGATCAGCATCTTAGCAGCATCATCCTTGGTGGCCTGGAGCTCCTTCTGAAGATCGGCTATCTTGAGATCCTTCAACACCCCAACCTGTTGAAGGTCAGCAATCTGGCGATCCTGATCCTCAACGTGGCCAACATATGTCTCTACCTCAGCAAATTTCTGCGAGGAAAACAAGGAACAACATCAGAGACAAGTGATCCTCAAAACTAGCAGGATACACAAGCAGGGACAGTGATCCTTACCTCGTTGATGTAATCCAGACACTGTTGGCGGAGCAGGGGCAGACCTTGCAAATCCTCAGAGGCCTTTCTCTTCTTGCTTCCTTTTCCCCTGATAGGTGCTTTAGGGGCTGAAGCAGTTGGGCTAGCAGCAGGAGTCTTTCTCCTTAAAGATTTGACAATAGTAAGATCGTCGATGCCAAACTTCGAAGCAGACTTAGAGGATTTTCCAGCACCTGCACAACCAAAACAAGATAAGTATCTTAATTTTATTTGACTCACATTATATAAATACTCCTTAAATAAGGATACTTACTTGACATTGTGACAGAAGCAGAGGATACTTCCTAAGAATCCTGGGTGGTAATCTTGAAAGTTCTGACTTCAGGGTCAAGCTTCTTAAAGGCCAGGAGTCTCTCTTTTGCAGCAGGTGTCAACTTCAGATGTGAAACGGAGATAGCTGCACAACAAAAAAAACAACAGAACATCAGTGATCCTTATGCTAAAGGATAGGTTCTACGGTGATCCTTCCAGGATCCTCTATCCTACCATGGGTAGCCCACTTCTTGGGCAAATCCTTCCCATCAGGGATGGTATCTCTCCTCACAAAAAAGAACCGCCGCTTCCAGTTCATATCATTTTTGGTAACTTTGAGAACAGGGTGCTCTTCACCAGCTTTTCGTTTGAACAAATATCGGTGGGATCCAAAAGTAGTGAGATCATACATCTCAGCCAACTCCGCCATACCCAGATCAATTCCTTCTTGTTCGATGATCCTTTCAAGGGTGTATAAAACCCTCCAGATCATCGGCATAGCCTGGATATAGCAGATGCCGGTAAGGGAGAAAAAGGACTCGGTGAACTGAGGGAAAGGATACGAGTATCCTATCATGAAAGGAGTGACCGGGAAAGCTACCCAAGTCTCAAAGATGTAATCGCTCAGAGCGGTAGGGCTACAAGGTTTAAAGAGGGTGTTCGCCGGAAAGCAATGACGAATTTTGTCGATTTGAGGGTCGGTAAAACAACACCTCTTGGCGGGGGAATCCTTGATGATCCCTTGACCCTTCAAGGGGCTGTTATTCTTAGGATCCATGCTGGGAGAGTTCCGGAGCAGCATTTTTGACAGAATGATGGAAAGAGAAAGAAAACAGAGCAAGAGAAGAAAGAAGATGAAGAGAAAATACTTGTTTATCTTCGGATGAGATTATAAAGGGAGTACTTCTGAAATTTAAATGCAAACGATCCTATCTATATCTCCTATTTATAATCATGATTGTGCATGGTTGTCACTTCCATGACGTCAGGATTGCAACGGATAGTTCGGTCACAACGGCTATATATCCGTTGAGTTAGTTACAGATAATATCAGCAAAATATAACTCGTTAATATTACATAATTACTCCTTATATTTTGGGGGCAATTGTTAGGGCAGGATTTTAATGACCTGTGATCCTTACATGATATCCTAACGAGTGATCCTTGTTTCTTTGGCAGATAGTGATCCTCAGAAGAGCTTCAGGATCAGGATCATGGATCATCCTAAGGATCCTCATACTAACGATTGTTCTCTTTAAATTTAATGTTGTTTTGCAGGAATTACGAGTTGGACCTGGTCTCGGCAACGTTATTAAGGAACCTTTTACGTAAATCTCGCACATACACCGCCGGAAATAGACGTTGTGGAGAATAAGGAAACTTAGCACAAATTACGGGCAATTAGTTAGGCTAAATTTACTTCTATTTCAAAAGGGGTAACGAGCTAGTAGTTAGGTGACTTGCCTAAAATTCGACCACACACACTTATATAAATTGCACTCTTGAGCATTCGGAAGACACGACACACTTCTTACATACTCTAGCATACTACACCATAGTGATCCTTGTACCTAGCTCGTTACCATCCAAAGTTGTAAACATTGTTTATTATATTGAAGTTTGGTGATCGGTAGTTTCCATCAACCGAGGTTTTTTATGCCGGAGATCATTCATTGATCAAGGGCTTTTTCCTCGTAAAAATCCTTGTGTCACTTGTGCAATTTTCATTTAAGTGATCCTTATCTTTGTTCATCATACCAAGCATCATTCCCCGTTTACAAAGAGTTTGGTTGCATTATCCTTGTGTGATTTTTGACCAAAACAATGGCCAAGTGGTCAGTAAAGTTGAGTGCTTATCATTTAGTATATGAACCTAGAAATGCCATAAAGTCTCAGGCTTTAGCTGACTTTGTGGCTGATTTTAGTAGTGACATTGTCACACCCCAAAATCCACCTGCGGAGTATCACCGCTTGGGAGCGTGACTGACCAGGATCAAGCCACCAATCATATTGAACATGTAAGTAAATAGTAATAATTATCCATCAATACGAAAGGGGTTTATCAAACCAACATAATTAAGTGTAGCGGAAGCATTAATGTAAAAACCCACTCATAAGTATTAATGTATGAAATGACATAAGTAATCACGATCCAATTGCCCACAACGACCTGCTCCTCCTTGTGCAAGCTCCCTAAATACCTAGAGTCCTGCAAGGCATGCAGCAAATAATCAACAACTAGTTGAGCGAGTTCACAGAAAGTAAGTTCGTATTAATAATGCGTATGTTCATCTAGTGGGGGCTTCCCATACAAGGATATACTACTGGTGAGGGATTCTCACATTTATCCTTTATAATGGGGGCTTCCCATTATGGTACTTACTAGACTATTTGCAACCATGTGTTCTTCTTAAACCGAGAACAGGAATACGTACTAGGTCACGTAGGATTTACGTGAGTGCCCTTCCCCGAGGACAGTGGTACGCGTGGGGTTTACGTAGGATTTACGTAAGTGTCCTTCCGACCCGGAAGACAGTAGTGGGTATTAGGTTACGCAGGATTTACGTAAGTGTCCTCCTGACCCGGGAGACAATGGTAGATACTAGTTTACGTAGGTTTTACGTAAGTGTCCTGACTATCCTGAGGACGATGGTCTATAGTCCAGTGATTGCGTAAGTACGAGTAATCATTCCATATTAAACATTCTAACCCAATTCCCAACCCGGGAATCCCATGCCTTGGCTGTGTGAACTCACCTTGGGTTGCTCGGCAGATACACAAAGAGGGTTTCTTGAACTAAAGGTGGTCAACCACATCCTAACAGGGTTACCACACAAGTCAGGTTTTGACTCAAGTAATGCACGTATGTATCACATAAGCTAACAGGTAACGTGCACGTAATAATCATGGCAAACATGTAACATAAGTTAACGGGCATAACATATCCAACTTGTGACATTAGGAATTTGTCCAATATTAGTATAAGTGATTCAACAACATGTGCGGCCCAATTATAACACATAAGTGAACTTGTGCGATTAAATCATTAGCCCAAAAGTAATCAGCCCAACATGTTGTGCGATGAACAACATGTTGTGCGGTCCAACGAAATCCCCGGCCCACTATACTTAAGCCCAACAGAAGAGAAGTCCAAACATAAACATACTCGGCCCATGAACAACCTTGTGCGATCCGGATTGGATTGTACGTTCCGGATGGTTTGTGCGATGTGATATGGGCTTGTGCGGTTTAATTTGGGCTGAGCAGCCCAACTACTTAGCAACATTACAAACGGTGCGGTCCAGAAACCTTGTGCGAGTGGACAGCTCTTGTGCGATCGATTAACAAACTTTCGTAAATCAAGCAATCAGTTACAATCTCAATTAATTCTTTTTGATCAATTCGATAGTTTCCAAATTTTGACAATTATCAATTAACACAATTCCAATAATTCAATTAGCATAATATCGATCAAACAGGGAAATCAAGTATCAAATTCACATGAACCCTAAGCTAATCAAAACATAACAACATATCCATTATCTTATCGAATTGCATGATTTGGTCCGATTACTAGCATACATAATAGTTTAACGATTGCATCTATCATCCGCATATGAACACACTCTTCAGCCGATTAACAATCATTCAATCTAAAATCATCATAACAAACAATCCGAGGACAAAGCATATCAACATGGTAACATCGAATCGGCTCTAGCTTATAATCATACCACTCTAATTGGTTTACTCTAAGCATGAAATCATAACGTCTATTAATAATAAAACATAAACAACACACTAACCGATTAGAATCAAACTAGAAGGAAGTGATCCGAACAGGAGGGTGATCTTCAGTTGCCTTGTGCCGTCGGGTTTGAGCGAGAGAGAGGAAGAGACTAGGGTTTAGTGTGTGATAGCGTTCTTGTGACAAATAACAATACCAATCCCCAACTATGGGGTTTACACGATTAAGAGGAGTGGGCCGGCCCTTAATTGGGCTGCCCCTAATCCGAGCACAATGGCACGGCCCAAAGGCCTTGTGTGATTGATTGAGTAGTGTTGTGCGGTTCGGGTTATACATACATACACATATTTACACAATGCACATAACAACTTACGTTCATTAACTAAGATTCACATAATCACGTATTATAATGTCATAACATTCAATAATTAAATCAAGTTCACAAACGTTACAGATAATACAAGGACGGGTTTGAAATACGAGTTGTCACATTATCCCCAACTAAAAAGAAATTTCGTCCCGAAATTTGGTATGCACTCACTGAGGAAGCTAGGTAAGTTATATCGTTCACTGGTTTTCCTGGGGTGTCACATCCTCCCCCCGTTGATCTGGAATTTCGTCCCGAAATTCCGCAGTAGTAGCTTCAGCCTCAGTAGTGGTTGCATTGGTTCCGAATAACTGGGGGTACTTTTCTGTCATCCTGTCTTCGCGTTCCCAGGTGTACTCTGGGCCATGACGGGAGTTCCAACGAACTCGAACAAGAGGGATTCTCTTGTTTTTGAGGACCTTAACATCCCGGTCCGTGATTTCAGCTGGCTCTTCGACGAACTGCAACCGCTCGTCGATGGTGAGTTCCTTGAAAGGAACTATGAGGGTCTCATCTGATAGGCACTTCTTCAGATTCGACACGTGGAATACATTGTGAACTGCACCGAGTTCAGCTGGTAGATTTAGCTTGTAGGCTACTTTGCCAATCTTCTCTATGATTTCGAATGGTCCGACGTATTGCGGATTTAGTTTGCCCCGTTTGCCAAAACGAACCACACCCTTCCAGGGTGAGACTTTAAGTAAAACCCGGTCCCCGACCTGAAATTCCAAAGGCTTCCTACGCTTGTCCGCGTAAGCTTTCTGACGGTCGCTTGCTGCCGCCATGCGTTGTCGTATCTGTGAAATCTTTTCTGTGGCGTCCACTACAATCTCTGGACCCGTGATCTGACTATCCCCCACCTCTGCCCAACAGAGAGGTGACCGGCATTTACGCCCGTACAATGCCTCGAATGGTGCGGCTTGTATGCTGGTGTGATAACTGTTATTGTATGAGAACTCCACCAAAGGGAGATGCTTTTCCCAGCCGTTGCCGAAATCAATAACGCATGCCCGAAGCATGTCTTCAAGTGTTTGAATTGTTCGCTCAGACTGCCCATCCGTCTGAGGATGATATGCTGTGCTCATGTCTAATCGTGAGCCGAAAGATTTGTGCATTGCTTGCCATAGCTCTGACGTGAATCGTGCATCCCGATCCGAAATGATGGAGGTGGGCACCCCGTGCCTCGAAACAACTTCTTTGAGGTAGATGGCTACGAGAGTGGAGAACTTATCCGTTTCCTTAATAGCTAGGAAGTGTGCAGACTTTGTGAGTCGATCCACGATCACCCATATGGTATCATTCCCACGCTGGGATCTAGGTAGGCCTGTAACGAAATCCATGGAAATTTCTTCCCATTTCCATTGCGGTATCGTGGGTTGTTGAAGTAGGCCCGTTGGTTTCTGGTATTCAACCTTGACTCTCGCACAGGTCAAGCATTTGCCGACATAAGTGGCAATGTGGGCCTTCATGCTAGGCCACCAGTATGTTGTTCTGATGTCGTGGTACATTTTATCCGACCCTGGGTGTATCGAGTAGCGAGACTTGTGTGCTTCGTCCATCACAAGCTCTCGTAGACCGCCATAGAGTGGGACCCAAATACGCCCCGTTACATAGTAGGCGCCGTCTGCCTTCTGTTCTAATCGTTGCCTTGAGCCGCGTAGGGCTTCAGCCCTGACGTTTTCTGGTTTCAATGCTTCTGCCTGAGCATCGCGTATCTGTGTAGGAAGGCTAGACTGAATCGTAAGCTGTAGCGCTCGCACACGCCGTGGTAGAGTGTCTTTCCGACTGAGGGCATCAGCCACAATGTTGGCTTTGCCTGGATGGTACTTGATGGCGCATTCGTAATCGTTTAGTAGTTCAACCCATCGTCGTTGACGCATGTTCAAATCCTTCTGCTTAAGAATATGCTCGAGACTCCTGTGATCGGTGTAAATCGTGCACCTGGTACCGTACAGGTAGTGTCGCCATATCTTAAGCGCGAAAACAACAGCTCCCAGCTCTAAATCGTGCGTCGTGTAGTTCCGTTCGTGAACTTTGAGTTGTCGTGAAGCGTAGGCAATAACTTTATCCCGCTGCATCGATACACAACCAAGTCTCTGTATCGACGCGTCACAATAGACCACAAAATCGTCTGTGCCCTCTGGCGGTGAGAGAATAGGTGCGCTACAAAGCCTATCCTTTAAGTGCTGAAAAGCAGTCTCCTGGGGCTCTCCCCAGCGATAGGTGACACCCTTCTGTGTCAGTAACGTAAGCGGCTGAGCAATCTTTGAAAAGTCTTTAATAAACCGTCTGTAGTAACCCGCCAAACCCAAGAATTGGCGTATTTCCGTTGGTGTACGTGGTGCAGGCCAGTTCCTGATCGAGTCCACCTTGGATGGATCAACATGGATCCCATCCTTGTTCACTACGTGGCCTAGAAAGTGGACTTCACGAAGCCAGAAGTCGCATTTCGAAAACTTGGCGTACAGCTGTTCCTTCCAAAGGAGTTCCAAAATAAGGCGTAGGTGCTGCTCGTGTTCCTCCTGACTCTTAGAGTAGATCAAAATGTCGTCAATGAAGACAATGACGAACTTGTCAAGATAGGGTTTGCACACCCTGTTCATAAGATCCATAAATACAGCAGGCGCGTTCGTTAACCCGAACGGCATGACAAGAAACTCGTAGTGGCCGTAGCGAGTTCTGAATGCTGTTTTGGTGATGTCCTCCTCCCGGACTCTCAACTGATGATAACCGGACCTCAAGTCTATCTTCGAATAGTAACATGACCCTTGCAACTGGTCGAATAGATCATCTATGCGTGGAAGAGGATAACGGTTCTTCACCGTCACCTTGTTGAGTTCACGGTAGTCGATGCACATCCTGAAGGTACCATCCTTCTTTTTCACGAAAAGTACTGGAGCTCCCCAAGGCGAAGAGCTTGGACGAATGAAGCCCTTTTCCAAGAGCTCTTGTAGCTGCTTTGACAGTTCCTCCAATTCTGATGGAGCTAGACGATACGGTGCGCGAGCTATGGGTGCTGCTCCTGGAGCGAGCTCGATTTGAAATTCGACCTGACGGTGAGGCGGTAATCCAGGTAAATCTTCAGGAAACACCTGAGGGTAGTCGCGTACAACTGGAATATCCTCCAGTCTCTTTTCCTTCACTGATGCATTCGAAACGAGTGCCAAGATTGCGGTGTGACCCTTCCGCAGACACTTCTGAGCCTTCAAGAAAGAGATGATGCCAACCACAGCACCACTCTTGTCGCCTTGAACTTCAAGAGGTTCTTGATCAGAACGTGGAATACGAATGATCTTCTCACTGCATAAGATCTCCGCCTGATGTTGGGATAACCAATCCATCCCAATAACGATATCATAACTTCCCAAGACTATGGGAATAAGGTCGATGGAGAAAACTTGACCGGCTAAGACAATACTACAACCCTTGACTATTTGCGTGGCTTCTAAACTCTTACCATTTGCTAACTCTACGACATGTTTGGTGCTTAGGGGTGTTGATGTACGTTTTAACAATTTACTGGCTTTCACAGAAATATAACTTGTATCCGCACCCGAATCAAATAAAACAGTAACATAAATATCGTCAAGGAGAAACTTACCCATAACCACATTGGGATCGTTCATTGCATCTCCTCGTCCTAACACGAAAGCTCGACCCCTTGCCTCGTTGCCATTGTTGTTGTTGTTTCCCCCGTTGTGGTTGTTCCCGTTGCCCTGGTTATTGTTGTTGCGATTCTGGTTCTGGTTCAGTTGAGGACAGTCGCGTTTGAAATGTCCTTCAGCCCCACACTGGAAACATCCCCGGTTTCCACGCTGTGGCTGCTGCTGCTGTGGGTTCTGTGGAGCTGGTTGTTGCGGTTGCTGGTTCTGATTTGCAGGCCGTGGGCTCCTACAGTCTTTGGCCTCGTGACCCATCTTGAGACATCTTTGACAACGACCCTTGTTGCACTGGCCGCTGTGATGTCTGTTGCAGTTGTGACACTTGGGGTGAAACCCTTGATACCTTCTCTGTCTATGACCACCAGAGGATTGCTGACTAGGACTCTGGTAGTGGTCAGTCTTTTGCTGCTGAGCTTGAGATTGAACTGTTGCTGAACCTTTGCTAGAATCCCCATCCCGCTTTCTTTTGTTGTCACTGGGTGTAGTGGGAGTAGCGGCTGAAGTGGTAGCACTGATGCGTTTGGGCAACTTGTTCTGTTCCACCGCCTGATCCGTGAGGCGATGAGCAAGACGCTGGATGTCTTGGATATTGTCGAGGTTAGCCGATGTAACATGGCTCTGAATTTCTGAGGCTAGACCCTTGAGGTACAACTCGATGCGTTTGATGGGAGGGTCTACCATGGTAGGACACAAAATAGCCAATTCGTTCGATCGCTTCGTGTAAGCTTCTATCTCTGACCCCGTCATCTTCAAGTGATAAAGCTCATTCTCCAACTTGTGGATATCATCCCTTGTGCAGTACTCACGCTTGATAAGTTCCTTGAATTCGTTCCAGGGTGTGGCGTTAGCAGCTGCCAACCCTAAGATCTGAACTTGGGCGTTCCACCAAGTTAGTGCTATTCCTTCTAGCGTGCCAGTGGCGTATTTCACCCTGCGAGCCTCAGGGCATTCACACATCTCGAACACTGACTCCAGCTTCTCAAACCAGTGGAGGAGTCCCACTGCCCCCTCTGTGCCGCTGAAAGTACTTGGACGACAGTCCATGAAGTTCTTAAAGGTGCAAACTTGCTGCTGCGCTGGTTGACCTATTGTGTACGAATAGGGCAAAGTTTAAATACAAGGGCTAGTTTAGGAGTGTAGGATCTAAAGATCCTAGTGTAAGTTATGACTACAGGATATACTACCTGCTTGAGCAGCTGCAAGTGCCGCAACAACTTGAGCTTGAACGAGAGCCTCTAGCTGGGCTTGAGTCATGTTAATTCATCTAGACATGATCTTCATAGTAAAAGTAACGTAAGTGAGAGTGGTTCGCGAATAGGGCGATGACAGAAAAGCGTAAACACATAGGTATTCTCATGTAATAAAGTCATGTGTATCTAAACGTAACGCGAGCAAAGTTCTATATAGTTCTAGCATGCAGGTAATAATCATAAACCTTATTACCTAGGATGTCGAGTCTTGCACGTGGAGCGAAGCGTCGTTGTGGATCGTTGAGAGCACTGTTCTGGTTATAGTCTGGTTTTAATAAAACGTTTTCCCATATTAAAACCAAGTTCTCTATAACCAATGGCTCTGATACCAATCTGTCACACCCCCAAAATCCACCTACGGAGTATCACCGCTTGGGAGCGTGACTGACCAGGATCAAGCCACCAATCATATTGAACATGTAAGTAAATAGTAATAATTATCCATCAATACGAAAGGGGTTTATCAAACCAACATAATTAAGTGTAGCGGAAGCATTAATGTAAAAACCCACTCATAAGTATTAATGTATGAAATGACATAAGTAATCACGATCCAATTGCCCACAACAACCTGCTCCTCCTTGTGCAAGCTCCCTAAATACCTAGAGTCCTGCAAGGCATGCAGCAAATAATCAACAACTAGTTGAGCGAGTTCACAGAAAGTAAGTTCGTATTAATAATGCGTATGTTCATCTAGTGGGGGCTTCCCATACAAGGATATACTACTGGTGAGGGATTCTCACATTTATCCTTTATAATGGGGGCTTCCCATTATGGTACTTACTAGACTATTTGCAACCATGTGTTCTTCTTAAACCGAGAACAGGAATACGTACTAGGTCACGCAGGATTTACGTGAGTGCCCTTCCCCGAGGACAGTGGTACGCGTGGGGTTTACGTAGGATTTACGTAAGTGTCCTTCCGACCCGGAAGACAACAGTGGGTATTAGGTTACGCAGGATTTACGTAAGTGTCCTCCCGACCCGGGAGACAATGGTAGATACTAGTTTACGTAGGTTTTACGTAAGTGTCCTGACTATCCTGAGGACGATGGTCTATATTCCAGTGATTGCGTAAGTACGAGTAATCATTCCATATTAAACATTCCAACCCAATTCCCAACCCGGGAATCCCATGCCTTGGCTGTGTGAACTCACCTTGGGTTGCTCGGCAGATACACAAACAGGGTTTCTTGAACTAAAGGTGGTCAACCACGTCCTAACAGGGTTACCACACAAGTCAGGTTTTGACTCAAGTAATGCACGTACGTATCACATAAGCTAACAGGTAACGTGCACGTAATAATCATGGCAAACATGTAACATAAGTTAATGGGCATAACATATCCAACTTGTGACATTAGGAATTTGTCCAATATTAGTATAAGTGATTCAACAACATGTGCGGCCCAATTATAACACATAAGTGAACTTGTGCGATTAAATCATTAGCCCAAAAGTAATCAGCCCAACATGTTGTGCGATGAACAACATGTTGTGCGGTCCAACGAAATCCCCGGCCCACTATACTTAAGCCCAACAGAAGAGAAGTCCAAACATAAACATACTCGGCCCATGAACAACCTTGTGCGATCCGGATTGGATTGTACGTTCCGGATGGTTTGTGCGATGTGATATGGGCTTGTGCGGTTTAATTTGGGCTGAGCGGCCCAACTACTTAGCAACATTACAAACGGTGCGGTCCAGAAACCTTGTGCGAGTGGACAGCTCTTGTGCGATCGATTAACAAACTTTCGTAAATCAAGCAATCAGTTACAATCTCAATTAATTCTTTTTGATCAATTCGATAGTTTCCAAATTTTGACAATTATCAAATAACACAATTCCAATAATTCAATTAGCATAATATCGATCAAACAGGGAAATCAAGTATCAAATTCACATGAACCCTAAGCTAATCAAAACATAACAACATATCCATTATCTTATCGAATTGCATGATTTGGTCTGATTACTAGCATACATAATAGTTTAACGATTGCATCTATCATCCGCATATGAACACACTCTTCAGCCGATTAACAATCATTCAATCTAAAATCATCATAACAAACAATCTGAGGACAAAGCATATCAACATGGTAACATCGAATCGGCTCTAGCTTATAATCATACCACTCTAATTGGTTTACTCTAAGCATGAAATCATAACGTCTATTAATAATAAAACATAAACAACACACTAACCGATTAGAATCAAACTAGAAGGAAGTGATCCGAACAGGAGGGTGATCTTCAGTTGCCTTGTGCCGTCGGGTTTGAGCGAGAGAGAGGAAGAGACTAGGGTTTAGTGTGTGATAGCGTTCTTGTGACAAATAACAATACCAATCCCCAACTATGGGGTTTACACGATTAAGAGGAGTGGGCCGGCCCTTAATTGGGCTGCCCCTAATCCGAGCACAATGGCACGGCCCAAAGGCCTTGTGTGATTGATTGAGTAGTGTTGTGCGGTTCGGGTTATACATACATACACATATTTACACAATGCACATAACAACTTACGTTCATTAACTAAGATTCACATAATCACGTATTATAATGTCATAACATTCAATAATTAAATCAAGTTCACAAACGTTATAGATAATACAAGGACGGGTTTGAAATACGAGTTGTCACATTATCCCCAACTAAAAAGAAATTTCGTCCCGAAATTTGGTATGCACTCACTGAGGAAGCTAGGTAAGTTATATCGTTCACAGGTTTTCCTGGGGTGTCACAGACATTCAGGACGAGGTAGACCTAGAAGTTCAACAGTTAGGAGAATCCTCAGGATCCTGGACATTATATACTGATGGTGCATCTAATGTAAGAGGAGTAGGATTAGGAATACTACTAAAATCGCCACAGGGGGACATATTACCCCAGGCTATTAGGTGTGAATTTCCTGCTACTAACAATGAGGCAGAATATGAAGCTTTAATTGCAGGATTAGAATTGGCTAAGAGTATGAGTATCAAAAATTTGCAAGTATATGTTGACTCTTTGTTAATTACTAACCATTTTAATGGATCCTATGCAGTTAAGGGTGAGAAATTAATCGAATATCTCGATATTCTCAAAAAATTAGCAGGATATTTCGATGTTTTTATACTTGAACAGGTACCAAGGGAGGATAATGCTGAAGCGGATGCCTTAGCAAATTTGGGATCATCGATCAGGATACCTGAAGGGACCCAAATACCAATATTACATATCTTGTATCCTGCAACGAATCCTCAGGAAAAAGAAGTAGCAGGTATTCAGGATCCTGGAGCGGAGTATCCTGAAAAGGATCCTAAATCCTGGACGACTCCAATCATGAGATATCTCAAGGAAGGACATATCCCCGGAGATGAAAATCCTAAGGCATTTAGGATGAAGGTATCACGATTCACTATTATAAACAATGTTTTGTACAAGAAATCTCTTGCAGGACCGTATTTGAGGTGCTTGTAGGGTCCTGAAGCCAAAGAAGTACTTCAGGATATACATGAAGGGGATTGTGGTAACCATACGGGGGGCAGGTCGTTATTCTCAAAAGTATTAAGGACAGGATATTATTGGCCAACAATGAGAAAAGATGCCGCCGAATATGCTCGAAGATGTGACGCATGTCAGAGACATAGTAACATACTGCATCAACCTGCTGAACCATTATATCCTATTGTTTCCCCTTGGCCATTTATGAAGTGGGGTATGGATATAGTGGGAAAGCTACCAAAAGCCCCGGGAGGAAAAGTTTTTACGCTAGCAATGACGGACTATTTCTCTAAGTGGGTCGAAGCGGAAGCATTTGTTCAAGTTAGAGACCAAGAAGTAGTATCCTTCATAAAGAGGAATATCCTGACCAGATTCGGAGTACCAGCCGAAATAATCTGTGACAATGGTTCTCAGTTTATAAGCAAGAGAACTACTGACTTTTGCAAGAGTTGGGGAATCAAAATGGTAACATCTACTCCAGTACATCCTCAAGCGAATGGACAAGTAGAATCCTCAAACAAGATAATTGTCAATAACTTAAAGAAAAGGCTTGGAGCCAAAAAAGGAAGATGGGCAGAAGAATTACCCTTTGTTTTATGGGCTGATAGGACAACGGTAAAGAATGCAACAGGCCAAACCCCATTTTCCTTGGTATTTGGAGCAGAAGCAATGATTCCGACGGAAATGACAATACCCACTGCAAGATCTACCCTAAGTGATCCTGAGCAGAATCCTGAAGCCTTGAGTCAGGATTTAGACACTGTAGATGAGAAGAGAGATGCGGCAAGGCTAAGGATGGCAGCATATCAACAGAGAATATCCAGGGCATATAACAAGAATATTAGGACCAGAAGATTTAAGGTTGGAGATTGGGTGCTAAGAAAGGCTTTTCAGAATACTACTAATCCTACCGATGGCAAGTTAGCTCCAAAATGGGAAGGACCATACGAAGTTGAATCAGAAGCAGGGAAAGGAGCATACAGACTCAAGAATATGGAGGGGGATATGCTACCGAGGTCTTGGAATGCTATACACCTTAAGCTCTATTTCAAGTGAGTTTAGAATTTAATTTCTAACTCAGGATGGTATGAATTCTACCTTTTTTAAATATGTTTGGTTTAATTTGTTCTTTGTAACCCAATACTAACTTAAGCATCGAAGGGGTGATAGCCAAGCTAACACCCACCTTAGTTTACAATTGTTTTTCAAGATATGTTTCAGGATACAGCTCCGGGATATGTACTCAGGATAACTCGAAAGATTAGAGGATTGGCCCCCTCTCTCACGTTTAAGGGGTACTGATCCCTTCACAGGTTTAAAGGTATTCAACTTTCTTCCGAATTGGGTTTAAACACCCCGCCTGGAGCGCAAGTTATTCAGGGATAGTTCAAGGTGGCGGGACCAGTCCATGTAAAAGTGGCTGACAATTTCGTTACTGTTGGCTATATCCTGAATCCTAAAGGTATATGAGGATTGATCACCCTCTCTCACGAAAGGGTATTTTCATACTCTCTAAGGTTTAAAGGTTTTCACCTTTCTAAGTCTTGGAGTTTATACACTCCCGCCTGTAGCGCATGAAAATTTGGGATTTTCCCCAGGATACAAGGGATTTATCTCCAGTACATCCTTGGGTTTTGCCCTTGGGACGTAAAAAATTGCCTATACAATGGAAACTGACATTCAGAAGATTTCTAAAGTATTTGAAGGCATTGTACACAGGGGACATTCCCACCAAGGTGGTGGTGTAAAGCTAAAATGATGAGGCTTGGAACTAATGCACTAAGTACCTTGCACAGGGGACATCTTCATTGGAAGAATTGCAAAGGGATTGAAGTTTGGTAATAGGTTTATACCCTATTTCTGGTATGATCTTTCCTTTGTAAACATCGTCTAAGTTTTTAGTAACATTATGATAAGTATCCTGATATATTCTTAAAGTCCTTTTCAGAATATTTGATTAGGGTATTTGAAACTAGTGTTAGTTTAGAACTTTGATCATTTAAATATTATCGAAAACTAGTTTTGGAAAAATAGATTGTTGATTGTTTATCAAAAACTTTCTACAAAGTTGAAGGGATGTTTGGAAGTTCTATCTAATAAAAAGTTTTTACAGTATATCGCTGAGCATACTGATCAAGATATTTTATAAGATAACAGTATGAAATTTTTTGCAAAGCTAAGATTTATACTTAGAAATATAAAAAGATGAAATTATTCTTGAAGCAATCAATACTGGTTGATAACTGAAGGTTTCATCCTGAAACCCAGGACACATCCACCTTCGGCTATCAAATTGTTTAGATACAGAAATATAAATTGTTCATAAAAACATAAAATTGTTCGAATAATTCAAAGGAAATAAGCTCTAGGGGGTAGTGCCTTCTTGGTCCATAGTGCTTTCAGCAACATCCGTCTTGGGATCCGCCTCAGTATCCTTCTCAGCATCCGTTGCTTTTTCGACTGTTTTGGAAGGTTCATCGACAGTTGATTTGGAAGAGGTGCCGCCAAGGTTCTTTAGCTTGGTCTCCCAAGCACCAACATCCCAAGAAGGGCAGTCGAAACCTAATGTTTTGGCTTCATGAGCCATCTTCAACCTGGCTTGGAGGAGAGAAATGACGACAGAACTTTTGAGGCTTTCCCGGTAGCTGACCATATCCCGTTCATACTGCACATGGGCGGCTTCCAGATCGGCCTGGGCTTAAAGAGTAGCTTTGTTGAGAGCAACTTGGTGTTCTTGGGTCATAGCTTTGTATTTCTCCTCGTAATGACGAGATTTGGCGGCCGCAATCATACCTTGGTCGGAGATTGTGATTTCTGCTTCCTTTAGTTTAGATTCAAGTGTCTTGTTGAGCTTGCAGGATTCTTGATATAAGTTAACCAAGCGCTCAAGACCCTACAAAGGTAAGACGATAGGTATTAATATTGATAAATCTTTGATA
Organism: Helianthus annuus; assembly: GCF_002127325.2. Taxonomy (NCBI): domain Eukaryota; kingdom Viridiplantae; phylum Streptophyta; class Magnoliopsida; order Asterales; family Asteraceae; genus Helianthus; species Helianthus annuus. The sequence continues at coordinate 95,989,370 of NC_035448.2, read as the reverse complement.
ATAATGTAAATTGCAGGATATGATATGAGAATACTGACCTGGTTAAGAAAAGAAGTCATAAACCCGCTAGCTTCAATGAACCCGTGCTTCTCGTAAGGAAATGTGTCAGAAATGACAGGGGAATCAGGTTCTTTCCTTTTGCGGGAACTTGAACTCCGGGGTTTGGTAGCCGGTGAGGGTTTAGGAATGATGATGGCTTTGGAGATGCTGGGTTTGGATGTAGCTGTGGTCTTGGGGCTAGGTTCTTTCTTGACCTGGATCTGGTCAGAATAGCTGTCCAATTCGTCAAGATCAAAGACTTCAGGGATCTTAGCTGGTGCTCCATAAAGGGAAAAGTTTTACTCTTTATCTTATCATTATACTGTTGTGACTAATTATTTTGAAAGAAATTCTTACCAGACATCTCGGATGATGAGTATTGGCTGGAACTCGGGACGTGTGTGGTGAAAGTCCTGTCTATTGCAGGTAAACGGTAAACAGTATTGATTCTCTCTTCTGAGTCAGCGGTAGGGGGAGCAACTTCCTTGAAGTTCACTGCATAAAGATCAAAAAGAAGAGTATTAATAGAAGATAACAATCAAATGGTCTATGAGGATATTTATGATCCTACCGGTGGTTAACCACTCCACCGGAAGGCTGGCACCCTCAGCAATGGAGTCTCGTTTGACAAAGAAAAATTTGCGCTGCCATCCGTCTTCGTTTTTGGTGGCCTTGAGAATCAAGGGTTTGCTGGATGTCGAGAAGAGCAAGAATCGGCTAGAGCCATGGGATCGGAGGCGATAAGCAATAGGCAAATCCTCGATGCGAAGGTCGGAACAATGGAGATTTTTGATTTGGTTAAGTACAATTAGTACTCTCCAAACCATGGGCATGGTTTGGGCAAAAGAGATGCCGGTGGTTCGAAAGAATTGCATCATGAACTCAGGAAAAGGCTATCGAAGACCTAATGAAAAGGGATATGCTGGAAAACAAACCCATTCAGTGGAAGAAACATCCGATCAGATTGATCGATCGAATGGTCTGAAGACCGTGTTATCAGGGAAAGCGCCGGAAGCTCTTAAAGCTGCAATGTCTGCGTTGTCAAAAGCACAGATCTCCTTTTCGGGATTTTTAAGGAGATTCTGCTGGGTAAAGGTCTCGGCATCCATTGCAAGTAAGGTGAAGTAAATTGACAGGAAGAAAATCAGAAATGGAGAAATTACCTGAGGGTTCTGTTGAAGATATCTGCTTTTCAAACAAGAAAAGAGAAGATATAGGGGCATCGTGGATCTCCATTGAGTAAAAAACGCGTTGGAAGTTACGATGTGATCTTGACCGTCGCTTCGTTTTAAATGCCTTGAGTTATGGGATAACATTTTTGAAATATATCCGTTGGATTGGTATACCATCCGATATATTTGGGGACAATTGTTATGGCTCATTTTCTAAGCATACATATCCTGACCAATATCCTGCCTTTGTTTGTTTATTTGTGACCAGGATGCTGGAAGAGGATATTGCTAACATCTTGGGCGATATCCTGAGGTTTATTAATTAACCACGTGCAGGTTAAAGGCTGAGACTTGCTAACGGTCAAGAGGACTTCTTCTCCTCAGGACTCGGACGAGTTTGTTGAAGGAGAGACGTTGAGCCCGAAAGACAAGGTCTACAACGTTCGATGAAGGAATATTCGGTGGATCCCGGAAGTTTAGGATAGTTTGTTATTTTATCTTTACTATAAATAGATGGGGGCGGATCAGTTTAAGGCACACAATCTCCACTGACACTCTCGCATACTTTCACTTTCTAGCTCATTGCAAACAGCACACTTGTATTCAAATTTCGTTGTAACACTTAGTCGATCCGCACCACATCCTGCACTGTATCCTGATATTTGAAGCAATAGAAGAACAAGGCAACTGCGATTGTCAGCTCCCGAGGTTTTATGCCGGCGATCTAGATTGATCAAGGGCTTTCCTCGTACATCTCGTGTCATTTACTTTACTTTTTTGCTCATTGTTTGATCACAGATACGACTCTATATCCTGAGCCGTATCCTAAAACTGTTTTTGCAAATAACTCAATTAACATATTTTTGAACACATTCTCTTAGCACACTACCTCACTTAACTAATTTGATCACTTAATTGCTTCGGTAATTTTTGACCAAAACACCTGCATACTATAGAGTGGAGGTGCTGTTGGGCCTTATGCAAACGACATCGAGGTCGGAGAGTGAGAATCATTTTTTGGTCAAGTGTGCAATTCAAAAGCTACTCTGGTTGCGTTCATGACTCATTACGAAACTACAATAAAAGCACAGCGTCACACGCACCGGAAAAATGATCATGAATCTCGATACAAACGCCCTTAGTTGAAGAGTAATTACCAAGTGTTGGAGGGCCAAACTGCTGACATATACACGAAAAATATTTTTTGTGACGTTCAAGCTGAGCTAATCGGAATTGCGTATTGCATAAAGCAACGTTATGAAGATCAGCCCGATGGGTTTGTTAAGTTTTACATAAATGATTTCCAGCAACCTTGTACATCCTTATTTGAGGTAAACAATGGCGTTTTTTATATGGCGTTTTCTGTATGTGGCATTTATCAAATTCTATTATAACATTTAATTTATCCAGTTGTTGTGGTTTTTTATTTGTTTTTATTCTATATAAACGTTCTCTGCATGGCGTTATAGATATATTGTTTTTGGCGTTTTTCAGGTAAGGTACTGTAAGTCTGATTGCACATGCAGTTGCTCATGCAGGCGTTTTGAGCAGTTTGGTTTGCTATGTAGACATATATTCTATGTTTTGAGAAGTTTGGACATCAGGGAATTTCCAAAACAATACATTTTGAATAGATGGCGTAAAGAGGCTTACCCAAACTGCTCTTCCGAATACTCAATTTGTCATGAATATATGACAGAGCTTGATCCCGATGTGCAAAATATGATGTGAGAAATTATTTTTTCAACAGAGTATACTTTGAACCGTTTATCTGGTAATAAGGAGGAGCTATCCTTATACAAGGATCATGTTCAATCTTATATGAAGAAGGTTAAAGATATGCAGATTGTTGCTCCTTCCGCAAGTACTAGAGATAAATTTGCAGAGATAACCGGTCAATATAAAAATGACAAGAATCCGATAAGAGTCCTTGTTGGGTATAAGTCGAAAGGTTCTGGATCTCGGAAGCGCCTGAAATCCAAACAGGAGGTAGCAATCGAAAAAAAAACGAAATCAAAGTCGAAACCCGGGGCCAAAGAAAGACCGTGTCAGACATGCAAAAAGGTCGTAATTAAAAGAAAATTGACTCGGTCTTTGAGAGCAAGAAAAGAGTAGTATGGCATTTTTGTATTTTTTATTTTTATAGAACACACACATATTGGAATTTGGCGTTTTATATGTCTTATATAACATTTTTTATTTTTTCCCCATTTTTTTCTACTTATTGTACATAGCATGTTACTTGGAAGTTACATAACAAACAATATAAGATCGGACACACAAACCAAACGCCAAAAAAAGAACACCTTTTACTAAATAAAAGTACCTTAAACTCAATAATGTTTTGCTGAATGAGATGGACAGCATTGTTAATCCTCAGTTAAGAAAGATGTCTAACAATGTTGTCCACCCCATTCAGTGAAACTTTATTGAGAACAAAACTAAATCTCCGAGAAACAACGTTTGCAATTCCTCTGAGCATCCCATCTGTTGGCATTTCTTGCTTCATAGAAAACCTCGTACATTTTATCCAGTCTCATTCGTGCAATATATTCTTCTCGGTGCCACTTTCTTACTTCAGCAACTAACGCAACACCCTTATTCGGAATGTATGTGTTCCAGTTAAAACCTTCATCCTCCTGAGTAACCACCAATGCACGATTTTTCTCTTTTGAAGAACCCTCATCGATCTGTTGTCGATTGTACTTTAGTGGTTGTTCTTTGTTACGATGATAAACCGCCTTTCGATAGTAATCATCGTGAAAAGGATTAACACCGTCATCCAAATCCTGGTTTGGACATTCTCGTTTGAAGTATCCTTTATGTTTACATTTGAAACATGTAACTTTGGATTTATCATATCCAAGTTTTGTTGTAGGACCTCCAATACATTGTCTCCCAGTTATCTCCATGAATCTTTGAGCTCGTCTAATCACACTTGCCATGCACCATCGAATGTCAATCAATTCCATCTCCTCTGGATCAATTTGATCATAGTCTTCTTTAGTCATGTTGGGGTTTCCGATTTTCCCTGCAACTAGACTTTCGTAAGACTCCAAAATTGATGCTAAGAAGACCATTTGTTGTTTAGCTGCATCAGCACTCATGCTTTGTGAGTTGTTTAGATTTACAACTATGTTGCATTGAAACACATTTGGATTGGAGTTGTTTTGATTTTGATGATTGTTCGGTGCAGAAAACGATTGATTGTTTGAATTGGCATTTGTGCTTGAATAACCAAAACCACTACTCGATGAACCACTATTTGATGATCTGCTTTTTGATGATCCACTCGAGTTTTTAACACTGAATGCGGTGCCAATTTTTGAAGATTGGTTGTTTGATGATAAGCTCCCTCGATAGTACAGATTCAAGTTCTGCTGAAGAGTTGAGTTGCTCATCTTGTTCTGCTTTCAAAGTTCTAACTCATGACCTTCAAGTTTTTGAATCAGCGTTTGTAAATCCATCTTTTCAAAGTCTACACTATTCTTGAGAATCATAATGTACGTGGACCAATCATCTTCATTGGGTACGACATCCTTGAGCTTGTCGATTATCTCCTCATTATCCTTTTTAATCTTAAGTCTTTCCAACTCAAGTATCAAATGACAAAAACGCTCTATCATCTGTCTGACATTTTCACCTTTCAGACAATTGAACAAATCAAATTCTTTCTTTAACAGTGACTTTGCTTTTCATAATTTCTGCCCAACCCTCATATTTACTTTGCAATGCCTCCCACATAGATTTTGATATTTTTGCGTGTTGAAGCAAAGAAAGTATATCAACTCTGGCTGATTGTTGCAAAAATGTAATAATTTTTACTTCATTAGAAAAAGTTGTTTTATATTCTTCTAAAAATTTATCAATTGGTATTTCTTCCTGACGGTCGTTTCCTGGAGGTTTATATTCTATTGTTAACATTTTCCAACTTTCAAATGCATATGCTTTAAGCCAGTTTTCAAATCGATTTTCCACCCATTGTAATCCTCCGTGTTCATTAACTTTGGTGGTTTTTGATAAGTTCCGTAAGCATTGTCAATGCTTAGGCTTTCGCATATAACATTTCATACAGTCTTTGGTGCGGATGTTGATATGGTTGTGAAAGCGTCATAAAACTCGTTGTAGAATTCCGATTCCATCATCGCAATCTTTGAACTACTCGAGAAGTACCTGAAAAAGTCAACATACGGTCAAATTAAACCTGAAACTATAACAAGTAAACTCCTTTCGTACGAAAGGGAATGCCACTTTCGTGCGAACAAAACAAGTTTGACTGGTCAAACAAGTTTGTGCGCTTTCGTACGAATCGGGACTGCCGGTTCGTGCGAACGTGATAATTTCTTCAGAAGATGGACTTTTGCACTTTCGTTCGAATGGGATATGCCAATTCATACGAGAACGACCAGCGAACCCTAGGTTGTGTTTTTCATGGTTTTTTTCAAGAATTTTCTATGAATTAGTTCGAATTTTGATCTGATTTTTCAAGGGTTGATTAAAACCTGATTTCACACAACATATCCAAAAATCAGAAAATTTTGTCCATGGATTCGACGTTAATTTTGCGTTTTAAGTAGAAAGAAGATGTGTAGGAGAAATAAGATGAGAAAGATGATGTAGTCAGATTCAAATCGGCTTGAATCTGCTTGATCTTGCTGGTATCTTGTGTTCTAAGTCCTCGAAACCGGTTTCCAAGCTCTGATACCACTTGTGAGGACCGTTTCGGTGCTTCGAATGCTCAGACCGATTAGTATAGCTTCATATCTCGCGCAGAATCCGAGTATAAGGTGAACAAACACACAAGAATACCGTTGAACTATCGTTTCAAATGATTGAAAGCTATTACAACGCCGAGCAACGATATTGGCAGAGCTTCGCTTCAAAGTTGCCAAAGTCACAAATGACTAGCCCAACACCCCTATTTATAGGCGAACATACTCGCACGAAACTAGTAAGGGCGGATGGCTAGTTCGTACGAAACGGGCTTATGTCTTATCCGCACGAAAGTGCCTTTCATACGAATGGGCCATTTACATTGAAATCCCGTCCATTTCATACGAAACACAATCTAATCTATACAATAAAATACATAACAAAATAAGACTCAATATATGACGAAAGCTACAGACATATGCATTCACACACAACTATCAAAAGATAAACAAGATCTTTAACTTTCTTGCATCATTTCTTCAAATGAAGAATAATCTCTATCAGAATCCTCATGCATTTCATTGATGTGTATTTCTCCTTCATTTTTAGTCACTTCTTCGATTCTTGATTCGGATTCCGCAATTACTTCAACTGTCATCTCCTGGTTCGCAACTATTATTTCCTAGACTTGCTTCTTTTCAGGTTCATCTTTTACCATTCTATAGTATCATCGGTTCTGAAGAAAAAATAGTTTCAAAGCCATCATCAAACACATAACAACCCGACTCTTCATCGTATTTCGGTTCACGTTTTAATTCAACACTAATTCTTTCTCTTCTCCATCCTTCAATAACCTCTAGCAAATTAACTTTCTCTGAAGTCATTGTCAATACCTTGAATTACGCAAAGAATATCTTGTTAAACCATGTTTTTTCTTAAACTTGAACAGTCAAACTTCAAAATTTTGTAGATTAAAAACTTATTCAAAAAGCTTCAACTCAAAATTTTAAATTTGTTCCGGTTCAAACGAGTTCAACTCGAAATACGATCCAACAATCACTTGTTAATGACCCAAATGAACTTCAATACTCCAGCCCACTAATCAAATCTCGGTACAACTTGAAACTCAAAATTTAACCCGAATGATCAAACATAAATTTTTATATTAGACCCAATCCAAAACTTTGCAAGAACCTTGGCCCACAAATACCAACTAAAAAGCTCTAATCAAATAACAAGTCCAACAAGCCTATTAATCCAAGCCTAAACAACCAAAGAATCTTGGTCCAATAACAAACTGTCATCTGCCGTTAAAAAAAAAAAAAAAACTGCCTTCGACCAATATCTTTTAATCAAACAAATGCTAACACCCAAGGCCGACTCTGGGCTCAGCAAACCCATGCCGACGTCTGAGGCCCAAAATTTCAAAGGGCCCGAAAAGTGTTTATAAGCTTGTATATATTTATTAAATTATATATTTAGTATATTTATCCGTTTATTATTGAAAAAAGTATTGGTGGTGTAGTGGCAAAAACCATCTCAAAATAATGTAAAGGTCTCAAGTTTGATTCTTTGCTTCATCACTAAGTTTTCCTTTTTGTAATTCATTTACCCTTAATCATAATTTTGGGCTCAACTTTTTTCGTCGCCCATAGACTAAAGTTTTTCAAAAGTTTTCGGGGAGTCTCTGCTAGTGACACCACTTTTTCAAAAATTTACCCTACAATAATATTTCACCCGTCACTTCCATTCCTTAATTCCTTGTACACTAAACCCTAATATCTCATATTCCTTTTCTCAACACACAAGCATCTGTCGTATATAATCTCTCTTCTTTATATTTCGCAACCAAAATCTAAAATCTCCTATTACCTTTGTTCAGCCAACATCTATAATATTTCAGTACAACTGCCGCAAACAATAACAATATTCTTCTTAGATCCAGCCGTAAACAACATTTATTCAGTCATCTTATCTGTTTGAAATACGAAACTCAATGAAATGCGTTCAACCACTTCACAACATCACATAATCAAAACCAAATAGATTGTAAATTGTCCGAAAATTTTGAAATTTGATCTTTAAGACACCAAATCAGTTTGAATACTCAAACAATACATCAAACAGATCCGAATCTGTCTGAAATGTATGAACTCTCAACCAGAAATTATCAAAACAAACCGAAATATGTCCAAAACACAATCGAATCAATGTAAACAGTTCAGATTTATCAAAAATTCAATCGAAATTCATCAAATCAGTCCAAAACTTATTGAAATGATCCGAAAATCAATCAAAACTTCTTGAAACTCGTCCGATTCGATCACGATCATAGTCACCTAATTCGTGGTTCGCTCCGGTTCGAGTACTCGGTTCGGGTTCACAATTCGCTAGATGGCACGAATTCGGTACGGAGGGGGTAGGTTCATTTCGGTACGATCCGATACGCTATTCCGGTACGGTGTACCATTTATAATGTTAAGTTTATATTTTCTGTGTATAAACTTATAGTTTGAAGACCAAATGTAAACTAGTGAATATAGAGGGGGTTAAACGTTAAAATAAACCAACCAGTTTTACACTTTATATGTAAAAGTTTAGAGTTTTAAGGACTAAATTTAAAGTAGTAAAACATAGAGGGGTTAAATGTTAAAAGTTTCTAAACTTATTTAACCTAAAGCTGAAACGCGACAGCCACTATTCTCCTTCTTCATCGTTTCCAGCCAATATTGCAGCACCAGTTGAAGCTCTGAAACACGAATTGGAACGACGAATCAAACCCTAAATTCACGAATTGATAATGAACTGGGTCGTATACGAATTCCGTATGGTACGAAACGTACCACTTGTGAGTTTAGTATCGGATCAATACGATCACAAGATCTGCGTTTAACTTCGTTTTTACGTGCGGAATCCGTAAAACGAAGCGTAATAGTCAACACGTAATCGTAAATATAAATGTTCTTTCTTTATTACGTAACAAACGACAACCGGAAAGAGTCTCGACTCAATCTATACACGAATAAGCTCCTGATTGATGATCCGTATGTATGTGTTCTTGAAGGTGAGCTCGTACATATCTGACTTTGAAGGCCTAGCTTGAACGATAGAAAGATGCATGTATTTATAGATAAGTCCTCTCGTTCCAAATAAACCAAGCCTCTCGTGCGAATAGAACATTTGTTGCCCCAATGAATCTTTGATAGTTTGATCTCTAGACATGAATCGAACTTGAATATAAAACCGAATATCTTTACATGTGATTCTGAATGTGTACAGAGATATATTACAATTGAAAACTACAAGCCTATTTATACTAATTGAATATATGCGAGTGAAAGGACGTGTCTCCTCTTGAAACATCGCGTCTGTTGATCTTGTGGTGTAGGAGTCGATTGGGAAGAGATGCGTCCCCTGGATGTGTCGCTCCATCTAGTTGTAGGTTATAAATTTCCGTTTAGCCGCATCTGGTCCTCGCACTTGTTACACTATTCTATTTACAACATGAATTATCTATTCACTATTTACCGAACAACCCTTGAACTTAAGGATGTGTAGGGATCATAACTTTCATTCACCCCCTAATCACGAACATCCTTGGTTGTTGTAGATCTTGAACGCCGAATAGTTTTATCTTCTTGAATCATCTCGGTATTTAACACTTCACATGTATCTTCTTATTCACGAACCTTGCTCCTCATGAACCTTGTTTCACTCGAACTCGCTTCACACGAACTTGCTTCACACGGATATTTTGCTTCACACTTGTCTTGACCGTACTTGATTTGTATCATACAAACCTTTTCTTGTGTAGTTGTCTCAACAAGAACTCCACCCGGTCTTGAATAACTTGCCCACTATCATATCACATGAATTTGAATCTATCTCACATAGGTTTTTGGATAGCCTGATTCACTCTGATTTCTCTTGCGGTTATATCACATAACAATTTTTTTCTGACCCAGTCATAGGATTATTTGTATTCTTTACACGCGTGTCTTCTCCTTGATTTATCTTCTTCACGGTTGTCTCTAACAACGAGTTCTTCATCACTAGTTTCTTCCCTCACGGACTCTTCACTTTTACCTGATCTGGTCCACTCATTGGATTATTTATTGTACTTACTATATCAAATTCTGCAATCACTGCATGTATTTCCCAGCATTCACAACTTCATTTTTCTCTGCATCCACTGCGCCTTTTCTGCACTCACTGCAAATTATCTTCTTGTTTCCGACATTCACTGCATCACTTTCTTTCCATAGCACTTTGTTTCTTCACAACCCTTCTATCGCTTCTCTCGACTTTTGTTTCTGAAATCGATTTGTGGCTCGTGACTTCTAATTCTGAATCGATTTTTCTGAGTATCTTGAACTGAGACTGAATCGATTTGATTTCTTCTTGCTCTGAATCGATTTAACCTGAATCGAGATTTTTTGTTGGGATTCTTTGATGCGTTCTTTCTTGGTGGCTCTGGTTCTGAATCGATGTTATACCGAATCGATTTTCCTTCTCTTTTTATACTGATTCGATGTTGACTGAATCGAATCATCTAAATCAATTTTCTTCTGAATCGATTTGGTTTCTGATTGATCACGAGTTGAAGAACGAATTGGATTTGAACCCTAGGCTCTTTCGGTTCATCTCGGACAGAATCACACATTTCTTTTAAATAGCGATCATCGCTTTTCTTCGAATCACTTGATCTTAACAACACACTACGAATTACTCAAACGATTCTATCTTCACCGGCTTCTTCTTCCGGATCGACTCGCTCGATGTTTTTTTAAACTTTGAATAACCACCGGATTTTATTCTGATTCTTCCTAGCATTCCAACGAAACAAGAAAACAACCCTGTTTAGTTCTCCTGTACTCGGTTTCATTCACTCACGAACCCTAGTCTGATTGCTAACTTAGAATTCTCACAACCCTTACTTTCTTGTTTTTAAAATTTCATGACCACGAATATGAACCACTATTGATGCGTGTCAGTGTGTATATGTTTTTAATATATAATTAAGCCATTTTTACACTTTTAGCCAAGTTTTAAATTTATAAAACACGATATTCACTAACACTAAACACACATATGGGCAAGTGCACCCATCGTGGACGTAGTATAGTGTTGGTAAGATACCGAGGTCGTCCAAGGACACAAGAGCTTTTAATACCGGTTTATCCTCAACGTCTAATCAAGTCAAAAAAGTTAGAAAAATGTTTTAAACTAAGAAAAATAAAAACTAACTAAATGCTGAAAATAAAAATAAAATAAAACAGATAGACAAGATGAATCACTTGGATCCGACACGTGTATTAGTATAACCATTGATTATTTTCGCACTTTTGCACTTGTTTAAGAGATTATCTTAGTTATTGTAGTAGGCCCCTCTTTTGAAGGTGACGTTACCCTCAACCCAGTAGTTTGAGTCAGCAAGGATACAATCCTAAAGGGTCGGATTATTGAAAGATAATGAATTAAGTTATTAATGCAAATTATGGTAGGCCCCGCTTTTGGCGGTGACGTTACCCTCGGCTAAGTAGTCTGAGTCAGCAGGGATACAGTCCTAAATAACCGGGTTATAGTATTAATAGTAGTTAACTTATGAGGGGGTCAAAGAGTTTGGATCCCCGCCATCCAATACCTATGGGCATTGAAGGAGATCCTACTAAATTTGACCCAGGTCCCAAGCAGGACCTCTAAACGCTGAACAAGGGCAAGACCCTTACCAAACCGTTCCCTTAACCCCCGACCAGGTAGCCAACATACCTCCATATAGACCGTGGAGATATGAATGGTGAAAATCTTCTATTTTATATAGACAGTAAAATAATGCCAAGACACCACGGACAAACGATAAGGAAAGATCACCTTCAACATAAGTAACTAGTTATTAAAGTCATTAATACAAAACCAAATAAAAAGTGCAAAAGATTAAAAATAAAAAGTATTATACTAAACACTTGTCTTCACCAAGTGATGTAAGAGACTTAGGCAAACATGGCCTTGATTGTCAAGAACTCTTACGATCAATCTTGGATCCCGAGACGACTCACACACTCTATGATGGACAATGGATGATGGTGTTATGGTGGTGGTGGGTGGTGGATGAAGTGTGAGAGAGGTGGTGTGCCAAGGGATGAGAGAGAATGAAGCCAAGCTCCTCTATTTATAGGCTGAACAGAAGGCTGGGCACGGCCCCGTGCTCGCTGGACACGGCCCCGTGCCCGCCTGACACTCTCTCTCCTCATTAATTGTAATTGCGAATTACAATTAATGCGCCTGCTGTACTTTCACCACGCCCCCGTGCTCGCTGGACACGGCCCCGTGGTGGGCAATGGAAGCTTCTACTGGTTTGTCTTTTCTGCTGCTTCCTGGGCACGCCCCCGTGTTCGCTGGACACGGGGCGTGTTCAGACTCTGTTCCTTCTCCCTTGCCTTGGGAGGTGCCGTTGAGGGTCCGGGCAATCCACTTTTGTTCCTTTTTCTTGTATTTATGGTAGAATTAGCTGTCTTTTTGCTTCTTTTGTGATTTTGAGCTCATTTCATCCTGAAAATACAAAAGGAAGACAAAAACACTCTTTTTCCAACATTAGTACTAAAAAAGGGTTAGTTTTATGCCTTAATTGATGTGATTTATATGTTGCATTTTACACACATCAACTGTACTGGTAAAATTCAATTCCCTTGAATTCAACAAACTCTCAAATCCTTAACTCGTGAATAACCACAACGCGTATTAATTGAATTCCTGACAATCTAATTCACACTATAACCCCGAAATCAAAACCCTAGATTTCGAACAGAACCATGGTTCGACAACCTTGAACCGAAAAAACTAAAACTTGTGAATTGAAAAAATTAGAATGATGAAACCTGATCGCGAATGACTTCCCGCCGATTCGTTGCTTTGCGATTCCCAATGCCTAGAGCCTGACGCTCTGATACCAATTGTTGCCCCAATGAATCTTTGATCTCTAGATATGAATCGAACTTGAATATAAAACCGAATATCTTTACATGTGATTCTGAATGTGTACAGGGATATATTACCATTGAAAACTACAAGCCTATTTATATTAATTGAATATATGCGAGTGAAAGGACGTGTCTCCTCTTGAAACATCGTGTCTGATGATCTTGTGGTTTAGGAGTCGATTGGGAAGAGATGCGTCCCCTGGATGTGTCGCTCCATCTAGTGGTAGGTTATAAATTTCCGTTTAGCCGCATCTGGTCCTCGCACTTGTTACACTATTCTATTTACAACATAAACTATCTATTAACTATTTACCGAACAACCCTCGAACTTAAGGATGTGTAAGGATTATAACTTTCAACATTCAATTCGTGCGACTTGCTTAATTCCCTCTTGTACGAGCAGCTTAACTTTCCATTCGTTCATGTTTATCCTTTCGTTCCAAGATCCATGCATGCATTTATATTAATACTGATGAGGATACGTCCTGGATCAGACCGAATACTTGATAAGAATAAGGTCGGATCGTTAGGCCAAAGGACTAACCGGACCTAATGTCTCCAATCGGAACGACTAACCAATAGAATCTACCTTAACTAACCGGGGGCCCGCAGCTTTAACTACCTGATAGCGACTGGTCCGACCCTAACTAACTTGCCACATCAGCTCACCCAAAAGGTATAAATACCCCGCCATGACCTCCATCAAAGGGTAATCGCTACTTTCTCTCTCTAAGCTCTCCTCTCTCTCACTGACTTTATTCTCCTCCACAAATACTTATTCTCACGCCCGAGCTTGGTCACAGAGAGGTCCCCCTCTTTGTGACGAGGCTAACGGTGTGTTTTCTTTCTTGTGATCTTAGAGGTCTTTGTCAAGGTCATCTGAAGCTCTGTTCACGCCAGCTCGAACCAACTGGTTTTTGAGTCTTCAAATACCATTGTTGCATGTTGACTTTTGCATGTGAATGTATCACCTTTGTAGTAATTCCTTGTGATGTCTTATATGATCTCATCATGATGAATGATGACATCACTCCCGAACGTAACCGCACACCTCGTATCATGTCGTACTGTATCCTAACCTAGTCTAATAAATCCTAACACAACCTTGCGAAACCATGACCGTAATGGAGAAGACAAGTAATGGAGAAACACCGTTCAGCCTTACGCACGGCACCGAAGCGGTGATCCCTGGAGAAATTGGTCTCCCGAATCAAAGATGCAAAATTAGGAAGAGAACGAGCAGGAGCTCCGATCTAATCTCGATATGTTAGAAGAACGCCAGAACATAGCCGCAATCAAAGAAGCCCAGTACAAAAAGAAAATTGAGAAGTACTACAACGCCCGTACCAAGCTTTATAAGTTTAAAGTTGGAGATTACGTGCTCCGGAGCAACGACGCAAGTCGAGTCGAGGCTCCTGGAAAATTGGCCCCAAAGTGGGAAGGACCGTATCGCGTGAAGGAGGCTAGTGACAAAGGGTCCTATGTACTTGAAAAAATCGACGGAACCCCCATCCCGAGAACATGTAATGGGATACATCTGAAGAAATGCTCTATGTAGTCACACGATCGCCATGATCCGAAAAAGATCGCTATTTTTATCTCATGTTTTTCTTTTCAATGTAATATTGGGAGGGTAATGCCCCAAATATATTTTCATTTCCTTGTAAAAACCGGGAGGGTCTACCCCGAAAATTATGACTATCTATTAAATAAAGCGATCTACGTTTTTGATAAAATAAACAGTAGCATATCTACATACAAGTTCGAACGATACAAAATGTGCACAAACGGGCCTCGACCCATGCCTCGCGCCGATCGAGAAGGCTTAAATAGTTCAAAAATAACAAAAAATCTATTAAGCAAAAGTGATCCGATTCGATCCACTTACAAAGCATAAAAGATTCAGACAGCAAAAGCTTATGAAAATCTTCATTACGGCCGGTTATTCAGATGGCCCAAAAAAGTTTGATAAAATAGTAAAAGTCTGGACGCAGACTAAAGCTAAAAATCAAGCATGAACGACGTTAACCAAACCATAATATCTTGATTAACATGTTCGGAAAGAGTAACGCTGATATATTGTATGATTACATGCCATAATTAAACCAAAACAAAATAAAATAAAAAAGGGATCACATCCATCAATCTTCTTTGACAATGGGGAGTTTGCTTTTCTCTTTAATAACGGACAAAGGTTCGTTCACAAGCTCCGAAACCTTGTCAAGAACCGAGATGTGAAAATCATCAAAGGCTTTGATTGCAGCATCCAGAGTGCCTCTGGCTCCTTCATCATACCCAAGAATTTCCTAAACAGATTTTGCTGAAGATCTCGCGGCTTGAAAACCCTGTTTAATACCGTCATTCACACCCACGGCGTTAACACTGTTGACTAAGTCAGCAACCACCTTATCAAGCTCGGGACTTTGATGAACTAACTTCACAACCCAAGCCACGCCCTCCGTCAAGAACCACTGCTTCGTAAGTAGAGGTTCCGATGTAAGGCTGTGCAATTCAACCATCTCACCGTCATATCGGGTTAGCATATCCTTCATATCAGCAACAACGACTTGGTGCGATTCGATAGCCTTATCGCGGGCCCTCTCAATCTCAGTTTTGTCTAAAGAAAAAAGCAAAGGGTCAAAAGCTAAGAAAAATAAAGCGGAGAACATTATGAACGTACCATTAACCAAACGGAGGTGAGCAGCCAGCAGTTGATCATAGGAGGATTGCATTTCCTTTTGCTCCGTCTTGTTCCTCTCCTCAACTTCAGATAATTTTTCTCCAACGCTCCAAACTTTAGCTTCAAACTCTCTAAATCATGAATAACTTTATCACGAACCTCATAAGCAGCCGCAGCCAAGGCTTGCGAGGCTTTGCTGACTTCTTTTGCTTCTGAAACCTGTTCCCTCAACCGATTCGCCTGAGCTCGAAGCGACGAAAGCTCATGTTTAGTCTTTGATCGAACGTTTTCTTCGTTTTTAAAAAAAGCAACCTTACGTTCGTATCGACGGCAATTAGACTCCGCTTCAACCCATCGCTTATACGCTTCGACCACCAAAGAGTTAGACTGGGCCTGATTCAACATTAAAGCATTCCCGAGCTCCGGCCCGCTCATCTTTCGATAGTAAGCATGCTCAGCAGGGGTCCCGATATGAAATAATGACATCTTCGCCGACAGGGCATCAACAATCTTATCTTTGTTAGCCAACGACTAGTCAGGAACGTACCTCTCCAGAGCTTGAGCCGAATCTACATCCACTGCATCGCCCGAACCTAATTCCCGACAGATAAAAACGACTTCAGTCTCGTACCATAGGGGGAAGAAGAGGCACTATCCCCACCATTAATATGCTGAGGACTTGGCCTCAAAACATTAGAAGCAACCCCGGTCGTAGGCTTACCCGAAGGAGAAAACTCGATCTTCTTAAAAGCCAGTGGATCAGACATGTTGGTGTCATCGATTACCTTGGTAGTTGGTCCCCCAAAGGATAATGGACTCGGAGGAAGATTGACAGGCCGGTCCCTTGGGGTTTTGCCACCATGAAGATGAGCGTCCAAATTTTCCAACAAACCTCCAGCAGCAGAAAACCCGGTGACTTGATCGACTTCATCCTCTAACACAACTGTCTTCAGATCCAACTTAGTCTTCTTCCTCGGGTTTCGAAGAAGTGCTTCATCCCCTCTTAAAACTAACTTGAGGACGAACTTCAACATCATCCTCACCACCTTCAGCATCATCCTCACCACCATCAGTATTCACTCCATCTTCAATGGATAGATGCTCCGAACCGTACAGAACAACTTTCGAACCAGTTTTCTTTCCCTTATCTCCACCCGCAACTGAGGCCACTTGAACTGGAAACACGTTTGCCAAAGGAGTCGAGCTCGAACCTCCCTGACCAGTCGTAGCAACAGGTTCTCTAATCGGATAAAGATTTTCTTTAACAACAGTAAGATATGGAGGATCCCCTTTCGGTGTCCTTGTAGCTCGGATGTCAAGCTCGGTGGAGTCAAAAGATTTCAACCTCAAAGCTTCCTTCAAATCCATAACTGCATTAAGCAAGCAAATTGTAATATACATATACTATCATGAAGAAAACATATAGCATAAACATATAATGATATACAAAAAACGGCGTTCGAGCTAAAGACGTAACTAACCCTCTCCGTTCCATTTAA
This sequence comes from Helianthus annuus, assembly GCF_002127325.2. Classification (NCBI taxonomy): domain Eukaryota; kingdom Viridiplantae; phylum Streptophyta; class Magnoliopsida; order Asterales; family Asteraceae; genus Helianthus; species Helianthus annuus. Next base: position 95,972,350 of record NC_035448.2, on the reverse strand, counting down.
GGATAGGCTAATACTCCGGTTTGGACCAAATCGTGCTTATCCTTCCCATGACTAGAATGTGTTCCGGAAACTTTTGGACGCGGCCGGCTTCCTTGATCAGAGCAGCATACAAGCTTTTATTGAATTCAAAATCTTCAAGAAGTAGATCAGGAAGGCAGGATCTCTTTAACCTCCAAGCCATATTGGCCGGAACGCACCGATCGTCCACCAAGAACAAACGGTCTTTCCAATCTTTCTAGCTCATTGTAATCCACGAGTAGCAGCAAGCATTCTTCTTCCGAACCTCAAAAGTATACCAATCGCCGGATCGGTTCAACTTGTAAAGAGCCCGGAACACATCCAAATCCGGATCGGACTCCAAGCTACGACAGGCAAGCTCAAATTGACACATCTTGGCAAGGCCAAAAGGGTTCATTTGAGAAAGGCGAACCTCATGGAACATCAGAACTTTAACTAAAAACTTCGTCAGGGGAAGACGATAGTTACAATAGTCAAACATTCGAGTGTAAACACCTGTCTTCCCGGGGACGAAAGGATAGATGGCCGTATCTTTTGCGGGAAGAATAGGGTTTAAAGAAGCTGGGATCGTGTATTGGTTCACATACCATTCCAGACCGTTTCGGTTTAAAATATTGAAACAGCCGGACAAATTGCTCTTATTGTCCATAGTTACAGAAGAGAGTATTTACCTGATTGATGAAGTTTTGATCCAAAGGAGAAAAAAGAAGGGAAAGATGAAACAGATGAAAAAAGGTAAGAGAAAAACAACTTTTTCCCTTATTTATAAGGGTTTTCACCACCTTAAACCCACAAATAGAAAAACGACACGTCATGATGGGTGATGCATGTCAAGAGTCACATCGATTAAGGAAAAGATAGAGTAACCGCCAGTCACCAGATGAAAACCACCGCCGAAATTCAAAATTCAAAAACAAAACCGCAAAAAGAAAAAGCGCCGAATTTAAACCCCATCATTTAGTTCGAAGCTTTTACAAAACAAACGCTACGAACTAGGGGGACTTGATGAGGATACGTCCTAGGTTGGACCGAATACTTGATAAGAATAAGGTTGGATCGTTAGGCCAAAGGACTAACCGGACCTAGTGTCTCCAATCAGAACGACTAACCAATAGAATCTACCCTAACTAACTGGGGGCCACAACTTTAACTACCTGACAGCGACTGGTCCGACCCTAACTAACTTGCCACATCAGCACACCCAAAAGGTATAAATACCCCGCCAAGACCTTCATCAAAGGGTAATCGCTACTTTCTCTCTCTAAACTCTCATCTCTCTCTCTCACTGACTTTATTCTCCTCCACAAATACTTATTCTCACGCCCAAGCTTGGTCACAGAGAGGCCCCCCTCCCTGTGACGAGGCGATCGATGTGTTTTCTTTCTTGTGATTTTACATGTCTCTGTCAAGGTCATCTGAAGCTCTGTTCACGCCAACTCGAACCAACTGGTTTTTGAGTCTTCAAATACCATTGTTGCATGTTGACTTTTGTATGTGAATGTATCACCTTTGTAGTAATTCCTTGTGATGTCGTATATGATCTCATCATGATGAATGCTGACATCACTCCCAAACGTAATCGCACTCCTCGTATCATGCCGTACTGTATCCTAACCTAGTCTAATATATCCTAACACAACCTTGCGAAACCTCTGTCCGATAAAATACAGACTCAAGACATTCGACTTTACACGTTGTGAGTTCAGGATCGGACCGTAACGATCACTAGCTCTGAAGTGAATTCGGTTTAACGTGTGGAATCCGTTAAACCAAACCGTAATCGTGCAAACTAATGTAAATAAACATCGTTTTATTATGAGACAATGACAACCGGACAGAGTTCGACTCAAATCTACGATAAACACTCGAAATCTAATTGACGTGACGTAAACGGGAGTGTCTGAAGAAGTGTTCTAAACAAATTAGATGTGTGTGTATTTATAGGAAATGCCGTCACGTTCCAACTTCTCACGCATGCTTCTTCCGTGCGAATTAATAAATCCCATTCGTTCATGTTGGTTATAATCCTCCCGTTCAAATTCCATTTTCCATGCAAAATATCTTGTGAATTTATTCTTTCTATATGCTTTATTTTGATGATGTAATGATATATGATGTCATCATCAAGAATGATGACATCATTCTTGTTCAGATCCGCTCCCTTCGTAATGTACCGAATCCTAAAATAACCTCACGTTACCTAACGACACCTAGTGAAACCTCTATCCGGTATTTTACAGACTCAAGACATTAGACTTTACACATTCACATAGATTTCTAACTATAGACATACTGTCACACCCCAACCGATGACGGAACCATCGGGGCGCGGCACTGAGCGAAACAGATTGTCCAGAAGGTTCCATAACAAGTATCATTACGATTCAATTTAAAGTAACATGTCCCATACCATGCCTCAAACAGTAAACAAATTATTACAGACAAAATCTAGTCAAATATTTCTGTTTCGACAACTCAGATTAGTTATAGCAATTATCTATCTGCTTCTAGAGACTCTTGCTGCAAGATCTACAGACAACTATGCTTTAGACGTTTATTCTAGCCTCGCCTTCCTAGCAGATAAGCATCCTAATTACCTGTCACATACGTTAAAATAAAAGGTGAGCATACAAGTTTGATATAACATATAGAGTTCGAAATAGTTTACGCATAACCAGCATGTACACAGAGGAAAACGAAGCATGTTAATTATCGACACGGATCTATCGATACCAATGACTGCGGGTTGACTGCCCAAGGCAGTTCGCAATACATGATCACCACTGTAATCCATGTAAGTAATTGTTCTTAACAACCCCCGCATGAGCGGGTGCTGAGTCCAAACTATAGTACTATCGTCGTTAAGGCAGGTAGACAGCATTCCATGTGTAAACATAACAAACAAGCATTCATTAAGTCACGTATAACATGCGGTAACGGTTAACGTTTAAAATGTTGCGTAGTGTGTTCGATGTGATTTTCGTTAAATTAACGAATGTAACACCCAAAAGTGCTTAAAGCAAAAAGGGTTCGAGTATACTCACAGCGGTTGATGGATTGAAGGGAGCGCTTGAGAGTAGGGTTAGCCTGAATAGTTCGATAGCATAATGATAAGCAACGCGTAAAACAGAAACAAGTGTTGAATGATCAGACAACAGTCCGATCGGACGGCTGACCGTTCAATTGACAGTCTGTTCGGACAGTTGTCCGGTCGGACGAGAGTCCGATCGGATGGCTGTTCGAGTGGATTGTTTCTTCCTTTGAGTAGGATGTGTTTGTGTATGATGGTTTGAATTTTTGAAGTTTTTGTTGTAGTATTTCAAAACATTGAAGTATCCTTGCCTTTCAGGTCGGTCGATCGGACGGTCGTTCGATCGGCCGGCAACCCGATCAGTTAGGTACCTTAGTATAAACAAGTTCTCAGCAGAAGGCACGCAATCGGACAGCAGTTCGATCGGGTGGCACTCCTAGTGCATTGAACATGTTGAAAATCGATTAAGTATTTAAAGTAAAGTATCTCATGATCGAAGAGTAATCCAATAAGACGGTAGTCCGGTCGGTTAGCCGTTCGTTCAATACCCAACTTCAAACAAGTTGCCTAAGTGTGGGACCATGTGCTAGCCGATCGGCTGGCCAGTCGATCGGCTGACTGTTCGATCGGCCGGCTGTCCGTTCGGACAGCAGTCCGATCGGTCAGCACCCTGACCTGATCAGTCTGTTCGTCTAACACTTGGTTGTTCTGATTGTTGTCGTTTTATCGAGGTATTTTGACAACGAGTCAAACCACAGAACCCTAGTCTTTACTTGGTTCTCCTAATCGGATAGGAATCACCCAAATCCGGTTAGTGAACAGTTCGAGACAGTGTTTAACGTTTAACCCGATATCGGTGAACCTCATGGATAGAATCCGGATCTTGAGTTACGCAACCACCGAAATGGTTAGTAAGTCGGCACAAGCTCCGTTTCTATCGGTTTTGAAGGCGTTGGGTGTAAAAGAGTTAAAAGAAAGTTAGAAAACCATCTTTCAATCCTTTTTACAGTGTATATGTTTAGATCTATGAATTTATGTGGAAATCGGCTAGATCCAAGTTATTCTTGGTGGATTGAGGCCAAAACATGAAGTTCTTCAAGAACACCATGATGACATCATCCTAGAACACTTGAATCTTGATGATTTCACAGTTAAAAGTTTAGATTTGAAAGATAGAAAGGTGTAGGAGTGCGTGTAGATCAAGAAAGTACAATATTTAGGACGAAATCTTACCGGGATTGGGAGAAATCGAAGAAAAGGTGAGCTGAGCGTGCTGGTCGGACAGAGGTTTCCAAAACTAGAAAGGTTGATAATGACAGGGGTATTTATAGGATGCCAAAAGTGGTAAAGGCTGGCTGATTGGTCGGGCAGCATGATCGGACATCCCGTTCGATCGGACAGCAGTCCGATCGGCTGCCTGTTCGATCGGCTGGTAGCCTGATTCGAGTGTTCGGTGCGACGATTTTTGATATTTCGATTTCTATTGCGAGTGGTGCGAATGCGATAGAGTTTTATTTTCACATTACTTTTAATCCCAACTACTATAACTACACACAATCATCCTTATTTCATATTCGATTTGCGATTGCGATTCGATTGCGATTGAGTTCGATTGCGATTTGATTGATTACCACACATAACATAAATAAACATGCACAAATAACACATAAGGCGCACACACACGTATATTAACCACCAAAATGCGTATTTCGAGTTGCGAGTGCGATGTTGATCAGACTAGATTGATTAGCATTTAATTAACTTTATCGCATTATTACTTCCTACTATTCAAAGTCGTAATTCGTAGCGATAAATATACTTCGATTATTGCGATTTTAACTGATTACTCCACATAATACAACTAACGTAAAACATAAAATAGACTATATACAGTCAAAGAACTCAAAACAGGGATTGGGCAAGGAGAGACAGATTGCAATTAGCGATCTTTTCTCCCTTTGAATTCAATCTTGACTTTGACTTTGTCTTTCGAAAAGCGGGGTGTTACAGCCTCCCCTTGTCTAGGGAATTTCGTCCCGAAATTAGGTCGAAAGATGTATAGCACCGTGAATCACGTTTGTGAACTTTCTCTCCTTAGACTTTCATCTAAACAACTGCGGGTACTTCACCTTCATGTCGCTTTCGAGTTCCCAAGTGAACTCCGCGCTTCGTTTGCCTTCCCATCGGATTTTCACAATAGGAATGCGTGAGCGCCTGAGTTGCTTGGTTTGGCGATCCATGATTTCGACAGGCTTCTCCACGAAGTGTAGCGTTTCGTTTATTTGAAGGTCGTAGAGAGGTACAATTAAATCATGCTCAGCCAGGCACTTTAGGAGGTTTGACACGTGGAAAGTCGGGTGGACGTTACTAAGTTCCTCCGGTAGTTCGAGTCTGTAGGCGATTTTTCCGATCCTTTCTAGAATCTTAAAAGGTCCAACATATCGAGGTGCTAGTTTCCCTTTCTTGCCGAATCTGACCACAACCTTCCAAGGTGATACCTTTAGGAGTACGTAATCGCCAACGTCAAATTCAAGGGGCTTGCGTCGTCTATCGGCGTAACTTTTCTGTCTACTTCGAGCTTTCAGCAAGTTGTCTCGAATCTGGAGGATTTTTTCAGTCGTTTCTTGCAATAGCTCTGGACCGGTTAATTGCGAGTGACCGATCTCGTGCCATACAATAGGCGATCGACATCTTCTTCCATATAAAGCCTCGAATGGTGCCATTTGGATGCTGGTATGATAACTGTTGTTGTACGAGAATTCGGCTAATGGCAGGATTTGTCCCAATTACCTCCGAAGTCTATGACACACGAACGGACCATGTCTTCAAGAGTACGGATCATTCTTTCAGTCTGACCATCGGTTTGAGGGTGGAATGCGGTACTTAGATGAAGCGTAGTACCATGAGCTGCTTGAAACATTTCCCACCATCGCGAGGTAAACCGAGCGTCACAGTCAGAGATGATGTCGCGAGGTGTACCATGATTATAAATGATCTCATCGGTGTAGATTCGCGCTAATTGTTCTACCTTGTAGTCTTCCCGTATTGGCAAAAAGTGGGCTGATTTGGTTAAACGATCAACAACCACCCATATGCTGTCGTGACCTGATGACATGGGCGGAAGTTTGGTTATGAAGTCCATAGCTATACTCTCCCATTTCCACATAGGGATCGGGGGTTGCTCGAGTAAGCCAGAGGGCCTTTGATGTTCAGCCTTGACCCTTGCACAGGTCAGGCACTTCCCAACGTAGAGAGCGATATCCCTTTTCATTCCCGGCCACCAGTACTTGTAATGAAGATCCTGGTACATTTTATCGGCACCGGGATGAATAGAATACCGGGATTTGTGGGCTTCTTCCATCAAAATCTATCGCAAAGTGGTCCGCTTAGGGATCCAAATTCAGTCCAGGAAGTGGAATATCCCATTCGACTTGTTTACCAGTTGAGCTCCATCGTGGTAGATTTGTTCCCTCTTCAGAGTGCGTTCATCAAAGCAGGCATGCTGGGCTTCGCAGATGAGGGTTTCGAGATCGTATTGGGCTTGCGTATCGCGGATGCTGAGCAGATAACTCCGCCTACTAAGAGCGTCGGCAACGACATTTGCTTTGCCTGGGTGATAACGAATCTCGCAGTCGTAATCATTGAGAAGCTCTACCCATCGGCGTTGACGCATGTTAAGTTCCTTCTGGTTAAAGATATGTTGGAGGCTCCTATGATCGGTGAAGATCGTACACTTGGTACCATACAGGTAGTGTCACCAAATCTTTAATGCAAAGACAACAACGCCTAGCTCGAGATCGTGGGTTGTATAGTTCTTCTCATGGATTTTGAGCTGACGAGACGCGTAAGCTATAACCTTGTCCCGTTGCATGAGAACACAACCAAGACCAAGGTTGGAAGCATCACAATAGAAATGAAACCGTCGTTCCCATCGGGCAAAGTGAGAACAGGAGCATTGCAGAGCATGTGCTTAAGGGTTTGGAAGGCAGACTCTTGTTCAGTTCCCCAAACAAAAGGCCTGTCTTTATACGTGAGAGCGGTAAGCGGCACAACGATCTTGGAGAATCCTTTGATAAATCGGCGGTAATAACCCGCTAACCCGAGAAAAGAGCGAACTTCTGACGGGTTATTAGGTGTAATCCAGCTCTTAACTGCTTCAATCTTCGCGGGATCAACGTGGATACCTTGACTATTTATGATGTGACCCAGAAATTGAACCTCCCCTAGCCAGAATTCGCACTTGGAGAACTTAGCATAGAGTTGATTCCCCTGGAGTAGTTCGAGAACCAAACGTAGATGTTGCGCGCGTTCGGCTCTTGACTTAGAATAGATCAAGACATCGTCGATGAACACGATGATGAAACGATCGAGATAAGGTTTACACACGCGATTTATCAGATCCATGAAAACTGCGGGTGCATTGGTTAAACCAAAAGGCATAATAACGAACTCATAGTGGTCGTAGCGAGTGCGAAAAGCGGTTTTGGGTATATCCTCCTCTTGAATACGTAGTTGGTGATAGCCTGAACATAGATCGATCTTTGAGAAACACGTAGCACCTTGTAGCTGATCAAACAAATCGTCAATGCGAGGTAGAGGATAGCGGTTCTTGATGGTTAGCTTGTTCAATTCCTGGTAATCAATGCACATCCGGAACGACCCATCCTTCTTTTTAACGAAGAGGACTGGCGCGCCCCAAAGAGAGGTGCTCGGGCGAATGAAGCCTTTTTCAAGTAGTTCCTGGATTTGGTTTGAAAGTTCATGCATTTCGGACGGTGCGAGTCGGTAAGGAGCTTTGGCAACAGGGTTGGATCCAGGAATGAGGTCGATACGGAAGTCGATATCACGACTTGGCAGTAGTCCAGGAAGATCATCAGGGAACACTTGAGGAAATTCAAGACCACAGGGACGTCTTTGACTTCTATCTTCCTTTTCTTTTCCTTCTCCGCTACTACAATGTTAGCCAAGAAAGCTCTGTATTCCTTGCGGAGATACTTGCTAGCTTGGACGCAGGACATTAGTTTGAGACCCTTCGAAGCAGTTTCGCCATAAACACACAGTAAATCACCATTCGTGAGAGAGAATCAAATCATCTTGTCGAAGCATACAACTTCAGCATGGTTTTCGCGAAGAAAGTCCATGCCTATTATGACATCAAAACTTCCGAGTTGCATCGGAATGAGGTCGATTGGGAAGATGCTATTGTTGAGCTCGAGAGTACAATCACGAAGAACAGAATTTACGGTGACAGTTCTTCCGGTAGCGACTTCAACATCGAACGACGAGGAGAGATAAGAGTGCTTACGACTAAGGAGCTTTTCAAATTCGAACCACACGAAGCAATTATCGGCTCCAGTATCAAACAAACATGATGCATAAATACCATTCACAAGGAACGTACCATTGACCACGTTGTTGTGGGTTTGGGCTTGGCGCACGTTGATGTTGAAAGTTCTGGCGCGTGCAGCTTGTTGTTGCTGCTGAGGCTGCTGCTGCTGGTGAGGCTGCTGCTGGGGCTCTTGTTTCACCACCCTGTTCGAGCACATGTTCGCAAAGTGGTTGGGGTCACCGCATGCGAAGCAGACTCTGGCGTTGATCGCGGGTGCCGGAGCCGCGTGTTGGCGTTGCGGGGCAGTGATCAGAGCTTGATGAGCAGTGGCAGGAGCTGTGGTGTTGCGAGGACCAGTACGACAGTTGACAGTGAAATGGCCGCACATGTTGTAGTGAGCGCAAAAACGACAGGCAACACCCACCGGATGATGATAAGAGCATGTTGGGCAAACCGGGTGGGGACCTGTGTATGCATGCTTTGCTGGTGGTGCATAGGTAGTTGGAGCTGGATGGTGATGGGGCTGCTGCTGGGCGGGTACGGCCTGGAGGGAGCAACAGTGGTAGTGGCAGCGAAGTTCTTGTTGCTGGAGCTGCTGTTGTTGTTGTTCTTCTTCCGGCATGAGGACTTTGATGACTGAGGTGCGATGCCGGTGGAGTCAGCGGTTGGTGCGGTAGTAGCTTGATGCAGGTGCTTTGCGGGTTTATCCTAGAGACCGGCCTTAACCCGTTTGTCGTTGATTTCAGCGGCCAGTAGGTAGGTTTCCTCGATCGTCTTAGTCTTAGCCGCTTGCACAAAATCTGCGACACAGCCAGGCAGGGCTCGAATATACTTCTTGATTGTCATGTCAGAAGTTTTCTCCTGATCGGGGCAAATGATACTGAGCTGCTTGAATCGAGCAGTGAGAGCAGCGTTTTCTCCATCTTTCTGCTTAATGTGCCAGAATTCGTCTTCTAACTTTTGACGTTCATGAGGAGGACAGAATTCTTCCAGCATGACCTCCTTGAGCTCGTCCCACGACAGACCGTAGGCTGCATCGTTTCCCCTTTTGTTTCTCTCGGCCGTCCACCAGTCTAGGGCGCGAGATTGGAAGACGCCAGTAGCGTTGAGAGTGCGAAGGTCGTCAGGGCAACCGCTCTGTCGCAGAGTGACCTCAATAGAATCAAACCATTGGAACAATGCCGTAGGGCCTCCCTTGCCAGTGAATTCCTTTGGCCCACAAGCCTTGAATTTTTTGAAACTAAAAGCAGTTTTGGGGGCAGCTTTAAGAGCTTCAGTTCTTGACTCCTCAGACGATTTTCTGACGTTCTCGTAGACATCACTGACAGCTTTTGCTACTTATTTGGCGATGATAGCAGCAAGATGTTTATCTCTCTTTTCTTGGCGAGAAAGTGATGGGTGACGGTGTCCAGATGACGACATTGTCTGCAATAGACATTGTCAAAGGTCTCAGACACATCATAGTCGAATCTCACCTCACATGTCTAATACTTACTAAAGCTTAAGAACATAGTCGCACAATTGCATAAACACATAAACACAAAATCACCGATTCACAGAGGAACACATAGGCACATAAGCACATAGCCACATAAGCACATAAGCACATAAGCACATAAACACGTAAGGCACAGAAGCATGGAAACACGTACGCATTTAGTCATAGAGGCAGTCAGAATACAAAAACCTATTATTTAAAACCTGCGATTGTTCGGATATAGCGATTGCGTCTAGCGTAGCGATTAGTATAGCATATGCGTATAGTACAGCGAGTATCATAGCGTACTGCGTTCCTTATAGTAGTAACGATTTGTTAGTGTTTTGAGATAGAAGAGCAATGCAGGTCGTGTGTCGATCGAAATGAGAGCAAAAATCGATTAAGTTTCCAAAACTTTAAACACATAAGCAGTTAAACGCATATAATTACATAAAATCAACGAGTCATCAGAGTCAGCAGTTGCGGGCTCAGAATCGAAGCACATAAAAATCAAGAGATAGATTGTCTGCGGCTATTAGACAATGACTATCCAAAGTGTGACATCCGCTAAAAATGGGTCTCCGAAACTCGACCCAGATTCGTAGAACTGTACCTTTATTGAGTTGAAAAAAAACAATAAGAGTGTTTATTTAATTTTTTTCTTTCTAATATTTAAAAAAACATTATTTATTCGTCGCGTATCGAGTTAGTTAAGAGCGGATAAAAAGAACGAATTCAATACATTTAAGATTTTAAATTCGATAACGAAATAATCACATCTAACAGTTATTTTTGTAGAGGTTACACAACAATTTTGTGTATCAAATTTGTATAAAATGAATAACCAAGTAAAAACCTAATGATAATATTTATTATACCTTATTATACTCTGATTATAATAGTTTAGGGTGGTTTGAAATTAAAACTAAACTAAAAGGGGTTATTTTGTAAATTGTCAATTATTCTAGAGTTCACTGTGAGCATCAGATCATCTTCCTCGTAATTATTATGCAACCGCTTAAATTTCGGTTTTAATTCTCCATAACTAGCGAGCTAACCTTTTAATTTGGCGATTATTATTCGGCTAGTAGTAACTAATGAACATCATTGTATCCTTAAGACTCGATCGTCGATGTACTAATCTCGAACAAGCTCGCATACATGTCTCCAAACATCATTGACCAAGACGGCGTATTTTCGGAAACTTTAAACAATAGCTCTATAAATTGAAGAAGCCAAGTTCCTACAACATGTCTCGACACCCACCTCCATCGTTCTCTTCTTTTTACCACAAAACTCTCCGAACTACCTGCACCATCGCCAGAGACTCAAGATGTCGCCGGAAAACGACGGAGGTCACGACAGGAATCCTTGCACCTCGCCAGACATCAAAGCGCATCGGAGTTAACCGGAGAAACCCCGAAGCCCTCGGAGTAAACCGTTTCACCAGAGCTTTTGACGCGACTCGTTTCGGTACAATATTTCCTTGTCCAATTCGTTCTGTATAAACAAAACTTTAAGTTCAATGATAATCATAACAAACTTTTTCAGTTCATGTTTGTTTCTTTTGTCATGTTCCAATGAAGAAGACATAACAGTAGCAACATATGATTTAAATAAAATAACAAGAACTAACGAAATCAGAATTTGTGATGTCTTGAAATGTGATTTGATGTTGTGGTTCTGATTCTGTTCGTTAAGTTGAGGTCTGACCGTTTTTTTTTGAAATGATTTGTTTTTACTGTTTCACTTTTGTTATAATTTAAATCAAATTTTCCTTTTTGGTATAACCATAGAGATCAACTTCTGTTGTATTTTTTTCCTTTTACTCTTATTTACCTTATGTTATCATTTCACACATTACAACTTAAACTTGTGAAATAAGATAACTAACCAATTGATGTTAAACCCTTTAATTTACGTTAAACCCTTTTATATTGTTTATGTTATAATGTGATAAAAGAAAATAATTAAATAAATAAAATATCTAATTAAGCAAATTGTAAACCTTAAAAATTATATTTAATCTACAACTTTAACGAGTTCGTTATGTGACATTCTAACATCTAGGATAAATCGTTCTTTCGTTCTCTTGGATTTCTCCAATCTTTACTCGTACATTCTTACAAGAATGCGCAACGCAATCAATGTGAGTATACATGATCCCATTTTCATTTTAAACACTTTTGGGTGCAACTTGTATTCATATTCAAATTCACAAACACGTTAAACTTTATATATTCACACTCTATCCAAGTTACACATGAAATGTTTGATTCTTGTTATACATGTGATGCTAATGTAAACACTTCATGACTATATGCTCATTAACTTCGATCAAGCCTACCTTAACAATTATGGTACTATGCATATGCTATAGGTTGTAACGCCCCGCCCGCTATTCTTTTGGGTATTGTTAAGTTAAACATGTTAACCATCCCGCTAGACTCTTGGGATAGGCACTTTAATTGTGTTGGAAACTTTGGTTTGAGCATGTAGAGTAACATCGTTTCGGCATAACTGTTAACTTGCATCATCTTATTCATGTTGGATATGAGCACATTTAAGCATTCTATTCTACTATGCTATGTATCAAACTTGTATACTCGCCAACATTTTTTTGTTGATTTTATTTTAATACATGTTGCAGGTTGATAGACAAGATGTTGAAGAAACAAGATTAGGGTGGACTAGAAACACATCTAGAAAATAAGTTATGTTTGAACAATTGTTTTATGTTCGAGTTATTTGAAACAATGTATTTGAAGTTAGTCATTTATGAAATTTGATTTAATCTATATTGTCACAATTAGTGTTATGATGCTTTTGAGCGATTTGTTCGTCTCATCCCGATGTTTCCGCCATCAGTTGGGGTGTGACAGATTGGTATCAGAGCCATAACTATATGGAATTAGGAAAAGTAGGAATGCTTTTACCTAGTCTATAGTTTAGGAGCTTATCCTTATGTGTTGTTTAAAACTATCTTCCTTCTACCTTATTTGCTTCTCTCTATTCTCATTGGTCTTTTAACATACATGCCTTTCCTAAGGCTAACACAATACAAACTTGGAGGCTTTGAAGACACTCTTATAACACAATCGAAACGATTCATCCAAAATAGGGGTGATTCCCACATTTGGTGATGAATTTCATTCAGCTATGCTTTGAATTTTGCACGAAATCTACCCTTAAGGTAGGAGTGATATTCAAATCTTGAAGGGAATTTCCATTTCATATTCTAGTGGACCCTTATCTTTTGATAAGTACCAACCACACTAGGGTTCGATGTTATCAAGTTAGAGCTGAAACTCGCATCTTGTTAACTAGTCCCACTCTTCGATTTTCAATCTCGCCAAAGTTTCGATTTTCTCAGTCGATTAAGGACGTGTAGTAACTGGAAGGACAAATATCGTTAGTCGCTTCTCGATGAGAGTATTTGTCTATTAGGCCAAAGCACGTCTCCTTAGTTCGAAAAGGACTTCGATTTACTTTGGAATAGTCTTATGTTACGTTCCGTGACAATCCATTTTTATGTTAAATCTCTTTTATGCTATCTCAATTTCAATGTGTTTTACATTTGTACGATATATCATTTCCCTTTTCAAAATTCAGAATTTATTTCACAACAATCTAATACATGCATGCTAGTGTGCTATACCGGATTCGTGTCACTGGGTGATTCTTATGTGATGAACTTGTCTTTTAACCCACGCCTTAACATGTATAGCACTATGCGTAGTGCTATAGGAGTAGCGCACCACCGTGAACGAGAGGTCATATTAAGTCATTCAATTACGGTACACGATGGGTTGACATGTTTATTCACATGCCAGTAATACGATAATCTTGTTAACTAAGTATGTCATGTGGATTGTTCTAATTTTTTTTATGCTTATACTCATGTTCCCAAAAATGGAAGCTTAACATCAAGATAGGAGTGATTTCCTTACCTTGACGATTAGCTCCGCTTAGTTTTCAACTTCACCAATGAGCTAGGGGTGATTTCCTTACCTCGGAGGTAGTTACCAACTCTTCTTCATTCTCAATGAAACTTTATATTTGAACGTTATTTTCATTTCAAGCTTGGAGACATGAATCGCACTATCTTCGCAATCTAAATCAAAGAATAATAATAACTTGTGAACGAACTAAATTTACGATGCTTTCATTACCTATGATATGCTATGCGAAACTAATTGAACATTTTATATACTATGTGAAACTATATGCTATGTGACGCATTGATGTAATCAATTTCCCTTAAACAAACACTATGATAAAGTCTCATCCATTCTACGTTTCTTTTGAACCTTTAGATGCCTGCTCGTCAGCTTTCCAACAACTTAAACTTACGCATTTTTTCGCATTTCAAAATTTCAAGAATTTTAGCAAGAATGCCATCTTTTCAAAAGTCTTCCTCTTAGATTTCGAGAACGAAATCTTCTAAAGTAGGGGAGACTGTGACATCCGCTAAAAATGGGTCTCCGAAACTCGACCCAGATTCGTAGAACTATACCTTTATTGAGTTGAAAAAATAACAATAAGAGTGTTTATTTAATTTTATTATTTCTAATATTTAAAAAAAAACATTATTTATTCGTCGCGTATCGAGTTAGTTAAGAGCGGATAAAAAGAACGAATTCAATACATTTAAGATTTTAAATTCGATAACTAAATCATCACATCTAACAGTTATTTTTGTAGAGGTTACTCAACAATTTTGTGTATCAAATTTGTATAAAATAAATTACCAAGTAAAAACCTAATGATAATATTTATTATACCTTATTATACTCTGGTTATAATAGTTTAGGGTGGTTTGAAATTAAAACTAAACTAAAAGGGGTCATTTTGTAAATTGTCAATTATTCTAGAGTTCATTGTGAGCATCAGATCATCTTCCTCGTAATTATTATGCAACCGCTTAAATTTCGGTTTTAATTCTCCATAACTAGCGAGCTAACCTTTTAATTTGGCGATTATTATTCGGCTAGTAGTAACTGATGAACATCATTTTATCCTTAAGACTCGAACGTCGATGTACTAATCTCGAACAAGCTCGCATACATGTCTCCATACATCATTGACCCAGAAACTTTAAACAATAGCTCTATAAATTGAAGAAGCCAAGTTCCTACAACATGTCTTGACACCCACCTCCATCGTTCTCTTCTTTTTACCATAACACTCTCCGAACTACCTGCACCGTCGCTAGAGACTCAAGATGTCGCCAGAAAACGACGGAGGTCACGACAGGAATCCTTGCACCTCGCCGGACATCAAAGCGCATCGGAGTTAACCGGAGAAACCCCGAAGCCCTCGGAGTAAACCCTTTCACCAGAGCTTTTGACGCGACTCGTTTCAGTACAATATTTCCTTGTCCAATTCGTTCTGTATAAACAAAACTTTAAGTTCAATGATAATCATAACAAACTTTTTCTGTTCATGTTTGTTTCTTTTGTCATGTTTCAACGAAGAAGACATAACAGTAGTAACATATGATTTAAATAAAATAACAAGAACTAACGAAATCAGAATTTTTGATGTCTTGAAATGTGATTTGATGTTGTGGTTCTGATTCTGTTCGTTAAGTTGAGGTCTGACCGTTTTTTATGTTTTTTTTGAAATGATTTGTTTTTACTGTTTCACTTTTGTTATAATTTAAATCAAATTTTCCTTTTGTTATAACCATAGAGATCCACTTCTGTTGTATTTTTTTCCTTTTACTCTTATTTACCTTATTTATCATTTCACATATTACAACTTAAACTTGTGAAATAAGATAACTAACCAATTGATGTTAAACCCTTTAATTTACGTTAAACCCTTTTATATTGTTTATGTTATAATGTGATAAAAGAAAATAATTAAATAAATAAAATATCTAATTAAGCAAATTGTAAACTTTAAAAATTATATTTAATCTACAACTTTAACGAGTTCGTTATGTGACATTCTAACATCCAGGATAAATCGTTCGTTCGTTCTCTTAGATTTCTCCAATCTTTACTCGTACATTCTTACAAGAAAGCGCAACGCAATCAATGTGAGTATACATGATCCCATTTTCATTTTAAACACTTGTATTCATATTCAAATTCACAAACACGTTAAACTTTATATATTCACACTCTATCCAAGTTACACATGAAATGTTTGATTCTTGTTATACATGTGATGCTAATGTAAACACTTCATGACTATATGCTCATTAACTTCGATCAAGCCTACCTTAACAATTATGGTACTATGCATATGCTATAGGTTGTAACGCCCCGCCCGCTATTCTTTTGGGTATTGTTAAGTTAAACATGTTAACCATCCCGCTAGACTCTTGGGATAGGCACTTTAATTGCGTTGGAAACTTTGGTTTGAGCATGTAGAGTAACATCGTTTCGGCATAACTGTTAACTTGCATCATCTTATTCATGTTGGATATGAGCACATTTAAGCATTTTATTCTACTATGCTATGTATCAAACTTGTATACTCGCCAACATTTTTTTGTTGATTTTATTTTAATACATGTTGCAGGTTGATAGACAAGATGTTGAAGAAACAAGATTAGGGTGGACTAGAAACACATCTAGAAAATAAGTTATGTTTGAACAATTGTTTTATGTTCTAGTTATTTGAAACAATGTATTTGAAGTTAGTCATTTATGAAATTTGATTTAATCTATATTGTCACAATTAGTGTTATGATGCTTTTGAGCGATTTGTTCGTCTCATCCCGATGTTTCCGCCATCAGTTGGGGTGTGACAGATTGGTATCAGAGCCATAACTATAGGGAATTAGGAAAAGTAGGAATGCTTTTACCTAGTCTATAGTTTAGGAGCTTATCCTTATGTGTTGTTTAAAACTATCTTCCTTCTACCTTATTTGCTTCTCTCTATTCTCATTGGTCTTTTAACATACATGCCTTTCCTAAGGCTAACACAATACAAACTTGGAGGCTTTGAAGACACTCTTATAACACAATCGAAATGATTCATCCAAAATAGGGGTGATTCCCACATTTGGTGATGAATTTCATTCAGCTATGCTTTGAATTTTACACGAAATCTACCCTCAAGGTAGGAGTGATATCCAAATCTTGAAGGGAATTTCCATTTCATATTCTAGTGGACCCTTATCTTTTGATAAGTACCAACCACACTAGGGTTCGATGTTATCAAGTTAGAGGTGAAACTCGCATCTTGTTAACTAGTCCCACTCTTCGATTTTCAATCTCGCCAAAGTTTCGATTTTCTCAGTCGATTAAGGACGTGTAGTCACTGGAAGGACAAATATCGTTAGTCGCTTCTCGATGAGAGTATTTGTCTATTAGGCCAAAGCACGTCTCCTTAGTTCGAAAAGGACTTCGATTTACTTTGGAATAGTCTTATGTTACGTTCCGTGACAATCCATTTTTTATGTTAAATCTCTTTTATGCCATCTCAATTTCAATGTGTTTTACATTTGTACGATATATCATTTCCCTTTTCAAATTTCGGAATTTATTTCACAACAATCTAATACATGCATGCTAGTGTGTTATACTGGATTCGTGTCACTGGGTGATTCTTATGTGATGAACTTGTCTTTTAACCCACGCCTTAACATGTATAGCACTATGCGTAGTGCTATAGGAGTAGCGCACCACCCGTGAACGAGAGGTCATGTTAAGTCATTCAATTGCGGTACACCATGGGTTGACATGTTTATTCACATGCCAGTAATACGTTAATCTTGTTAACTAAGTATGTCATGTGGATTGTTCTAATTTTTTTTATGCTTATACTCATGTTCCCAAAAATGGAAGCTTAACATCAAGATAGGAGTGATTTCCTTACCTTGACGATTAGCTCCGCTCAGTTTTCAACTTCACCAATGAGCTAGGGGTGATTTCCTTACCTCGGAGGTAGTTACCAACTCTTCTTCGTTCTAAATGAAACTTTATATTTGAACGTTATTTTCATTTCAAGCTTGGAGACATGAATTGCACTATCTTCGCAATCTAAATCAAATAATAATAATATCTTGTGAACGAACTAAATTTACGATGCTTTCATTACCTATGCTATGCTATGCGAAACTAATTGAACATTTTATATACTATGTGAAACTTTATGCTATGTGACGCATTGATGTAATCAACTTCCCTTAAACAAACACTATGATCAAGTCTCATCCATTCTACGTTTCTTTTGAACCTTTAGATGCCTTCTCGTCAGCTTTCCAACAACTTAAACTTACGCATTTTTCGCATTTCAAAATTTCAAGAATTTTAGCAAGAATGCCATCTTTTCAAACTCTTAGATTTCGAGGACGAAATCTTCTAAAGTAGGGGAGACTGTGACATCCGCTAAAAATGGGTCTCCGAAACTCGACCCAGATTCGTAGAACTGTACCTTTATTGAGTTGAAAAAAAAACAATAAGAGTGTTTATTTAATTTTATTATTTCTAATATTTAAAAAAACATTATTTATTAGTCGCGTATCGAGTTAGTTAAGAGCGGATAAAAAGAACGAATTCAATACATTTAAAATTTTAAATTCGATAACGAAATCATCACATCTAACAGTTTTGTAGAGGTTACTCAACAATTTTGTGTATCAAATTTGTATAAAATAAATTACCAAGTAAAAACCTAATGATAATATTTATTATACCTTATTATACTCGGGTTATAATAGTTTAGGGTGGTTTGAAATTAAAACTAAACTAAAAGGGGTCATTTTGTAAATTGTCAATTATTCTAGAGTTCATTGTGAGCATCAGATCATCTTCCTCGTAATTATTATGCAACCGCTTAAATTTCGGTTTTAATTCTCCATAACTAGCGAGCTAACCTTTTAATTTGGCGATTATTATTCGGCTAGTAGTAATTGATGAACATCATTGTATCCTTAAGACTCGATCGTCGATGTACTAATCTCGAACAAGCTCGCATACATGTCTCCATACATCATTGACCAAGACGACGTATTTTCGGAAACATTAAACAATAGCTCTATAAATTGAAGAAGCCAAGTTCCTACAGCATGTCTCGACACCCACCTCCATCGTTCTCTTCTTTTTACCACAACCCTCTCCGAACTACCAGCATCTTCGCCAGAGACTCAAGATGTCGCAGGAAAACGACGGAGGTCACGACAGGAATCCTTGCACCTCGTCGGACATCAAAGCGCATCGGAGTTAACCGGAGAAACACAGAAGCCCTCGGAGTAAACCGTTTCACCAGAGCTTTTGACGCGACTCGTTTCGGTACAATATTTCCTTGTCCAATTCGTTCTGTATAAACAAAACTTTAAGTTCAATGATAATCATAACAAACTTTTTCTGTTCATGTTTGTTTCTTTTGTCATGTTCCAACGAAGAAGACATAACAGTAGCAACATACGATTTAAATAAAATAACAAGAACTAACGAAATCAGAATTTGTGATGTCTTAAAATGTGATTTGATGTTGTGGTTCTGATTCTGTTCGTTAAGTTGAGGTTTGACCGTTTTTTTTATGTTTTTTTTTGAAATGATTTGTTTTTACTGTTTCACTTTTGTTATAATTTAAATCAAATTTTCCTTTTGTTATAACCATAGAGATCCACTTCTGTTGTATTTTTTTCCTTTTACTCTTATTTACCTTATGTTATCATTTCACACATTACAACTTAAACTTGTGAAATAAGATAACTAACCAATTGATGTTAAACCCTTTAATTTACGTTAAACCCTTTTATATTGTTTATGTTATAATGTGATAAAAGAAAATAATTAAATAAATAAAATATCTAATTAAGCAAATTGTAAACCTAAAAAATATATTTAATCTACAACTTTAACGAGTTCGTTATGTGACATTCTAACATCTAGGATAAATCGTTCGTTCGTTCTCTTGGATTTCTCCAATCTTTACTCGTACATTCTTACAAGAAAGCGCAACGCAATCAATGTGAGTATACATGATCCCATTGTCATTTTAAACACTTTTGGGTGCAACTTGTATTCATATTCAAATTCACAAACACGTTAAACTTTATATATTCACACTCTATCCAAGTTACACATGAAATGTTTGATTCTTGTTATATATGTGATGCTAATGTAAACACTTCATGACTATATGCTCATTAACTTTGATCAAGCCTACCTTAACAATTATGGTACTATGCATATGCTATAGGTTGTAACGCCCCGCTCGCTATTCTTTTGAGTATTATTAAGTTAAACATGTTAACCATCCCGCTAGACTCTTGGGATAGGCACTTTAATTGCGTTGGAAACTTTGGTTTGAGCATGTAGAGTAACATCGTTTTGGCATAACTGTTAACTTGCATCATCTTATTCATGTTGGATATGAGCACATTTAAGCATTTTATTCTACTATGCTATGTATCAAACTTGTATACTCGCCAACATTTTTTTGTTGATTTTATTTTAATACATGTTGCAGGTTGATAGACAAGATGTTGAAGAAACAAGATTAGGGTGGACTAGAAACACATCTAGAAAATAAGTTATGTTTGAACAATTGTTTTATGTTCGAGTTATTTGAAACAATGTATTTGAAGTTAGTCATTTATGAAATTTGATTTAATCTATATTGTCACAATTAGTGTTATGGTGCTTTTGAGCGATTTGTTCGTCCCATCCTGATGTTTCCGCCATCGGTTGGGGTGTGACATAAAGTGATTCGACTATTCTCAAGGATCCGTCTTACACATGTTGACTTTCAGGATAGGGCCTCTGCCTCGATTCTTGGGCATCCGGCGTACATCCCTCTAGTCGTACTGTGAGTTCAGATCGTTGGAGTCCGTCGAGACTTTGGTGAGAGTTTTGGCAAAATTCATAGACAAGGCGTCAAGGTTAGGGTTTCACCCCTGTCTTGACAACTTCCCCATGATTTTAGTAAAATAGAGGAGATTATTCATCAAAATATGGATTTCACTCCTGGTTTGGTATAATTCTCCCGTTAAACAAGCGTTCGTTATTGAAAAAGAACTTGGCTTGTTTGCTTGTATGAAAGGTGAAACTGTTCCACAAATGATTGAGAGGTTCTGTCATCTTAAACTTGAAATGAAGAGATCATTGATAAGTTGGTAGGATTTGTTCCAAGTAAAGATAACAGAGATGATATGAAAATACAGGTCGATCAAGCATCTTAGTTGAGAATTTGCGGCTTTCACACCTAATCCCGACTAAATCGCTTGTCAATTTAGTTGAAAATTCGAGTGTAGTGATAGTGTAGCGTGTGCGAGAATAACGAAGAATAGCAATAAGCTCATACATAGTCCCTAATGGACATGCACAAGTTGGTCTATTGGGTCCTAACTATAGACTAGGTTTCCTAGACATCGACCCGGACTAGGTCGAGTCTTGCCTAATTCCCTATAGTTATGGCTCTGATACCAATCTGTCACACCCCAACCGATGGCGGAATCATCGGGGTGCGGCACTGAGCGAAACAGATTGTCCAGAAGGTTCCATAACAATTATCATTGCTATTCAATTTAAAGTAACATGTCCCATACCATGCCTCAAACAGTAAACAAATTATTACAGACAAAATCTAGTCAAATATTTCTGTTTCGACAACTCAGATTTAATTATAGCAATTAACTATCTGCTTCTAGAGACTCTTGCTGCAAGATCTACGGACAACTATGCTCTAGACGCTTATTCTAGCCTCGCCTTCCTAGCAGATAAGCATCCTAATTGCCTGTCACATACGTTAAAATGAAAGTCAATACACATAGTGTAAAGGTGAGCATACAAGTTTGATATAGCATATAAAGTTCGAAATAGTTTACGCATAACCAGCACGTACACAGAGGAAAACGAAGCATGTTAATTATCGACACAGATCTATCGATACCAATGACTGCGGGTTGACTGCCCAAGGAAGTTCGTAATACATGATCACCACTGTAATCCATGCAAGTAATTGTCCTTAACAACCCCCGCATGAGCGGGTGCTGAGTCCAAACTATAGTACTATCGTCGTTAAGGCAGGTAGACAGCATTCCATGTGTAAACATAACAAACAAGTATTCATTAAGTCACGTATAACATGCGGTAACGGTTAACGTTTAAAATGTTGCGTAGTGTGTTTGATGTGATTTTCGTAAAATAACGTATGTAACACCGAAAAGTGCTTAAAGCAAAAAGGGTTTGAGTATACTTACAACGGTTGATGGATTGAAGGGAGCGCTTGAGAGTAGGGTTAGCCTGAATAGTTCGATAGCATAACGATAAGCAACGCGTAAAACGGAAACAAGTGTTGAAGGATCAGACAGCTGATCTATCGGACGACTGACTGTTCGGTTGACGGTCTGTTCGGATAGTTGTCCGGTCGGACGGGAGTCTGATCGGATGGTTGTTCGAGTGGATTGTTTCTTCCTTTGTGTAGGATGTGTTTGTGTATGATGGTTTGACTTTTTGAAGTGTTTGTTGTAGTATTTCAAAATATTGAAGTATCCTTGCCTTTCAAGTCGGTCGATCGGACGGTCGCTCGATTGGCCGACAACCCGATCGGTTAGGTACCTTAGTATAAACAAGTTCTCAGCAGAAGGCACTCGATCGGACAACAGTTCGATCGGGTGGCACTCCTAGTGCATTTAACATGTTGAAAATCGATTAAGTATTTAAAGTCAAGTATCTCATGATCCGAAGAGTAATCCAATCGGATGATAGTCCGGTCGGTTAGCCGTTCGTTCAATACCCAACTTCAAACAAGTTGCCTAAGTGTGGGACCATGTGCTAGCCAATCGGCCGGCTGTCCGTTCGGACAGCAGTCCGATCGGTCAGCACCCTGACCTGATAAGCATGTTCGTCTAACACTTGGTTGTTCTGATTGTTGTCGTTTTATCGAGGTATTTTGACAACGAGTCAAACCACAGAACCCTAGTCTTTACTTGGTTCTCCTAATCGGATATGAATCACCCAAATCCGGTTAGTGAACTGTTCGAGACAGTGTTTAACGTTTAACCCGAAATCGGTGAACCTCATGGATAGAATCCGGATCTTGAGTCACGCAACCACCGAAATGGTTAGTAAGTCGGCACAAGCTCCGTTTCTATCGGTTTTGAAGGCGTTGAGTGTAAAAGAGTTGAAAGAACGTTGGAAACCATCTTTCAATCCTTTTTACCGTGTATATGTTTAGATCTATGAAAGATCTTTGTTTATTTATGTGGAAATCGGCTAGATCCAAGTTACTCTTGGTGGATTGAGGCCAAAACATGAAGTTCTTCAAGAACACCATGATGACATCATCCTAGAACACTTGAATCTTGATGATTTCACGGTTAAAAGTTAATATTTGAAAGATAGAAAGGTGTAGGAGTGCGTGTGGATCAAGAAAGTACAAGATTTAGGACGAAATCTTACCGGGATTGGGAGAAATCGAAGAAAAGGTGAGCTGAGCGTGCTGGTCGGACAGAGGTTTCCAAAAGTAGAAAGGTTGATAATGACAGGGGTATTTATAGGATGCCAAAATTGGTAAAGGCTGGCCGATCGGTCGGGCAGCTTGATCGGACAGCTCGTCCGATCGGACAGCAGTCCGATCGGCTGGCTGTTCGATCGGCTGGTAGCCTGATCGATCAGTTGCCTGATTCGAGTGTTTGGTGTGACGATTTTTGATATTTCGATTTCTATTGCGATTGGTGCGAATGCGATAGAATTTTCTTTTCACATTACTTTTAATCCCAACTACTATAACTACATACATTCATCCTTATTTCATATTCGATTTGCAATTGCGATTCGATTGCGATTGAGTTCGATTGCGATTTGATTGATTACCACACATAACATAAATAAACATGCACAAGTAACACATAAGGCACACACACACACACGTATATTAACCACCAAAATGCGTATTTCGAGTTGCGAGCGCGATGTTGATCATACTAGATTGATTAGCGTTTAATTAACTTTATCGCATTGTTACTTCCTACTATTCAAAGTCGTAAAGCGATTCATAGCGATAAATATACTTCGATTATTGCGATTTTAATTGATTACTCCACATAATACAACTAACATAAAACATAAAATAGACTATATACAGTCAAAGAAGTCAAAACAGGGATTGGGCAAGGAGAGATAGATTGCAATTAGCGATCTTTTCTCCCTTTGACTTCAATCTTGACTTTGACTTTGACTTTCGAAATGCGGGGTGTTACACATACAAATAGTGCATTCACGGACTCGCCCTTGGATATAGCTTAGAAATATGCGAAATTTAGTCTTGATGCGAAATTTAGTCTTGATCTACCTCGGATTATATCTTTAAGTGATCAAGGTAGAACCGTAAACGCCCCCTTGAAAGATGCTTCATAGCTATAAGATTTGACGTTTAAACTTGCTCCCCCTTTCTTTCAGCTGTAATGCCTTGCTTTTTCTATTTTAGCAAGTTCATTGTACTTTCCATTTATGGAAACTTGTATTCCTTTGTATTCATACTTCATTTCATACGTTGTAATCCGAGACTTGAATCATAATGAAAATCCTATCTTTTATATACTTGTGTTAATTCATTATTCATAAATACGTGTCGATTATCCTTGTTACATACATACTTGACACAATTTACATAAAAACTCATGCGTATTCATACTTATCATACATGCAAAATACATTTACACATTCCTTTATTTATGCACAACACTTATACATTGCACTTATTCGCTTAAAATCCATGAAATCTGTCAAAATGAAACATTGGGCCTTTGGGCCTGGCACATTCGTGTGAATGGGCCTGGCCCAGTTTGCGCGAAGCACATCCATCCCAAATGTCACTCCCACTCTATAGATAGCAGCTCATTCCTTCACTTCCAAATCTTCAACACCCGAAATTCTCTCTCGAGCAAACATTGAGCAGATCAACTGGAGTTCATATCAATCACTCCTAAGTGAGTTCTTAGCTCAAAAACTTCTGATTTCCTCTTATTCTTCTACTTTTCTTTGTTTTTCATTAAACTTTAACTAGGATTCTTCACTAATATCCGTTTGATTTATCAGCCTTGCCATGGCAGCTGATATAAACACTCAACTCAGTTATGCACCATGATGGAAGTGAAGTTAATCTTTCAAAAACCTTTTTACAAACTTCTTAAGTTCGAACTCAACTGGATCTGAGGTTCTTCGAGCTCACAAGCTAAGTCAGTAGCTGTGGATTCAAGATTGAGTCAATTCCAGCTGAGTAGGTGATTAGTTCAAACAAAACCGAACTAATTTACCTAAGAAACAGTCACAGTCATTCGAATGACAAGCACATTCGTCTGAAAGGGACATCCCTTTCGTACGAATGGGCACTCCAGTTCATACGAATGCGACAGTTTCCCAAGTTCCGTCGATTTTGAAGTGTTGAATGATTGACCAGATTACTATCTTCTATATAGTTAATTCTGGAACATCAGAGCATGTTCTGTGGGAACCTTGGTTTCCAATCTAAACCCACCACCTCACTTAACTCGTGTAACGAACACCCAAACAATTTCCTAGACCTAGAACAAGTGAACCCCGTCCAGCCTTCGACACTTAGGATTACCTTTCTATGTCGTGTTGGCAAACCTGGGTTGTACATTGTTCGGTCGTTTGGTTTATTTACATTCTATTATTTCCTTCATGTAATCTTGACCAACCGGTCAGTTAACTAAGTTAATTGATTTGTGCTTTGGTGATCAATAAAGAGGTTGAAACCTCCATGCATGATATCTATGAATCTTGTGAACTTACTAGACTGACAATATACTATTACTATAACTAATGAACTTAACAGAAATCACGGACATAACTGTTTAATAGTTAAAACGTTCAAAACGAGAATTTGTTTACCAACAGTCCCTTTCGTACGAATGTGCCATTCGTACGAATGGTACATCCGTTCCAGACACACTCGTCCAAACAATTCGTATTTCCACTCCTGATATTCTGATTTCCGTGTTCCTTGTACTAGTTCCACCATCCCTTTGCTCGCCGGGTTGAATACCCTCGGTGTTCCTCTACTACGTCCACCTACTCCTGCTAAAACTATGCTCATGGGTTTACTACTGAAGATTTAGCAAAACCGTGAGTATACTCGCATCCCCTTTTGCAACTTCACACTTTAGGTGCAATATGTTAAGTTAGAAACTTGCACTGTTACACTTAAACTTTTATAAAAAATGCATGAACAATCCAATACATGCATGCATACGTTATACTTGATACTTTAACCTGGGTTTGTACGTTTTGTGTTAAACTTGTCATTAACTTTCGTACGAGCCTGTCATAACTTGTATAGCGCTATAGGAGTAATGCACCGCCTGTGAACGTTGGGTCATGTTAAGAATTCTTTTACTTACGTTAAACCTTGGGTTGATGTCACACCCCCAAAATCCACACGCGGAGTACCACCGCTAGGAGGCGTGACATGACCAGGATCAAGCCACCAATCATATTGAACAATATAAATAATTAAAGAAATTCATAAACCCAATTCAATACAATTGATGTTCCAACAAAACATAGTTTAAGTAGCGGAAGCAAGTAAGTAACCCAACATAGTTAATAGTTTTAAATGTCATAACAGTTCAACGTAGTAATCACGATCCTTGTCCACAACGACCGCGCCTCCAGTGCAAGCTCCATAAGTACCTAAGGTCCTGCAAGGCATGCAGCAACGAGTCAACAACTAGTTGAGCGAGTTCACAGTTAACAGTTCAGTAATAGTATAGTGTGAGTAGTAGTATGTTCGTTCGTTATGTCATGTATCGTATTAGTTTCCATCGCGGCCTCCCAGGCAGGTATGCGAAGATATTAGGGGATGTTCATCCCGAGTATTCTAGACTAGGTTTATCTATATCGCGGCCTACCAGGCAGGTGTGCGAAGATTAGTAAATTGCAGTTCGCGGCCTTCCAAAGGCAGGTGTGCGAAGATTAGTAAATTGCAGTTCGCGGCCTTCCAAAGGCAGGTGTGCGAAGATTAGTAAATTGCAGTTCGCGGCCTTCCAAAGGCAGGTGTGCGAAGTCAGTCATAATATCGCGGCCAACCCTTGGCAGGTGTGCGAAGATCAGTTCAACAAGTGTTGCTAGTCTAGTCGTAGTTCTATCAGCGGAGTATGTACAATAGTTCATCAAATCCCATTCCCACCCGGGAACCCCATGCCTTGGCTGTGTGAACTCACCTTGATTTGCTCGGTATGCTATGCTCTAGTGTTTATCAAACGTCTAAGTCCGTTACACACGACCTAAGTACATTGCACATGATTTGACGTAAGTGTTTGAGATCAATTAGGGTTACAAGTCTTGGTGTTCAATCGACTGTGTGTGATAATTGATTACATACCGACCTGACATGGCTTGCACATTCATACAGTAATACACAGCAATTACAGTAACATACGGTATCGTATCATGCAGAATAGAACACAGTTAACACTTAACAGTTAATAGGGTTAATCAACTAGACTTAGCAGGGATTCATATACTTTACATACGTAGCACAGTCGACATATTTAACGGCGTTATCTGCCTTACAGATATAACAGTTGGTCACATCAACTTTTATAACAAATTCAACTTTTATAAAGCATAGAACTCAAACAACATTACATTACAAAATTCGGTCCTTGCGTCACATATATATAGTTCAGACCCCACATGTGCATCACAAGAGTTCGGACTAACACATCCAGCTTACAACTTATAAAAGGTCGGACAACACATAGGACATCACATAGACATGCAAAAGAACTCGGACCCTTGGTGCTTTCATTACAAAATTCAGACAAAGTGTGAGGGGTTTTAAAGCCATGAAACTGGGACTACATGTGTCCACAAAACTCGGACATAAGCATAAATGAAAGGTCGGACCACCCTTCCAAGGTTAAAAGTCGGACTTCATGTTTACTACTCAAAACTCGGACATACACCCCCCCCCTATTAAAAGCTCGGACTACATGTTTGTGGTTAAAGTTCGGACCAAGACTCTCACCAAAAGAACTCGGACATATGCTAAGAAAACTCGGACCCCTCTTTGTGTTGTTTGAAGTTCGGACTACACAATACTTTCAAGACCTCGGACAACATAATCAAGCAAAAACTCAGATCACTAATCACCCATTTAAAACTCGGGCCTTGAGTCATTATAAAGTCTTTACAAAATTCGGACCATAACATGTCAAAGTAAAAGAACTCGGACATATATAAGTTATTCAAAACTCGGATTAAGCATGCTCTTTTAAAACTCAGACAATTATATTCGCTAAAACTCTGACTAACATACTCAGACAACCATTCAGTCACACGTCCTGTATTACTGTAACAGTTACATTTCCATTGATCATCAGTTACATTCATGTTCTGGAACCCTAATTTCATACGTATTGACGGCAGAGACATAACAAATCATCAAAAGCTTAACAACAACAATCGTCACAAGAATAATCTATCATGTATGCACTAATCATCATCATAACACAATAATCAGAAATCAATTCAGTAAATTCAGATTCATCATATGAAGAACTAGGGTTTACAAGCATCAATCAATCAACAATTAATCACAAACAATGATTAAACAATTACCTTGATTCGATTCTAGATGGATTGGCAATCAAACTTGATGCAAAAGACTTGTGAAACCAAGAATGATGAGGAGATGGTTGTAGAGAGGATTAGAGGAGGTGAAAGTACGTGTTTTGATTCTTTGTGAATGATTAGTGAATGATTAGGGAAGGAGATTAGGGTTAAGTATGATTTAGATTTCACTAATAACTCTTTACACCCTTAAGTATCATATTTTACACAAGCACACCATCTCATAATAATTTCACAGTTTCACCACCAAGTTGATATATTTGTCAAGTCTTTCAATATTTAACAAACAATCATGCACAATCACACAATACAATTCATTGCATCGAAGCGTATAAAATTCCATAGCAACTAATTGTGCAAATAAATAACTAAACAATAAATGAACGTGCAATAAATGCGAAATAGAAATCTTGGAAATTCGAGTTGTCACGTTATCCCCAACTTAAAAGAAATTTTGTCCCGAAATTTGGTACGCACTCACTGAGGAAGCTAGGTAAGCTGTATTGTTCACTGGTTTTCCTGGGGTGTCACATCATCCCCCCGTTGATTTAGAATTTCGTCCCGAAATTCCGCAGTAGTAGCTTCAATGAACTCGAACAAGAGGGAGTTCCAACGAACTCGAACAAGAGGGATTCTCTTGCTTTTGAGGACCTTAACATCCCGGTCCGTGATTTCAACTGGTTCCTCGACGAACTGCAACCGCTCGTCGATAGTGAGTTCCTTAAAAGGAACTATGAGGGTCTCATCTGATAGGCACTTCTTCAGATTTGACACGTGAAATACATTGTGAACTGCACTAAGTTCAGCTGGTAGGTTTAGCTTGTAGGCCACTTTGCCTATTTTCTCAATGATCTCGAATGGTCCGACATACCGCGGATTTAGTTTGCCTCGTTTACCAAATCGAACCACACCCTTCCAGGGTGAGACTTTTAGTAAAACCCGGTCCCCGACTTGAAATTCCAACGGTTTCCTACGCTTATCCGCGTATGCTTTCTGACGGTCGCGTGCTGCCGCCATGCGTTGTCGTATTTGTGCAATCTTTTCTGTGGCGTCCACAACAATCTCTGG
Source organism: Helianthus annuus (assembly GCF_002127325.2). Taxonomy (NCBI): domain Eukaryota; kingdom Viridiplantae; phylum Streptophyta; class Magnoliopsida; order Asterales; family Asteraceae; genus Helianthus; species Helianthus annuus. The sequence goes on along the minus strand of NC_035448.2, from coordinate 95,942,858 downwards.
ACCCGTGATCTGACTATCCCCCACCTCTGCCCAACAGAGAGGTGACCGGCATTTACGTCCATATAATGCCTCGAATGGAGCGGCTTGTACGCTGGTGTGATAACTGTTATTATACGAAAACTCCACCAAAGGAAGATGCTTTTCCCAGCCGTTGCCGAAATCAATAACACATGCCCGAAGCATGTCTTCAAGAGTTTGGATCGTGCGCTCAGACTGCCCATTCGTCTGAGGATGATATGCTGTGCTCATGTCTAATCGTGAGCCAAAGGGTTTGTGCATTGCTTGCCATAGCTCTGACGTGAATCGTGCATCCCGATCCGAAATAATGGAGGTGGGCACCCCGTGCCTCGAAACAACTTCTTTAAGATAAACGTCTGCGAGAGTGGAGAACTTGTCCGTTTCCTTGATAGCCAGGAAGTGTGCAGACTTGGTGAGTCGATCCACGATCACCCATATAGTATCATTCCCACGCTGAGATCTAGGCAGGCCAGTAACAAAATCCATGGAAATTTCTTCCCATTTCCACTGTGGTATCCTGGGCTGTTGCAGTAGGCCTGAGGGTTTCTGGTACTCTGTCTTGACTCTCGCACAAGTCAAACATTTGCCGACGTAAGTAGCAATGTGGACCTTCATGCTAGGCCACCAATATGTAGTTCTGATGTCGTGGTACATTTTATCTGAACCTGGGTGTACCGAGTAGCGAGACTTATGAGCTTCATCCATCACAAGTTCTCGTAAATCGCCATAGAGTGGGACCCAAATACGCCCCGTTACATAGTAGGCGTCGTCTTCCTTCCGTTCTAATCGTTGCCTTGAACCACGTAAAGCCTCAGCCTTTAAGTTTTCTGGTTTCAATGCTTCCACCTGAGCATCTCGTATCTGTGCAGGAAGATCAGACTGAACAGTGAGCTGTAAGGCTCGTACATGCCTAGGTAAAGTATCTTTTCGACTGAGAGCGTCATCCACAACATTGGCTTTGCCTGGATGGTACTTGATAGCGCATTCGTAATCATTAAGTAACTCGACCCATCGTCGTTGACGCATATTCAATTCCTTCTGCTTAAAGATATGCTCGAGACTCCTGTGATCGGTGTAGATAGTGCACTTGGTACCGTACAGGTAGTGTCGCCATATCTTGAGCGCGAAGACAACAGCTCCCAGCTCTAAATCGTGCGTCGTGTAGTTCCGTTCGTGAACTTTGAGTTGTCGTGAAGCGTAGGCAATAACTTTATCCCGCTGCATCGATACACAACCAAGTCTCTGTATCGACGCGTCACAATAGACCACAAAATCGTCTGTGCCCTCTGGCGGTGAGAGAATAGGTGCGCTACAAAGCCTATCCTTTAAGTACTGAAAAGCGGTTTCCTGGGAATCTCCCCAACGGTAGGTTACACCTTTCTGTGTCAGTAGCGTAAGCGGCTGTGCGATCTTGGAAAAGTCTTTGATGAATCATCTGTAGTATCCCGCCAAACCCAAGAATTGGCGTATTTCTGTTGGTGTACGCGGTGCAGGCCAGTTCCTGATCGAATCTACCTTGGATGGATCGACATGAATCCCATCCCTGTTCACCACATGGCCTAAAAAGTGGACTTCACGAAGCCAGAAGTCGCATTTTGAAAACTTGGCGTACAGTTGTTCTTTCCGAAGAAGTTCCAAGATAAGACGTAAGTGCTGCTCGTGTTCCTCCTGGCTCTTGGAGTAGATCAGAATGTCGTCGATGAAGACAATGACGAACTTGTCTAGATAGGGTTTGCACACCCTGTTCATAAGATCCATGAAAACTGCAGGCGCGTTCGTAAGCCCGAAAGGCATGACCAGAAACTCGTAATGGCCGTAGCGAGTTCTGAATGCTGTCTTGGAGACGTCCTCATCCCGGACTCTCAGCTGATGGTAACCTGACCTTAGATCAATCTTGGAGTAGTAACTCGACCCTTGCAACTGGTCGAATAAGTCGTCAATGCGTGGAAGAGGATAGCGGTTCTTCACTGTGACCTTGTTCAGTTCGCGGTAATCGATGCACATCCTGAAAGTGCCATCCTTCTTTTTCACGAATAACACTGAAGCTCCCCAAGACGAAGAGATAGGTCGGATAAATCCCTTATCCAAGATTTCTTGTAGCTGCGTTGATAGTTCTTTCGATTCTGGTGGAGCTAAACGATACGGTGCTCGAACTATGGGTGCTGCTCCTGGAGCGAGCTCGATTTGAAATTCGACCTGACGATGAGGCGGTAGACCAGGTAAATCTTTAGGAAACACCTGAGGAAAGTCGCGTACAACTGGATGGTCTTCCAACTTCTTTTCTTTCGCTGATGCGTCAGTAACGAGAGCCAAAATTGCGGTGTGGCCCTTCCGTAAACATTTCTGAGCCTTCAAGAAAGAGGTGATGCCAACCACGGCACCACTCTTGTCGCCTTGAACTTCGAGAGGTTCTTGACCAGAACGAGGAATGCGAACAATCTTTTCTTTGCATAGGATTTCTGCTTGCTGTTGCTGCTGGCGATTCCGATTTGCAGGCTGTGGGCTCCTGAATCCTTAGCTTCATGGCCCATCTTGAGACACCTCTGGCAACGTCCCTCGTTGCACTAACCACCGTGGTGTCTGTTGCATTAGTTACACATTGGGTGAATTCCCCGATATCCACCCTGCCCTTGACCACCAGAAGTTGGCTGACTCGGCTCTGATGATCACTATTCTTGCGCTGCTGCTGTGCTTGAGACCGAACAGTAGCTGAACCCTTGCTGGAATACCCATCCCATTTCCGCTTGTTGTCACTAGGAGTAGCGGGAGTAGCAGAAGTGGTAGCCGTAGTAATAGCGCTGATACAACTAGGCAGCCCGTTCTGTTCCACTGCCTGATCCGTGAGGCGATGAGCAAGACGCTAAATGTCTTGGATATTGTCGAGGTTAGCCGATGTAGCATGGCTCTGAATCTCTAAGGCTAGACCCTTGAGGTACAATTCAATACGCTTGCTTGGAGGGTCCACCATGGTTGGACACAAGATGGCCAGTTCGTTCGACCGTTTCGTATAAGCTTCAATTTCTGACCTCGTCATTTTCAAATGGTAAAGCTCCACTTCCAACTTGTGGATGTCATCACGCGTGCAGTATTTCCTTTTAATGCGTTCTTTGAATTCGTTCCAGGGGGTGGCGTTAGCAGCTGCCAAACCTAGTATCTGTACTTGCGCGTTCCACCAGGTTAGCGCGATTCCTTCCAAAGTACCAGTGGCGTACTTGACCCTGCGAGCCTCAGGGCATTCACACGTCTCGAATACTGACTCGAGCTTCCCAAACCAATGGAGTAGTCCCACTGCTCCTTCTGTGCCACTGAATGTGCTTGGACAACAGTCCATGAAGTTCTTGAATGTGCAGACAGGTTGCTGTGCGTTCTGACCCGTTGCGCGAGAAAGATAGGTCAAGGTTAAGCGCGAGAGTTGGGTCACGAGAGTAGGATCTAACATCCTAGGATAGGTTTGGAATTGCAGGTTATACCTCCTGCTTGTGCGGCTGCAAGCGCCGTAGCAACTTGTTCGTTAATGACAGCCGTCAACTGGGCTTGAGTCATGTTAACACGTCCAGACATGATCGAACAGTAAAGGTAGCATAAGTATGAATGGTTCGCGAGTAGTGCGATGACAGAAGAGTGTAAGCACATAGGTGTTCTCAAGCAGTAACAAGTAGTGAGCAAAGTAATGTAAGCATACTACGAGCAAAGTTCTATGCAATTCTAGCATGTAGGCAATAAACATAAACCTTATTACCTAGGATGTTGAGTCTTGCACGTGGAGCGAAGCGTCGTTGTGGATCGTTGAGAGCACTGTTCTGGTTATAGTATGGTTTTAATAAAAACGTTTTCCCCCATATTAAAACCAAGTTCTCTATAACCAATGGCTCTGATACCAATCTGTCACACCCCCAAAATCCACACGCGGAGTACCACCGCTAGGAGGCGTGACATGACCAGGATCAAGCCACCAATCATATTGAACAATATAAATAATTAAAGAAATTCATAAACCCAATTCAATACAATTGATGTTCCAACAAAACATAGTTTAAGTAGCGGAAGCAAGTAAGTAACCCAACATAGTTAATAGTTTTAAATGTCATAACAGTTCAACGTAGTAATCACGATCCTTGTCCACAACGACCGCGCCTCCAGTGCAAGCTCCATAAGTACCTAAGGTCCTGCAAGGCATGCAGCAACGAGTCAACAACTAGTTGAGCGAGTTCACAGTTAACAGTTCAGTAATAGTATAGTGTGAGTAGTAGTATGTTCGTTCGTTATGTCAAGTATCGTATTGGTTTCCATCGCGGCCTCCCAGGCAGGTATGCGAAGATATTAGGGGATGTTCATCCCGAGTATTCTAGACTAGGTTTATCTGTATCGCGGCCTACCAGGCAGGTGTGCGAAGATTAGTAAATTGCAGTTCGCGGCCTTCCAAAGGCAGGTGTGCGAAGATTAGTAAATTGCAGTTCGCGGCCTTCCAAAGGCAGGTGTGCGAAGATTAGTAAATTGCAGTTCGCGGCCTTCCAAAGGCAGGTGTGCGAAGTCAGTCATAATATCGCGGCCAACCCTTGGCAGGTGTGCGAAGATCAGTTCAACAAGTGTTGCTAGTCTAGTCGTAGTTCTATCAGCGGAGTATGTACAATAGTTCATCAAATCCCATTCCCACCCGGGAACCCCATGCCTTGGCTGTGTGAACTCACCTTGATTTGCTCGGTATGCTATGCTCTAGGGTTTATCAAACGTCTAAGTCCGTTACACACGACCTAAGTACATTGCACATGATTTGACGTAAGTGTTTGAGATCAATTAGGGTTACAAGTCTTGGTGTTCAATCGAATGTGTGTGATAATTGATTACATACTGACCTGACATGGCTTGCACATTCATACAGTAATACACAGCAATTACAGTAACATACGGTATCGTATCATGCAGAATAGAACACAGTTAACACTTAACAGTTAACAGGGTTAATCAACTAGACTTAGCAGGGATTCATATACTTTACATACGTAGCACAGTCGACATATTTAACGGCGTTATCTGCCTTACAGATATAACAGTTGGTCACATCAACTTTTATAACAAATTCAACTTTTATAAAGCATAGAACTCAAACAACATTACATTACAAAATTCGGTCCTTGTGTCACATATATATAGTTCAGACCCCATATGTGCATCACAAGAGTTCGGACTAACACATCCAGCTTACAACTTATAAAAGGTCGGACAACACATAGGACATCACATAGACATGCAAAAGAACTCGGACCCTTGGTGCTTTCATTACAAAAATCGGACAAAGTGTGAGGGGTTTTAAAGCCATGAAACTCGGACTACATGTGTCCACAAAACTCGGACATAAGCATAAATGAAAGGTCGGACCACCCTTCCAAGGTTAAAAGTCGGACTTCATGTTTACTACTCAAAACTCGGACATACACCCCCCCCTATTAAAAGCTCGGACTACATGTTTGTGGTTAAAGTTCGGACCAAGACTCTCACCAAAAGAACTCGGACATATGCTAAGAAAACTCGGACCCCTCTTTGTGTTGTTTGAAGTTCGGACTACACAATACTTTCAAGACCTCGGACAACATAATCAAGCAAAAACTCGGATCACTAATCACCCATTTAAAACTCGGGCCTTGAGTCATTATTAAGTCTTTACAAAATTCGGACCATAACATGTCAAAGTAAAAGAACTCGGACATATATAAGTTATTCAAAACTCGGATTAAGCATGCTCTTTTAAAACTCAGACAATTATATTCGCTAAAACTCTGACTAACATACTCAGACAACCATTCAGTCACACGTCCTGTATTACTGTAACAGTTACGTTTCCATTGATCATCAGTTACATTCATGTTCTGGAACCCTAATTTCATACGTATTGACGGCAGAGACATAACAAATCATCAAAAGCTTAACAACAACAATCGTCACAAGAATAATCTATCATGTATGCACTAATCATCATCATAACACAATAATCAGAAATCAATTCAGTAAATTCAGATTCATCATATGAAGAACTAGGGTTTACAAGCATCAATCAATCAACAATTAATCACAAACAATGATTAAACAATTACCTTGATTCGATTCTAGATGGATTGGCAATCAAACTTGATGCAAAAGACTTGTGAAACCAAGAATGATGAGGAGATGGTTGTAGAGAGGATTAGAGGAGGTGAAAGTACGTGTTTTGATTCTTTGTGAATGATTAGTGAATGATTAGGGAAGGAGATTAGGGTTAAGTATGATTTAGATTTCACTAATAACTCTTTACACCCCTAAGTATCATATTTTACACAAGCACACCATCTCATAATAATTTCACAGTTTCACCACCAAGTTGATATATTTGTCAAGTCTTTCAATATTTAACAAACAATCATGCACAATCACACAATACAATTCATTGCATCGAAGCGTATAAAATTCCATAGCAACTAATTGTGCAAATAAATAACTAAACAATAAATGAACGTGCAATAAATGCGAAATAGAAATCTTGGAAATTCTAGTTGTCACAGTTGACTTGTTTGTTCACATGCCAGTTTAATGTTTATCTTGATAACTAGTTTGCCATGTGGATTCGTTTAAACTTATACTACTATGCTATGTATCAAAACTTGTATACTCGCCAATACGTTTGTATTGAACCATGTATTTTAAACACGTTGTAGGATGATGCTGATGAACTTAAAATTGGACGTAGCGGTGATGCCTTAGATACACACCTAGAAATCTTATATTTTGATTATTGTATCAATTTTATACTATGTTTTGTTGTTACGAATTATGTTGTATTTGCTTTGTTGTAATTGAAACATGTTGTATTTGAAATCCCATGTATTGTAACATGACAAGCTTTATGCAATGAAATCATTTATCTTAATTCTATTATCACTTTTAGTGTTATGTTGCAATGAGCAATCTATTCTGTCTCACTCCGATGTTTCCGCCATCGGTTGGGGTGTGACAAATTGGTATCAGAGCCATAACTATAGGGAATTAGGTAGAATTGCATGATTCGGCCTAGTCTATAGTCTAAGTACCCAAGTTACTCTCACTTCACTTTCACTACTACTTCTTCTTCATCGAAACCAGTACCTGTTCTCACACTGGAGGGCGGTCACGGAGAGAACCCCCATTCTCCCTGTGGCGAGTCTAACGGCTATTTGTTTTGCAGTTATCATTCGAAGAAGGAAGATCAGTCACCCCTGAATCAAACGAGGGACTCACCCTTTTATGCAGATCCAAACCCCCTGGTCCAATTGATTCTGATCGGTTGAACCAGTGTTTCTTCAGTCTCCGTTTGAAATTCATTCGTTTCTTGGTCTAGCTGGTTATTATCGCCGTTTTATTTCAAACTTCTCGAAAATCGCTGTTCCTCTCACTTCCTTGACTCAAAAAGATAAACCTTTTGTTTGGGGATCTAAACAAGATGAGTCTTTTCAAATGCTCAAGGACATGCTTTGCAATGCTCCTATCCTTACTCTTCCTGATGGTAACGACGATTTCGTCATGTATTGCGATGCTTCAAACCAAGGTCTTGGTTGCGTCCTTATGCAACAGGACAAGGTTATCACTTACGCGTCGAGGCAACTCAAAATACATGAGAACAACTACACTACACATGACCTTGAACTTGGTGCAGTTGTTTTTGCCTTGAAGATATGGCGACACTACCTTTATGATACCAAGTGTGTGGTCTTCACCGACCATTTGAGCCTTCAGCACATCTTCAACTAAAAGGAACTGAACATGCGTCAGCGTCGCTGGGTAGAGTTGTTAAATGACTACGACTGCGAAATTCGATACCATCCAGGTAAGGCGAATGTTGTGGCCGATGCTCTCAGTCGTAAAACTCATGTCAAGGGTATTCATTGCTTTCAACTCATCGACGATCTTCAAAAACCGCATTCGTGAAGCTCAATATGCGTCTGTTAACGAGGGTAACCTCTATAACGAGATGCAATGTGGTGCAGAAGAGAGTCTTGTAACCAAATCTGATGGTATTTTATACGATCTCAATCATATCTGGATTGATACTCGTGATAACCTTTGAGAACTTCTGATGAAGGAGGCACACATATCAAGGTATTCTATTCACCCCGGTGCTGATAAGATGTATCACGATATGCGTACGTCTTATTGGTGGTCCGGAATGAAGAAAGATATCGCCACCTTTATTTCAAAGTGCCTCACCTGTTCCAAGGTTAAAAATGAACATCAACGTCCCTCTGGCTTGCTCGAACAACCAGAAATTCCTGTCTGGAAATGGGAGAGTATTGCGATGGATTTTGTTACTAAGCTTCCTCGTACTTCATCTGGTCATGACAGTATTTGGGTGATCATTGATCGACTAACCAAATCTGTGCACTTTCTCCCCATTCGTGAAGACTACAAAGTCGATAAATTGACTCGTATCTACACGGATGAAGTCATTTGTCGTCATGGAATCCCTATTGACATCATTTCAGACAGCGATGGTCGCTTCACGTCTCATCTTTGGCAAACATTTCAATCCGCTATGGGTACTCATCTCAACCTTATCACCGCTTTTCATCCTCAATCCGACGGTCAAATTGAGCGTACTATCCAAACTCTAGAGGATATGCTTCGTTCATGCGTAATCGATTTTGGTGGCAACTTGGATATGTACTTGCCTTTGATCGAATTCTCGTACAATAACGGTTACCACGCGAATATTCAAATGGCACCTTTTGAGGCATTGTATGGCCGTAAGTGTCGTTCGCCTATTTGTTGGCATGAGATCGGAGAAGCTCAAATCACCGTCCCGAGCTGATACAAGAGACGACGGACAAGATTCTACAGATTCGAGACAACCTGCTCAAAGCTAGAAGCTGACAAAAGAGTTACGCTGACAAGCATCGTAAACCTTTGGAATTCAGCGTTGATGACTTTGTACTTCTCAAGGTATCCCCTTGGAAGGGTATAGTTCGATTTGCTAAGAAAGGGAAACTCGCTCCTCACTACCTACGTCTTTTCAAGATACTCGAAATGATTGGCAACGTAGCGTATCGACTGAACCTACCGCAAGAACTCAACAATGTTCATCCTACCTTTCACGTCTCCAACCTAAAGAAATGTCTAGCAGAAGAAGGACTTCAAGTTCTGCTCGAAGATCTTCAAATCAATGAGACTCTACACTTCGTTGAGAAACCTGTCGAGATCATGGATCGAGGTGTCAAGCAATTGAGGCGCGGTCGAATTCCTATTGTTAAGGTATGATGGGAAGGAAAACGTGGTGCTGAGTTTAATTGGGAACTAGAAAGTGATATGAAGACTAAGTATCTGCACCTATTCGTTACATCTTCCTAAATTTCGGGACGAAATTTCCTAAAGGGTGGGAGACTGTGACGCCGCACTTTTTTGTAACTTTCCTTATTTAGAAAGTTCATTGTACTTTCCATTTATGGAAACTTATATTCCTTTGTATTCATACTTATATTCATACGTTGTAATCCGAGACTTGAATCATAATGAAAATCCTATCTTTTATATACTTCTGTTAATTCATTATTCATAAATACGTGTCGATAAAGCGAGCAAGAAGTCTTTTTATAACAAACCAAGTTACAAAAAGAAAAACACAAAGGCTGGTTTGGTTTATAAAAAGAAACATAATCAAAAGAAAAGGTTTGAAAAGACAAATTTTCAGACAAATGAACTTTGTTAACAGAAAAAGAGAAAAAACTCTGATTTAGTCGACATACTAATGAAGAATTCTATGCTCAAAAGAAACAACAACAACAGGCCAAATATGTTTTGAAGAAAACATGTTTTAAATGTCAACAAGTTGGACACATTGATCGTAAATGTCCACAAAATCTGAAGCCGGTTGATGTTGCGAAAAAGAAAGCTGAGGTTGTGAAACAGAAGACACCCAAGTTTGGACCAAAACAGGTTTGGAAACAAAAGGTTGATTTGTCAAAAAGAAACATTCAAAATGACTCAAAGTTTTATGTAAAGAATGTTTCAAATGGACAAATTTGGGTGGCAAAGAAGAAAGATACCTTTGTGGGGGAGAAGAGGAAAATCGATTCAACCAAAAAGGTTGAAGAAAAGAAGAAAGAAAATATCTTTGTAAAAAATGAAAAAGATTTTCGGAAACTGAATGAAGCTTACTGTCTCAATATACCCACGATCAAGCAGACTTGGGTGAAATTGTTCAAGTAATTCAGTTTGTGTTTGTGCAGGCATTCTGGAGGAGAATTAAAGTTCAGCATAGTCAGCGGAACAGTCTGGTAGCCGAGAAAAAATCATGTGTTTGTGGTTAAAACAGGATATGTTTGGTTTAAATTGTTAATTTTTTTGAAAATTAAAAAGAATACGTCGAACCCTCATGGCTGGACAAACAAAACATGATAAAACAAGAATTGAAAATGGTTTCAATGTCACACCCTGACCACGTAAAACAACAAATCGTGGCGGAAACGTCGGGGAGTGTCGTAACAGAATCATTGTTTCACAACCATGGATTTAATTGTTTCCTTTATTTGAATTATTGAACTCATTGTTTTAGTACAATTCAGATAAATACAAATAATTGTTTCTCAGTTTTAAGGTCGCTAAGGCACAAGTCCATCCTATGTGTAGCATGCATCAACATTCATCACATAGCAGTACCTGAAACATATATGAAAATAGGTACGTCAGCATAAAAAATGCCTGTGAGTAACATAGGGTTTTTGTGGTTTAGATTCATGGCTTTGGATAGTACAAGAAAAAGGTTTTTGTGTTTATAAAAGTAGCCATGAATCCTTATAAAAAGCTTAGTTTCGAAAACACTTTGCTTTGACAAAAGGTTTGTAGTATATACCAAAAATATACTTTGGTTTTGAAAAGTTCATTTAAATAGTATAACAAAGTATACCTTAGTTTTGAAATAGTTACATAGATAGTATATCAAAATATACTTTGGTTAATGAAATAATAGATTTGGTAGTATATCTCAAGTATACTTTGCTTTAAGAATAAAAGTATCGGTAGTATATCAAATTATACTTTGGTTAGAAAATAGCATATAAAGCTTGCTTTGGTTTGAAAATAGCATATCAACTATGCTTTGGTTTGAAAATAGCATATCAACTATGCTTTGATTTGAAAATAGCATATAAATTATGCTTTGGTTAATGAAATAACAAAGTCGGTAGTATATCAAACTATACTTTGGTAAAACAGTATTATGTTGGATTTTGTACATAGTATATCAAAATATACTTTGTAGATCACCTTTGAGAGCACATCAAACTGTACTTTGGTAGTATATCAACATATACAAAAGAAATTGTGATTTAGTATTCAATCAAGCCTTAGTGTATCAAACTACACTTTGGAGACTATAGAAATACCATAAAGGCAATTTCTATTTGGTTAAAATTTGGTTTCTGACATTCCATACAACAGGAATGGGGTGTCTAGTCCTATAGCGCTATATCATACTACCAATCAGCTGGGTGAATGTATGAAATAAGTGCAATCCAACAATTTATAATCTTTGACAAATTAGTGTTTAAACCATAGATAATCGTTTAATTTGTCAAAAAAAAAAAATAAGGACTAAGCATGTGTAATCATATTGTTACAAATCATGAAAATTACAAATAGGCACATATGTTTCACCCCAAAACAGTTGAAAAACAGTAAAAGAAATGGCTTAGCCGAGTTGAACGTCTTGAAGCTGCAAGGGGCATTATTGTTGTTGAGGGCTTGGTTACATTGGGCAACGATGTTCGGGATTGCAGCAGTTATTTGCTGTGTAATGACAGCTGCCAGATTTTCAAGAGATACCAGATTTTCGCGTCGTGGAGGCATTCTAAAAAAGGGGAAACAAGAGAGAAAACAAATGAAATGGCATGGGGTAAGAATAGGATGTTGCAATTACCAACCAAAAATCATGGGTGATGGTCATTTGTTTGAACCACGAAGCAAACCAACGACATACAAAGGCTGAATCAAAGCAAATAGATCCTCATAATGCATCGCGAAGACATGCTCGCCTATAAGTGGACACTCACCCCAAGAGTTCCCAGGTAAGAGTGACTGGTCCGATTATGTGGATTTGTACGAACACTCTAGCCTTAGACAGAAAACTCAGGGTATAGGCATTCACTCTTCCAGTTTGCACGTGTTCACACTATTTAGGACCAAAAACTTTGACGAGAGTTTTGAAAACTCAAAGGGGTTCAAAACCTTATAACAGAGGGTTCAAAACCTTACAATAGAGGGTTCAAAACCTAGTAATCAATCATCCTAGAACAGATGATTAGTTTTCAAAGCGGTTTTGAAATTTATGTTCTTGTTGTGGTAGTCGCCTAAGAATAGGTGACGGTATTGTTTTATGACTAAACGCAAGTAAACTCGCGTTAGGGTCCTAGGAAGGTTATAGACTAGGTCAAAGCATTAATATTAACCTAATTCCCTACAACCATTGGCTCTGATACCAACTTTTCTGTCACACCCCGACCACGTAGAACATACAAAACGTGGCGGAAACGTCGGGGAGTGTTGTAACAGAATCAGTTGTTTCAAATCCATGGCAAGTGAAGTTTAGTTTTATTAATCAATCATGAATGTTTACATTGTTTTAAACAAGAACCAAAGAGTACATAACATAATTTAACTAGTTCTTGTCTCGTTTTAAGTAACTAAGGCACAGGTCCGCCTAAACATGTCTTGATAAGTCCTATGCATCATCTCCTGAAAACACATGTGAAAATAGGTACGTCAGCATAAAAATGCCTATGAGATACATAGGTTTTGTGAAAACAGAATTCATGACTTATGTTTAAGAAAATGTTTAGTCATGAACCTTGTAATTTGCTTTGTCTTGTAAATCATTTGAAAAACGGTAAGATCAAATGATATGTATAAATAAGAAAATAATGTATGGTTAAATGATAACCATGTAAACTGAGTTTGTATAAGATATGTTGTTTGTAAATCAATGTCTTGTGAAAAGTGTGTTATTTGTATAAAATGTTATATGTCTCAAATTGAAATGATTCAAATAACGCTACGATATGTAATATCATACAAACACTTATGTATAGGAAGTACCAGCGGCGTATCCACCATGCTTGTATCATATTACACACGCTTCGTTACTTAGATCACTTGCTCAAACCAAACCATTAAGATGAAGTGTTTAACAATTGTAGAAATGTTCATGTATAGTCAAATGTCTATTGTCAAATGTAAATCATGTCAACAGATATAACTGGTTCACACGGTTCAATGGTTACGAACGGTTCATATAATCAAAGGGTTTAAACGGTTCACATAGTCAAATGGTTACAACGGTTCAAATGATCAAAGGGTTTAGACGGTTCACATAGTCAAATGGTTACAACGGTTCGAAATGTAGTATAATGTGTTCATATGCTGGATGAGCATATGCAACAGAAATGCATTGTAACGCAATGTACTAAGTACGCACACAATGGGCATATATAGCATGTAATGTAAAGCAATGTACTAAGTACGCACACAATGGGCATACATAGCATGTAATGTAAAGCAATGTACTAAGTACGCACACAATGGGCATACATAGCATGTAATGTAAAGCAATGTACTAAGTACGCACACAATGGGCATACATAGCATGAAATGTATTTTAAAGTGATGTGCTAAGTATGCACACAATGGACATACATAGCATAAACACAATGAAATCATGTACTATATATGTACTATCGAACATAGCAAGTATATGATGTGAAAACCGGAAAGCATGAAAGTAACAAGTAGGCACATGTGTTTCACCCCAAAACAGTTTAGAAAACAGTAAATGAGGGTTTCAATGTACTCACCTGAGATTGCTTTGGAGTCCGTGTGTAATAATCACACAATGCTAGAGATCACATAATATCAAACGGCACCTAATAGGTAGCTATATTAATATACCGGACCAAAATCGGAAGGATCGGATAGTATGCGGGTTCATAAAACAAACGAGTATGGAGACTCGTGTAATATGGTTTAACAAAGCCTGCATACTAAAATGAAACCTAACCTAAGTGCTTACGACCCATTACGACCCGTTTAGGTAGCTTATGCGCGTTTGGAACGCCTAACATCGTGGCCATAAGGTATAACCTCGGAAGGTTATAACTATGGTCACCTAATGTGTTTGGTCGGATCCTAATGATCGACCAAATGGGTCGGGTTCGAAAGTATAAGCGATGGTTTAGATCGCTTACCTTACGACCCTATATAAGCACTAAACTAAAAGTGACGAGCTAAGCATGTTAACACATGCTTAACTAAGTTTAGAAAAAAAGTTTGGCATCAAAACAAATGGTTTTGATGCGCACGAGTAGTTTGGTTACAAAATACGCAAGAATGCGCATTTTGGCCGAAACTACGACTCGTCACTAAGCCTAGATAACGTGGTAATCAGTAGGTATAGTCACTACGGACTATAACCATCATGATCACGCTCACGTTATGAAGTTCCAACGAACTTCGTGTTGACCATAGGCTGGTCAACACAGAAAGTCAAACAAAACGTTGACTTTCGGACTTGAAAAGCGAATAAAAGAACGAAAGAACACTTACGAAGGGTCCCCGAAAGCTAATCTCGATCCAGGAGCTCAAGTATGAAGCAAAGGCCTCAACTTAGAGCTTTAGATCAGATTTTGTGGGTTTTTAGCCAAATGGGGGGGGGGTATTTATAGGAAAAGCAAAGCCGTTAGGATCGTTTCTTGAATATCGTGCCACGATCCAAGCCGTACATGTCACACCCCGAAATTTTCCACGTGTCACCGGTGGGCCCGGTGGGGGATTAACGTGACGTAGTTGATATCATCATAGTCAAACAACACAAATTATAATGCACAGCGGAAGCAAAAGAAATAGATTTATTTCAACCATCGAATGTAATATTTAAGTATCACAAGTAGTCGAAATAGATCCACAGGCGGATCGGAATAAAAGGAGAAAATTGTTCAACAGATAAATGCATCCCAAAGCTTGCGAGACTCTATGATGCTAAGGAGAGACCAGCCTATTACGTATAGCACCTGCACTTAATCTTTTTGGGGAAAATACGTCAGTTTACACTGGTAAATACAATTTAACTGACTCATTTTGAAAAGGTTTTAAAAATTGATTTAAATGCTCAATGTCACACCCCGACCACGTAAAACAACAAAACGTGGCGGAATCGTCGGGGAGTGTTGTAACAGAATCATTGTTTCATAACACATGGAAAATTGAAATATTGTTTTATTGATTAAAAGAGTTACAATGTCTTAACAAACAAATAAGTATAACATAATTAACTAGTCTTGCATCTTTTATTGTCACTAAGGCCCAGGTCCGCCTATGTGTATCTTGATCAATCATATGCATCATCTCCTGCAACACATGTGAAAATAGGTACGTCAGCATAAAAATGCCGGCGAGTAACATAGGTTTTGTGAAAATAGGATTCATGAGTTATAAGTTTGGAAAAAGTTGTTTAACAAAAGCCAGTCATGATCCTTGTAACAATGTTTTGTTTTATAAATCATTTGAAAAACGATGATAGATATGTATATGTAAAAGAATACTGTTTGGTTAAATGAATAACCAAGTAAAATGAATTTGTATATAACAAACAGTTTTGTAAAACAATGTCTTGAGAAAAATATGTCATTTGTATAAAATGTATAAGTTCAAACTGAATGATTTAAATAACGCTACGACATGTAATATAATGCAAGCACTTATATATAGGAAGTACCAGCGGCGTATCCACCATGCTTGTATCATATTACACACGTCTCGTTACTCAAATCACTTACCCAAACAAACCACCAATGTAAATTGCCCATGTCTAAACCAATTGTCAAAATGTTTATGCGGAAAACCATGTCCAATGTCAAGTGTAAATTATGAAATGTGTATAACAATGTCAAAATTTCTATGTCAATATCAATCATGTCATGTGTAAACAAAATGTCATGTATGACAAGTGAAATATGTATCAACTAGACCATAGGTGAAAATGCACAAAAACAATGTATTGAAGTAAAACATAGTTTAAATCAATGTTATGTTTTGTGGAAATGCATGCTATACTGAATACAAACATTTATGCGGTATTGTGAAAATGCATACATTCAAGCCTTGCAACTGTGGTGATAAACCTTTAAACAAATTAAAGGTCGATCTGTCTAAATGTTTTAATCGAATTCGGTCATTCCTTCCATCCAAACATACCCAGGATGTCAGGAACGGGAGTTGTCAATTCCTATGGTACCATTACCTACTAACGAGCGGCGTAGCTAATGTTAATGAATGTATATGGTCCCACTTAAACAAACCAAATGTCATACCCAAGATGTAAGCATGTAAAACAATGCACTAAGTATGATGAACATACATAGCGTGAAAATGTCATGCAAAATAAATGCACTAAGTATGATGAACATACATAGCGTGAAAATGTCATGTAAAAATAAATGCACTAAGTATGATGAACATACATAGCGTGAAATGTCATGTAAAACCAATGTACTAAGTATGATGAACATACATAGCATGAAATGTTATGTAAAACGATGTACTAAGTATGCACACAATGGGCATACATAGCATGTGATGTAAAATGTACTAAGTATGATGAACATACATAGCATGAAATGTTATGTAAAACGATGTACTAATATACCATGTAAACATATATAGCAAAATAAAGTAATGTAAATCAATGTGCTAGCATGCTAAGTTAACATACATAGCAAAACAATGTAATGAAATCATGTACTACAAGTGTACTAAAGAACATAGGAAGCATATGATGTGAAAACAAGAAAGCACGAACGTAACAAGTAGGCACATGTGTTTCACCCCAAAATGTTTGGAAAACAGTAAAAGAGGGGACTATGTACTCACAGTAGTGCGTCTTGAATCGAATCTCAAACCCTGTCCGCTACACGACAACCTACAACGTACTAATGTCTATTAGACGAGCGGGTCGTGCCTTGGCTTAGAGTTTAGTGTTTTGATTTGCGTTACTTAGGTATTATTTTGTTTAAACAATAATAATTATTTTAACTTAACTATCGATATTAGAAAAATAGTTAGACAACTATTTCGTACCTACTTTCTCTAATATTTTACTATGTGTTCGGATTCTCGGAAAATTTCGGTAGGGTATCCTCTGTAAATAGAGGTGTCCATGCTTTAATAGCATATCATTTTCTTTTATATAAAATCAATAGTTCATTTTCAATCACCAAATCGACATATCGACAAACAAAACGTTGCATACTTCATTTCAGCTTTATAACTCGAAACCGGACTGTTTTCGAGGATTTTTATAAAATAGTTAACCTTTTCTAAAAATCTCCAAATTTTTACAGAATATGACATATGTTCCAAAATTTATTGTGTAAAAATATCAAAGTCCAATTTGTTACCCATATTTTATAAAAAATCATTTTCTCGACTGCAATCAGATTTGTTACCATTCTGATCGCAGTTTACGGAAATATTCACTAAAAATCAACCGTAAGTTCGTTTGACGAAATTCCAGTTGGAGGGTCGTCCTGACAACGGTGTCCATCTACTGTAAAAATTTCATGGGTTGATTTTATTCAGGTTTTAAGTTGTGACCCCGAAAATGTCATACTTTTTCTGCAATAAAAATGCAGCTTGAGCTGCTGTCCAAAAATAACCTTTTAAAAATAGTAAACGGTCTCGAAAAATTATGATTCCAGTGCCATTTGCTTAGTTATTCCAAAACACTCATTTTAGGCTTTAGAAATTCCGTTTTTCGACTTAAAATGACTCCGTTACAGCCTGTTGAAGTTGGCTGGAAATCCAACTCAGCAAGCTGTTTGAGTTTTTGTGTGTGAAAAAAAATCAACAATCAAACAAGAATCGAAGTGAGACAAGAGTATGAATGGACTTACTACTAGCACAAGGCTAGGGTAGAAATTCTAGTGAAGATGATGGTGAGAAAGATGATGAACAAGACTAGAACAAAGCTCCTTTGAATGCCCTTCAACTTGCAACCTCCATGGATCACCTTCAAAGCTTTGAATGAAGAACAAGTCTTGAAGATTTGAAGGTAGAGAGAGAGAGATGGGGGACGAATTTGAGGAGAGAGGGAGAGTTAGGGTTGAGTGTGAATGATCTTGGTTAGATTGTGAAGATATATGTAGGAGATTTTGTAGAGATATGGACATGGCATGCACTAACACTTGGCAATACAAAGATCAAAGGAGATATTGCCATATCTTGCAAAATTTGGTGGGTCCCCATTTATATATATAACCGAAAATTATATGGGGGAGGGGGTCCAAGTGTTAGTTTTTATATAAATATGCTATATGTAGGCTAAAACGGGTATTTAATTGGATACCGGGTATTTTATCTAGCGTTTAAATCCCGATTTATGGCGCTCTAAATTATTTTTATTTTTATATAAAAATAATCTTGCCAAAATATTACTGAAATAAATTTCAGTTGCCGAGAGTTGGCTGCGTTGTCCGCGTTTTGCAGTATAAGCACTGTGTTGCGCAGAAACACGCGGTACGCGCTTAAACTTGAAAAGAACGTTTTTAGGCGTTTCAATTTATTTTTCAACACAGACCTGATTAAAAATAAATTTTTAGTCATAACATAATATTTTTGGGATTTAAATATTATCCGGGCGGTCACCAACGTTCGCTTCGCAGTTTTGTCGTAATTAGTTCTTTAGTTTAAATAAACATGTTTTCGCCATACCGAATCCTTCGAAACTTATTTCTAAGTTATGAAAGGGATATTTAGGGTATGTTTAGCTTATGTCACGGTTCCGGAGTGTACGTTGCGTTAAACTGATTGCATTTAAGCACCAGTTTGCGTATAACCTTCCAGAAGGTGATTTAAAGTTTGAAGTCGAAATCGAATCAAATTGTAAAATCATTAAACACAAGAACACATATAATAACACCAAAGCGTATTGTTTTATTGATAACCAACATTGTTTTACATTATACGGTGCTTACAGAACACAGTTGTCACACTCAAGGCACAAAACATTTTATAACTTGGGAATAATTAATCAAAGTTAAACTTGTAAAAGATTTACATGTTTGTTGTGCATTCAGTCGCCCGAGTCGTGTCGGGTTTAAGGTTAATTGACACACCACTTAGTATAAGTTCGCGGCGGGAAGCCAACGTTCATACCTTAATAATGGACATAATACCGGGTGTACGCCTACACCCGGGTGTCAAGGTCGTGGCCAAAAATGATGCCAAGGATATCCGGGACATGGTCAATAAGCTCCCAAAGGCGTAAAAACAAACAAAACCAAGTTTTCAAACGGGTCACATTGATAATACCCAACTACTAATGAGTTGGGGTCAATTGCCCGACCAAGCGGTATTTTATATACCGTACCCCCAAGCCCGTATAGGGAAAATAGGTTAAAAGTATTTACCTGAGCAAGTATAAACCACAAAAGCAAAAATGCAAGTGTCTTTTACTGGGGTCCTATTCTGGAACGAAGGTTTAATATAACCTATTAAAATCCTAACGGGTCTTTTAACATAGCCTAAGCTTAGACCGGTTAGTTTCGAAGAATAAATATGGTTTAATCGCGAGGAAGGCGAAAAACCGAAAAGGAATGTGACTTAGACCCTACAAGCTTGGATACTTGTATTACATGGGTAAACTAAACACATTCTGGATATAGAGACTAAGATGTTACGGTTTGACCCGTTTCGGCTAACGTGCGTAGACTAGTCACATAAGCCGATCCGAACACGAAAGTGCGTAACGGGTAACCATATAAATCATATACATGTTTCCTGAGATTATATGCACCAAAAATGTTGTAATATCAGTATGGTATGTCCCATTATGCCCCGAATGATTTTAAACTCCAATTACGCCTCATAAGGGTATTTTGGTAATTTTACATAGGCTTAAAAGGTTAAAACGGGAAACCTGAGTCCTCAACCTTAGTTTACTGTTATAACATGAAATTTTACTAAATATATCAGTAGGTATTAGACCTTTAGTATGAAAACTATTTTTGACATATACTATGTCGTAAAAATGCCAAAAAGGCGATTTGGAGCCATTTCCGGGTTTTAAAGGAAAAGCTGATATTTCGATAATTCCAGAAGGCTCAAAATATTATATTTAACATAATAAATCAGTAGGAAAAGGTTTGGGGTCAAAAGGTTTTGTAAAACTCATTTTATGGCCGAAAAGGGCAAAACCGTCATAAGCCGAATTAAGCTTAAAACCTCTAGTTATGCTCATTCTAAAAATAAATAAAAATCTTTAAAATTTCCAAAATATTATTATATAACAGTGGGTATAAAGTTTTTGTATAAAATCTAAGTTTAAATAGGCTATGCGTTAATTACGCTAATTATTCACTAAGAAGGCTTTTAATTACGCTAATGAGCATAACTCTTAATCTAGACCTCAAACTGATGTCAAATTTTGGGAACAAGTTTATATTTCAGTAACTAACATGTCTACCCTTTTATTTTTCAAAAATCATGATTTTTAGACCTTTGGGCATAATGGTCAACATATGTGCATTTAACGGAATCATGCAAATGAACAAGATATCTAATGAACCGAGTTGTATAATCACTGGAGGATATACTAACATGTTATTAGGTTCAAAAGAAGCTCTAAGGCAATCTTAATCTTGACTAAAACGGGTCAGAACTGAAAGTCAAAGCAAAAAGTCAAACTATGCGACTTTCGGTTCCGAACCGGGTCTAAACAGAAAATTGTCGAGTTGAACATGTTGGAACATGTTCTTATACTTATTACCAAGTTATATAAATGTTCAAACAGGTTACATGCAACCTACATTGCTAATTATGTATTAATTTGAAATTAAGCATCCTGTTGACATTTTATAGTTAGCATTGACTCGACAATTGACATGCTTAGAGTGGGAATCTGGAAATACCCTTTTAAGGATTTGTTACCCACTTAATTACCTACTTAGAGGTATCTTTAATTCATGATTTGACAGAGCACATTATGATTAATCACGAAGTCAAACCTTAATTACGATGGTTTGACTTTTACTTAATTAGTTATGCTAGAATGGATTAAAGGAGGTTAAGAGCACTTACAAGAGTCCTAAGAAGGATTAGGGACCTAAAGAAAATGGGTTGCTGACCAGGAAAACTCCAGAGAGTCTTGAACAAAAGTGCCAAGAGAGCAAGTGCCAATGGTTACAATTTCAAGTCTTTATATAGTGAGCCAAGAGGTCCAAGATAGTGACAAGCAAGTCTACAATGGTTGGAGGATCATCCCAGGTGTTCCTAGAGGCCTATAAACTGCCTAGCAAGCCCATGGTTTCATAATTTTACGTTTTAAGTCGGTTAAACGGGTTGGACAGGCAGCTGTCCAAAATCTGCTGCCAGCGACGCCTTTACGGACCGTAAGCACATGGCCTTGCGATCCGTATTCCTTCCTTACGGACCGTAAGCCTAAACCTTTACGGTCCGTAAGCGATGGCCAGAAGACAAAAGTTTGAAAACTTTTAAGTCTTGACCATGCAACCAATAATATCCGAAACATGCTATCTCTTTTCAGTTTGTGGGACCTCTTGCACAGCCAGTGCATGGAAGAAGAGCTCTTACATGTCCCCTTTCTCATAGTGGATTCTTGTGGGAGTAATTTGACGGAAAAACCAAGGAAGTTTGAATTGAACCAGATTAATCAATATCTCCCAAATAGATTAGGATTACAATTAGATTTTCTTGTAGTAACATCATCAATAGTCCATTTTCCATATAAAGTTGGAAATTTTATTTATTCGGAAATCAACCGGTTAGAACATAAGATGTTTATCAAATGATTTATGGATCTTGGGATTTATAATTCGGGTCGCTCAGAGGTGCTTTAATAACATGTCACCCTTGGGTCGTTCAGAGGTATTTTTAATAACATGACGCCCTCTTTAAAATCCTACCATACATCTCTTTATTTGATCCGGGTTCCTGACGCGTGTCCTCCATGACACGTGTCTTTATTCTATTGGACAGGAATTTTCGAGGTGTTACATCCTCACCCCCTTAAAAGAAATCTCGACCTCGAGATTTACTGAAACAATTGAGGGTATTTCTCTTTCATCGTGGATTCTAATTCCCACGTATAATCAGGACCTCTGCGGCCCTCCCATTTGACCTTGACAATGGGTACATACTTCCTTCGAAGCTTCTTTACCTGTCGGTCCTCAATCGACACAGGTTTTTCTATAAACTTTAAGCTTTCGTCTATATGCACATCCATATGCGGTATGACTAGCGATTCATCAGCTAGACATTTCTTCAGATTGCAGATGTGGAACACGTTATGAATACCACTAAGCTCCTCTGGTAAGTTCAACTTATAAGCCACCGATCCTACACATTCGATTATCTCGAATGGTCCGATATACCTCGGGCTTAACTTACCTTTCTTGCCAAATCTCATTACCCCTTTCCATGGTGATACCTTGAGCAAAACTTTATCGCCAACCTCGAACTTGAGGGATTTTCGCTTACCATCAGCATAGCTCTTTTGCCTATCACGGGCAACTTTTAGGTGCTCACTAATCTGGGTAATCTTGTCCGTTGTCTCCAGGACTAATTCTGGTCCTGATAACTGAACGTCTCCTACCTCTGCCCAACAAATGGGTGTTCTGCACTTTCTACCATATAATGCCTCAAAAGGCGCAACCTTAATGCTGGTGTGGTAGCTATTATTGTAGGAAAATTCGATCAGAGGTAAGTGTCTATCCCAACTTCCTCCTAGGTCAATCACGCATGCCCGAAGCATGTCCTCCAAGGTTTGAATAGTACGCTCACTATGCCCATCCGTCTGGGGATGATAAGCTGTACTAAAATTCAATTGCGTACCCAGGGACTTTTGGAAACTCTTCCATAAATGAGATGTGTATCTGGTATCCCTATCGGAGATGATAGATACTGGTACGCCATGCAGGGATACAATCTTATCCACGTACAGTTGGGCTAGCATGTCGGAACTGAAAGTTTCTCTAATGGGTAGGAAATGTGCTGACTTGGTCAGTCGATCAACTATCACCCAAATAGTGTCATTTCCTTTCTGCGTCTTAGGCAACTTGATGATGAAATCCATTGTTACCATTTCCCATTTCCAAGTGGGAATTTCAGGCTGTTGTAGCAAACCTGACGGTTTCTGATGCTCGGCCTTAACTTGAGCGCACGTCAGACATTTAGCCACATAGGTGGCTATAGACTATTTCAAGCCTATCCACCAATAATTTGCCTTTACATCCTGGTACATCTTATCCGCTCCAGGATGGACGGAATATCTGGAACTGTGGGCTTCCTTAAGGATGACGTCTCGAAGTCCTCCATAAACAGGAACCCATATTCTTCCATTTAGTCTCAGGATCCCGTCTTTGCCATAGGATAACTGCTTTTCAGTTACTCCTAGCTTTTCATTAGGGTAGTTAGCTTCTAATACTGCCTCTTTCTGTGCGGCTAACAACCTTTCATTTAGACTATTCCTGACCTCAATGCTTTTGGCATTGATCCTGATTGGTTTTACCCTCTCCTTTCTGCTCAAGGCATCTGCGACTACATTAGCCTTGCCTGGATGGTATCTGATTTCACAATCATAATCATTCAGAGTTTCCATCCAACGTCGCTGTCTCATGTTCAATTCTTTCTGGTTGAACAGGTGTTGGAGGCTTTTGTGATCGGAATAGATCACACATTTGGTACCATACAAATAGTGTCTCCACAACTTTAGTGCAAATACAACGGCACCCAATTCTAAGTCATGGGTGGTGTAATTCTTTTCGTGCACTTTTAATTGTCGTGAAGCGTAGGCAATGACCTTGCCTTTCTGCATTAACACACAACCCATCCCGGTGTGTGATGCATCACAGTAGACTACAAATTCATCAATCCCATCAGGTAACGTCAACACGGGAGCGTTACTCAATTTCTGCTTCAAAATGTCGAATGACTCTTGCTGCTTAGGTCCCCAATTGAACTTGCTATTCTTGCGAGTCAGCAAAGTTAGGGGTGCTGCAATTCTTGAGAAATTCTCGATGAATCTCCTGTAGTAGCCTGCTAAACCTAGGAAACTGCGGATTTCCGTAGGCGTCTTTGGCTCCTGCCAATTCATGATAGCCTCAACTTTAGCGGGATCCACTTGAATACCGTGCTCACTGACCACATGTCCAAGAAATTAGACTTCTCTCAACCAAAATTCACATTTTGAAAATTTTGCATATAGCTTTTCTTGATGAAGCCGTTTCAGAATACAACGGAGGTGTTTTTCGTGGTCAGCTTGATTTTTGGAATAGATGAGGATGTCATCAATGAAGACAATAACAAATTTGTCCAAATATGGCTTGCAAACGCGATTCATGAGATCCATGAATGCGGCAGGCGCGTTAGTGAGCCCGAAAGGCATCACTAGGAACTCGTAGTGACCATAACAAGTCCTAAACGCAGTCTTGTGCACATCTTCATCCTTAACCTTCAACTGATGATATCCCGACCTCAGATCTATCTTGGAGAAATAGCTTGCCCCTTGAAGTTGATCAAACAAATCGTCGATCCTGGGCAAAGGATACCTATTCTTGATAGTAACCTTGTTAAGTTCTCGGTAATCGATACATAATCGCATCGAACCGTCTTTCTTCTTGACAAATAAGATCGGCGCTCCCCAAGGAGACGAACTAGGTCTAATGAAACCCTTGGCTAGCAAATCGTCTAGCTGTGTTCTTAATTCCTTCATCTCCGTAGGTGCTAGTCTATAAGGTGCTTTAGCGATAGGTGCAGCTCCAGGAATGATATCGATCCTGAATTCCACTTGCCTGTCTGGTGGCAAACCAGGCAGTTCTTCTGGAAAAACTTCAGGGTACTCCGAGATAACGGGAATGTCCTCAATCTTGGGCTTCTGTTCATCAATGGTCACTTGTTCCATATAGATAACACAACCATTCTTCAAACATTTGGATGCTTTGAGCATAGACACTTGCTCAGGCAATCCATGATGTGTATCTCCCTGAATGGTGAGAGGCTCACCGGATGGAGTCTTGATTACTACTTGCTTCCTATTGCATACAATCTGGGCTTGGTTATGCGATAACCAATCCATGCCCAATACTACATCGAAACCGGCTAACTTAAAGGGTAGCAGGGAAAGAGGAAAAGAGTGGTTCCTAATGGATATAGCACATCCATCTAATACAGTTGAGACGGTCTCTAAAGTTCCATCTGCCAACTCTACCTCATAATTTGCACTTAAGGCTTTAACAGGCAATCCTAACAGCTCACAGAATTTACTATCCACAAAAGATTTATCTGCTCCAGAATCAAACAATACTCTTGTGTAAACGTCATTAATGAGAAACGTACCAGTTATGACGTTATCGTTTTGGATGGCCTCCTGCACATTCATCTGGAAGACCCTGGCATTGGTCTTCTTCCCATCTTCAGTCTTCTTGACATTCTTTGGGCAGTTGGTCTTGATGTGCCCCTTTTTATTGCAACTGTAACAAGTTGCATCTTTCAACTTCTTGCACTCAAGAGTTCTGTGCTCAGAAGACTTACATATCCCACACATCTTGGGTTGGGATTTCTGTTCGAACCTGCACCTCCCAAAATGGTGCTTCCTACAAACCTTGCACTTGGGCCTATCGCCCGACTGTTGCTCGCTCCTCCTGGCCTCAGATCCCTTCTTACTGTCACGGTTTCCCCTATGTTTCTTGCTCGATCGACGTGAATTATCATCTTCACGTTTCCTCTTGTCAGAATCCGCATTCTTCAAGGTTCTTAGTCTCACTGCATCTTGAGTGAGGGACAGAGATAAATCGGTTACAGATCTGAATGTGATAGGTCTAGAGGCCTTCACACTAGCCTTGATTTCTGGGGCTAAACCCCCAATAAAACGCGCGATTCTCTTGGGTTCAGGGGTTACCAGGTAAGGAACCATTCTGGACAAGGTGTTGAAACTGGTGAGGTATGCCTAGCAGTCTAGGTTTTTCATAACCAGAGATAGGAATTCAGATTCTATTCGTTCAACCTCATGCTGAGGGCAGTAGTTATCCTTGACAAGAGCAACAAATTGCTTCCAAGACATATTGTACAAGGCAACTTTTCCAGAAGCCTGGATCAACGCTCCCCACCAAGCTAGAGCCTCCCCCTTGAAAGACTTGGATGCAAACTTAACCATATCCCTCTCAGCACAACCACTGATGTCTACCACTGTCTCTATCTCGTCAAGCCATGTCATACAGTCTACTGCCCCTTTTTCTCCAGTAAACTCTCGAGGTTTACAAGATACAAAATATTTATACGTGCAACCCTTAGCACGTGGGGCTTCATCATACACGATCTTCTTGGGGTGAACTGTTGGTGCATTACATCTGTTGATTCCGTCTAGGTGTCTAGGATCAGGTCTTGCATTGTTTTGTATATCATAGGGCACGTTTTACTAGAAAACAGGAGTTTGTATAGGTTTTATAGTCTAGGATCGCTCATAGGGTTATTAGGTGTTTGGATCGCTTATGTGTCATATGTGGACCGCTTTTATGGTCAAGTCTGGATCGCTCATATGTACATGTCCATATGAGCGGTTCCAAACCACTATATATAGAGGTCCTTGAGCGATCCTCAGGAGTAATTCCTTGTATTCCACGCCGAAGCTTTGCCGGTGTGAAGTTTGAGCTGTAAATCGTTTCAAATCAGTAAAACAAGCAGTTAGAAAGAAGTACTAGCTGTATCTACTTGCTTTTCTTATTATTCCGCATCTGAATTGCAAGAGACAACCTCTGAACGACTCGTTCGGGTCAGCATTCGATCCTACAAGTGGTATCAGAGCTTGGGAGGAGGTTTTCTGCAGATTATAGCCGGATTTCATTGTTTCTTCTCACTTCTACACCTTCTTTTCTCATTTCCGAGAGATTTCACGGTTGAAATTCGTTCAAAAACTCACATACTGTGCGCAATAGTACTTAGACAAACCCTGGAAAGTTTGAAGACAAAATTCGAAGGTTTTATGGACCAAATCATGTTCGGAATGTGGATCGCTCAAATGACATCATCGTGAACCGCTCGTAGTTCACATTTCTGGACCGCCTTTAGAACATTTCTGGACCGCCCTTAGAACATTCTTGGACCGCTTGAAAGACAGATTTTGGATCGCTCGTAAGATAGATTCTGAACCGCTCAAAATTGTTAGTTTGGACCGCTCTTAGAATACTCTCTGGACCGCTCGAGTGATTACTTCTGGATTGCTCTTAGTTCAATCTTGGACCGCTCGAAAGTTAATCTCTGGACCGCTCGAGTGTATATTTTTTCTGGTCCGCTCAAACGGACATTATTGTTGGATCGCTTCAAAGGATATTTCTGATTCGCTTTTCTGTCAGTTGTTTTGAAAATTGTGCTAAGTCAATATGAATTCTGAATTTTACAACGCCTTTGCAACATCGACTACTCCACCTGCAATTGCTAAAGCAATGAACTTAGAAAATGAGACGGGAATGACTCAAAAGCCCCCTAGATTGATGAGCATTGAGGAGTACTATGGGTGGAAAGATAGGTTTGAAAACTGGGTTCAAGCAAACCATCTTAGATCGTGGGAGTGTATATTGAAGAAGTACACATTACCTCGAATAGAGTTGCAAGTTATTAAAGAGATATCCGAGTTTACTGAGCAAGAACGAGCAATGTATAGAGCCGAGAAAATGATGATTAGTTTGTTACAGCAGGCGATTAAAGAAGATATATTCATTTTGTTGCAACACGATAAAACTGCTAAGTCGATTTGGGATGCATTAAAAGTTAAGTTTGAGGGAAGCGAAAACATGATTAAAAGCAAGAAAGCATTATTAAAGAAAGAGTTCGATCTGTTTAGTAGTTTGCCAGGAGAGGATACTAAGAAATTGATTGAAAGATATTGTCACCTGGTGCGATCGTTATCGATGTTAGGAGTTGAAAAAGGTCGAGAGGAATGGGTGGATAAGTTGGCGGATGCGTTACCTCAGAAAGAGTGGGGAACGTATTTGATGATCTTAAAGAATACTGGTGTGTATGATGGGCTGACAATTTCACAGTTTATTGAGAAAATTGAGAGTCAGGATCTTGAACAACAAAAGATTGCTAGAATGAACAGTCCGAGTGGTCAACAGGATGTGAAGATGTATTACAGGGGTAGTATTCCAGCTACAGAATCTGAAAGAAGTCCGAAAATTCAAACCGCTTTCAGTGCTGGTGATTCATCTGAGAAAGCTGATCAGGGCTCGAACAAAAGTAGCAGCGGGTTTTCATCGTTTCCAAGTGTGAATCCGAAAGAGACTAACACTAGTTTTCAGTCTCAGAGTACAAAAACTGGAAACGGATATGTGATTCAATGCAATATAGCTCTCAACCTTCCAGAAGGTCAAAGCTTCTCTGAAGACACTGCTAAAGATCACATGGCACTTCTGGGTTCAGTTCTGTTATCCTATGAAGGTCTAGTGGCTGGTCGGATCAGAAATCCTATGCTCACTAAAGAGGATTACGATCAAATAGACGCTGAGGAAATGGAACTTATGGATATCAAATGGTGTCTTGCAAGTGTTCTTCGTCGGGCTGAGAAATTCAAAACCATTACCGGGAGAAATGACTTTTTAGATGCTCATGTTTCAACTTTAGGTTTTGATAAATCTAAAGTTACTTGTTTTCGATGCAGGGAAAAAGGCCATTTCAAGCGGGAGTGCAAAGGAAGAGAAGCTAGCGGAGCACAGAATCCGTTCGGGAAAGATGATTATTATCGCAAAGCTATCTATCAGCAAGTTGGACAATCCCAAGAACCTCAGACTGCTCATGGGAGAAAGATTGAAGATCCTAAGAGAGCATGTTTGGTAGATTTCAGTTGGAGTGATTACATATCATCTGAAGCCACAGAAGCACGTATTATCGATCAAGATGATGAGAAACTACCTGAAGGTTTCAGTTGGGATATGTTTGTGGATAAGAAGGGAGAGTTCAAAGCTTTCATTGCCAAAATTGTCCGAGAACCAAATTTATTTGCTACTTGGATGAGATCTATCGGAGAGAATGTGAAAAGTGAAGATGAAAAGTCTGTGTCATCTGATGAAAGTTCATACAGTACTGATGAACTTTCAGAACACTCTGGAGATGTTTCAGATAGCTCAGATGATAGCATACAGAGTTTAGATGAACTTGAGCAAAATGAAAATGTTCCAGAAAAGGAAGTTGTTTTTGACAAAACACCGTCTGATTCTGATATATCGGATGGTGATTCTGATAAATCTGTACACTTTGATAAATCACCTGATAACAGCAGCAGTGATGATGAGAAAGAGAAACACCTAAATATTGCAAAATCTCATTTGTCTCCTGAAAATTTTCATTTTTATTTTGCAGAAAGAATGAAGAAACTGAAGGAAAAGCAAGCTGCAAAAGAACAACAATCTGAATCTGAAGGTGATGTTCAGAATGTTGAAAGTGTTAATGAGAAGGTTATCAAGGTAGAGAAAGAAGTAGAAAAGGTGATTGAAGTAGAGAAAGTGATTGAAGTTGTAAAAACAGTCGAAGTTGAAAAAATTGTTGAAGTCGTCAAGCCATGTGAAAAGTGTTTGGAAGCTTGCAAAGAATGCGCAGCAAAAGATGACATCATAGCTGAGTACGAGAAAAAGAAAGAGCAGTTATTGTTCAATCTCAATTATGTGAAGGAATCGTACGACGTGTTGAACAAAACAGTAACTGGTCTCCAAACAACAAACTCAGAAAGAGAACAGGCGTTGACAATGATGAATGCAACTTTAATGTCAAAGCAAAAAGTTATAAATTTTTACATTGAAGAGAGTGCCAAATGGAAGCAAGAGTTGGAAACTGAAAAGATTGAAAATGAGAGAATTAGGAGGTTATTGTTGAGTTATTCTACCTCTGATTATCTCATTGATCGTGTTTACCCGACTGTTGCAGGTATGGAAGCTTTTCAAGACGAGAAGCCGAAAGAAAAGAAAGACTGTGGTAAGAAAACAACTGTTAGCTATAACAAGTGTCCGCCTCCAATTTGGGATGGGTATTCACCTAGGAAACCAAATGAGGAGCAACTTGCAAAAGCAGTCAATATAAAGCTTAAAACCGACACAACTGACGTCTTACCAGAAAACACTGATGTGACGTTTACCTCATCCGATACTGATCATGAGTCTGAATTAATCAAAAAGGTGGTCGATCAGGTGTTGGATACTGATGAGGAGACAGAATCGAAATCTGAGTCTGAAAAGCCAAAGTTGTCAGTCAACAGTCAAAATTCGTCAGTTAAACGATCTTATAGTAAAGAATTTTTGATATCAAAGGCAGATTTGAATGATGAAACATTCGAAGTTGTGTATACTTTGAATGGTTCTGACAAATTATATTACAACAAAGAGTTTCCGATAATGAGTATCAAAACGGAATTAATCAACAAAACTTTTAAACTAATAGAGGTTAATATTCCTGAATTAAAAGTTTTGAAAAGTTCTGATAAACCTAAAAATTATACTTCTAGAGTTCAACAACGTCTAAACAAGAAAAAAGGTTACAATTCTGGTTCTGGTTTTTCAAAGAAACTTAACCAAAATCATAGCTACAAAAAGAAAGGTTTAGGTTTTGTTCCACCAGAAAATCATATCAATGAGAAAAATTCTAAATCAAACACTGAATTTGTATCAGGTGGAAGCTCGGAAGATGAACAGCAGAAACCATTTTGGAGACAATCTAACAAAGAGTTTCTTGCTGAGAAGAGAAGGAATGGAACTGGAGTATTTCATCCGAGAAATGCTCAAACCTGTTTTAAATGCAATGAAGCTGGTCACATTGCATCGGATTGTCCGAAAGATATCAAAGCAAAACAGGGAGCTTCTAAGAAGTTGAAAGAAAAAGTTGTTGAAAAATCTAAAATTTTTGAAAATTCGAAAAATGAGGTTGGGGAATGTTCAAAGAAACATTTTTACCAAAGGAAAGGAAAAGACAACCAAGTGTGGGTTGCAAAAAAGGTAGAAGAAAAAGTCGGCGATGAATCTGGTTCCACAAAGCCAGAAGAGCCACAAGTTGTAGAGAAAATTTCAGTAAATGATGATGTTCTTCCATCACTGAAGTTTGAGGAAGTTAAAAAGAAATTTGGCAAAATTGAAATTTCAAATCAATTTTACAATGAAGAAAAAGAATTTGATGTCGAGAAAACATTCAACGGGAATGTTAAAAATATTTTTGGGAAAATGTTAACTGGGAATGCACAGGGGGTAAAAGATTTTTATGCCACCAAAAAGGCGACATACAACCCCACTGAGCAAGAGTTGAAATCCATCAAGTCTGAGAAGACTTGGGTGGAAGTTTGTTTCCCATGATAGTCAAAGGACTATGCTGGAGATCCCAAGTTTATATCGTGGATCGGGAATCGGCATCTTTCTAGTATTTGAGAAGTTTGAATGTTTGTGATTAATGTTTGAATGTTTTGCAGGTGAAAGGACTACGCCGGAGCTTCCAGGTTGGTAATTGCGAAGCAGGAATCGGCATTTTGATTGGTAAAATGGTGATGTAGACGTAACATTCCTACAATTGGTAGTTTTTGGGTATCTACAAGTGGTAATCTTGATCCCACAAGTGGTATTTGTGGTTAAATTTTGAGATGTTTGGATACTTTGAAGTAATTACATTTACAAGTGGTACAGAAGGTTATTAAATGCAAATGGTAAATCAGGGACATTAAATTGTACTTGATTTACTATTCATGGCAAAAGATAGACAAGATGATGAACCACATCCCCGTTCTTAAAATTGATAAACCTACAAGTGGTTGTTATCAACACAAATTCATTTTTCGGAAAAGTCATTTTGATTAAAACAAACTTAAGTGTTTTGAAATCTAAATGAGAAAATGATTTGTGATAGGGGGAGTTCAGATTGTTTATGCCTAGTGAATGGCGATTTGATGTGATTCAGTGTCAGTTGTCAAGTTTCTGTACAGTTCCTTTTTTATGTTTCTAGTGGGTCAAGAGTCTAGAAGTTTTCAAATTTTCTTTAAATTGTGTTTGCATTTTAGGGGGAGTAGGGAAATTTCAGAAAATCCAAAAACATTTGAAAATTTGAAAAAGCCAAAAACATGATAAAATTCGAAAATGAGTTTTGTTGCGAAAGAGAGGAAATGATAGTACATCAGTGGACAATCACGGCACGCTAAAGAAATGTAATGTTAAAAAGTGTTAAACAATCTTACTGCGGATGTGTCAGTAGATTTTTGCAAATTTAGTAAATTGAAACGAGATATAAACCTAATTCAAACTTGCTTGATTCGTGGGTAACTATTCTTGAATATATCGGTAACCCCTGAAATCTTGTTTGAAAGGTCCCATATTCTGAGATACTAGGTCTTTATACTCAGTGATATCTGGGGTATTATCCCGGGACTTCTGCTGTATGGAAGTACTGACCTAGTCCCCGGATAATACTTTCTGCTAAAGCTTTGAAACATAAGCTTCGCCCTCAGCATGCTGATGAAACAATAAAATTGATAGTCGCTGCTGTTGAAATGCAAAAAGATCCTCTAAAGGGGACCCACCAAAAGTCGAGCCGTCATCTCTCTGCTGAACGGAAGTTCTGACATGAGCTCTCACGGTTTCGCACCTTACCCCTTACAAGATATCAGCTGTGGTATACTCACCTGTAAGACTGAATATTTGGGATCTGGATACGGGAGTATATTCAAGTGGAGTGATACACAATTAAGTTTAAGTCTCTAAAACATTAATATCGTATCTCGAATCGATTGAAATTTGTGTTGAGAATTTAAGAGGACAAACATACTGACAATCTAGGTAAATTGTTTAAAGCTTAAAATGAAATCAAGCTTAACGGTGTTGGTGATTTGTCTCATAAACTGATATGATCCTCTTGCACGAACTCACAAAAATAGTGATTGTAAATATTACATTTCTATATGTTTGTATTTTCTAGTGATGTCAGATAATTGCTCTCAAAAATCCAAAAAGATTTTTTTTTTGTGTGTTTTAGTTTAAATTTTGAAAAAGTCAAAAAGATTTTCGACAACTGATGTTGATAAACTGATTTTCAAAATTCTGAGTGCTGAACATGATGAGCAGAATTTGAGGGGGAGTGTTTATGTAAATCTAATTGTTTTCATTAAATTCTAATCTTCTTCAAAGTGGTTCATCATAAGTTGTTTTGAGAAGAGTTATGTGTTAGTATATAGTGATTTGAAATGATTAGTAAAAGAAATTTATTTCTAGGTTGAGATTGTGCAGGTAGCCAAGTTTCGATCCTGGAAATCAATTTTGAAGATTTCTGTTAGAGTCAGATTGATAGATTCTGAAAGCTTGTGAAGATCAGAGTATGATTCTAAAGATCATGTCAACTGTTGATGCTGATGAACTTAAGGAATCAAGAGATCTGATCAAGAGAATTAGAGAGTTTTATAGCCAGGCATTGATCCTGAAGATGTTACTGAAGAACAAATGAATGCCAGTAAGTCGAGAGGGGGAGTCTGAAGTTTGAAAAAAGAGAAAGCCCAGAGACTGATCTAGACTAAAGATATGAAAACACAACTTTGAAGTCAAGGTGTGTTGGCGACTCCATCAACATCTGAGGGGGAGTCTGTTGGTGCACTACATCTGTTGATTCCGTCTAGGTGTCTAGGATCAGGTCTTGCATTGTTTTGTATATCATAGGGCACGTTTTACGAGAAAACAGGAGTTTGTATAGGTTTTATAGTGTAGGATTGCTCATAGGGTTATTAGGTGTTTGGATCGCTTATGTGTCATATGTGGACCGCTTTTATGGTCAAGTCTGGATCGCTCATATGTACATGTCCATATGAACGGTTCCAAACCACTATATATAGAGGTCCTTGAGCGATCCTCAGGAGTAATTCCTTGTATTCCACGCCGAAGCTTTGCCGGTGTGAAGTTTGAGCTGTAAATCGTTTCAAATCAGTAAAACAAGCAGTTAGAAAGAAGTACTAGCTATATCTACTTGCTTTTCTTATTATTCCGCATCTGAATTGCAAGAGACAACCTCTGAACGACTCGTTCGGGTCAGCATTCGATCCTACATGAACACTGTTTTCATTCGAGGAGTGTCGGTCATCATCTTTCTTAGATTTGGGTGGAGTAGGTGGTGGTTTGTTGTGAGCCTCAGAATGATTCTTTAGTTTAGCCTGCGGTGTAGGTAAGGTTCTACTACGGGTCTCACTGTACTCACTGTACTGTCGTTCTAAGGCTTTTGCAACCGCATCATTCACAATTGCTTTTAACTCAGCACCAGTTACTAGGAATTTTGCATCATCACGGTTCCCTACCGGATGGCTATTGACTTCCTCTGATCCAGCCATGTAGCTTCAATTGCTACATATAAATGATGGACAAGGTTTTAACTCAAAGGCTCTTATAGTATTTTATGTTTTATTAACCAAGGTTTTAAATTGCCATTTTAGGTTAATTCGTTAAAACATTAGGATTTTATTATTATCCTATGATACTTTATTATTGGCACATAAGGCCTAGTCACAAGGACAGTTAAAATAAATAATTAAGATTTTATAGTATCTAGGTGTGTTAGGTTGAATCATAGTTCATTTCCATTTAATAACAGGGAGTCATAAGCTACCACTGTCCTTAGTCACGGAGGACATTTAATTATTGCCCACAGGCACTTCACTTCAAAGAAGTGGTTAAATAATTAAGGGAATTTAAAATTAACCCTTTATGAGAGATGGCCTGTGTGACTTTACTGATTCACAGTTTGCTGAAATCATTAACATACTAACAGATGTTAATAATTGGAATCTATTGTGTGGGTTGTACCATCTTGGCCAGGTTTGCAATAACACAAAGGCTAGGTTTTACCTCCAAGATTCTTTAATAATCAACGCAGAATAGTCCTAAATTGAGATGTTAATTATGGATCTTAACCTAATTATGGAACTACCATCTTGGCCTCGTTTTATAAACCAAAAGGCTAGGTCTTGGTTCTCTTTAGATTTTTACCAAATTTAATATAATGGCAGATCTTTTTAAATTTTCATTAATTTTCATATTTCATGCAGATAATTAATCAAAATGAAAACTTAATTAAACCATCCCATAAATTGTCTTAAACAAGTACAACATTTGCCCAAAACGGGACTTCTACAAAAACAAATGCCCACGCAGGGGCGGAATTCAAGAACAAACCCACGCAGGGGTTAACTAACCAAACATGCCCACGCAGGAGCAGAGTACTAAAAGACAAGCTCACGCAGGAGCTGAATACTGAAGCAAAAAGTCCACACAGGGACTGAATTACAACTAAATAAAAATAACAAGGATCTTCAATAGTCCCTCCTTTTGGACTTTCCCTTGATCAGATCTGATAGTCCTTTGAAGAATCCTCTGTTGTGTCTGCGCTCAGTCTGAATCTCCCGTTCACAACGGTCTAGCCTCTCAAGGACTTCTTGCTGGCGTTCTGGAGGAATTATCTGTGGCTGTGGCGGCTGGTACACCGGTGGAGGAGGCGGCGGATGCTGGTACCCAAAAGTCGGGTAGCCAGTAGTCCATAGGCCACCATAAGGCCCCTCTGGGTGACTAGCGTTGTAATCCCATGCTTCCTGATATGGATCCACACTAGCGTAGTTGTAGTTGTAGTGGGTATGCGCCGGTTGCTCAAAAGGATTATACGCCGCTGAACCGGCGTAAGCAGGGATTGGGTTATCGAAACCCAACGGTGGTGCCACAGGTACTGAGTTGATTTCTGGAATGGGGCTTGATGGACCCCCCAATTGTGGTTCTTCTTCTTCCTCCTGAAGTGGCGGATAATGGCTGCCACTTGATGGTTGGGGTGTGCTGATGCGGACACCCCCTCGCACGGACATCCGTGAATTCGACCTCCTCCGCCTCGGTGGCTCCGGAGGCGGCTGCTGTTCCACTGGTGGTGGTGGTGGCGGGGTAACTGCCACGAAACGAGAATCCTGAGAAGGATCCTGTTGCTGTTGCTACTGCTGTTGTTGCTGCTGGTAGGGGGACGAGTGTTGTGAGGGGATAAAATACCAGTCGATGTTTCGGAACCTCTCCTCGTAGCTGTCTGGACCGCGATAAGGCGATCCGTGGAAAGATGATCCATCAGAGATTTCTATCGGGTGGTTGGGCGTCCCCGTAGCAGGCTCCATAGGGTCAGTATCCTCGTCCATATCGTTATCCCCAGAGAAGTGGTCTTCCGGTCCAAGTGGGTTAAAACCCACGGGTTCTGGAAAAACGTTGGCCGGGTTGAACCGGCTCTGGAAGGTTGGGGTTGGGTCACCAAAGGAGTGGTGAGAGTTGGATCTCTGCAGAGGTATAAAGGCTGGTGGTTGGTCGTTGGGCTCGTTTTCTGATTGGGGCCCAAAGGAGTGCTGGTAAGAAGGTGAAGAGCTAAGGGAAACTGACTGTCTCCCGGGTTCAATATAGAGCCTCCATGGCTCTTGCGGGCTGGTGCTCATAGTAACGGATGGGGTTCGCCGGTGCGAAGGCCCGGCTTCGTGATCATGACCCGTGACGGGTCCCTTGCCTCGACCGCGGAGAAATCTTGGTGGCATGATGACCTGCATACATGATTTAAATAACAACCACAATATAATTATAAAAGACTCAAAATAAAACAAAACAGAGTTGGTCCTATGATCAATGTCTAGACTTGGAGCTCGAAGAATGTGCAATTTGTGCACTGAGATTAAATACAAAAGGCTAGTGTTTAATTCACTCAGTGTTGGCTCTGATACCAACCTGTCACACCCCGAATTTTTCCACGTGTCACCGGTGGGCCCGGTGGGGGATTAACGTGACGTAGTTGATATCATCATAGTCAAACAACACAAATTATAATGCACAGCGGAAGCAAAAGAAATAGATTTATTTCAACCATCGAATGTAATATTTAAGTATCACAAGTAGTCGAAATAGATCCACAGGCGGATCGGAATAAAAGGAGAAAATTGTTCAACAGATAAATGCATCCCAAAGCTTGCGAGACTCTATGATGCTAAGGAGAGACCAGCCTATTACGTATAGCACCTGCACTTAATCTTTTTGGGGAAAATACGTCAGTTTACACTGGTAAATACAATTTAACTGACTCATTTTGAAAAGGTTTTAAAAATTGATTTAAATGCTCAAGGCACAAAACATTTTATAACTTGGGAATAATTAATCAAAGTTAAACTTGTAAAAGATTTACATGTTTGTTGTGCGTTCAGTCGCCCGAGTCGTGTCGGGTTTAAGGTTAATTGACACACCACTTAGTATAAGTTCGCGGCGGGAAGCCAACGTTCATACCTTAATAATGGACACAATACAGAGTGTACGCCTACACCCGGGTGTCAAGGTCGTGGCAAAAAATGATGCCAAGGATATCCGGGACATGGTCAATAAGCTCCCAAAGGCGTAAAAACAAACCAAACCAAGTTTTCAAACGGGTCACATTGATAATACCCAACTACTAATGAGTTGGGGTCAATTGCCCGACCAAGCGGTATTTTATATACCGTACCCCCAAGCCCGTATAGGGAAAATAAGTTAAAAGTATTTACCTGAGCAAGTATAAACCACAAAAGCAAAAATGCAAGTGTCTTTTACTGGGCTCCTATTCTGGAACGAAGGTTTAATATAACCTATTAGAATCCTAACAGGTCTTTTAACATAGCCTAAGCTTAGACCGGTTAGTTTCGAAGAATAAATATGGTTTAATCGCGAGGAAGGCGAAAAACCGAAAAGGAATGTGACTTAGACCCTACAAGCTTGGATACTTGTATTACATGGGTAAACTAAACACATTCTGGATTTAGAGACTAAGAAGTTACGGTTTGACCCGTTTCGGCTAACGTGCGTAGACTAGTCACATAAGCCGATCCGAACGCGAAAGTGCGTAACGGGTAACCATATAAATCATATACATGTTTCCTGAGATTATATGCACCAAAAATGTTGTAATATCAGTATGGTATGTCCCATTATGCCCCGAATGATTTTAAACTCCAATTACGCCTCATAAGGGTATTTTGGTAATTTTACATAGGCTTAAAAGGTCAAAACGGGAAACCTGAGTCCTCAACCTTAGTTTACTGTTATAACATGAAATTTTACTAAATATATCAGTAGGTATTTGACCTTTAGTATGAAAACTAGTTTTGACATATACTATGTCGTAAAAATGCCAAAAAGGCGATTTGGAGCCATTTCCGGATTTTAAAGGAAAAGCTGATATTTCAATAATTTCAGAAGGCTCAAAATATTATATTTAACATAATAAATCAGAAGGAAAAGGTTTGGGGTCAAAAGGTTTTGTAAAACTCATTTTATGGCCGAAAAGGGCAAAACCGTCATAAGCCGAATTAAGCTTAAAACCTCTAGTTATGCTCATTCTAAAAATATAAAAATCTTTAAAATTTCCGAAATATTATTATATAACAGTGGGTATAAAGTTTTTGTATAAAATCTAAGTTTAAATAGGCTATGCGTTAATTACGCTAATTATTCACTAAGAAGGCTTTTAATTACGCTAATGAGCATAACTTTTAATCTAGACCTCAAACTGATGTCAAATTTTGGGAACAAGTTTATATTTCAGTAACTAACATGTCTACCCTTTTATTTTTCAAAATCATGATTTTTAGACCTTTGGGCATAATGGTCAACATATGTGCATTTAACGGAATCATGCATATGAACAAGATATCTAATGAACCGAGTTGTATAATCACTGGAGGATATACTAACATGTTATTAGGTTCAAAAAAGCTCTAAGGAAATCTTAATCTTGACTAAAACGGGTCAGAACTGAAAGTCAAAGCAAAAAGTCAAACTATGCGACTTTCGGTTCCGGAACCGGGTCTAAACAGAAAATTGTCGAGTTGAACATGTTGGAACATGTTCTTATACTTATTACCAAGTTATATAAATGTTCAAACAGGTTACATGCAACCTACATTGCTAATAATGTATTAATTTGAAATTAAGCATCCTGTTGACTTTTTATAGTTAGCATTGACTCGACAATTGACATGCTTAGAGTGAGAATCTGGAAATACCCTTTTAAGGATTTGTTACCCACTTAATTACCTACTTAGAGGTATCTTTAATTCGTGATTTGACAGAGCACATTATGATTAATCACGAAGTCAAACCTTAATTACGATGGTTTGACTTTTACTTAATTAGTTAAGCTAGAATGGATTAAAGGAGGTTAAGAGCACTTACAAGAGTCCTAAGAAGGGTTAGGGACCTAAAGAAAATGGGTTGCTGACCAGGAAAGCTCCAGAGAGTCTTGAACAAAAGTGCCAAGAGAGCAAGTGCCAATGGTTACAATTTCAAGTCTTTATATAGTGAGCCAAGAGGTCCAAGATTGTGACAAGCAAGTCTACAATGGTTGGAGGATCATCCCAAGTGTTCCTAGAGGCCTATAAACTGCCTAGCAAGCCCATGGTTTCATAATTTTACGTTTTAAGTCGGTTAAACGGGTTGGACAGGCAGCTGTCCAAAATCTGCTGCCAGCGACGCCTTTACGGACCGTAAGCACATGGCCTTGCGGTCCGTATTCCTTCCTTACGGACCGTAAGCCTAAACCTTTAAGGTTCGTAACCGACCTTGCTGAACACACCCAGGTAACCTGCTTACGGACCGTAAACGTGGGGTCTTGCGGTCCGTAAGCGATGGCCAGAAGACAAAAGTTTGAAAACTTTTAAGTCTTGACCATGCAACCAATAATATCCGAAACATGCTATCTCTTTTCAGTTTGTGGGACCTCTTGCACAGCCATTGCATGGAAGAAGAGCTCTTACATGTCCCCTTTCTCATAGTGGATTCTTGTGGGAGTAATTTGACGGAAAAACCAAGGAAGTTTGAATTGAACCAGATTAATCAATATCTCCCAAATAGATTAGGATTACAATTAGATTTTCTTGTAGTAACATCATCAATAGTCCATTTTCCATATAAAGATGGAAATTTTATTTATTCGGAAATCAACCGATTAGAACATAAGATGTTTATCAAATGATTTATGGATCTTGGGATTTATAATTCGGGTCGCTCAGAGGTGCTTTAATAACATGTCACCCTTGGGTCGTTCAGAGGTATTTTTAATAACATGACGCCCTCTTTAAAATCCTACCATACATCTCTTTATTTGATCCGGGTTCCTGACGCGTGTCCTCCATGACACGTGTCTTTATTCTATTGGACAGGAATTTTCGAGGTGTTACAGTACACTTGTCGCAAAGTTGTGGTGCCTTATTTTGCCCCCACCATAGGAATTCGACACGTGTCGTTGCCCTTTGGGTGATCGAAAGGCCAATGCAAGTGGATCAAACATTGAATCTGGTCAGCATGTCTGATGCGGCCCGCGTCAGGATTCACACAAGGCTCAGGCGGGCCGCCTGGCCTTGTCTGATCCGCACAAACTTTCAGAATTTGCAGTTTTAGTCCCTGTTGCATGTTTAAGCAATTTCCGACACTTCTAAGGCCCGTAAAGCCAACTTTAAGGCCCTAAAATGATGCCTAAACATTGTGGACATGAAACATGCTCAAAAATATGTCGGATGTTGGTTCGTTTGGCCGTACGATCGCGATGTTCAGTTAATTACGATGGAATGCGCATAAGCGCGAAAAACGATCCAAATGACGCGACGAATGGATTTTTCTTATACCAAACACTAAAATAAATTATTTTAGTGCTTACATAAATTTTTGGATGTCCGGATGTATTCAGAACGTAAGTTATGCGTGAAAGTGCAAACTTGTGCACACTTTTAGCCCCTGAATGATCCAAAAGTTTGTTTTAGCATACCAAACCTCTCAAAGTCTATTTCTAAGCTATGTAAAGGATATTTATGGTATGTTTAACTTATGGACATGTTCTGGAATGTTCGTTACAGTTCAAATTGGCATACTTTCGCAGTTTGTCAAGTTTAGTCCCTGTAAGCGAATTAACTTGTTTTTGCCATACCAAAGCCTTCAAAACTTATTTCTAAGTTATGTAAAGGTTATTTAAGGTATGTTAAGTATATGTTGATGTTCCAGAGTATTTGTCGCATTAAACTGAGTACGTTTACGCACCAGTTTGCGTATAATTCTCCAGAAAGCGTTGTAGAGTTTGAAATTGAACAAGAACTGATATGTGCAAAAGATACACATATTTATACAAGATCCCAAGTATGAAATACAATATTTCATCGGCTTGATATTTGTTTGATGGTCGCGGTGACACAGGTGTCACAGTCTCCCCTACTTTAGGAAATTTCGTCCCGAAATTTATTCGTAGAAGTCTATTTGTGAGTTTGTGTCAAATAACCACCAAAGATATGCAAGGCAATATCCTGTCATTTCCTTTACGTAGACTCTTCAGAAATGGAAATGAAGGAAGAATCAAGGGTATTCATTTTCCCTTCGATAGAAAATTTTCAGAAACGAAAATGCACAGAATGAGTCATTTTCCTTAATAGGTATCCTTTAGAAACGAAAATGCACGGAATGAGTCATTTTCCTTAATGGGTATTCTTTAGAAACGAAAATGAACGGAATGAGTCATTTTCCTTAATGGGTATCCTTTAGAAACGAAAATGAACGGAATGAGTCATTTTCCTTAATGGATATCCTTTAGAAACGAAAATGAACGGAATGAGTCATTTTCCTTAATGGGTATCCTTTAGAAACGAAAATGCACGGAATGAGTCATTTTCCTTAATGGGTATCCTTTAGAAACGAAAATGCACGGAATGAGTCATTTTCCTTAATGGGTATCCTTTAGAAACGAAAATGCACGGAATGAGTCATTTTCCACAATTTCTTCAGAAACGAAAATGAACAGGGTTAACTCTAGATACACGACAAAACTTGCTGTGGTTTCTGTGCACTAAATTCCATAATTATGTATGCATCCATAATTACGTAATTCCTTGCCCAGTCCGCACAGTTTGTTTTGTAATGTTTTGGGGAAGAATATCAAACTTGTGATGAGGGTGACTAGACTACCATAGGGTCCTTTTAATTAGATCGACAGATGATCTTTTTATCTAGGCCACCAAGGAGTCCTTTCAGCTATATCATCACATGATATTCCTAACTAGATTTTTGTATCAATCTGTTTAACTAGACCACTCAAGGGGTCTAATTATGGAATAGTACAATATAATACAAGGGTCTTTACTATCACGTAAAAGCCCATTGAGGATTTAATATAGTACCTTTGGATATCCTACTATGAATCCCTTATACGAATGATATGGAAGATTCTACGAGGATTTGGATAACAAAAACTTGGATTACACCAAAAACATAAAAGGAAACACATAAGCACATAATCACATAGTTGTTCAACTTGGTTATCAATTTGTTATTAACTTGTTATTGATTGAAAATGGATATGGAAACCAGTAGATGGACTTCAATGTCCCCTGGGATCTATCTAAAAAGATAGGAAGATCTTCCAAAAATTCGATTTTTGTTTCAAAAGAAACGTAATATTCGAATTAAGGAACACATCAATTTTTTTGGATTTATGAAAATACCTTAGGTACCCTTATTAAGGATTTATAGTGGTACTTTGGGTATTCGTCCAGTGTTGTAACTTGCGCCTTGTACTTCGTTTTCCTTAGAAGAAACGAGTACTTGGGAACTTCATGGAAACGCAAGATATCATAAAATGGAAAAAAAAATTTGGGTGATAGTTTGCTTTTCAAGGAATACGATTCCTTAATTGTCGGTATTGTAAGGGATATGTTCTTTATACATACTGTGACACCTGTGTCACTTCAACCATCAAACAAATACCAAACCAATGAGATATTGTATTTCATACGTGGGAATTATATTTTCACATGTGTATCATTTGCACATATCAACTCTTGTTCGATTTCGGGCTTTAGATCGCTTTCTGGAGGGTTATAAGCACACTGATGCGTAAACATAACCAGTTTAATGCAACAAACACTCCGGAATAGTGACATAGGCATAACATACCTTAAATAACCATTACATAACTTAGAAATAAGTTTTGGAAGGTTTGGTATGCCGAAATCAAGTTAATTCGCTTATAGGGACTAAAATTGACAAACTACGAAAGTATGCCGATTTGAACTGTAACAAACATTCCGGAACATGCCCATAAGTTAAACACACCCTAAATATCCTTTACATAGCTTAGAAATAGGCTTTGAGGGGTTCGGTGTGCTAAAATAAACTTTTGGGTCATCCAGGGACTAAAAGCGTCAAAAAGTGCATAAGTTTGCATTTTCGCGCATATCTTACGTTCTGAATACATCCGGACATCCAAAAATTTATGTTATCATTAAAATATTATGTTTTAGTGATTGGCTTGTCAAAAATCCATTCGTCGCGCAATTTGGATCGTTTTTGCGTCCGTTACGACTTCCGTCGTAATTAACCGAACAACGCAATCGTACGGCCAAACGAACCGACATCCGAGATATTTTTGAGCACATTTTAAGTTCCCTATACTTTAACTTCATTTTAGAGCTTTGAAATGGGGTTAACGGGGCTTAAACGGGTCAAAAATGCATTAAAAACCAAGTTTGGAGGTGCAGGGGCCTGTTCTGCCAAAATTCAAACTTTCTGACCTGCAGGGTCCTTACGGACCGTAAGACCTACTCCATACGGTCCGTAAGGAGGTGCCAGTGACCAGAAATTGCATTCCAGCTTGATCCAGCTGTTCCTCACTTGTGCAAATGGTTTTGGGCAATCTATGGGCTGGTTTTGGGTGCCCATTGTATTGCAAATCAGTGGGTACAAGTGTAGGGATGAGATTTAACGCTTGGGGAACAAGAAACGATCTTAACGGTTCCATGTTTCCTATAAATACCCCCCCATGTCTTGCTCATTTTCCCTCACATTTGAAATCTGATTCAAAGCTCTCTAAGTGGAAGCTTATATACTTCCTACCTGAGAGTGAATCGGGTTCAAATCTTGCGGGGACCTTCTGTAAGTATTCTTTCGTGTTTTTCGTTCATTTTAGCATTAAAGTCAAACTGTGTTTGACTTTCTGCATTGACCAGTTTATGGTCAATGCGAAGTTCGTTTGAACTTCATAACGTGAGCGTAATC
This sequence comes from Helianthus annuus, assembly GCF_002127325.2. Lineage (NCBI taxonomy): Eukaryota > Viridiplantae > Streptophyta > Magnoliopsida > Asterales > Asteraceae > Helianthus > Helianthus annuus. Next base: position 95,898,726 of record NC_035448.2, on the reverse strand, counting down.
ACGATGGTTATGGTCCCTGGTGACTATACCTACTGATTACCACGTTATCTAGGCTCAGTGACGAGTCGTGGTTTCGGCCAAAATGCGTTTTCTCGCGTATTTTGTAACCAAACTACTCTAGGTATTAAAACCGTTTGTTTTAATACCAAACCTGTTTTCTAACGTTACTAAACATGTTCTAGCATGTTTAGCTCGTCGCTTTTAGATTTGTGCTTGTTTAGGGTCGTAAGGGTAAGCGATCTAATCAATCGCTTATGCTTACGAACCCGGCCCATTTGGTCGATCTTTAGGATTCGACCAAACATTTTAGGTGACCATAGTTGTATAGGGAATAACCTTCCAAGGTTATACCTTATGGTCACGACGTTTAAGTAGTTGTATGATAGGTAATGTATGTGCCTTAGGTAAATTACCAAAATGCCCTTTTTACGCATAAATTCATTTTAAGCATATGTAACCTAAGTTTTGACATCTAAACTGATTAGACAATAATACTAGACATGTTAAGGCATACATTACTTGTCATAGGACTAGTTAGGCGTTCCGAACGCGTTTTACGCAAACGAATCGTTAAAGTAGCGTAAGCTACCTAAACGGGTCGTAATGGGTCGTAAGCACTTAGATTAGGTTCCATCTTAGTATGTAGGCTTTGTTAGACCATATCATATGAGTTCCAATATTCATTTGGTTTACGAAACCTCATACTATCCGATCTTCCGAGTTATGTCCGGTTATTAATGTAGTTACCTATATTAGGTGCCGTTTGATTTCCGTGATCCCTCTAGCTTTGCTTGGTTGTTAGTCAAGACATCTAAGCACCCTCAAGTGAGTACATAGTCCCCTCTTTTACTGTTTTCCAAACATTTTGGGGTGAAACACATGTGCCTACTTGCTACTTTCGTGCTTTCTTGTTTTCATATCATATACTTGCTATGTTCATTAGTACACTATTAGTACATGATTTCATTATGTTTTGCTATGTATGTTTACTTGACATGCTAAGCACATAGTTTTACATTACATTTCTTTTGCTATGTATGTTCATTTAACATGCTAGCACATTGATTTACATGACTTTTCTGCTTTGTATGTTACTTAGCATACTTAGTACATTGTTTTCACATAACTTGGTTACATTTGGTATGACATTTGGTTTGCATAAACGGTTCTTTACTACATTCATTAACATTAGCTACGCCGCTCGGTAGTAAGTAATGGTACCATAGGACTTGACAAATCCCGTTCCTGACACCCTAGGTTTGTTTGGGTGAAAGGAATGACTGAATCCGTGAACATTTTACTTTGATAACCTTTACTCTAAGGTTATCCTGCTGTCTCAAGGCTTGAATGTAATGCGTTATCTTACCACATAAATGTTTGTATCAATAAAAACAAGTTTTCTACTTGGCAAAACATAACTTTTTGATTTATTCAAAATACTTTGTTTTGTTCCTTTTTACTTATGGTTAAGTATTCTCATTTTGTTACTTACCATACATAACTTTTGTTTACACATAACTACATGACTATATTTTGAGTTTTAAACATTGACAATGGTTTAGACAAGAACATTTGATGATTGGTTTGAACATGAACTATATGCTTTGGTGGTTTGTTTAAGTGACTTAAGTAACGATATGTGTGTAGTATGCTACAAGCATGGTGGATACGCCGCTGGTACTTCCTATATATAAGTGCTTGTATTATATTACATGGCGTAGCGTTATTTAAATCATTCATTTGGACTTATACATTTTTACACAAATAACATACTTTTTTCACAAGACATTGTTTTACAAAACAGTTTGATTTGTACAAACTCCTTTTTACTTGGTTATTCACTTAACCTTACATCATTCTTTTTAACTATACCTATCTATCATCGATTTTCAAACGTTTTATAAAAGCAAACACTTAAACTGGATTCATGACAAGTTTTTGTTAAACATTTTCTTAAACCTAAGACATGAATCCTATTTTTCATAAAACCTATGTACTCGCCGGCATTTTTATGCTGACGTACTTTCACATGTGTTTCAGGTACAATAGTTGATGATATTTGATGATGATATTGATGTCTGCTCACATAGGATTGGACGAGGCCTTAATGACCATAAAAGATGCAAGACTAGTTAAATTTTGTTTTACTTCTTGTTTGTTAAGACATTGTAACTCTTTATATCAATAAAACAACATTTCAATTTTCCATGTGTTATGAAACGATGATTCTGTTACAACACTCCCCGATGATTCCGCCACGTTTTGTTGTTTTACGTGGTCGGGGTGTGACAGAAAAGTTGGTATCAGAGCTCATGGGTATAGGGAATTAGGTTATTAGTAATGCTTTGACCTAGTCTATAACCTTCCTAGGACCCTAACGCAAGTTTACTTGCGTTTAGTCATAAAACAATACCGTCACTTATCCTTAGGTGACAACCACAACAAGAACATAAATTTGATCCGCTTTGAAAACTAATCATCTATTCTAGGATGATTGATTACTAGGTTTTAAACCCTTTGTTATAAGGTTTTGAACCCTTCCAGTTTGACTCATATTTGGCTTAGTGCCTTTCGAGTTTTCAAAATCTCGTCAAAGTTTGGGTCTAAATAATGTGAACACGTGCAAACTGGAAGAGTGAATGCCTGTACTCTGAGTTTTCTGTCTAAGGCTAGAGTGTTCGTACAAATCCGCAATATCGGACCAGTCACTCTTACATGGGAACTCTTGGGGTGAGTGTTCACTTATAGGCGAGCATGTCTTCAGCGATGCATTATTATGACCTGCTTACTTTGATTCTTCACCATCTCATTTGTTTGCCTTAGGTAACAAACAAATGATCGCAATTTCTATGCGTTGTCATTTTGTTTTGATCACCCGATAACCTTTCACTTGTTTCTTCCTATGTCTTTCATTTTCTTCTAGAATGTCTCTTTATCTCAGCAACGGTCAGATGTCCAAGCAAGCAGCCAAACTTGCCCAGCAAATAGGCGAAGTAGTTCTGAAGACCCTGGACTTAGGTATTGCCATGTCCCGCCTCAAAAATGGAGCCACTCAAGAATCACTGAGGAAAGTAGAAGTCAAACCTGCACCAAAATCAAGGAAGCGTAAGGCTTCAAAGAAACCCGCAGTAGTTGCACCTAATCCAGCGGGACCTAGCCAAAAGGCAACACCACCTGCTAAGAAGCATTACAAGGGAACGGCACCACTATGCGACAAATGTAATGGGCATCACCAAGCTCACTTACAGTGTCGTCTGTGTGAATCATGTGGGCGAGTTGGTCACCTGGCGAGTGTTTGTCGAATTAACCCAAACCAAGGTGGTCCAAATCAACCACAAGTCAATTCTGCTCAAGCTCGTTTTCCCCGTGGATTGTGCTACAACTGTGGCAAGATAGGTCATTTCATGAACAAATGCCCAAAGCTTGCTAAGGCAAATCCGACCCACGGATGAGCAGTTGGCTGACTAGAAGATGTTGTTGTCTTATGCTTCTGTTTCATTTGTTTTCTTGTAATGTGAAACAATCTGTTTTGTTTATAAATAAATTGTTATTCACAATTCTGATGTACAAATGTAGTTACATGTGTGTATGGCATTTCTCTATAATACCTACATCAAGGAACCTTGTTCTTTACAAACTACTCTTATGATTCTCCCTTTCAAGTGATTGCTCATGATTTCCTCAAAATTTTAAGTACTCGTCTCATTCTAGCAAGACGAAGTACATGAAATGAAATGACATTATGAGTAATCGTGCTCTTCGCACATTTTTTTTTTTGCCTTTGAATCCCTGGTTAGATAACTAAGGGTATTTTCAAATCTCATACTCGTTACGTTCTAATTTTTCAACATGCATAACATAAGTTTTCAAAACAGCCTTCATGACTTCAAAAACATTTTATATAGTTTGAAAACATTTTTTTTATTTACTTAACATATCATATGCATAATTTCGAAAACATTGTCTATATTTTCAAAAACAACCTTCATGATTTCAAAATGTTATTAATACAGTATAATTACTTATATCAAGTGCATGATTTCAAAAGCATCATTCATGTTTTCAAAAACCTTATATTTTCAAAATTCATCTTGCATGATTTTAAAACATTTTTTTTAAATATACCTACTTAATACACCTACTTTATGATTTCAAAAGTATTATATATATAAGGTTTCCAAAAACATTAAACACATTTTAGAACCCCATGCATAGTTTTCAAAATATTTTCCTCATACATTGACTTAACCTTCAAATTCCGCTTCATGTGTCGCCTTGGCATATCTAGCATCTCAACTTCATAAGCATTTTTACTTCATGTTTTGACTTAAGCACATCCAGTGCAAGGTTTCAAAACATCTTCAACTTCTAAAATCCATATGGGATCTTCTTATCATTTCAATTAGATCCTTGTGCATAATTATCATTCAAATCAGAGTCCTTAATTGGATTCTTTGTGTACCTTAATTCGAACATTTCGGTTCCTTATAATCAAAATCGAATTTTCTCTTTAAGATCTTTTCTAACTTCATAGTTAGATTCTTGATAATGTTTAAAGCACCAATCAAAATCCACTGATTGGATACCTGGTGTGCATTAAATACATGCGCTCAGTTAACAGAACAAATTAACAAAATCATGACAAGTTTAAAATCAAGATAAACAATTTTGTGGTTATGTGACTATGTGTTTATGCATTTTGCGTTTTCTTTTATGCATATTTTGTGTTTTTATACTCTGGATATTCGTTATCCAAATCCTCGTAGAACCTTTCATATCTTCATATGAGGGACTCGTAGTAGGATATTCGAAGGTACTATCTCAAATCCTTAATTGGGCTTCTACGTGATCGTTAAGACCCTTGGATTATATAGTACCATTCCATCATTCAAAGAGACCCCTTTTAGTGGTATAGGTCAAAAGATTGATTCAAATTCTGGTTGAGAATGACATGCGATGATATAAGCTGAAAAGACTCCTTGGCGGTCTGGAGATCATTTATTGACTCAATTAAAAAGGACCCCATTATGGTCTAATCACAATCATCACAGGCTCGTTCATCGTTTTCCTCCCCTACACATTATAAGATGCACTACGTGACTATGCAAGGAATTACGTAATTATGGATGCATACATAATTATGAAGTTCAGTGCACAGAAACCGCGGTAAGACTTATTATGTGTAAGAACCGATAGTGGCAACCATAACAAAATGTGAACAATGTAATAGAGGTACGGTGGACGCACCAATAACACTTTATATACTTGTATATAAGTGACCCTCTCACATTGCAAGCATGATGTTATTTAAAGTTACTAGAAGTTCAGGACTCTAACCAGTGCTGTTCGATCTTTTCAACTTCATGTTTCAAGCTCTCGCAAGTTTCCTCTAAATAAATTTCGGGACGAAATTTCCTGAAGTAGGGGAGACTGTGACACCTGTGTCACTTCAACCATCAAACAAATACCAAACCAATGAGATATTGTATTTCATACTTGGGAATTATATTTTCACATGTGTATCATTTGCACATATCAACTCTTGTTCGATTTCGGGCTTTAGATCGCTTTCTGGAGGGTTATAAGCACACTGATGCGTAAACATAACCAGTTTAATGCAACAAACACTCCAGAATAGTGACATAGGCATAACATACCTTAAATAACCATTACATAACTTAGAAATAAGTTTTGGAAGGTTTGGTATGCCGAAATCAAGTTAATTCGTTTATAGGGACTAAAATTGACAAACTACGAAAGTATGCCGATTTGAACTGTAACAAACATTCCGGAACATGCCCATAAGTTAAACACACCCTAAATATCCTTTACATAGCTTAGAAATAGGCTTTGAGGGGTTCGGTGTGCTAAAATAAACTTTTGGGTCATCCAGGGACTAAAAGCGTCAAAAAGTGCATAAGTTTGCATTTTCGCGCATATCTTACGTTCTGAATACATCCGGACATCCAAAAATTTATGTAATCATTAAAATATTATGTTTTAGTGATTGGCTTGTCAAAAATCCATTCGTCGCGCAATTTGGATCGTTTTTGCGTCCGTTACGACTTCCGTCGTAATTAACCGAACAACGCAATCGTACGGCCAAACGAACCGACATCCGAGATATTTTTGAGCACATTTTAAGTTCCCTATACTTTAACTTCATTTTAGAGCTTTGAAATTGGGTTAACGGGGCTTAAACGGGTCAAAAATGCATTAAAAACCAAGTTTGGAGGTGCAGGGGCCTGTTCTGCCAAAATTCAAACTTTCTGACCTGCAGGGTCCTTACGGACCGTAAGACCTACTCCATACGGTCCGTAAGCAGGTGCCAGTGACCAGAAATTGCATTCCAGCTTGATCCAGTTGTTCCTCACTTGTGCAAATGGTTTTGGGCAATCTATGGGCTGGTTTTGGGTGCCCATTGTATTGCAAATCAGTGGGTACAAGTGTAGGGATGAGATTTAACGCTTGGGGAACAAGAAACGATCTTAACGGTTCCATGTTTCCTATAAATACCCCCCCATGTCTTGCTCATTTTCCCTCACATTTGAAATCTGATTCAAAGCTCTCTAAGTGGAAGCTTATATACTTCCTACCTGAGAGTGAATCGGGTTCAAATCTTGCGGGGACCTTCTGTAAGTATTCTTTCGCGTTTTTCGTTCATTTTAGCATTAAAGTCAAACTGTGTTTGACTTTCTGCATTGACCAGTTTATGGTCAATGCGAAGTTCGTTTGAACTTCATAACGTGAGCGTAATCACGATGGTTATGGTCCCTGGTGACTATACCTACTGATTACCACGTTATCTAGGCTCAGTGACGAGTCATGGTTTCGGCCAAAATGCGTTTTCTCACGTATTTTGTAACCAAACTACTCTAGGGTATTAAAACCGTTTGTTTTAATACCAAACCTGTTTTCTAACGTTACTAAACATGTTCTAGCATGTTTAGCTCGTCGCTTTTAGATTTGTGCTTGTTTAGGGTCGTAAGGGTAAGCGATCTAATCAATCGCTTATGCTTACGAACCCGGCCCATTTGGTCGATCTTTAGGATTCGACCAAACATTTTAGGTGACCATAGTTGTATAGGGAATAACCTTCCAAGGTTATACCTTATGGTCACGACGTTTAAGTAGTTGTATGATAGGTAATGTATGTGCCTTAGGTAAATTACCAAAATGCCCTTTTTACGCATAAATTCATTTTAAGCATATGTAACCTAAGTTTTGACATCTAAACTGATTAGACAATAATACTAGATATGTTAAGGCATACATTACTTGTCATAGGACTAGTTAGGCGTTCCGAACGCGTTTTACGCAAACGACGCGTTAAAGTAGCGTAAGCTACCTAAACGGGTCGTAATGGGTCGTAAGCACTTAGGTTAGGTTCCATCTTAGTATGTAGGCTTTGTTAGACCATATCATATGAGTTCCAATATTCATTTGGTTTACGAAACCTCATACTATCCGATCTTCCGAGTTAGGTCCGGTTATTAATGTAGTTACCTATATTAGGTGTCGTTTGATTTCCGTGATCCCTCTAGCTTTGCTTGGTTGTTAGTCAAGACATCTAAGCACCCTCAAGTGAGTACATAGTCCCCTCTTTTACTGTTTTCCAAACATTTTGGGGTGAAACACATGTGCCTACTTGCTACTTTCGTGCTTTCTTGTTTTCATATCATATACTTGCTATGTTCATTAGTACACTATTAGTACATGATTTCATTATGTTTTGCTATGTATGTTTACTTGACATGCTAAGCACATAGTTTTACATTACATTTCTTTTGCTATGTATGTTCATTTAACATGCTAGCACATTGATTTACATGACTTTTCTGCTTTGTATGTTACTTAGCATACTTAGCACATTGTTTTCACATAACTTTGTTACATTTGGTATGACATTTGGTTTGCATAAACGGTTCTTTACTACATTCATTAACATTAGCTACGCCGCTCGGTAGTAAGTAATGGTACCATAGGACTTGACAAATCCCGTTCCTGACACCCTAGGTTTGTTTGGGTGAAAGGAATGACTGAATCCGTGAACATTTTACTTTGATAACCTTTACTCTAAGGTTATCCTGCTGTCTCAAGGCTTGAATGTAATGCGTTATCTTACCACATAAATGTTTGTATCAATAAAAACAAGTTTTCTACTTGGCAAAACATAACTTTTTGATTTATTCAAAATACTTTGTTTTGTTCCTTTTTACTTATGGTTAAGTATTCTCATTTTGTTACTTACCATACATAACTTTTGTTTACACATAACTACATGACTATATTTTGAGTTTTAAACATTGACAATGGTTTAGACAAGAACATTTGATGATTGGTTTGAACATGAACTATATGCTTTGGTGGTTTGTTTAAGTGACTTAAGTAACGATATGTGTGTAGTATGCTACAAGCATGGTGGATACGCCGCTGGTACTTCCTATATATAAGTGCTTGTATTATATTACATGGCGTAGCGTTATTTAAATCATTCATTTGGACTTATACATTTTTACACAAATAACATACTTTTTTCACAAGACATTGTTTTACAAAACAGTTTGATTTGTACAAACTCCTTTTTACTTGGTTATTCACTTAACCTTACATCATTCTTTTTAACTATACCTATCTATCATCGATTTTCAAACGTTTTATAAAAGCAAACACTTAAACTGGATTCATGACAAGTTTTTGTTAAACATTTTCTTAAACCTAAGACATGAATCCTATTTTTCATAAAACCTATGTACTCGCCGGCATTTTTATGCTGACGTACTTTCACATGTGTTTCAGGTACAATAGTTGATGATATTTGATGATGATATTGATGTCTGCTCACATAGGATTGGACGAGGCCTTAGTGACCATAAAAGATGCAAGACTAGTTAAATTTTGTTTTACTTCTTGTTTGTTAAGACATTGTAACTCTTTATATCAATAAAACAACATTTCAATTTTCCATGTGTTATGAAACGATGATTCTGTTACAACACTCCCCTACGATTCCGCCACGTTTTGTTGTTTTACGTGGTCGGGGTGTGACACATACAACCTCATAAATACATTGCAAAAAGATTTATTTATAAACAATGATAACAACTGTTTCATGGACCTTGACAACAAAAGAAAATAATACACAAGACATGATTATTTCTAAAGGGTGTTGTCTTCTAGTCGGTCAGATGCTCATCACGGTGCTGGATTAGCATTAGCAAGCTTTGGGCAATTTCTTCGGAAATGACCCATCTCGCCACAATTGTAGCAAGAACCTGGTGGAAAGCGAGCTTGAGCAGGATTGTTGTCAGCTTGATTTGGTGCAACTGCAGCTCGGAAAACCTTTGCTGTGTGACCTTTAAGTCCACAAATTTGGCATTCGCGGCACTTGACCCTAGCATGATGATGTAGGTTACATTGGTTGCACAAGGGTGAAGTTCCATTGTATGGCTTCCTAGCAGGGGGTTGAGCTGGTTGGTTGGGGACAGCTTGATCATTGTGAGTAACCATGGCGAAGTTCTGAGAAGCCTTTCGCTTCTTTGACTTCTTAGGGGATCCAGTCTGTTCATCCATGGTCTTTAATTTCTCGATTGGTTTCAATTCCTCGACCGGTTTCTTGTCACCCTTTCGGAAAAGCTTACGTTTCCTGATCTGAGATTCAGTCAAGGTTGCAGATAGCTCAATGGCCTGCCTAACCGTAGTGGGGTTACTACCAGTAACAATGTCCTGAACTGAGTCAGGGAGGCCATCAATGTATTTTTCGATCGCCTTATCCAAAGGCGTAACCATGGAAGGACACAACAGGCTCAGCTCCTCATATCGATCAGTGTATGCTCGATGTTCGTCGCTGTCTTGCTTAAGATCGTCGAATTCCCTTTCTAAGGCCCTGATCTCGTGACGAGGACAGAATTCCTTCATCATCAGTGCTCGAAGCTCTTCCCACTTTTGAGCCAGTGCCACTTCGGCACCCCTATCTCTCATCACACCGTACCACCATGTCAAAGCTCGTTTCTCAAAAACACTAGATGCAAAATCTACCTTTCGCTCGTTTGGACATTGAACATGTCTGAAGGTGCTCTCTAAACTCTCGAACCATTGCAGAAGTGCAGTCGCTCCTTGAGACCCAGAAAACTTTGATGGCTTAGCCGAGTTGAACGTCTTGAAGCTGCAGGGGGCATTATTGTTGTTGAGGGCTTGGTTACATTGGGCAACGATGTTCGGGATTGCAGCAGTTATTTGCTGTGTAATGACAGCTGCCAGATTTTCAATAGATACCGGATTTTCGCGTCGTGGAGGCATTCTAAAAAAGGGGAAACAAGAGAGAAAACAAATGAAATGGCATGGGGTTAGAATAGGATGTTGCAATTACCAACCAAAAATCATGGGTGATGGTCATTTGTTTGAACCACGAAGCAAACCAACGACACACAAAGGCTGAATCAAAGTAAATAGATCCTCATAATGCATCGCGAAGACATGCTCGCCTATAAGTGGACACTCACCCCAAGAGTTCCCAGGTAAGAGTGACTGGTCCGATTATGTGGATTTGTACGAACACTCAAGCCTTAGACAGAAAACTCAGGGTACAGGCATTCACTCTTCCAGTTTGCACGTGTTCACACTATTTAGGACCAAAAATTTTGACGAGAGTTTTGAAAACTCAAAGGGGTTCAAAACCTTATAACAGAGGGTTCAAAACCTTACAATAGAGGGTTCAAAACCTAGTAATCAATCATCCTAGAACAGATGATTAGTTTTCAAAGCGGTTTTGAAATTTATGTTCTTGTTGTGGTTGTCGCCTAAGGATAGGTGACGGTATTGTTTTATGACTAAACACAAGTAAACTCGCGTTAGGGTCCTAGGAAGGTTATATACTAGGTCAAAGCATTACTAATAACCTAATTCCCTATAACCATTGGCTCTGATACCAACTTTTCTGTCACACCCCGACCACGTAGAACATACAAAACGTGGCGGAAACGTCGGGGAGTGTTGTAACAGAATCAATTGTTTCAAATCCATGGCAATTGAAGTTTCGTTTTATTAATCAATCATGAATGTTTACATTGTTTTAAACAAGAACCAAAGAGTACATAACATAATTTAACTAGTTCTTGTCTCGTTTTAAGTCACTAAGGCACAGGTCCGCCTAAACATGTCTTGATAAGTCCTATGCATCATCTCCTGAAAACACATGTGAAAATAGGTACGTCAGCATAAAAATGCCTGTGAGATACATAGGTTTTGTGAAAACAGAATTCATGACTTATGTTTAAGAAAATGTTTAGTCATGAACCTTGTAATTTGCTTTGTCTTTTAAATCATTTGAAAAACGATAAGATAAAATGATATGTATAAATAAGAAAATAATGTATGGTTAAATGAATAACCATGTAAACTGAGTTTGTATAAGATATGTTGTTTGTAAATCAATGTCTTGTGAAAAGTGTGTTATTTGTATAAAATGTTATATGTCTCAAATTGAAATGATTCAAATAACGCTACGATATGTTATATCATAGAAACACTTATGTATAGGAAGTACCAGCGGCGTATCCACCATGCTTGTATCATATTACACACGCTTCGTTACTTAGATCACTTGCTCAAACCAAACCATCAAGATGAAGTGTTTAACAATTGTAGAAATGTTCATGTATAGTTAAATGTCTATTGTCAAATGTAAATCATGTCAACAGATATAACTGGTTCACACGGTTCAATGGTTACGAACGGTTCATATAATCAAAGGGTTTAAACGGTTCACATAGTCAAATGGTTACAACGGTTCAAATGATCAAAGGGTTTAGACGGTTCACATAGTCAAATGGTTACAACGGTTCGAAATGTAGTATAATGTGTTCATATACTGGATGAGCATATGCAACAGAAATGCATTGTAACACAATGTACTAAGTACGCACACAATGGGCATATATAGCATGTAATGTAAAGCAATGTACTAAGTACGCACACAATGGGCATACATAGCATGTAATGTAAAGCAATGTACTAAGTACGCACACAATGGGCATACATAGCATGTAATGTAAAGCAATGTACTAAGTACGCACACAATGGGCATATATAGCATGAAATGTATTGTAAAGTGATGTGCTAAGTATGCACACAATGGACATAAATAGCATAAACACAATGAAATCATGTACTATATATGTACTATCGAACATAGCAAGTATATGATGTGAAAACCGGAAAGCATGAAAGTAACAAGTAGGCACATGTGTTTCACCCCAAAACAGTTTAGAAAACAGTAAATGAGGGGTTCAAAATCGGAAGTCAAACGGCACCTAATAGGTAGCTATATTAATATACCGGACCAAAATCGGAAGGATCGGATAGTATGCGGGTTCGTAAACCAAACGAGTATGGAGACTCGTGTAATATGTTTTAAGAAAGCCTACATACTAAAATGAAACCTAACCTAAGTGCTTACGACCCATTACGACCCGTTTAGGTAGCTTATGCTACCTTAACGCGTCGTTCGCGTAGAACGCGTTTGGAACGCCTAACATCGTGGCCATAAGGTATAACCTCGGAAGGTTATAGCTATGGTCACCTAATGTGTTTGGTCGGATCCTAATGATCGACCAAATGGGTCGGGTTCGAAAGTATAAGCGATGGTTTAGATCCCTTACCTTACGACCCTATATAAGCACTAAACTAAAAGTGACGAGCTAAGCATGTTAACACATGCTTAACTAAGTGTAGAAAACAGGTTTGGCATCAAAACAAATGGTTTTGATGCTCACGAGTAGTTTGGTTACAAAATACGCAAGAATGCGCATTTTGGCCGAAACTACGACTCGTCATTGAGCCTAGATAACGTGGTAATCAGTAGGTATAGTCACTACGGACTATAACCATCGGGATCACGCTCACGTTATGAAGTTCCAATGAACTTCGTGTTGACCATAGGCTGGTCAACACAGAAAGTCAAACAAAACGTTGACTTTCGGACTCGAAAAGCCAATAACAGAACGAAAGAACACTTACGAAGGGTCCCCGAAAGCTAATCTCGATCCAGGAGCTCAGGTATGAAGCAAAGGCCTCAACTTAGAGCTTTAGATCAGATTTTGTGGGTTTTTAGCCAAGGGGGGGGTATTTATAGGAAAAGCAAAGCCGTTAGGATCGTTTCTTGAATATCGTGCCACGATCCAAGCCGTACACTTGTCGCAAAGTTGTGGTGCCTTATTTTGCCCCCACCATAGGAATTCGACACGTGTCGTTGCCCTTTGGGTGTTCGAAAGGCCAATGCAAGTGGATCAAACATTGAATCTAGTCTGCAAGTCTGATGCGGCCCGCGTCAGGATTCACACAAGGCTCAGGCGGGCCGCCTAGCCTTGTCTGATCCGCACAAACTTTCAAAATTTGCAGTTTTGGTCCCTGTTGCATGTTTAAGCCATTTCCGACACTTTTAAGGCCCGTAAAGCCAACTTTAAGGCCCTAAAATGATGCCTAAACATTGTGGACATGAAACATGCTCAAAAATATGTCGGATGCTGGTTCGTTTGGCCGTACGATCGCGATGTTCGGTTAATTACGACGGAATGCGCATAAGCGCGAAAAACGATCCAAATGACGCGACGAATGGATTTTTCTTATGCCAAACACTAAAATAAATTATTTTAGTGCTTACATAAATTTTTGGATGTCCGGATGTATTCAGAATGTAAGTTATGCGCGAAAGTGCAAACTTGTGCACTTTTTGACACTTTTAGCCCCTGAATGATCCAAAAATTTGTTTTAGCATACCAAACCTCTCAAAGCCTATTTCTAAGCTATTTAAAGGATATTTATGGTATGTTTAACTTATGGACATGTTCCGGAATGTTCGTTACAGTCCAAATTGGCATACTTTCGCAGTTTGTCAAGTTTAGTCCCTGTAAGCGAATTAACTTGTTTTTGCCATACCAAAGCCTTCAAAACTTATTTCTAAGTTATGTAAAGGTTATTTAAGGTATGTTAAGTATATGTTGATGTTCCGGAGTATTTGTCGCATTAAACTGAGTACGTTTACGCACCAGTTTGCGTATAATTCTCTAGAAAGCGTTGTAGAGTTTGAAATTGAACAAGAACTGATATGTGCAAAATATACACATATTTATACAAGATCCCAAGTATGAAATACAATATTTCACCGGCTTGATATTTGTTTGATGGTCGCGGTGACACAGGTGTCACAAGAGTCAAGTGGCACAAAGGGTCCTTGCTAGGGAGAACTTGATCAAATTACTCAGGTATGAAGTCCTTAGACTCCAACTTAGAGCAATTATCAGATCAAGGGTGAATGAATCAATGAAATGGTATGGCTATTTATAGTAGTAGCAAGTTCACAAGATCATGACACTTGTTTGTGTGGTCAACAAGCAAGAAATCCTAGCCATACAAATGTTAGAAGCAGGTTAGAAGCCTAGGGAGGTGTTAACTTGGTTAACACACCAAGAAAATTGCATAAACAGTCCCTGATCATTCAACAGTTGCTGAAAAATGATTTTTGGTCACTGAGGGTTTTCAGGCGGCCCACGTAAGAATAAGGGAGGGGCTTACGCAGCCCGTGTACACCCTACAGTTAAGCAAAAGTTTTACTTTTGACAGCTTTGGTCCCTGCACGTGTATGAGCCTATTTTTTGGCACTTTTAACACCCGCTAAGCCATTTTCAAGGCTCCACAAGGTCATTAAAGTTTAGAGGACTCAAAATATGCCCGGAAATATCTTGGATGTCGGTTCGTTTGGTCGTACGGTCACGTTATTCGTCTAATTACGACGAAACTCGAACGGACACGAAAACGATCCAGATTAAGCGATGAACGGTATTTTTGCATGCCGATTACTAAAATAAAAATATTTTAGTGTCTACAAAAATTTTGGATGTCCAGATGTGGTCAGAACGTAAGATATGCGCGGAAATGCAAACTTACGCCGTTTTTGACACTTTTAGTCCCTGTAAGATCGAATAAGCATGTTTTCGCATACCGAACCACTCAAAGCTTATTTATAAGCTATGTCTAGGTTATATATGATATGTTTGGCTTATGATCAAGTTCCGGACTGTACGTCGCCTTACGAAACGGCAGACTTTTGTAGTTTGACGCAATTAGTCCCTGTGAGCGAATAAACTTGTTTTTTCCATACCAAACCCTCCAAAACTTATTTCTAAGTTACGTGAAGGTTATTTAAGGTATGTTAAGCCTATGTCACTATTACGGAGTGTTTGTTGCGTTAAACTGATTGTGTTTACGCATCAGTTCGCGTATAACTTTCCAGAAAGCGATTTAAAGCCCGAAATCGAACAAGAATTGATATGTGCAAATGATACATATATTTATACAAATCCCTAAGTATGAAACACAATATTTTCATTGGATTTGCATTTGTGTGATGGTCGTAGTGACACAGGTGTCACAGTCTCCCATACTTTAGGAAATTTCGTCCCGAAATTTAATTTTAGAGGAAACCTGTGAAGACAACTGTGATTGTTTCGCTTTTGAATGAATCCTCCATTTCCCAAGAAACTCTAGGTCACGTTTGGATCCTTAGTGAATCTGTTAATTGCCAAGATATTTTCGTTGTAGTAACAAAAACATGGGGTTTCGAACAACAGATAGGAGGATGTTTCCTATGAAGACTATTATAGGAAACTTGTGTATGCTCGATATCAGAGTCGGAGATTGCAAATTAAAATAACATTGGTCAAGGTCCAGGACTTCTAGTAACTTAAATAACGCTACATTCGCAATGTAATAAGGAACACTTATATATAGGAAGTACCAGCGGCGTATCCACCATGCCCTTTTTACATTGTTCCCGTCTCATTATTCTCATCACTATAGGTCTTAACACATGACAAAACTTGTTGTGGTTTCTGTGCACTGAATTCCATAATTATGTATGCATCCATAATTACGTAATTCCTTGCACAGTTCGCACAGTTCATTTTATAATGTGTAGGGTAAAATCAATTGAACAAATATGAAATGACTTGACTAGACCGCCAAAGGATCTTTTTTAACTAGAATCAACGAACAATCTTTTTAACTAGATCAACACATGATCTTTTTAACTAGATCTTTGTATGATCTCTTTAAACAGACCACTAAGGGATCTTTTTGACTTTGAACCAAATAATCGTTTTGAAACAGCACTTTGGAACCCAAGGGTCTAACTATTTGCATAGAAAGTCCCCTTAAGGATTTTGGATAATGCTTTGAGTATCCTTCTGAGAATCTAACATATGAAAATACGGAAGATTCTACCAGGACTTAGATAGCGAGCTTTAGAATTACACATAAACACAAAATCACAAAATTGTGTATTCGTTAATTTAGTTATTAGCTCGTTCTTTAATTTGAATTAATGCATTTTGAAGTACACTAGAAATCCAATCACGGATTTCAATTAGTACTTAAAACATCCTCAAGAATCTATCTATGAAGATAGGAAGATCTTATAAGGATTTGGAATTCGTGTAATGAATATCTTTTGAAATCCATGTACTAGGCATGTTAAAGCAACACACAAAGTAAAAATGTACTTGATAATCGTGTACATAGTCACATACATGGGTCCAGTTAAGGACTTACGAAAGTACCTTTAGATATCAAATCAGGGAATTGAAGTGGTACTTCAAATATTTGTTTAAGAATCTACAATTTGTACCCTGTACTTTGTCTCTTTAAAAGAAACTAGTACTTAGGATTTTAGGGAAGATCACGAGTGATCACAAAATGAAAGAACCATATGAGAAGTTTGTTCTGCAAAGAACATGGTTCTTTGGTGTCGGTATTGTAGGGTATGTCAAACAGACACACATATGTATCAGTTTTGTAAAATAAAATTGGAACAACAATTTTATTTATATAACTACTGAATTGTTTCAAATGTCAAAAGATAACAAACAAGGAAATACGAAAGTCTGATTGTTCACTGCTGCATTGTCATTTGCATTCGCCTCGTTTATGTTAAATGCTCGTCCACGTGCTGGATTTGCATTACCAAGTCTTGGGCAATTGTTTTGGTAGTGAGTAAGATCACCACAGTTATAGCACGATCCAGGTGGAAACTGTGCTCGAGCAGCAGCAGGATTTGCAACATTTTGGTTTTGGATAACATGGCGACATGTATTGACCAAATGTCCCAATCGTCCACAGTGGGTACACTTGTGACACGGTGTCTGATTCACATGATGAAGGTTGCATTTGTTGCACAAGGTTGCAGTACCAATATAGTTTTTCCTAGCACGAGGCTATGCTGGCTGGTTTGGTGCAACCTGATCATTCTGAGCAACTACTGCGAAGTTTTGTGAAGCCTTACGCTTCTTCGACTTCTTAGAGGACTCGGTCTGTTTATCCTTTGGTTTTTCTTGTGCCGACTTGTCAGATGGTTTCTGGTCACCTTTTCTGAAAAGTTTACCCTTCCTGATTTGTGATTCAATCAGGGTAGCAGATAGTTTAGTGGCCTGTCTGACGGTAGTAGGGTTGCTACCGGTAACAATGTCCTGAATTGGGTCAGGGAGGCCATCGATGTACTTTTCAATTGCCTTCTCCAAAGGCGTAACCATGGTAGGACATAACAGACTTAACTCCTCATAATGATCAGTGTAGGCTCGATGTTCACCGATGTCTTGTTTAAGATCGTCAAATTCCCTTTCCAAAGCCCTGAGCTCATGACGAGGACATAATTCCTTCATCATTAGAGCTCGAAGCTCTTCCCATGTTTGTGCCATCGCCACATCCGCACCTCTATCCCTCATTACGCCGTTCCACCATGTGAGTGCTCTTTTCTGAAATACACTTGACGCAAACTCAACTTTTCGCTCGTTTGGGCATTGCACATGACGAAACGTGTTTTCGAGACTCTCAAACCACTATAGGAGCCCAGTGGCCCCTTCAGACCCAGTAAATGTGAGTGGCTTAGCTGAGTTGAATGTCTTATAGTTGCACTGAACATTGTTATTGTTATTGTTTGCCTGATTTATTTGGGTGATAAGGTTCAGGAGTACAGCAGCGATTTGCTGACTGATTAAGGCTGCCATGGCGGCATCCTGAGCTTGATCACGTCGAGGAGGCATATTCTAAAAGAGCAAAGAAACATGAGGGAAAATGAGTGAGATGTTATTGGATATTCAAAACTGGATGTTAAGAATATCGACAAGGCATAAGGATTGAGATCATTTGTTCGTTACTTAAAACAAACAAACGACACTGTGACAAATCAAAGTAAATAGGTCAATATAATGTATCACTGAAGACATGCTCGCCTATAAGTGAACACTCACCCCAAGAGTTCCCAGGTAAGAGTGACTGGTCCGATACTGCGGATTTGTATGAACACTCTAGCCTTAGACAGAAAACTCGAGGTACAGCCATTCACCCTTCCAGTTTGCACGTGTTCACATTATTTAGACCCAAACTTGGACGAGATTTTGAAATCACCAAAGGCTTAAAAGCCTAAAAACAAATCATCTAAGGATAGATGATTTCTTGTGATGTTTTGAAAATTTTTAACTCGAGAGAATGAATTGTGTTTTGTTTTTGTTAACCACCTAAGGATAGGTGAAGTGTATTGTTTTAAGACTAAACACAAGATAACTTCTGTTAGGGTCCTAGGAAGGTTATAGTCTAGGTCAAAGCATTACTAATAACCTAATTCCCTATAACCTGGCTCTGATACCAACTTTTTTGTCACACTCCGACCACGTAAAACAACAAATCGTGGCGGAAACGTCGGGGAGTGTCGTAACAGAATCATTGTTTCACAACCATGGATTTAATTGTTTCGTTTATTTTAATTATTGAACTCATTGTTTTAGTAGAATTCAAATAAATACAAATAATTGTTTCTCAGTTTTAAAGTCGCTAAGGCACAAGTCCATCCTATGTGTAGCATGCGTCAACAATCATCACATAGCAGTACCTGAAACATATATGAAAATAGATACGTCAGCATAAAAAATGCCTGTGAGTAACATATGATTTTTGTGGTTTAGATTCATGGCTTTGGATAGTACAAGAAAAAGGTTTTTGTGTTTATAAAAGAAGCCATGAATCCTTATAAAAAGTTTAGTTTCGAAAATACTTTGCTTTGATAAAAGGTTTGTAGTATATACCAAAAATATACTTTGGTTTTGAAAAGTTCATTTAAATAGTATAACAAAGTATACCTTAGTTTTGAAATAGTTACATAGATAGTATATCAAAATATACTTTGGTTAATGAAATAATAGATTTGGTAGTATATCTCAAGTATACTTTGGTTTAAGAATAAAAGTATCGGTAGTATATCAAATTATACTTTGGTTAGAAAATAGCATATTACGCTATGCTTTGGTTTGAAAATAGCATATCAATTATGCTTTGGTTAATGAAATAACAAAGTCGGTAGTATATCAAACTATACTTTGGTAAAACAGTATTATGTTGGATTTTGTACATAGTATATCAAAATATACTTTGGTAGATCACATTTGAGAGCACATCAAACTGTACTTTGGTAGTATATCAACATATACAAAAGAAATTGTGATTTAGTATTCAATCAAGCCTTAGTGTATCAAACTACACTTTGGAGACTACAGAGATACCACAAAGGCAATTTCTATTTGGTTAAAATTTGGATTCTGACATTCCATACAACAGGAATGGGGTGTCTAGTCCTATAGCGCTATATCATACTACCAATCGGCTGGGTGAATGTATGAAATAAGTACAATCCAACAATTTATAATCTTTGAAAAATTAGTGTTTAAACCATAGATAATCGTTTAATTTGTCAAAAAAAATAAGGACTAAGCATGTGTAATCATATAGTTACAAATCATGAAAATAACAAATAGGCACATATGTTTCACCCCAAAACAGTTGAAAAACAGTAAAAGAGGGGACTATGTACTCACTTGTGATTGCAAGTATCCTTGAATAAGTGTCCTAACAAAGCTCGGGAAATCAAGGAATCAAGTGGCACAAAGGGTCCTTGCTAGGGAGAACTTGATCAAATTACTCAGGTATGAAGTCCTTAGACTCCAACTTAGAGCAATTATCAGATCAAGGGTGAATGAATTAACGAAATGGTATGGCTATTTATAGTAGTAGCAAATTCACAAGATCATGACACTTGTTTGTGTGGTCAAGAAGCAAGAAATCCTAGCCACACAAATGTTAGAAGTAGGTTAGAAGCCTTGGGGAGGTGTTAACTTGGTTAACACACCAAGAAAATTGCATAAACAGTCCTTGATCTTTCAACAGTTGCTGAAAAATGATTTTGGTTAACTGGGGGTTTTCAGGCGGCCCGCGTAAGAATAGGGGAGGGGCTTACGCGGCCTATGTACACCCTACAGTTCAGCAAAAGATTTACTTTTGACAGCTTTGGTCCCTGCACGTGTATGAGGCCATTTTTGGCACTTTTAACACCCGTTAAGCCATTTTCAAGGCTCCACAAGGTCAATAAAGTTTAGAGGACTCAAAATATGCCCAGAAATATCTCGGATGTCGTTTCGTTTGGTCGTACGGTCACGTTATTCGTCTAATTACGACGAAAGTCGAACGGACGCGAAAACGATCCAAATTAAGCGATGAACGGTATTTTTGCATGCCGATCACTAAAATAAAAATATTTTTGTGTCTACGAAAATTTTGGATATCCAGATGTGGTCAGAACGTAAGATATGCGCGAAAATGCAAACTTACGCCGTTTTTGACACTTTTAGTCCCTGTAAGATCGAATAAGCATGTTTTCGCATACCGAACCACTCAAAGCTTATTTCTAAGCTATGTTTAGGTTATATATGATATTTTTGGCTTATGATCAAGTTCTGGACTGTACGTCGCCTTACGAAACGGCAGACTTTTGTAGTTTGACACAATTAGTCCCTGTGAGCGAATAAACTTGTTTTTGCCATACCAAACCCTCCAAAACTTATTTCTAAGTTACGTGAATGTTATTTAAGGTATGTTAAGCCTATGTCACTGTTCCAGAGTGTTTGTTGTGTTAAACTGATTGTGTTTACGCATCAGTTCGCGTATAACTTTCCAGCAAGCGATTTAAAGCCCGAAATCGAGCAAGAATTGATATGTGCAAATGATACACATATTTATACAAATCCCCAAGTATCAAACACAATATTTTCTTTGGATTTGCATTTGTGTGATGGTCGTAGTGACACAGGTGTTACATTCAAAATGTAAAATATCAATGTTTTATGATCATGGGGGTGAAAAATACTAAACATAGAATGAGAAGCAGAAAAAGGATGGCGAGATAAAGCTGTCTACATAGGTGTGTCAAATTTTCTTTAAAATGTTTTGGATTTTAGGGGGAGTAAAAATATTAAAAATTCAAAAACATTTGAAAATTTGAAGTGTAAAAAGGGGAAATGATAGTACATTGGTAGACAATCACAACATGCTAAGAAATGAAAAGTTAAAAAGTGATAAACGTTCTCACTGATGATATGCCAATAGGTTTTTACACAAGTAGTAGATTGATTTCAAGATATAAACGTAAATCAATAACTTTCTTATTTCGTGGGGAACATCTCTCGGATAAACGGACTTTGTACTCAAAAATTTTGTTTAAGAGATTGCCTGATTCTGAGATATTAGGTCTTTATACTTATTGATATCTGGGGTATTATACTTGGTCTTCTAATTTTGTGTCAGCAATTACCTAGACCTCGTATAATGCTTTCGCACTTAAACCCCAACACTACATAAAAATTGAGACTATCGAAAGATATATCAAGTGCAAATGTTTAGAAGATTCCTAAGTGGAACACACCTTAAGTCGAGCCTTCATCTCTTTGACTGAATGGTAGTTCTAACCTGAGCTCTCAAGGCCTCGCACTATCCCTGATACAGATATCATTTAGGTATATTCACCTGTAAGACTGAATGTAGGGAATCTTGATACGAGAGTATATTCTGAGATGTGACATGCATTTAAGTTAGTTCTTAAACCACTAATCTCGTATCTTGAATCAATTGAAGTTTGTGTGAAAATTTAAGTGGATCAGTTGCTGACAATCTAAGTGAATCGTTTAAAGCTTACAGTTTAAATAGATCAACGGCGTTAGTGATGTGTATGACACCTGTGCCTTCTGTAATCATTATACGATTCCGAAAAATTTCATAATCGATGAAACATTATGTTTTATTTCCGGGATTGTATAATTACATATGAAATTTGCACGTTTTCAATCCTTGTTCAAATTCGAGCTCTTAAACCTTTTCTGGAAAGTTATACATAAACTGTTACATAAACGTAATCAATTTAACGCGGCGTACATTCCGGAACAGTGACATAAGCTAAACATACCCTAAATACCCTTAACATAACTTAGAAATAAGATTTGGAGGGTTCAGTATGGCAAAAACATACTTATTCGTGCACAAGGACTATTTACGTCTGTAACACCCCAATCGCGTAATACAACAACACGCGGTGGAAATATCGGGGAGTCACATTACAAATTGCTCACAACTACTGGTACTAAATTGTTTCAAAAACATTAACATCGTTTTACAACAAAGAATACATGTAATTGTCTTTTGATTAAAGAAGTCTAAGGTCCGGATGCAGTCCTATGCATTGCATGCTTGACAAGTCAAAAGTCCTGAAGCATATGTAAAAATAAAGTCAGCATAAAAATTCCGGCGAATACATAGGTTTTGTTAGCCACACAAATGGCAGAAGTTTGATATTGCAATACTTTGATGTAACACCCCAATCGCGTAATACAACAACACGCGGCGGAAATATCGAGGAGTCACGTTACAAATTGCTCACAGCTACTGGTACTAAATTGTTTCAATATCATTAACATCGTTTTACAAACAAAGAATACATGTAATTGTTCTTTTGTTTTAGAAGTCTAAGGCCCGAATGCAGTCCTATGCGTTGCATGCTTGAAACAGTCGAAAACCTTAAACATATGTGAAAAACAGTCAGCATAAAAATGCCAGCGAATACATAGGTTTTATTAGCCAAGTAAATGGCAAAACATTTGGTATTGCAATACTTTAATAGTTACGAGAGCTATCAATCGAAAATAAATCTTGAAGCCAAAGAATGGAAAAAATTTAGTATTTCAATACATAATCTTAATTGTGAAAACTCGTGACAAAATAGGTTTGTATATGGCAATATGATTATTACTAAGTCATTTTATGCCTTACACCGTAATCTCATTTAAACCATCGTAAAAACTCGTTAATATGTTATTAGAAATCCAATCGAGGATTAATAATAACTGTTTTGAAATAAAACAAAACTTCTGTAAGTATTATATAAATCAAATCAATGAGTCATGATAATACTTCAGATATCTTCTAAGAATCTAACATATAAAAATATGGGAGATTCGATGAAGATTTCGATAATCTAACATTGAAACAATCATACACAAAATCTTAAAGTGATCCAGATAACGCTACAAGAATAATAAAATAAGAACACTTATATATAGGAAGTACCCGCGGCGTATCCACCATATTCTTATTTTATTATACCCGGTTCATTATCTAAATCACAACTACCACATAAACACATAATTGTCAACTTGTTCCATCTCGTAAACAAGCATTAAAGTACACAATGAAACCGAACAGGGGATCCAATATTAGTACTCTAAACATCCCATATATGTCTACCTATGAAGATAGATAGATACTACAGGGATCAGGTTCTCGCTACATCGTCTAATCTAACACGCATTAAAGTACACAATGAATCCAAACATGGACTTCAATATTAGTACTCTAAACCTCCTACAAGAATCAACCTATAAAGATATGTGACAACTAGAACTTTTGACTTTCATTTTGTATTTGATGCACGTTGACCTTGACCATTGACTTTGACTGTTTGACTTGTAACTGCACACGTTGTGTTATAATGAAACGAATTGTGTTTGCTTGGTTTTGTGTTTGATTGTATATGTATAACATGTGACTTATCAGAAAACTTAGTCTTAAACTGTTAACACTTGAACAACCTGACGAAACACAAGTGTGTTTCGCCAAGCACTACTCGACGAATCAGAGTTATGATTCGCCAAGGACCACTCAACGAAACAAGTCTATTTTGCCAACTCAATTTCGGCGAAACAGATTAAACTCGCCGGCCCAGATTCGTTGAGGCCCAGTTACGGCCCAAAATGTTTAGACGCGTATAAGTTATACGTAACCTCTTCATTTGTCACACTTTAGCAAAAAAAAAAAAAATCAGAAACCCTAGAACTCCATTTCTCTGTGACGGCGATCTCGCATACCCGAAGCCCCGAACCGATCTAGTTGCTTCCTTGTTCTTTACGGTTAGTGTTTTTCTATGTGTGATTGCTTGTCTATATCATCCATTACTGTTCTTGTTTGTAACCATGAAGGATCATGCTAGATTATGACCGTGTTCATGTTTTGGTTGATAGTTTTGACTAGGCTATGGTCTATAGTGTTGATTTAGTGTTGCAAAACTTATTGATGTATACGGAATGAATACGCGTTACATGTTACAAATCTGTTACATAGTTATACCCTGCTGATTATGTGTTAAATGGATGATGATGTGCGGTATTGATCGATTTCTATATGATAATGATTCCGTATGTTTCTGGGTAATGATTGATGTATGATGATTAGATGATGATTGTGACACCCCAGGAAAACCAGTGAACGATATAACTTATCTAGCTTCCTCAGTGAGTGCGTACCAAATTTCGGGACGAAATTTCTTTTAAGTTGGGGATAATGTGACAACTCGAATTTCCGAGATTCTATTTCGTATTTATTGCACGATCATGTATTGATTGCCATGAAATTATATATGTTTTGATTGTTTGGTTGTTTGATTTTGCATAGTTGTTGGTTATTTGTGAAACTTGTCAAATGTGTAAACTTGGTGGTGGAACTATGAAATGGTTATGAGATGGTGTGCATGTGTAAAATATAATACTTAGGGATGTAGATGGTAATTAGTGAAATCCTAGATACTTAACCCTAATCTCAACTTCACTAATCACTTTCACAAAAACCAAAGCACGTACATTCATTGTCTCTAGCAATCATCATCACCAAATCGTTGGCAAATCATCACAAGATTGATTTCTCTTCTTCCCTAGGATCAAAACAAGGTAAATGATTAATGTTATTGATTGCTTGATTCTTATTAACTCTTGATTCTTGATTATGTGTTCATGAAAACCCTAGTTCCTCATATAATATTCTGTGATTTTGTTTTGATTCTGAATAATTGTGATTATGATGATGCTTGGTTGCATGCTCGATAGATTATCTTTGTGATGATTGTTGTTGTTAAGCATAGATTGAATGATGATTGGTTCTGCCGTCAAAATGTATGAAATTAGGGTTTGGAATAATCATCGAAACGTAACTGTTGTCGTAGGGACGTAACTGCGAACTTGAATGGTTGTATGATGCTGATTGTCTGAGTTATGTGCAAGTATTATTGTCTGAGTTTATTAGCAAACATCAAGTGCCCGAGTTTAGTTATAAAACATGCATGATCCGAGTTTAATGGATCACATGTGGACCGAGTTTAATGGGTCACATGTGGACCGAGTTTAATGAGGTGTATGGTCCGAATTTAAATCAGTCATAAAAGGGTCCGAGTTTAATCCCTTAAACACTGGTCCGAGCTTCATTAACCTTCCATGTCCGAGTTATATGAAGTACCTAGTCCGAGTTTACTTGAATCATGAGGGTCCGAGTTTCATGTAATACCAATGGGTCCGAGTTTGTTAAGGAGGGGCTGCCCGACCTTCAACAATCAATAAAGGTCTGAGTTTAGTAACCAGGCATGTAGTCCGAGTTTAAACAAGTGTGAAGTGTCCGAGTTTATTGATTCACATTGGGTCCGAATTTAACCTCCTTTCTCTTGCCCGAGGTTAATGACAAATAAGCTGGTCCGAAATTATTTGATAAAGTCTGGTCCGAGTTTAATTAAATAAGTTCTGCCCGAGGTTTAATTAAAGAAGCCAAGTCCGAATGCCTTGAACAGGAAGTTGCTTGGGCCGAGTTGTTATTAGTAAAACAATGGTCCGACTTTGTCCACATGTCTGAGTTTTAGCATATCAAGGGGTCCAAATCTTTAAGGCCCCTGATGCCCAAGTCATAGTGAAGCCCCTGATGTCCAATGTTGGATTGGAATGATATATATATACTTGATGATGTCCGACGCATAAAATCATGCAACAAGAGTCGGAGTTTGTTTAACATGTTAGACTAACCTTTATGCTTGATATGTATAGTTTGAGATTTATACATGATTAAATGATCTGGCGTTTGTTGATGAATTGTATGAATTACTTATAATACTCATGGCACTAAGTCACAAATCCTGTATGAAGTATGTTAATTGCCTACTAACTTTGTCAAGTGTAAATGGTGCGACTTATACTAAACAGCAAACGTGTTATGTGATAACTGTTTAAATACGCTTCGTGACACGTATTGTATGCAAGCTTAACTGATTGTGTATGCATGCATAACTATAGGACGTGATTGATTACTCGTGAGCACATAGTTAACATACCGAGCAAACCAAGGTGAGTTCACACAGCCAAGGCATGGGGTTCCCAGGGTGGGAATGGGATTTGATTGTCTACTGTTACTTATCTATATTGGAACGTAGTGATGTGAATTGATGAACTATGGTACATACTCCGCTGATTGAACTACGACTAGACTAGTAACACTTATTGAACTGATCTTCGCACACCTGCCAAGGGTTGGCCGCGATATTATGACTGACTTCGCACACCTGCCTTTGGAAGGCCGCGAACTGTAATTTACTAATCTTCGCATACCTGCCTGGGAGGCCGCGATGGAAACCAATACAATACATGACATAACGAACGAACATACTGCTACTCACACTATACTATTACTGAACTGTTAACTGTGAACTCGCTCAACTAGTTTGTTGACCATTCTGTTACATGCCTTGCAGATCGTTAGGTACTTGGAGCTTGCACTGGAGAAGCGGGTCGTTGTGGACAGGGATCGTGGTTTCTATGTTGAACTATTATGACATTTAAAACTATTAACTATTGTTGGATTATTTACTATGCTTCCGCTACACTTTGAAACTATGGTTATGTTTTGAACACCTATCGTATTGAATGGATGGTTTACATTTATTTTACTTAATATTAATTACATGTTCAATATGATTGGTGGCTTGATCCTGGTCAGTCACGCTCCCAAGCGGTGATACTCCGCGTGTGGATTTTGGGGGTGTGACAGATTGGTATCAGAGCCATTGGTTATAGAGAACTCGGTTTTAATATGGGAAAACGTTTTTATTAAAACCAGACTATAACCAGAACAGTGCTCTCAACGATCCACAACGACGCTTCGCTCCACGTGCAAGACTCGACATCCTAGGTAATAAGGTTTATGTTTGTTACCTGCTTGCTAGAACTGCATAGAACTTTGCTCGTAGTATGCTTACATTACTTTGCTCACTACTTGTTATTGCTTGAGAACACTTACGTGCTTACACTCTTCTGTCATCGCACTATTCGCGAACTTTTCTCACTTATGTTGCCTTTGATGTGAAGATCAATGGCCGCACGAATTAACATGACTCAAGCCCAGCTAGAGGCTCTCATTGCTGCGGCAGTTGCAGCCGCTCAAGCAGGTAGTATACCCTGCAGTATAGACACTAGGATCTTTAGATCCTACATTAATTCTCGTATTTAACTTTGCCCTATTCGTACACAATAGGTCAACCCGCTCAGCAACAACCTGTGTGCACCTTCA
Source organism: Helianthus annuus (assembly GCF_002127325.2). NCBI lineage: Eukaryota > Viridiplantae > Streptophyta > Magnoliopsida > Asterales > Asteraceae > Helianthus > Helianthus annuus. The sequence goes on along the minus strand of NC_035448.2, from coordinate 95,870,931 downwards.
AGAATTTCATGGATTGTCGTCCTAACACGTTCAGTGGCACGGAGGGAGCAGTTGGACTCCTCCACTGGTTTGAAAAGCTCGAGTCAGTTTTCGAGATGTGTGAATGCCCTGAGGCTCGCAGGGTGAAGTTCGCTACTGGCACACTTGAAGGGATTGCGCTCACTTGGTGGAACGCACAAGTGCAGATCTTAGGGTTGGCAGCTGCTAACGCCACACCCTGGAATGATTTCAAAGAGCTGATCAAGAGGGAATACTGCACTAGAGAAGACATTCACAAGTTGGAGGACGAGTTGTATAATCTGAAAATGGTTGGATCAGAGATTGAAGCGTATACTAAACGGTCAAATGAGCTGGCCGTGCTGTGTCCAACTATGGTGGACCCTCCATACAAGCGTATTGAGTTGTATCTCAAAGGTTTGGCACCAGAGATACAGAGCCACGTTACCTCGGCTAACCTCAACAACATCCAGGAAATCCAGCGTCTCGCTCACCGTATTACAGATCAGGCAGTGGATCAGAACAAACTGCCAAAACGTGTCAAGGCTACCACTACTGCTGTCACCACTTCTGCTACTCCCAGTGACAACAAGAGGAAATGGGAGGGGGATTCCAGCAAGGGATCGGTTTCTGTTCAGTCTCAGCAGCGCAAGACAAATGACTATCAGAACTCGAGTCAGCAATCATCTGGCAGTCAGGGGCAGGGTGGATATCGGGGAATTCACCCATTGTGTAATAAGTGCAACCGACACCACAGCGGAAGATGTCGCAGGGAACAATGTCAAAGATGCCTCAAGATGGGTCATGAGGCTAAGGATTGTAGAAGCTCTCGGCCAGCAAATCAGAACCAGCAACTTCCGCCACCAGTTCCTCAAAACCCGCAGCAGCAGCAACCACAGCGTGGAAACCGGGGATGTTTCCAGTGTGGGGCAGAAGGTCATTACAAACGCGATTGTCCTCAGTTGAACCAGAACCAGAACCGCAACAATAATCAGGGCAACGGGAACAACAACAACAACAACGGGGGAAACAACAACAACAATGGCAACGAGGCAAGAGGTCGAGTTTTCATGTTAGGAGGAGGAGAGGCAATGAACGATATTTAAACTTACAACTTATCTTGGGTTTTCATTATTATGTTTATGCTAGTCAAACAAAGTTTGGTTTGAACATCAATTGTATTGGGTTTTATGAATTATTTTAACTTCTATACTTTATGTTTGATATGATGGATGGTTTGATATTATTGAGCGCACCTGCCGTGTTTATGGACCTTATGAACCGGGTGTGCAAACTCTATTTTGACAAATTCGTCATCGACGACATTCTGATCTACTCCAAGAGTCAGGAGGAACACGAGCAGCACTTACATCTTATCTTGGAACTTTTCGAAAGGAGCAAATGTACGCAAGGTTTTCTAAATGCGAGCAGCACCTATTCTCTCACTGCCGGAGGGCACAGATGACTTCGTGGCTTATGATAATACATCGATACAGGGTCTCGGTTGTGTATTGATACAACGGGATAAAATTATTGCTTACGCTCGCGACAACTCAAGATTCATGAACGGAACTACACGACGCACGATATAGAGCTGGGAGCTGTTGTTTTCGCGCTTAAGATATGGCGACACTACCTGTACGGTACCAGGTGCACCATTTACACCGATCACAGGAGTCTCGAGCATATTCTTAAGCAAAAGGATATGAGCACGCGTCAACGAAGATGGGCTGAACTTCTGAACGATTATAAATGCGCCTTCAAGTATCATCCAGGCAAGGCCAATGTTGTGGCCGACGCCCTCAGTCGAAAGGACACCCTACCTAAGCGCGTGCGAGCGCTACAGCTTACTATTCAGTCCAGTCTTCCTGCACAGATACGAGCTGCTCAGATAGAAGGATTGAAACCCGAAGACGTCAAAGCTGAAGCCTTACGCGGTTCAAGGCAACGCATGGAACAAAAGGAAGACGGTGCCTACTATGTAACGGGGCGTATTTGGGTCCCACTTTATGGCGGTCTACGAGAGCTTGTGATGGGCGAAGCGCACAAGTCTCGCTACTCGGTACACCCAGGGGCGGATAAAATGTACCACGATACCAAAACAACATACTGGTGGCCAAGTATGAAAGCCCACATCGCCACCTATGTTGGCAAGTGCTTGACCTGTGCGAGAGTCAAGGTCGAATATCAGAAACCCGCAGGTCTACTTCAACAACCCAGGATACCACAGTGGAAATGGGAAGAAATTTCCATGGATTTTGTTACGGGCTTACCTAAACCCCAGCGTGGGAACGATACCATATGGGTGATCATGGATCGACTCACCAAGTCTGCACACTTCCTAGCGATAAAGGAAACGGAAAAGTTCTCCACTCTTGCATGCATCTATCTTAAAGAAGTAGTTTCAAGGCACGGGGTGCCCACCTCCATTATTTCGGATCGGGGTGCACGATTCACGTCAGAACTATGGCAGGCGATGCACAAATCTGCCGGCTCACGATTAGACATGAACACAGCTTATCACCCTCAGACGGATGGACAGTCTGAGCGAGCGATTCAAACTCTTGAAGACATGCTTCGGGCATGTGTTATCAATTTCGGCAACGGCTGAGAAAAGCGCCTCCCTTTGGTGGAGTTTTCGTACAATAACAGTTACCATACCAGCAATCAAACCGCTCCATTCGAGGCATTGTACGGACGTAAATGCCGGTCACCTCTCTGTTGGGTAGAGGTGGGGGATAGTCAGATTACGGGTCCAGAGATTGTAGTGGACGCCACAGAAAAGATTGCACAGATACGACAACGCATGGCGGCAGCCCGCGACCGTCAGAAAGCCTACGCGGATAAGCGTAAGAGGCCATTGGAATTTCAGGTCGGGGACCGGGTTTTACTTAAAGTCTCACCCTGGAAGGGCGTGGTACGTTTTGGCAAACGAGGTAAACTTAATCCGCGGTATGTCGGACCATTCGAAATTATAGAAAGAATAGGCCCAATAGCCTACAGATTGAACTTACCAGCTGAACTCGGGGCAGTTCACAATGTCTTTCATGTATCGAACTTAAAGAAGTGCCTATCAGATGAAACCCTCATCATTCCTTTTAAGGAACTCACTATCGACGAGCGGTTGCAGTTCGTCGAGGAACCTGTAGAAATCACGGACCGGGATGTGAAGGTCCTCAAACACAAGAGAATCCCTCTTGTTCGAGTTCGTTGGAACTCCCGACGTGGCCCAGAGTACACCTGGGAACGCGAAGACAGGATGACAGAAAAGTACCCCAGTTATTCGAAACCAATGCAACCACTACTGAGGCTGAAGCTACTGCTACTGAATTTCGGGACGAAATTCCAAATCAACGGGGGGATGATGTGACACCCCAGGAAAACCAGTGAACGATATAACTTATCTAGCTTCCTCAGTGAGTGCGTACCAAATTTCGGGACGAAATTTCTTTTAAGTTGGGGATAATGTGACAACTCGAATTTCCGAGATTCTATTTCGTATTTATTGCACGATCATGTATTGATTGCCATGAAATTATATATGTTTTGATTGTTTGGTTGTTTGATTTTGCATAGTTGTTGGTTATTTGTGAAACTTGTCAAATGTGTAAACTTGGTGGTGGAACTATGAAATGGTTATGAGATGGTGTGCATGTGTAAAATATAATACTTAGGGATGTAGATGGTAATTAGTGAAATCCTAGATACTTAACCCTAATCTCAACTTCACTAATCACTTTCACAAAAACCAAAGCACGTACATTCATTGTCTCTAGCAATCATCATCACCAAATCGTTGGCAAATCATCACAAGATTGATTTCTCTTCTTCCCTAGGATCAAAACAAGGTAAATGATTAATGTTATTGATTGCTTGATTCTTATTAACTCTTGATTCTTGATTATGTGTTCATGAAAACCCTAGTTCCTCATATAATATTCTGTGATTTTGTTTTGATTCTGAATAATTGTGATTATGATGATGCTTGGTTGCATGCTCGATAGATTATCTTTGTGATGATTGTTGTTGTTAAGCATAGATTGAATGATGATTGGTTCTGCCGTCAAAATGTATGAAATTAGGGTTTGGAATAATCATCGAAACGTAACTGTTGTCGTAGGGACGTAACTGCGAACTTGAATGGTTGTATGATGCTGATTGTCTGAGTTATGTGCAAGTATTATTGTCTGAGTTTATTAGCAAACATCAAGTGCCCGAGTTTAGTTATAAAACATGCATGATCCGAGTTTAATGGATCACATGTGGACCGAGTTTAATGGGTCACATGTGGACCGAGTTTAATGAGGTGTATGGTCCGAATTTAAATCAGTCATAAAAGGGTCCGAGTTTAATCCCTTAAACACTGGTCCGAGCTTCATTAACCTTCCATGTCCGAGTTATATGAAGTACCTAGTCCGAGTTTACTTGAATCATGAGGGTCCGAGTTTCATGTAATACCAATGGGTCCGAGTTTGTTAAGGAGGGGCTGCCCGACCTTCAACAATCAATAAAGGTCTGAGTTTAGTAACCAGGCATGTAGTCCGAGTTTAAACAAGTGTGAAGTGTCCGAGTTTATTGATTCACATTGGGTCCGAATTTAACCTCCTTTCTCTTGCCCGAGGTTAATGACAAATAAGCTGGTCCGAAATTATTTGATAAAGTCTGGTCCGAGTTTAATTAAATAAGTTCTGCCCGAGGTTTAATTAAAGAAGCCAAGTCCGAATGCCTTGAACAGGAAGTTGCTTGGGCCGAGTTGTTATTAGTAAAACAATGGTCCGACTTTGTCCACATGTCTGAGTTTTAGCATATCAAGGGGTCCAAATCTTTAAGGCCCCTGATGCCCAAGTCATAGTGAAGCCCCTGATGTCCAATGTTGGATTGGAATGATATATATATACTTGATGATGTCCGACGCATAAAATCATGCAACAAGAGTCGGAGTTTGTTTAACATGCTAGACTAACCTTTATGCTTGATATGTATAGTTTGAGATTTATACATGATTAAATGATCTGGCGTTTGTTGATGAATTGTATGAATTACTTATAATACTCATGGCACTAAGTCACAAATCCTGTATGAAGTATGTTAATTGCCTACTAACTTTGTCAAGTGTAAATGGTGCGACTTATACTAAACAGCAAACGTGTTATGTGATAACTGTTTAAATACGCTTCGTGACACGTATTGTATGCAAGCTTAACTGATTGTGTATGCATGCATAACTATAGGACGTGATTGATTACTCGTGAGCACATAGTTAACATACCGAGCAAACCAAGGTGAGTTCACACAGCCAAGGCATGGGGTTCCCAGGGTGGGAATGGGATTTGATTGTCTACTGTTACTTATCTATATTGGAACGTAGTGATGTGAATTGATGAACTATGGTACATACTCCGCTGATTGAACTACGACTAGACTAGTAACACTTATTGAACTGATCTTCGCACACCTGCCAAGGGTTGGCCGCGATATTATGACTGACTTCGCACACCTGCCTTTGGAAGGCCGCGAACTGTAATTTACTAATCTTCGCACACCTGCCTGGTAGGCCGCGATACAGATAAACCTAGTCTAGATTACTTGGGATGAACATCCCCTAATATCTTCGCATACCTGCCTGGGAGGCCGCGATGGAAACCAATACAATACATGACATAACGAACGAACATACTGCTACTCACACTATACTATTACTGAACTGTTAACTGTGAACTCGCTCAACTAGTTTGTTGACCATTCTGTTACATGCCTTGCAGATCGTTAGGTACTTGGAGCTTGCACTGGAGAAGCGGGTCGTTGTGGACAGGGATCGTGGTTTCTATGTTGAACTATTATGACATTTAAAACTATTAACTATTGTTGGATTATTTACTATGCTTCCGCTACACTTTGAAACTATGGTTATGTTTTGAACACCTATCGTATTGAATGGATGGTTTACATTTATTTTACTTAATATTAATTACATGTTCAATATGATTGGTGGCTTGATCCTGGTCAGTCACGCTCCCAAGCGGTGATACTCCGCGTGTGGATTTTGGGGGTGTGACAATGATTATGTGATTAACGATTGTATGGTTGAACGTTGATAACGGCTGTTAGAATGATTAGGGTTTTCTGTGATGATTGCGTAACTGACATGTTGACGTAACTGCTGCTTGACGAAATAGAATGTTGACGAATTTGGATGTTTGACGAAATAGGAGCTTGGCGAAACAGAGAATGTGTTTCGCCCAGGGATGATCGACGAAATAAGATTTTTGATTCGCCAAAGGGTAGTTGACGAAACATGTGTTTCGCCAAACATGTGTTTCGCCAATACTGTGATTCGCCAATTTGTATACTTTGCACAGTAACATGGTTCAACTCTGTCAAATGATAACTGGATTATTTAACTGCTGTTATGTGATGTACATAACTTATGTGATAACGAATACATGCTGGTACTTGTATGATTACCTATACGTGCACAACTTGGATATAAACTGATTTGAATACGTACGTATTTAGGACGTGATTGATTTACTTCGAGCACATACTTAGCATACCGAGCAAACCCAAGGTGAGTTCACACAGCCAAGGCATGGGGTTCCCGGGTGGGAATGGGATTTGTTGAATTATTGTACATACTCAGCTGATAGAACCGAACGATATGATACGACTAGACTAGTAACACTTACTGAACTGATCTTCGCACACCTGCCAAGGGTTGGCCGCGATATTATGACTGACTTCGCACACCTGCCTTAGGAAGGCCGCGAACTAAACATACAAATCTTCGCACACCTGCCTGGTAGGCCGCGATACAAATAAACCTAGTCTAGAATACTTGGGAGGAACATCCCCTAATATCTTCGCATACCTGCCTGGGAGGCCGCGATGGAAATACGATATATGCTATAACGAACGAACATACTACTCACATTATACTATTACTAAACTATTAACTGTGAACTCGCTCAACTAGTTGTTGACTCTCTGCTGCATGCCTTGCAGGACCTTAGGTACTTATGGAGCTTGCACAAGGAGGAGCGGGTCGTTGTGGGCAATGGATCATGAATACTATGTTTAACGTTTCGAATATTTGAACTTATGATTTACTTTGGGTTTACATACTTATGCTTCCGCTATTGATACTATGTTTGGTTTAGAACATCAATTGTATTGAATTGGGTTTTACAAACTATCTTATTTATATTATGCTATGTTCAATATGATTGATGGCTTGATCCTGGTCATGTCACGCCTCCAAGCGGTGGTACTCCGCGGGTGGATTTAGGGGGTGTGACAGATTGGTATCAGAGCCATTGGTTATAGAGAACTTGGTTTTAATATGGGAAAAAACGTTTTTATTAAAACTAGACTATAACCAGAACAGTGCTCTCAACGATCCACAACGACGCTTCGCTCCACGTGCAAGACTCGACATCCTAGGTAATAAGGTTTATGTTTATTACCTACTTGCTAGAACTACATAGAACTTTGCTCGTAGTATGCTAGATTACATTGCTTACTATACGACGTTACATGAGAACCCCTATGTGCTTACACTCTTCTGTCGTCGCACTATTCGCGAACCTCTCTAACTTATGTTACATTTGCTATGAAGATCATGGCCGGACGTATTAACATGACACAAGCCCAGTTGACGGCTTTCGTTAACGAACAAGTCGCTGCGGCACTTGCAGCCGCTCAAGCAGGTAGTATACCCTGCAGTATAGACTCACACTAGGATCTTTAGATCCTACATTAACTCTCGTATTTAACTTTGTCCTATTCGTACACAATAGGTCAACACGCGCAGCAGCCTGTCTGCACTTTCAAGAACTTCATGGACTGTCGTCCAAGCTCATTCAGTGGCACCGAGGGGGCAGTGGGACTCCTCCATTGGTTTGAGAAACTAGAGTCAGTGTTTGAAATGTGCGAATGCCCTGAGGCTCGCAGGGTCAAGTATGCCACTGGCACGTTGGAAGGGATTGCGCTTACCTGGTGGAACGCGCAAGTACAGATCCTAGGGTTGGCAGCTGCTAACGCCACACCTTGGGAGGATTTCAAGGGATTGATTAAACGTGAGTACTGCACAAGAGACGACATTCACAAGTTGGAGAATGAGCTATACCACTTGAAGATGACGGGGTCAGAGATAGAGGCTTACACGAAACGGTCAAATGAACTGGCCATCTTATGTCCAACGAAGGTGGACCCTCCAGTTAAGCGCATTGAGTTGTATCTCAAGGGGCTTACGCCAGAGATTCAGAGCCACGTGACGTCGGCTAACCTCAACAATATCCAAGACATTCAGCGTTTTGCCCACCGACTCACCGATCAGGCAGTGGATCAGAACAAGCTGCCAAAACGCATCAGTGCTACTACTACTGCTGTCACTACATCCGCTACTCCCAGGGACAACAAGAGAAAATGGGAGGGGGATTCCAGCAAGGGATCAGTATCTATTCAGTCTCAAGCACAGCAGCGCAAGACAAATGATTACCAGAGTCCGAATCAGCAGTCATCGGGTAGTCAGGGGCAGAGTGGATATAGGGGAACTCACCCATGGTGTGGTAGGTGCAACAAACACCATAGTGGAAGATGTCGCAGGGAACGTTGTCAAAGATGCCTCAAGCCGGGTCTTGAGGCTAAGGATTGTAGAAGCTCACGGCCAGCAAATCAGAACCAGCAACTCCCACCGCCAGCTCCGCAGAACCAGCAGCAGCAGCCACAGCGTGGGAACCGGGGATGTTTCCAGTGTGGGGCTGAAGGTCACTACAAACGTGATTGCCCTCAATTGAACCAGAACCAGAATCGCAACAACAACAATAACCAGGGCAACGGGAACAACAACAACAACAACGGGGGAAACAACAACAACAATGGAAATGAAGCTCGGGGTCGTGCTTTTGTGCTAGGTCGGGGTGACGCAGTGAATGATCCCAATGTGGTTATGGGTAAGTTTCTTCTCGACGATATTTATGTTACTGCCTTATTTGATTCGGGTGCTGATACAAGTTATATGTCCTTGAAAATGAGTAAATTATTAAAACGTACACCAACACCCCTAAACACCAAACACGTCGTAGAGTTAGCGAATGGTAAAAGTGTAGAAGCCGCACATGTAATCAAGGGTTGTAGCATCATTTTAGCTGGTCAGACCTTCTCGATTGATCTTATACCCATAGTTTTGGGTAGCTTCGATGTTGTCATCGGTATGGATTGGTTGTCCCAGCATCACGCAGAAATTTTATGCAAGGAAAAGATCATCCGTATTCCTCGCTCTAGTCAAGAACCTCTCGAAGTTCAAGGCGACAAGAGTGGTGCTGTGGTTGGCATCATCTCTTTCTTAAAGGCGCAGAAATGTTTACGAAAGGGGCATACTGCAATTCTGGCACTTGTCACTGACACAGCAGCAAAGGAAAAGAAGCTGGAGGATATTCCAGTTGTGCGTGACTTTCCTCAGGTGTTTCCTGAAGATTTACCCGGCTTACCGCCTCACCGCCAAGTCGAATTCCAGATTGAGTTAGCTCCTGGAGCAGCACCAATAGCCCGCGCACCGTATCGTTTAGCTCCAACCGAACTGGAAGAACTGTCGAAGCAGTTACAAGAGCTCTTGGAAAAGGGCTTTATTCGTCCAAGCTCATCGCCTTGGGGAGCTCCAGTACTTTTTGTGAAAAAGAAGGATGGCACTTTCAGGATGTGCATCGACTACCGTGAACTGAACAAGGTGACGGTGAAGAACCGTTATCCTCTTCCGCGTATAGACGACTTATTCGACCAGTTGCAGGGGTCGAGTTACTACTCCAAGATAGACTTGAGGTCAGGGTATCATCAGCTGAGAGTCCGGGACGAGGACGTCTCCAAAACCGCATTCAGAACTCGTTACGGTCACTACGAGTTTCTTGTTATGCCATTCGGGTTAACGAATGCGCCTGCCGTATTTATGGATCTGATGAACAGGGTGTGCAAGCCGTACTTAGACAAGTTTGTGATTGTCTTCATCGACGACATTCTGATTTACTCCAAGAGTCAAGAGGAGCACGAACATCACCTACGATTGATTTTGGATCTCCTTCGAAGGGAGCAACTGTACGCCAAGTTTTCTAAATGCGACTTCTGGCTTCGTGAAGTCCACTTCCTAGGCCACGTGGTGAACAGGGATGGGATTCATGTCGATCCATCCAAGGTAGATTCGATCAGAAACTGGCCTGCACCGCGTACACCAACAGAAATACGCCAATTCTTGGGTTTGGCAGGTTACTACAGACGATTCATTAAAGACTTCTCCAAGATCACACAGCCGCTTACGCTACTGACACAGAAGGGTGTCACCTATCGCTGGGGAGAGCCCCAGGAGACCGCTTTTCAGTACCTAAAGGATAGGCTTTGCAGCGCACCTATTCTCTCATTGCCGGAGGGCACAGATGACTTCGTGGTTTATTGTGACGCATCGATACAGGGTCTTGGTTGCGTATTGATGCAGCGGGATAAGGTTATTGCTTACGCTTCTCGTCAACTTAAGATTCATGAACGGAACTACACGACGCACGATTTAGAGCTGGGAGCTGTTGTTTTCGCGCTTAAGATATGGCGACACTACCTGTACGGTACCAGGTGCACGATATACACCGATCACAGGAGTCTCGAGCATATCCTTAAGCAAAAGGATTTGAACATGCGTCAACGAAGATGGGTCGAACTACTGAACGATTACGAATGCGCTATCAAGTATCATCCAGGTAAAGCCAATGTTGTGGCTGACGCTCTCAGTCGGAAAGACACTCTACCTAGACGCGTACGAGCTTTGCAGCTCACTATTCAGTCCAGTCTTCCTGCACAGATACGAACTGCTCAGATAGAAGCATTGAAACCCGAAAACGTCAAAGCTGAAGCCTTACGCGGCTCAAGGCAACGAATGGAACAAAAGGAAGACGGCGCCTACTATGTAACAGGGCGTGTTTGGGTCCCACTTTATGGCGGCTTACGAGAACTTGTAATGGACGAAGCTCACAAGTCTCGCTACTCGGTACATCCAGGGTCGGATAAAATGTACCACGACATCAGAACTACATACTGGTGGCCTAGTATGAAGGCCCACATCGCTACTTACGTCGGCAAGTGTTTGACATGTGTAAGGGTCAAGGTGGAATATCAGAAACCAGCGGGCCTACTTCAGCAACCCAGGATACCGCAATGGAAATGGGAAGAAATTTCCATGGATTTTGTTACAGGCCTACCTAGATCTCAGCGGGGGAATGATACCATATGGGTGATCGTGGATCGACTCACAAAGTCTGCACACTTCCTGGCTATAAAGGAAACGGATAAGTTCTCCACTCTCGCAGACGTCTACCTTAAAGAAGTTGTTTCGAGGCACGGGGTGCCCACCTCCATTATTTCGGATCGGGATGCACGATTCACGTTAGAGCTATGGCAAGCGATGCATAAATCTTTCGGCTCACGGTTAGACATGAGCACAGCATACCACCCTCAGACGGATGGGCAGTCTGAGCGAACGATCCAAACTCTTGAAGACATGCTTCGGGCATGTGTTATTGATTTCGGCAACGGCTGGGAAAAGCACCTTCCTTTGGTAGAGTTTTCGTACAATAACAGTTATCACACCAGCATACAAGCCGCTCCATTCGAGGCATTGTACGGACGTAAATGCCGGTCACCTCTCTGTTGGGCAGAGGTGGGGGATAGTCAGATCACGGGTCCAGAGATTGTAGTGGACGCCACAGAAAAGATTGCACAAATACCACAACGCATGGCGGCAGCACGCGACCGTCAGAAAGCATACTCGGATAAGCGTAGGAAACCATTGGAATTTCAGGTCGGGGACCGGGTTTTACTAAAAGTCTCACCCTGGAAGGGTGTGGTTCGTTTTGGCAAACGGGGCAAACTAAATCCGCGGTATGTCGGACCGTTCGAGATCATTGAGAAAATAGGCAAAGTGGCCTACAAGTTAAACCTACCAGCTGAACTCGGTGCAGTTCACAATGTATTTCACGTGTCGAATCTGAAGAAGTGCCTGTCAGATGAGACCCTCATAGTTCCTTTTAAGGAACTCACTATCGACGAGCGGTTGCAGTTCGTCGAGGAGCCAGTTGAAATCACAGACCGGGATGTTAAGGTCCTCAAAAGCAAGAGAATCCCTCTTGTTCGAGTTCGTTGGAACTCCCGTCGTGGCCCAGAGTACACCTGGGAACGCGAAGACCAGATGACAGAAAGGTATCCCCAGTTATTCAGAACCAATACAACCACTGCTGAGGCTGAAGCTACTACCACGGAATTTCGGGACGAAATTCCAGATCAACGGGGGGAGGATGTGACACCCCAGGAAAACCAGTGAACGATGCAACCTATCTAGCTTCCTCAGTGAGTACGTACCAAATTTCGGGACGAAATTTCTTTTAAGTTGGGGATAATGTGACAACTCGAACTTTTGACTTTCATTTTGTATTTGATGCACGTTGACCTTGACCATTGACTTTGACTGTTTGACTTGTAACTGCACACGTTGTGTTATAATGAAACGAATTGTGTTTGCTTGGTTTTGTGTTTGATTGTATATGTATAACATGTGACTTATCAGAAAACTTAGTCTTAAACTGTTAACACTTGAACAACCTGACGAAACACAAGTGTGTTTCGCCAAGCACTACTCGACGAATCAGAGTTATGATTCGCCAAGGACCACTCAACGAAACAAGTCTATTTCGCCAACTCAATTTCGGCGAAACAGATTAAACTCGCCGGCCCAGATTCGTTGAGGCCCAGTTACGGCCCAAAACGTTTAGACGCGTATAAGTTATACGTAACCTCTTCATTTGTCACACTTTAGCAAAAAAAAAAAATCAGAAACCCTAGAACTCCATTTCTCTGTGACGGCGATCTCGCATACCCGAAGCCCCGAACCGATCTTGTTGCTTCCTTGTTCTTTACGGTTAGTGTTTTTCTATGTGTGATTGCTTGTCTATATCATCCATTACTGTTCTTGTTTGTAACCATGAAGGATCATGCTAGATTATGACCGTGTTCATGTTTTGGTTGATAGTTTTGACTAGGCTATGGTCTATAGTGTTGATTTAGTGTTGCAAAACTTATTGATGTATACGGAATGAATACGCGTTACATGTTACGAATCTATTACATAGTTATACCCTGCTGATTATGTGTTAAATGGATGATGATGTGCGGTATTGATCGATTTCTATATGATAATGATTCCGTATGTTTCTGGGTAATGATTGCTGTATGATGAATAGATGATGATTATGTGATTAACGATTGTATGATTGAACGTTGATAACGGCTGTTAGAATGATTAGGGTTTTCTGTGATGATTGCGTAACTGACATGTTGACGTAACTGCTGCTTGACGAAATAGAATGTTGACGAATTTGGATGTTTGACGAAATAGGAGCTTGGCGAAACAGAGAATGTGTTTTGCCAAGGGATGATCGACGAAATAAGATTTTTGATTCGCCAAAGGGTAGTTGACGAAACATGTGTTTCGCCAAACATGTGTTTCGCCAATAATGTGATTCGCCAATTTGTATACTTTGCACAGTAACATGGTTCAACTCTGTCAAATGATAACTGGATTATTTAACTGCTGTTATGTGATGTACATAACTTATGTGATAACGAATACATGCTGGTACTTGTATGATTACCTATACGTGCACAACTTGGATATAAACTGATTTGAATACGTATGTATTTAGGACGTGATTGATTTACTTCGAGCACATACTCAGCATACCGAGCAAATCCAAGGTGAGTTCACACAGCCAAGGCATGGGGTTCCCGGGTGGGAATGGGATTTGTTGAATTATTGTACATACTCAGCTGATAGAACCGAACGATATGATACGACTAGACTAGTAACACTTACTGAACTGATCTTCGCACACCTGCCAAGGGTTGGCCGCGATATTATGACTGACTTCGCACACCTGCCTTAGGAAGGCCACGAACTAAACATACAAATCTTCGCACACCTGCCTGGTAGGCCGCGATACAAATAAACCTAGTCTAGAATACTTGGGAGGAACATCCCCTAATATCTTCGCATACCTGCCTGGGAGGCCGCGATGGAAATACGATATATGCTATAACGAACGAACATACTACTCACATTATACTATTACTGAACTATTAACTGTGAACTCGCTCAACTAGTTATTGACTCTCTGCTGCATGCCTTGCAGGACCTTAGGTACTTATGGAGCTTGCACAAGGAGGAGCGGGTCGTTGTGGGCAATGGATCATGAATACTATGTTTAACGTTTCGAATATTTGAACTTATGATTTACCTTGGGTTTACATACTTATGCTTCCGCTATTGATACTATGTTTGGTTTAGAACATCAATTGTATTGAATTGGGTTTTACAAACTATCTTATTTATATTATGCTATGTTCAATATGATTGATGGCTTGATCCTGGTCATGTCACGCCTCCAAGCGGTGGTACTCCGCGGGTGGATTTAGGGGGTGTGACAAGATAGATAGATGCTATAAGGATTCTGGGTTCTGTTACTTCGAATCAAAACAATCCTAAATCCTAATGGTGATTCGGGATAATGCCACGAAAGGTAAACAATAAGCACACTTATATATAGGAAGTACCAGCGGCGTATCCACCATGTGCTTATTGTATTATCTAGTTTCGTTATCTAAATCACCAACAATCTACACACAACCAACCATCGAGTCGCAAAGTACTTATTAAAAACCTTGAAGTTTGCTGCAAAAGATAAACATATTAGACTGTGGGGTATGGTGGGGCTTGGGTTGGGGCTTGGGTTGGGCATTTGGTGACACATGTAAAGGGAGCCAACCCACTGCCAGGTTACGTGTCCGCGGGGTATGGCAGGGCGTGGGTTGGGCTTGGGTTGGGTGCACCGCGTGGCATAAATGTTTTAAAAAAAATACAAAAAATTTATAAAAAATCACACAACATTTATAAAAAAACCTACAACTTCATTAAAATTTTAAAAATTACATAATCCTAAAAATTACATAATTTCTAAAAATTACAAAATAAAAAAACCTAGAGCGTTAAAAAAATTTCAAAAAGGTCGATCTTGTCGAACGCCTTGTTTTCCTTGCCTCGAAACTCTATGTTCGCCACCGCCACCCGGTCCTCGTGGCTTAACTCGCCACCGGGAACCGCTTCGTAGTAAGCCTTGAAACGCTCGAGCTTGGGCCGTAGCTCGCGCCATTTATGTTGGCACGCGTTGAGGTTGTGGCGGTCGTTACCGAAGTTATGTCGGTAGGCCGCGAATGCTTCCACCCAATATTTTGTTTGGCCCGGTGGCCGCCCCTTCATAGCGTCGACGATGCTAGTTACGAGTGCCATTTCTTCTTGACGGGTCCAGGATGCCATAGTGGTTCGTAGGATGGGGGGGACCAGCGGGGTAGCGGGTTCAAGACAGTGGGTAGCCGGTGGGGTTTTGGTTCGTGGGATGGGGGGACCAGTGGGGTTGGGGTTGCAATATATAGGCCTTTGGGGGGCCCGGGTGGCGGTTATAGAAGATGAGGGGATGGGGGGACCAGTTTGAATTTTAAAATTCAAAATTTTAAAACAACCGCCTGACGTGGCGGGTGACCCAATGAGAATCAGCCAGCTCGCTTCGCCATACCGCCCCACCCCCGGCTTGAAAGCCAAGCCCCAAGGGGCCACGCCACAACCCAAGCCCACCCGGGGTGGTGGCTTGGGCGTTTTCCCCCAACCCACGCCCAAACTCCTGCCCCATACCCCATGGCCTTAGGATACCAGTTAAAGATATAGTTTCAGAATATGGTTGGGGATATTCCTAAAAGCTTAAGTTCTACCAGAAGTTAACCATCTCTTAGGAAGGTCAAAACCCCTGTCGATGGAGTCCCTTTTTACAAAAAAAGAATTTTCTTGTCCATTTATCCTCGTTCTTGGTAGCCTTAACAATGAGAGGATCTTTGGAGATAGAAAATAGAAGAAACCGGCTGGAACCATGGGATCTTAAACGATAGGCCATCGGAGGATCTTCGATGCACAAGTCGGGCATGTGACGAGCCTTAATCCAATCCAAGGTGACTATTACGGGCCAAACCATGGGCATGGTTTGGGCGAAGCTAAGGCCAGTCAGATCGCAGAAACGAGATATGAAGGGTGAAAACGGATACTGAAGCCCTGTGGAGAAAGGATAAGCAAAAAAGCATACCCACTCGTCGGAATAAAAATCTGATCGGACCTCTCGGTCGAATGGAAGGAAAATTGTCCCGGCGGGAAAGGCACCGGAAGCTCGTAAAGCCGCGATATCGGCATTGTCGAATGAACACACCTCTCTTGAGGGTTCCTTAAGCAGGTTTTGTTTGTGAAGGGGGGAACGAAATCCGCCGTTTGGATCTAGTGCGGTAGCCATGGAGGATCACAACCAGAGAACAAGTGATTCAAACAAGGAAGAGAGAGAGAGAGAAAATACCTGAAATTCGCTTGAAGATATAGATGATCTTCATGAAGAATCCCTCAAATAATATAGGCTGGATGTAGGGGGTAAAGAGTAAATGCCGCGTTGGAAGTTGCACCAATGCCACTTCACTCGTCGTTTCGTTTTAATTGCCTCGGATTACGAGATAAAGTTTTAAAATATATCCGTTGGATTGGTATACTAACAGATATATTTTGGGGACAATTGTTATGGGCCATTTTCTGAATATATATCCTAACTAATATTCTGGTTTTGATTGTTATTTATGATCAGGATACCAGATCAGGATATTGGTAACATCCCGATGCGATATCCTGGTAATGACTGATTTAACCACGTGCAGATTAGGAGGTGAAAGTCTCTAACGGTCAAGTGGACCTCTTCTCCTTAAGACTCGGGCAAACCAGTTATATGAGAGATGTTTAACCCGGAAGAAGTGGACTACAACGTTCACTTGAGGAATATTCGAAGTATCCCGGTTTAATAGGATAGTTAGTTATTTTCGTTTAACTATAAATAGATTGATCGGATCAGATTAAGTCACACACTCTCTTTCGAACACTTTGCTCTCTAGCTACTAGCAATCACTACACACAAACACTTGTACTCAGATTATGTTGTAACACCTAGTTGATCCGCATCATATCCTGCACTGTATCCTGATATTTGAAGTAATTGAAGAACTAGGCAGCTGCGATTGTCAGCTCCCGAGGTTTTGTGCCGGCGATCTAGATTGATCAAGGGCTTTCGTCGTACATCTCGTGTCACCCTTTACTTTTTTGCTCATTGTTTGATAATAGATACAACTTTATATCCTGAGTCGCATCCTGAAACTATTTTTGCAAATAACTTAACTAGCATATTTTGAACACACATTTCTAGCACACTACCTCACTTGACTAATTTGATCACTTAATTGCTTCGGTAATTTTTGACCAAAACAATTTGGTGCCCACCGTGGGGCAAGTGGTGCTATTTCTACTTAAAGCTTTTGCAAAATCGCTACTTGGTTTTCTATTTTCAAAACTCTTTGCTACACTATTTACAATGGCCTCGAGATCAAACATGAGCTCTTCCACCGTGTCTGCTACAACCTCTGCAACAATTGGTTCGGTGCTTCCACCACCTCCTCCGAGAATGCAAGCTTCTTCACAGGGAACTGAAAGTCATGTGGCTCGGGATGTTATCCCCGCTCGCAATATCCAGGGATCTGCTCCTATTTTAGCTTCTAACGAGGAAATTCTAAATTTGTTTGGTAGTATACAGGAACAGATGAGGCAGCAGCAGGAAACTAATCAGATGCTGATGAGAGATATACAACTCTTGAAATCCGGCTCGAACAGGCCTGTTGAAGATACTATCACTCCCTTGCAGCCCAGGGCTTTGAACTTCAGTTCTGCAGTTTACACTGAGGATAACCGGGGAAATATTGTGCCTAGCTATTCTCAGAATCATACTCCTGAGATACCCTCCTCAGTTAGGGTGTCAACTGTGAGAAGCTCAAGATATGCTTTAGGATATGGCCAGAATCCTCAGATCGGTAATGTATCTAATAATAATGATACCCTTGCCACTAACAGTGTTGGACCATTGCAGGATGCAGGTGTCACATCAGCATTATCTAGGGAGCTTCAAAAGCTAAAGGACATGATATCCAGTGTGCCTGGGGTGGTCCAGCCAATTCCAGAGGTGTCCCAGGATAGTCACAGGATATCCCGGTTTGCACATCCTATTTGTGATGCCGAAATCTCAAAAAGATTTCAGACCCCCAACATGAAGCTCTATGATGGAACCACGGATCCTGAGGAGCATATTGCCCAGTATAGAGAGATGATGGAAATCAACCCTATTCCTCCAGATCTCAAGGAAGCATGCATGTGCAAGGGTTTTGGTTCTACCTTAACAGGATCAGCCTTCAAATGGCTCTTAAATGTTCCTCCTCACTCAATTACTTCATTTGCTCATTTGGTTAATCTATTTAATAGTCAATTTTCTTGTAGCCGAAGTTTTGAGAAACTAACTAGTGATCTTTAAAGGATAACTCAAGGACCCCAGGAATCCTTGAGAGATTATGTGAATAAATTTAGTCAGGAATCCTAAGACATCTCGCATCTTGATGTTACAACAGCTGAGTCTTTCAAGATGGGGTTGCAAAAGGATTATCAATTTTACCAGGATCTTGTAATGAATCCCTGCAGGAATCTGGACGAAGCTCACAACAGGGCTCTAAGATATATTCGGTTGGAGGATGATAAAAAGATGCAAGAGAGGATGAATTCATCTACAACCTATGAGTCAACCAACAGGAAATCAGAATCCTCATATAAACCATATCGCTCTAAGCCATATGGCAGAAACGACAGCAAGAAAGTGAATGCTGTTGAAGACGAGGATCCTGAGGAGTATCCTGAATTATCTGAATACTTTTTTTCTGTTAATATACCTGAACTGATGTATGCCATGCAGGTTTTAGGAGACAAAGCCAGGTGGCCTCGGAAGAATCAACAAAAAGCTGATTGGAAGGATAAGTCCAAATGGTGTGCCTTCCACGAGGATTTCGGACATGTCACTGAGGATTGCATTACTCTAAGGAAAGAAATAAGCTATATCTTGAGCAAGGGATATCTGAAGGACCTATTGGGAAGAAAAAAGAATAAGGGTCAGGATCCCGAGAAGGATCCTGAACGTGCAGCATCACCTCCTGCGGATGCAAAAATAATCAACTTTATTTCAGGGGGATCCGACATTTGTGGGACCTCATATTCTGCGGCCAAGAGACATGCAAAGGAGGCTAAGGCCGAAAGAGGAGAAAAGCCAACCAGAATGACGACCCTCACAACTGATAAAGTAATCACTTTTGATAGTGTTGACAGGGATACGGTCCAGGATCCTCACCATGATGCTTTGGTAATAACGGTATATGTTGCTAACCATTTTGTGCGCATGATATTAGTAGATAATGGCAGCTCCGTCAACATAATTCAGCTAGAGACATTGAAGAGAATGAATGTATCCCCGATGGATATTGTTTTGGTCAAAAATTACCTAAGCAATTAAGTGATCAAATTAGTTAGGTGAGGTAGTGTGCTAAAATTATATGTGAAAAATGTATTGGCCAAATTGGATATGAAAACAGTTTCAGGATACAGCCTGGGATATAGAGCTGTATCAATGATCAAACAATGAGCAAAAAGTAAAGGTTGACACGTGATGTACGAGGAAAGCCCTTGATCAATCTAGATCGCCGGCATAAAACCTCGGGAGCTGACAATCGCAGCTGCCTTGTTCTTCTTATTGCTTCAAATATCAGGATACAGTGTAGGATGTGGTGCGGATCGACTATGTGTTACAATGTAATTTGAATACAAGTGTTTGAGTGTGGTGTTTGCGGTGAGCTAGAGAGTAAAAGTGTTCGAGAGTGTAAGTGTAAAATTGCGTGCCTTAAACTGATCCGCCCCCATCTATTTATAGTAAAGATAATGTAACAAACTATCCTAAACTTCCAGGATCCAGCGAATAATCCCACTCGAACGTTGAGGACTAAGTCTTTCGGGTTCAACGGCTTCCTTATAACAAATACGCCCGAGTCTTGAGGAGAAGAAGTCCTGATGACCGTTAGTAACTTACAGCCATTAACCTGCACGTGTTTAATCACTCAACCTTAGGATATCGCCCAGGATGTTAACAATATCCCCGTCCAGTATCCTGATCACAAATAAACAATTAAAAGCGGGATATTAGTCAGGATATGTATACTCAGAAAATGACCCATAACAATTGTCCCCAAATATATCGGTTGGTATACCAATCCAACGGATATATTTCAAAAGTCTTATCCCATAACTCAAGGCATAAAACGAAGCGACGGTCGAGATCACATCGTAACTTCCAACGCGCTTTTTGCTCAATGGAGATCCATAATGCCCCTATATCTTCTCTCTTCTTGTTTGAAAAGCAGATATCTTCAACAGAGCTTTCAGGTAATTCTTCATTTCTTATTTAGTTTCTATCAATTTTCCTTGCCTTCTTCGTAATGGATGCCGAAACCTTCACCCAGCAGAATCTCCTCAAAAATCCCGAAAAGGAGGTCTGTGCCTTTGACAACGCAGACATTGCGACTTTGAGAGCTTCCGGCGCTTTCCCTGATAACACGGTCTTTAGACCGTTCGATCAGTCAATTCGATCGGATGTTTCTTCCGCTGAATGGGTTTGCTTTCCAGCATATCCTTTTTCGCTAGGTCTTCGATACCCTTTTCCTGTATTCATGATGCAATTCTTTCGAACCACCGGCATCTCTTTTGCTCAAACCATGCCCATGGTTTGGAGAATATTAATTGTACTTAACCAAATCAAAAACCTTCATTGCCCCGACCTCTGCATCGAGGATTTGCCTATTGCTTATCACTTCCGATCTCACGGCTCTATCCGGTTCTTGCTTTTCTCGACCTCTAGCAAACCCCTTATTCTTAAAGCCACAAAAAACGAAGACGGATGGCAACGCAAGTTTTTCTTTGTCAAAGAGACTCCATTGCTGAGGGTGCCAATCTTCTGGTGGAGTGGTTAACCACCGGTAGGGTTATAAATATTCTCATGGACCGTTTGGTTTTTATCTTCTACTAATATCCTTCTTTTTTATCCCTATGCAGTGAATTTCAAGGAAGTAGCTCCCCCTACCGCCGAATCAGAAGAAAGATTCAACACTGTTTACCGATTACCCGCAATAGACATGACCTTCACCACACACGTCCCGAGTTCCAGTCAATACTCGTCATCTGAAATGTCTGGTAAGGATTACTTTTAAAATAATTAGCTAACACAGTATAATAATAAAATGAAGAGTAATAATGATGTAAAACTTTTCCCTTTATGCAGCACCGGCCAAGATCCCTGAAGTCTTTGACCTCGACGAGTTGGACAGTTATTCTGATCAGGTTCAGGTCAAGAAGGAACCTAGTCCCAAGGCCACAGCCTCATCCAAACCCAGCAGCTCCAAAGCCATCATTATTCCCAAACCTTCACCGGCTACCAAGCCCCGAAGTTCAAGTTCCCGTAAAAGGAAGGAGCCTGATTCCCCTGTCATTTCTGACACCTTTCCTTATGAGAAGCACGGGTTCATTGAAGCTAGCGGGTTTATGACTTCCTTTCTTAACCAGGTTAGTATTCTCATATTATATCCTGCGGCTTACATCATTTACAAAGATTTATTAGTACCTGTCCACTTACCTTCGCAGGGTCTTGAGCGTCTGGTTCACCTATATCAAGAATCCTACAGGCTTAACAAGACGCTTGAATCCAAGCTAAAGGAAGCAGAAATCACAATCTCTGATCAAGGCATGATTGCAGCCGCCAAATCCCGTCATTACGAGGAGAAATTCAAAGCTATGACTCAAGAACACCAGACTGCTCTCAACAGAGCTACTCTTCAAGCCCAGGCCGATCTTGAAGCTGTCCATATGCAACATGAACAGGATATGGTCAGCTACCGGGAAAGCCTTAAGAGTTACGTCGTCATTTCTCTTCTCCAAGCCAGGTTGAAGATGGCCCATGAAGCCAAAGCATTAGGTTTTGAATGCCCTTCTTGGGACGTCGGTGCTTGGGAGACCAAGCTAAAGAACCTTGGCGGCACTTCTTCTAAACCAGCTATCGTTGAATCTTCCAAAGCAGTTGAAAAAGCAACCCATACTGAGAAGGATGCTGAGGAGGATCCCAAGACGGATGCTGCTGAAATCATTATGGACAAAGAAGATACTGCCCCCTAAAGTTTATTTCCTTTAAATTGTTTGAACTATTTTATGAACAATTTTCATTTTTGTATCGAAACAATTTGATAGCCGAAGGTGGATAGGTCCTGGGTTTCAGGATGAAACCTTCGGTTATCAACTAGTATTGATTGTTTCAAGAATAATTTCATCTTTCATTTGTCTTGCTATTATCTTCCTTAGTATAAATCTTAGCTTTGCAAAAATTTTGTATTGTTATCTTATGGAAATATCCTGATCAATATGCTTAGCAATATATTATAAAAATTGTTATTAGATAATTCCTTCAACTTCGTAGAAAGCTTTTTAAAGAGTGAAAAACAGTCCACTTTCCAAAACCTGTTTTGATAATACCTAGGTGATCAAAGTTTCAAACTAGTATTAGCTTCAAATATTTTGAGAAGTATTTTGAAAATATATTTTGAGAATATATCCCGAGAATTGATCCTAATCAGGATGTTTAACCTTTTACCCAACCTAGTATTATCAAAAACTCAAACGACGTTTACAAAGGAAAGATCATACCAGGAATAGGATATAACCCTATTATCAAACCTCAATTCCTTTGCAACTTTTCCAATGAAGATGTCCCCTGTGTGAGATACTTAGTGCATTAGTTCCGAGCCTTACTCTTTGAGCTTTACATCATTGCTTTAGTGGGAATGTCCCCTGTGTACAATGTCTTCAAACACTTAAAAATCTTCTGGATATCAGTTCCCATTGTATAGACAATTTTTCATGTTACAGGGGTAAAACCCAAGAATGTACTGGAGATAAATTCCTTGTATCCTGGGGAAAATCCCAAATTTTCATGCGCTACAGGCGGGAGTGTATAAACTCCAAGACTTAGAAAGGTGAAAACCTTTAAACCTTAGAGAGTATGAAAATACCCTTTCGTGAGAGAGGGTGATCAATCCTCATATACCTTTAGGATTCAGGATATAGCCAATAGTAACGAAATTGTCAGCCACTTTTACATGGACTGGTCCCGCCACCTTGAACTATCCCTGAATAACTTGCGCTTCAGGCGGAGTGTTTAAACCCAATTCGGAAGAAAGGTGAATACCTTTAAACCTGTGAAGGGATCAGGATCCCTTGTACGTGAGAGAGGGGGCCAATCCTCTAATCTTCTGAAGTATCCCGAGTGAGCATCCTGGAGCTATATCCCGAAGCATATACTGCAAAACATCCTTACACTAAGGTGGGTGTTAGCTTGGCTAACACCCCTCCAATGCTTAAGTTAGTATTGGGTTTCAAAGAATAAATTAAACCAAACATATTTAAAATAGATAGAATTCATACCATCCTGAGTTAGAAATTAAATTCTAAACTCACTTGAAATAAAGCTTAAGGTGTATAGCATTCCAAGACCTCGGTAGCATATCCCCTTTCATATTCTTGAGTCTATATGCTCCTTTCCCTGCTTCTGATTCAACTTCATATGGTCCTTCCCATTTTGGAGCTAGCTTGCCATCGGCAGGATTAGTGGTATTCTGAAAAGCCTTTCTTAACACCCAATCTCCAACCTTAAATCTTCTGGTCCTGATATTCTTGTTATATGCTCTGGATATTCTTTGTTGATATGCTGCCATCCTTAGCCTTGCTGCATCTCTCTTTTCATCTATAGTATCCAAATCTTGACTCAAGGCTTCAGGATTCTGTTTAGGATCACTTAGGGTAGATCTTGCAGTAGGTATTGTCATTTCCGTTGGAATCATTGCTTCTGCTCCAAATACCAAGGAAAATGGGGTTTGGCCTGTTGCGTTCTTTACCGTTGTCCTATCAGCCCACAAAACAAAGGGTAATTCTTCTGCCCATCTTCCTTTTTTGGTTCCAAGCCTCTTCTTTAAGTTATTGGCAATTATCTTGTTTGAGGATTCTGCTTGTCCATTCGCTTGAGGATGTACTGGAGTAGATGTTATCATTTTGATTCCCCAACTCTTGCAAAAGTCAGTAGTCCTTTTGCTTATAAAATGAGAACCATTGTCACAGATTATCTCGGCTGATACTCCAAATCTGGTCAGGATATTTCTCTTTATGAAGGATACTACTTCTTGATCCCTAACTTGAATAAATGCCTCGGCTTCAACCCATTTGGAGAAATAATCTGTCATTGCCAACATAAAAACCTTCCCTCCTGGAGCCTTTGGAAGCTTTCCCACTATATCCATACCCCACTTCATAAATGGCCAAGGGGAAACAATAGGATATAATGGCTCAGCAGGCTGATGCAATATGTTACTATGTCTTTGACATGCGTCACATCTTCGAGCATATTCTGCGGCATCTTTTCTCATTGTTGGACAATAATATCCTGTCCTTAACACTTTTGAGAATAACGACCTGCCCACAGTATGGTTACCACAATCCCCTTCATGTATATCCTGAAGTACTTCTTTGGCTTCAGGATCCTCCAAGCACCTCAAATACGGTCCTGCAAGAGATTTCTTGTATAAAACATTATTTATAATAGTGAATCGTGATACCTTCATCCTAAATGCCTTAGGATTTTCATTTCCGGGGATGTGTCCTTCTTTGAGATATCTCACAATTGGAGCCGTCCAAGATTTAGGATCCTCTTCAGGATACTCTGCTCCAGGATCCTGAATAGCCGCTACTTCTTTACCACGAGGATTCGTTGCAGGAAACAAGACATGTATTATTGGTATTTGGGTTCCTTCTGGTATCCTGATCGATGATCCCAGATTTGCTAAGGCATCTGCTTCGGCGTTATCCTCTCTTGGTACCTGTTCAAGCGTAAAAACATCGAAATACTCAGCTAACTTTTTGAGAATATCGAGGTATTCGATTAATTTCTCACCCTTAACTGCATAGGATCCATTAAAATGGTTAGTAATTAACAAGGAGTCAACATATACTCGCAAATTCTTGATACTCATACTCTTAGCCAATTCTAATCCTGCAATTAAAGCTTCATATTCTGCATCATTATTAGTAGCAGGAAATTCACACCTAATGGCCTGGGGTAATATGTCCCCCTGTGGCGATTTTAGTAGTATACCTAAACCTACACCTCTTATATTGGATGCACCATCAGTATATAATGTCCAGGATCCTGAAGATTCTCCTAACTGTGGAACTTCTAGGTCTACCTCATCCTGAATATCACTACTGAAATCAGCCACAAAGTCAGCTAAAGCCTGAGACTTTATGGCATTTGTAGGTTCATATACTAAATCATAAGCACTCAACTTTACTGACCACTTGGCCACCTGACATCTCTGGTTTCCTAAGCACATTTTTGACAGGATAATTCATTTTAACATGGATCCTATGTGTTTCAAAATAATGTCTAAGCTTTGTCGATGCCATGACTAGAGCTAATATCAATTTTTCGAAATGAGAATACCTAGTTTCAGCATCTAACAAACTTTTACTAACTTAATATACAGGATATTGCTGACCTTCATGGTCTTTTATAAGAACGGCACTTACAGCATTCCCTGATACAACGAGGTATAGGGATAGTGGTTCACCTTTTTCAGGCTTCATCAATAGAGGTGCAGTTGAGAGATATCGCTTCAAATCCTGCAAGGCTGCTTCATGGTTTGCTCCCCATTCAAATTTCTTATTCTTCTTGAGGATATCATAGAATTCCTTGCATTTTTTCGAGGATCTAGAAATAAATCTATTCAAAGCTGCTACTCGGCCCGTTAACCGTTATACGTCCTTCATATTCGAGGGTGACTTTATATCCAGGATAGCTTTAATCTGCTCCGGGCTTGCCTCTATCCCCCTTTTTGTCACCATATATCCTAGAAATTTTCCTGCCCCCACTCCGAAATGGCACTTAGCAGGATTCAGCTTCATGTTATACTGATCCAGGATATCAAATGCTCCCTTGATATCCTGGAGGTGATCCTCAGCCTTTTTAGATTTCACCACCATATCATCGATATATACCTCCATGGTGTCCCCCAACTTATCTTTGAACATCATGTTTACTAATCTCTGGTATGTTGCACCTGCATTTTTCAAACCGAAAGGCATAGCAGTATAGCAATATATACCTGTTGGTGTCATGAAAGCAGTATCCTCCTGATCCGAAGGCTCCATTTGAATCTGCTAAAATCCTGAGGATGCGTCCATGAACGTTAACATTTCATGTCCAGCAGTAGCATCCACCATTGCGTCCATATGAGGGAGAGGAAATGGGTCTTTAGGACAAGCCTTGTTCAAGTCCGTGTAGTCTACACAGACTCTCCATTTCCCGTTTTTCTTCTGTACCACAACTACGTTTGCTAGCCATCTTGGAAACTTGACTTCTCTGATCATCCTGGACTTCAACAATCTTTCAACTTCCTCTTGGATAATCTTATTCCGCTCAGGAGCAAATTTTCTTCTTTTTTGCTGAACAGGCTTGAATGATTTGTCAATTCCAAGCTTGTGAGTGATAATGTCTTTGGATATGCCTGTCATATCCTCATGCTTCCATGCAAATGTTGACATCCTGCATTTCAAAAAGTTAGTTAACTGCTCTTCAATATCCTGAGGGATATTGGTTCCTACGAGCACCGAGATATCAGGATTATCCTGATCCAGGATAATTTTCTTCACATCCTGCTCCGAATCCTCCACGATATCCTGGGCCCGCATCTTTAATTGCTTTGCTGCACTAGGCTTAGTTGAGGATTTCATCGAGGATGAGTAGCATTCTTTCGCTTCCTGCTGATCACTTTCAACCTTGACAACTCCCCAAGGGGTAGGGATCTTGATGCATTGGTGATATATTGATGGCACAGCCTTCATATTGTGAATCCATGGTCTTCCCAGTATGATGTTATAGCTGGATAAGGAGTCCATCACGCAGAAGCGTTGTATGGAGTTGATCCCTTCAACATATACTGGTAACTTTATCTCCCCTACGGTATTCCTAGCTTCTCCACTGAAACCAACGAGCACAGTGGACTTCGAAGTAATGTCCATCGGAGATACATTTATCCTCTTCAATGTTTCCAGCTGAATTATATTGACAAAACTACCGTTGTCTACCCGTATCCTGCGTACAAAATGGTTAGCCACATATAATGTTATTACCAAAGCATCATGGTGAGGATCCTGAACACTATCCCTGTCATCACTATCGAAAGTGATCACGTTATCAGTTGTGAGGGTAGTCATCCTGACTGGTCTGTCTCCCCTCTCACTCTTAGCTTCCTTTGCATGTCTCTTGGCCGCCGAATACGAAGTTCCACAAATATCGGATCCTCCTGAAATAAAATTAATTATCTTGGCATCTGCTGGGGGTGATGCTGCTCGTTCAGGATTGTTGGTGCAGTTGTCTGTTGACTACATCTTCGTTCGAGTCTTAGAATAGGACTGATTGTATAATGTACGGAAGACGAGAAAACATGTAACATTTAGGCCCATTAGAGTTGGGTTCGCTCGAACGGACATATGTGTGGTTCGCTCGAACGACAGGATAACTGGATCCGCTCATTTGGCACATTTGGTGGGTTCGCTCGAATGACAATCATATTGGTCCGCTCGTATGACCAAGTGTTGGTTCGCTCGAGTGACAAGTCTGGTTCGCTTATTGGACCTCTCCAATAAGCGAACCCAAATGTCTATAAATAGGTCCAATGAGCGATTCATTTGTAACAGTTGGTGAAATCGTACCGAAGTGCTGCCGGTGCGAGATTTGAGCTGTAAAAGATTGTTAGATCAATAAACAAGTGGTTAAAGTGATTTGTGTGCTATTTCTACCTTAGTTTCTTGTTATTCCGCATCTGAAACCAAGGAGAAAGCCTCTGAACGACTCATTTAGGTCGCGAAACGATTCTACAATTGGTATCAGAGCTCAGGAGGAGGTTCTCTGCAGAAAATAGCCGGATTTCATCATTTTTCTTACTTCTACACCTTCTTTTACTGATTCGGGAAGATTTCACGGTCGGAACTCGTTCAAATTTTCACATATTGTGCGTAATAGTATCGAGATAAACCCTGGAAAGTTTGAAGCCAAAATTCGAAGAAAAATGATGTCCGATTGGCGGTCCGCTTATTTGGTCGGATAGAGATTTGTTCGGATCACTCATTTGGTCGATCGGTCCGCTTATTGGTCCGTCCGGTTCGCTCATTTGGTCGATCGGTCCGCTTATTGGTCCGTCCGGTTCACTCATTTGGTCGATCGGTCCGCTTATTGGTCTGTCCGGTTCGCTCATTTGGTCGATCGGTCCGCTTATTTGACAGTTTGGTCCGCTCATTCGGACGATCCGCTTATTGGGTCCGCTCATTCGCTCGGTTCACTTATTTGTCCGATCGGTTCGCTCCAAGTGCATATTCGGTTCGCTTATACGGTCGGTCCGCTCCAAGATCAACCCATCCGGTCCGCTCTTGTGTCCGATTGACTATTTGGTCTGTTTTCTGTCATCCTGGTTCGCTTATCAATCAACAAATACTTATCGGGATTTTGTGAAAAATGGAAATGGTGTTTGATGAACAAGAGAACTATTATTTTGAAAAATTTAATGATTGGCATCACGGATTTCTAGATGAGGGTTACAGAAAAGTGAGCAAAGATGGATGGGCAAAAAGGTTTAAATATTTTGTATGTCTGAAAGACGAAACGTTGGATGATCTTAAAGACCGATATAGTGTCTTACTGAATTATTTAAGAGATCATGAGATATATCCGTCAAATGTTGAGAAATTGGAGAAGTTTGCAGATGCAGTACCGATTGAATGGGATGAATGTTTGAAAAATTTAAGGGAGGATTCAAATTTTTCAAAACTACCTATAAATCAATTCATCAGCAAACTTAAAGCTCATGAACTTGAAATTAGAAAGAAAAAGAAAGAAATGATCAAGGTTTTAGAGAATAATGTGCTAGATCTGAGTTCAGATGTGATTGAAGAGATGCACAAAAGGGTTGCTAAATGTGTTAGAGCAAAATATGTGCTGAAATACGATTTCAAACGAGGTTGTTATATTGATAATAATGGAAATCCTCTTGATTTCGTTAAAATCTTTTGTGCAGGTACATTCATAGCAAAGGAAGAAGAAGTTCCAAAAGCTGAAGAATCGGTGAAGAATGAAACAATGTGTTCAAGATGTGATAAGGTCAAGACTGATTATGACAAACTTGTGAAAGACATGGGAAGTTTGGCATCTGAAGTCAAAAGGTTAAAAGACGAGAAGCACGTTGCTGAAAATCAGATTCTTATTCTGAAAGGAAATTGTGAGAAGTTGAAAGCTGAAAATGACAAACTGTTGGTTGGTTTGAACAGTTTGACATTTGAAAACAAGAAGTTAAATGAAAAAGTTAAAGGTTTTGAAAGTGAAAAAACAAAAATTGAGAAAGAATTTCAGAATCAAATGAAAATTCTTGAAGATGGGAGAAATGTGTTTAGTAAAAATAACATTGAAAAACAGAAAATGATAAATTCCCATCTTCAGAAAATCATTAAACTCGAAAAAGAAGGTGAATGCGCTCAAAAGAAAATCAAAGAGTTGGAAAAAGAGCTTGAAAGCAAACAGAAATCTTCAGAAGATTTAGATTTCTGGATTAAGCTTGAAAACAAGAATCTGAAAGCAAATGAATCAAAATTTCAGGAACAGATAAAAGTTTTGATGAATGAAAAATCTGTTCTTGAAAATTTGAAGAATGATAATGAAAAAACAATCAAGTCTCAGTTTGGGAGAATATCTCAACTTGAAAGTGAAGCTGAGAATTCGAGGAACAAAATTGATGAACTTGAGAAGAAATTGATAGGTTTTGTGACTAAATCAGACAGTTTGAATTTTCCCTGTCCAAAACCAATCAATTATGTTCCAATAAGTGACGATGTCACAAACTTTGACAAAGTCAAAGTTAAAGATTGTGGTGAAAAATCTGATGATAAAAAGGAAAAGTTTCAGAAAACTGTTCTGCAATCAACTGAAAAAGGTGAATGCTCGAAGCAAAAACCTGTGAAGAAGAAAGCGGAACAGAAACAAAAAATTAAAAATGAGAAAATTGTTCAAAAAGATAATAAAAGCTCATCAGATCAATCATCCAATCGAAATGAAAAATTACAAAAAGTAAAAAATGAAAATTCAAAAAATGTTGGTAATAAGTGGTGCAGGTCGAACCACAGTGCTCAAAAGCCAAATCCAGCAAACTTGAGGAAGGAATATCACCAAGCCAGACAATGCTATGATCTGAGCGTTTGGTGTGAAGGTGGTATACGGTACGATAACAGAGTGTGTTACAGATGCAGATATCACGGACACATTGCTGTTAACTGCCAATACTGGAGTTATGAGACCAGGAGGTGCTTTAACTGTAACATCAAAGGTCACATTGCCCGAGATTGCCCAAGGAGATCGAATGAAAGATTGAGGGACAATTCTCAGAAAATGGCAAAGGAGAAACCAGTCGTTGTCAAACCCAAAGAATTGAAAGCTTCGGGCCAAAACGTCAGAGAACAAAAGATCAAAGAACCTAAAGTTCAAGAAACAAAAGTAAAGCTTTCTCAGGGGCAGAAAGACCGACTGAGGAAAAAGAGAAAGAAAGCAAGAGAATATCTCGAAAAGATTTTGTCCTCGGGTTCACGGGACAAAAAGAATAAAAGTTCTGATGAATCTACTCTCTCAGCTGTAAAGATAAGCAAAAAGAATTCATCAGATACAAATCTGAGGAAAAAAGAAGCCACCTTCGGCGATGAATCTGGCGTGCCAAAGTCAGACAAGCCACCTTCAGGCGATGAATCTGGCTCGTCAAAGTCTGACAAGCCACATTCAGGCAATGATTCTGGTTTGTCAAAGCCAGAAGAGCCTTGTGTTGAGGTAAAGGTCGAGAATTCTAGTTTAACAATGGATGAGAAAAACTTTCCACCATTGTTGAACAAGAATTCGAAATCATCCAAGGCTGGTCAGGCTTGAGTGAATCTGTTTAAATGAAAAACCTGACTTGCCGGAGCTCCCAGGTTGGTAAGCGTGGAGCATGAATCGGCATCTTACTTCTATTCGGTATTGTCAATCAAACAAACGGTAAAAAGGTTTGTTTGTGATTTTCTTACAAGTGGTATTAGACGAGTTTATGTTTTGATAGTGGTACAGAGGATTCTAAACTGCATATGGTAAATCAAGGACATTAATTTGTACTTGGATTTTCCTACATCTGATCGAAAAACAAGATGATGAAGTAACCCCATACCTAAACTGCTTGGTAAACAAACTTATATTTCCCGGAAAAACCATTTTGATTGAAACAAACTTAAGTGTTTTGAAATCTAAATGGGAAAATAGTTTGTTGTGAGGGGGAGTTCTGATTGTTTTTGCATGAGGATGGTGAATTGAGGTGATTCACATAATGTTGTCATATGTTCTTGTATAGTTTGTTTTCAATTTTTCCTTGGAAACTCAAAATTGAAAGATATTTTGATTCTAGGGGGAGTAATAAAATTTTGAAAAATTTAAAAAAAATTGAAAATTGAAAATGAGTTTTGTTGCTATAAGAGGAAATGATAGTACATCGGTGGGCTATCACAGCATGCTAGAAATTTGTAAAGTCAAAAATGTTTTTAAACAAATTTTACTAATGATGTGTCAGTAGACTTCACACAGTTAGTAAATTGTATTCGAGATATAAACCTAATTTCAAACTTGCTTAGTTTGTGGGGAACACTACTTGGATATATAGGTAACCCCTGAAATCTCGTTTGAAAGGTTTCTTATTCTGATATAATAGGTTTTTCTACTCAATGATGTCTGGGGTATTATTCTGGGACTTCTGCTGAACGGTAGTTCTGACCTAGTCCTTGGCTAATACTTTCTGCAAAATGCTTGAAACATAGCATAAAGCCCTCAGCTGATTAGACAATAAAATTGATAATCATCTGTTGTAGCTGAAAAGATCCTCTAAAGGGGACACACTGCTAAGTCGAAGCTGATATCTCTTTGCTGAACGGAAGTTCTGACCTGAGATCCCTCAGTTCTCGCATTTTTCCCCTAATTTATATACAGATATCATTGTAGTATACTTGCCTGTAAATTAGAATATTGGGATCTGGATACGGGAGTATATTCAAGTGGTGGGACACGCAAATAAGTTTAAGTTCTAAAAATATTAAATATGTATCTTGAATCAATTGAAAACATGTGTAGAGGTTTAAGTGGACAACAATACTGATGATCGGAAGTAAATTTGTTTGAACATATGCTGATTAATCAAGATCAACGGTGTTAGTGATATGTTTTAAAATCCGATATGATCCTCTTGCACAATCTCTCAAAAATAGTGTTTCATTTCTGTATTTCATTAAATTCAAAAATCCAAAAATATTATATTTTTTGTTTGAAATTTTGAAAATTACAAAAAGATTTTCGACAGCTGACTGTGAAAAACTGTTTTTCAACATTTCAAGTGCTAAACATGTTGAACTTGTGGTTTGAGAGAAAGTGAGTAAAAATGTTAAGATTAAAACGTCAAAATGGTTCATTAAACTTGTGATTCTAAGTTGAATGTAAACCTACATACTGATCTTCATAGTCTTTAAAATGATTTAAATCTAAAAAATGATTTCTTATGAAGTGTTTGAGATGTATGCAGAAGATGAGCTGAACAGAGAAAAGCCAGGAAATGATTTCTATGGTGGTAACAAATCCAACACGACTATCCTAGCATGATGATAGGGGGAGTCTGATGATAGTTATAGCCAAAGAAAGATCCAGGCAGAATTCCTGAAGAAGACCGAGCAATATCCAAGAATGTCATGTTGAAGACTCTCACTGAAGATTCCGTCAACATTCAAGGGGGAGTCTGTTGGTGCAGTTGTCTGTCGACTACATCTTCGTTCGAGTCTTAGAATAGGACTGATTGTATAATGTACGGAAGACGAGAAAACATGTAACATTTAGGCCCATTAGAGTTGGGTTCGCTCGAACGGACATATGTGTGGTTCGCTCGAACGACAGGATAATTGGATCCGCTCATTTGGCACATTTGGTGGGTTCGCTCGAATGACAATCATATTGGTCCGCTCGTATGACCAAGTGTTGGTTCGCTCGAGTGACAAGTCTGGTTCGCTTATTGGACCTGTCCAATAAGCGAACCCAAATGTCTATAAATAGGTCCAATGAGCGATTCATTTGTAACAGTTGGTGAAATCGTACCGAAGTGCTGCCGGTGCGAGATTTGAGCTGTAAAAGATTGTTAGATCAATAAACAAGTGGTTAAAGTGATTTGTGTGCTATTTCTACCTTAGTTTCTTGTTATTCCGCACCTTAAACCAAGGAGAAAGCCTCTGAACGACTCATTTAGGTCGCGAAACGATTCTACAAGGATCCTTCTCGAGATCCTGCCCTTTATTCTTCTTTTTTCCCAGCAAGTCCTTCAGATACCCCTTGCTTAACAGGTAACTTATCTCTTTCCTTAGAGCAATGCAATCCTCGGTCATATGTCCGAAGTCTTCGTAGAAGGCACACCATTTGGATTTATCCTTCCAATCAGCTTTCTGCTGGTTCTTTCGAGGCCACCTAGCTTTGTCCCCTAAACCCTGCATAGCATACATTAACTCAGGTATATTAACAGAAAAGCAGTATTCAGATAAGTCAGGATATTCTTCAGGATCCTCGTCTTCAACAGCATTCACTTTCTTGTTATCATTTCTGCCATATGGCTTGGAGCGATATGGCTTATATGAGGTTTCTGATTTCCTATTAGTTGATTCATAGGTTGAGGTAGAATTCATCCTCTCCTGCATCTTCTTGTCATCTTCCAAACGGATATATCTCAAAGCCCTGTTACGAGCTTCGTCGAGATTCCTGTAGGGATTCATTACAAGATCCTGATAAAACTGAGAATCCTTTTGTAACCCCATCTTAAAAGTTTGCACAGCTGTTGCAACATCAAGATGTGGGATATCCAAGGATTTTCTACTGAATTTGTTCCCATAGTCCCTCAAGGATTCCTGAGGCCCTTGAGTTATCCTGTAAAGATCACTGGTTAGTTTCTCAAAACTCCGACTACAAGAAAATTGACTGTTAAATAAATTAACCAAATGAGCAAACGAAGTAATTGAGTGAGGAGGAACGTTTAACAGCCATTTTAAGGCTGATCCTGTCAGAGTAGAACCAAATCCCTTGCATAAGCAGGCTTCCTTGAGCTCCGGAGGGATAGGGTTAATCTCCATTCTTTCCCTGTATTGGGCAATATGCTCTTCAGGATCCGTAGTCCCATCATACAGCTTCATGTTGGGAGTTTGAAATCTTTTTGGGATTTCAGCATCACAGATAGGATATGCAAAGCGGGATATCCTGTGGCTGTCTTGGGATACTTTCGGAATTGGCTGGACCACTCCAGGTACACTGGATATCATGTCCTTCAATTTCTGGAGCTCCCTGGTAAATGTTGACGTCATACTTGCATCCTGCAAAGAGCCATTGTTGTTAGTAGCAAGAGTATTATTATTTGACACATTACCGTTCTGAGGATTTTGGCCATATCCTGAAGCGTATCCTGAACTTCTCACAGTCGATATCCTGACCGAAGAGGGTATCTCAGGGGTATGATTCTGAGAATGGCTTGAGACGATATTCCCCCTATTATCCTCAGTGTAAACTGCGGAACTGAAGTTCACAGCCCTGGGCTATATAGGAGTGACAGTTTCCTCAACTGGTCTGCTCGAGCTAGCTTTTAAGAGTTGTATTTCTCTTAACAGCACTTGATTAGTCTCTTGTTGCTGCCTCATTTGTTCCTGCACACTTCCAAATAAAGTCAAAATTTCATCGTTAGAGGCTAAAACAGGAGCAGATCCCTGGACACTCCGAGTAGGGATAACATCTTGAGATTGTGAAGAAAACGGCATCCTTGGAGGAGGTGGTGGAAGCACCGAACCAGTAGTAGCAGAGGTCGTAGCAGACATAGTGGAAGAGCTCATGTTTGATCTGGAGGCCATTGTAAACAATGTGGCAAAAAATTTTGAAAATAGAAAACCGATTAATGATTTTACAAAGATTTTTAGTAAAAGTAGCACCACTTGCCCCACGGTGGGCGCCAAATTGTTTTGGTCAAAAATTACCTAAGCAATTAAGTGATCAAATTAGTTAGGTGAGGTAGTGTGCTAAAATTATATGTGAAAAATGTATTGGCCAAATTGGATATGAAAACAGTTTCAGGATACAGCCCGGGATATAGAGCTGTATCAATGATCAAACAATGAGCAAAAAAGTAAAGGTTGACACGTGATGTACGAGGAAAGCCCTTGATCAATCTAGATCGCCGGCATAAAACCTCGGGAGCTGACAATCGCAGCTGCCTTGTTCTTCTTATTGCTTCAAATATCAGGATACAGTGCAGGATGTGGTGCGGATCGACTATGTGTTACAATGTAATTTGAATACAAGTGTTTGAGTGTGGTGTTTGCGGTGAGCTAGAGAGTAAAAGTGTTCGAGAGTGTAAGTGTAAAATTGCGTGCCTTAAACTGATCCGCCCCCATCTATTTATAGTAAAGATAATGTAACAAACTATCCTAAACTTCCGGTATCCAGCGAATATTCCCACTCGAACGTTGAGGACCAAGTCTTTCTGGTTCAACGGCTTCCTTATAACAAATACACCCGAGTCTTGAGGAGAAGAAGTCCTGATGACCGTTAGTAACTTACAGCCATTAACCTGCACGTGTTTAATTCACTCAACCTTAGGATATCGCCCAGGATGTTAACAATATCCCCGTCCAGTATCCTGATCACAAATAAACAATTAAAAGCGGGATATTAGTCAGGATATGTATACTCAGAAAATGACCCATAACAGATATTACTTCAAAATCCACTTTGCTTGTCGGTTTCAGTGGAGAGGCTAGAAACACTGTGGGGGACATAAAATTGCATGTATATGTTGAAGGGGTCAACTCAATGCAGCGCTTCTATGTCATGGACTCCCTATCCTGCTATAATATTATATTAGGTAGGCCTTGGATCCATGATATGAAGGTTGTGCCGTCAACCTATCATCAATGCATCAAGATACCTACCCCTTGGGGAGTAGTAAAAGTGGAAAGTGACCAGCAGGAAGCAAAAGAGTGTTATTCCTCTTCAATGAAGTCCTCGACGAAGCCTAGTGTAGCATAGCAATTAGAGATGCGGGCCCAGGATATTGTGGAGGCTTCCGAGTAGGATGTAAAGAGAGTTATCCTGGACCAGGATAATCCAGATATCTCGGTGTTCGTAGGAACCAATATCCCTCAAGATATTGAAAATCAATTGACTAGCTTTTCGAAATGCGGGATGTCAACATTCGCGTGGAAGCACGAGGATATGACAGGTATTTCCAAGGATATTATAACACATAAGCTCGGTATTGACAGGTCATTCAAGCCTGTCCAACAAAAAAGAAGGAAGTTTGCTCCGGAGCGAAATGTGATCATCCAAGAGGAAGTTGAAAGATTACTGAGGAGTAAGATGATTAGGGAAGTAAAGTTTCCTAAACGGCTGGCTAATGTAGTTATGGTGCAAAAGAAAAAAGGGAAATGGAGAGTATATGTGGATTACACAGACTTGAACAAAGCTTGTCCGAAAGACCTGTTTCCTCTACCTCATATTGATTCAATGGTGGATGCTACCGCTGGCCACGAGATGTTAACCTTCATGGATGCCTCTTCAGGATTCCAGCAGATCCAGATGGAACCCTCGGATCAGGAGGATATTGCCTTCATGACACCAATAGGTATTTATTGTTATACTGCTATGCCTTTTGGTTTAAAAAATGCAGGAGCAACATAACAACGGCTGGTGAACATGATGTTTAAAGACAAACTAGGGGACACCATGGAAGTATACATCGATGATATGGTAGTAAAATCCAAGAAGGCTGAGGATCACCTCTAGGACATTAAGGGAGCATTTGATATCCTGGACCAGTACAACATGAAATTAAATCCTGCTAAATGCCATTTTGGAGTGGGGGCAGGAAAGTTTCTGGGATATATGGTGACTAAAAGAGGGATAGAAGCAAGCCCGGAGCAGATTAAAGCCATCTTAGATATCGAGTTACCTTCAAATATGAAGGATGTTCAACGATTAACAGGGCGAGTAGCAGCATTAAACATATTTATCTCAAGATCCTCGGAAAAATGCAAGGAATTTTATGATATCCTGAAGAAAAATAAGAAATTCGAATGGGGAGAGAAGCATGAAACAACCCTGCAACATTTGAAGCAGTATCTTTCAACTGCACCTCTGTTAATGAAACCTGAGGATGGCAAACCACTATCCCTATATCTCGCAGTATCAGGGAATGCAGTAAGTGCTGTCCTTGTAAAGGATCATGAAGGTCAGCAGTATCCTGTCTATTATGTTACTAAAAGTTTATTAGATGCTGAAACTAGGTATTCTCACTTAGAAAAGCTGATATTAGCCCTAGTTATGGCATCGACAAAACTTAGACATTATTTTGAAACACATAGGATTCATGTTAAAACCAACTATCCTGTAAAAAATGTGCTTAGGAAGCCCGAAATGTCAGGTAGGATGGCTAAATGGTTGGTGAAATTGAGTGCCTTTGACCTAGTATATGAGCCTAGAAATGCCATAAAGTGTCAGGCTTTAACTGACTTTGTGGCTGATTTCAGTAGTGATATTCCAAACGAAGTAAACCTAGAAATACAACAACTAGGAGAAAATTTAGAATCCTGGACATTATACACTGATGGTGCGTCTAATGTAAGAGGTGTAGGTTTGGGTATACTACTAAAATCGCCACAGGGGGACATATTACCCTAGGCTATTAGATGTGAGTTTCCTGCCACCAATAATGAAGCAGAATATGAAGCTTTAATTGCAGGATTAGAATTGGCTAAAAACATGAATATCAAGAGTTTGCGAGTGTATGTCGATTCTTTGTTAATTACTAATCATTTTAATGGATCCTATGCAGTTAAAGGTGAGAAGTTAATCGAGTATCTCGTAATTCTTAAAAAATTAGCAGGATATTTTGATATTTTTACACTTGAACAGGTACCAAGAGAAGATAATGCTGAAGCTGATGCCTTGGCAAATCTGGGATCATCAGTTAGGATACCAGAAGGGACCCGAATACCAATATTACATATCATGTATCCTGCGATGGATCCTCAGGATAAGGAAGTAATGGGTGTTCAGGATCCTGGTGCTGAGTATCCGAAAAGGATCCTAAATCCTTGACGGCTCCAATCATAAGATATCTCAAGGAAGGACACATCCCAAAGGATGAGAATCCTAAGGCCTTTAGGATGAAGGTATCACGATTCACTATTATAAATAATGTTTTGTATAATAAATCTCTTGCAGGACCATATCTGAGGTGCTTGGAGGATCCCGAAACCAATGAAGTGCTTCAGGATATATAGGACGGGGATTGTGGTAACTATACTGGGGCAGGTCGCTATTCTCAAAAGTATTAAGAACAGGATATTATTGGCCAACCATGTGGAAAGATGCTGCAGAATATGCTCAAAGGTGTGACGCGTGTCAAAGACATAGTAATATATTACATCAGCCTGCTGAACCACTGTATCCTGTCGTTTCCCCTTGGCCATTCATGAAATGGGGAATGGATATAGTAGGAAAATTGCCAAAGGCTCTAGGAGGAAAGGTCTTCATGTTGGAAATGACTGATTATTTCTCTAAGTGGGATGAAGCTGAAGCATTTGTTCAAGTTAGAGATCAAGAAGGGGTATCCTTCATAAAAAGGAATATCCTGACTAGGTTTGGTGTACCAGCTGAGATAATTTGTGACAATGGATCTCAATTTATAAGTAAAAGGACTACTGACTTTTGCAAGAGTTGGGGAATCAAAATGATCACATCCACAGCAGTACATCCTCAAGCAAATGGACAAGCACAATCCCCAAATAAGATAATTGTCAACAATTTGAAGAAAAGGCTCGGAGCTAAGTAGGGAAGATGGGCAGAAGAACTACCCTTTGTTTTATGGGCTGATAGGACGACGGTGAAAAGTGCAACTGGCCAAACCCCGTTTTCCTTGGTATTTAGAGCAGAGGCGGTGATCCTGACAGAAATGGTAATACCTACAGCATGATCCAGCCTCCGGGATCCTGAGCAGAATCCTGAAGTCCTGTGCCAGGAATTGGATACTATTGATGAGACAAGAGACGCAGCAAGGCTAAGGATGGCAGCATATCAACAGAGGATATCTAGAGCATATAACAAGAATATAAGGACTAGAAGGTTCCAGGTTAGAGATTAGGTATTGAGAAAGGCTTTTTAGAATACCACTAATCCTTCAGATGGAAAGTTGGCTCCAAAATGGGAAGGACCCTACGAGATTGAATCGGAATCAGGAAAAGGAGCATACCGACTCAAGAATATGGAGGGGGATATGTTACCAAGATCCTGGAATGCTATACATTTAAAACTTTATTTCAAGTGAGTTTGGAAGTTGAATTCTAACCCAGGATGGTATGGATACTATTTTTTTAAAATATATTTTAATATTATTGTTTTGAACCCATTACTGACTTAAGCATCGGAGGGGTGTTAGCAACACTAGGCTAACACCCACCTTAGCTTACAATTGTTTTGCAGTATACGCTTCGGGATGTAGCTCCAGGATACCCATTCAGGATACTTCGAAAGATTAGAGGATTGGCCCCCTCTCTCACATTTAAGGGATCCTGATCCCTTCACAGGTTTAAAGGTATTCACCTTTCTCACGAATTGGGTTTCAACACCCCATCTGGAGCGCAAGTTATCCAGGGATAGTTCAAGGTGGCGGGACCAGTTCAAGTAAAACTGGCTGACAATTTCATCATTGTTGGCTATATCCTTGATCCTTAAGGTATATGAGGATTGATCACCCTTTCTCGTGAAAGGGTATTTTCATACTCTCTAAGGTTTAAAGGTTTTCACCTTTCTAAGTCTTGGAGTTTATACACTCCCGCCTGTAGCGCATGAAAATTTGGGATTTTCCCCGGAATACCTATGGGTTTATCCCTAGAACACTAAGGATTTATCTCCGGTATACTTTAGGGTTTACCCCCGGTAACACAAGAACTGTCCATACGGTTAAAACTTGAATTCAAAAATTTTCTAAGTATTCGGAACTTTATACACAGGGGACAGACCTCCTAAGGCGATTGTGCGAGGCTCAAAGAATCAAATTTGAATCTAGTGTACTAAGACTGGGGACATCTTAGTGGAAGAAGTTGCAAAAAGTGTTTTGGTCAAAAATGAGGCCAAGATAATATAACCAAATCTTTATTGTGAGGAATGATGCTTAAATCAATGAACAATGTTAAGGATAACTCAGAAATGTAATGGACAAGTGACACAAGGATTTATACGAGGAAAAAGCCCTTGATCAAGAGTTGATCTCCGGCACAAAAAACCTCGGGTGATGGAAACTACCGATCACCAACTAAAATTAAACAAAAGAAGTTTACAACTCAGGATGATAACAAGCTTGTTACAAGGATCACTAGTGTGCAATGTGCAATAATGTATGAAATCGCCAAGTAATGTTCGAGAGCTGATTGAGAGCTATTACGAGAGTGTGTGTATGCCAAAATTAGCTAAGTGTTCTAACTTAAGCTTGTTATCCCCATTTTAAATTAGAAATAACTAGACTAACTAACTATCCGCAATTTGTGCAAGCTTCCCACGATCTCCATAACGTCCATAAGAGCCTAGCACGTGTGGAATATTGAGGGAATATGCTCCAGGAATTTCGGTGAGACTCGGTCCATGCCTTTGCTCCTGCAAAACAAGCTTACGTACAAGGTAGACAATTGTTAGTATAAGGATAAGAATAAGGATCCTGAATCCTGATCCTGCAACACCTGCTGAGGATCCTTAATTCAAATAGAATTGAGGATCCATGATCCTGGCAGCACTTGAGGATCCGTGATCCTTAGGATTGTAAAATCCTCCCGTAACAATTACCCCCAAAATATAAGGAGTAAAGTGTAAATTGTCGAGTTATATTTTCTCGATCTTATCCGCAATAAACTAACGGATATATAACCATTAGGATAGAACTATCCGTTGCAGATCCTACGTCACTTGAAGCGACATCCCTGCAAAATCATCATTATAAATTCAAGTTAGAGATAAGGGTTAGGAAGCATTTAAATTCGTGCGTTACATCCTTTAAATCCTCATTTGAAGATCAAGCAGGTACTTCTTTCCCCTTTCTCTTTCTTACTCTGTTCTTCTCCGAAACCTTCAAATCATAATGAATTTAAGATCGTCCCCTGCAAAGG
The DNA here is from genome assembly GCF_002127325.2 of Helianthus annuus. Taxonomy (NCBI): domain Eukaryota; kingdom Viridiplantae; phylum Streptophyta; class Magnoliopsida; order Asterales; family Asteraceae; genus Helianthus; species Helianthus annuus. Next base: position 95,829,494 of record NC_035448.2, on the reverse strand, counting down.
ATCACCAAAAGGATAATCCTTTAAAAAGCCAAGGAATTGTCTAAGATTCTCCGAAGGAACACTGCTGCTTTACTGATCCTGAGATCGACAGGATTCGTCATTGTTTTCCGGCGAACACTGTTTTCAAACTTTTTGATCCTACCGCCTTGAGCGATTTCATTTCTGAAACTTGGGTTGCATTTCCAGTCACCCCATTTCTGATAGGATATTCTTATCCTTTTCCTGCTTTTACCCAAGCTTTCTTCTCCCTTATCGGCATATCCTATATCCAGGCAATGCCTATGATGTGGATGGTTTTGTATACCCTAGAAAGGATCATAGAGTAGGAGGATATAGAGTTAGGAATGTCTGAACTCGCTGAACTGTACAACCTTATGAGCCATGGTTCACACCGCTTTTTATTCAAACACAAACCCTGTGAACCTCATCCAATCCTGAAAACCACCAAGAATGACACCAACTGGAAGAAGCGATTCTTCTTTGTCAGGAGGGATTCTATACCGGATGGGAAGGATCTCCTCAGAAAATGGGCCACCCACGGTAGGATAGAGGATCCTTATAGAAGGATCATAGGATAACCCTGTTCCTGTAAGGATAACTGATTTCTTCTTTTTGTTTTGCAGCTATCTCTGTCTCTCACCTCATTCCATCACCTGCAATGGAGTAAAGGATCACCGCTTTCTGGAATCTTGATCCTGCAACAAGATCATTCCAAGCAATCACCAAGGATTCTCAAGAAGTATCCTCAGGCTCAGTCACAATGTCAAGTAAGTATCCATGTTTGTATGTAATTAAATGTCTAAATGAAAATAAAACAAGAACACTTATCTGTTATTTTGGATTGACAGGCGCTGGAAAATCCTCAAAGTCAGCCTCTCGTTTCAGTGTTAGTGACCTTAGCAATGTTGGTCCTCGATCGGCAAAGAAGAAAGCTGCTGCTAGCCCCAGTGCTATAATCCCCAAAGCTGTCACCTCCAAAGGGGGGAAGAAAAGGAAGACCACTGAAGCCGACAAGCTGGAAGGATTGCCTCTTATCCGCCACCAATTTCAGGAATACTTTGCTGATGTAAGGATCACTGACTCTGACTGATGATCCTGCCTGCTTGAGGATTAAGGATCCTAAACTTTAACTTGTTTTTTCTTGCAGAAATTCATCGAGATCGAAATGCTCTTTGATGCTTATAATGAAGAAGCTGATCAGAAGCATTTGGAGATCCAAAAAATCTTCCTGGCTAAGGACCAAACCATCTCCACTCTCGAAAAGGACCTCAATCTGGCGAAGAAGCAGGTGCTCATGGCCCAGATAAATGCTGATCATGAGAAGCATGAGCTGCTGGAGGATGCCAAAGTCTCTGCTGCCATTACCATGTATAAGATCAAGCTGCAAATGGCTCAGGAGGCTGAGGATCCTAACTTCGACAGGACCACTTGGGACATGAAGGGCTAGAAGGCAAAACTGGCTGAGCTAGAGGATGAGGAGGAGGCTACGGAGGTTCTGGCGATTGAGGCAAGTGGCAGCGGGAAGGATCCAGCTGGAGGTGATGCTGGTGGTGATGCAGCCAAGGTGTGAGCTGCAAGAATGGGCAATGATGGACATTTCTAGACGCAGCCGAAGCCCATTTTTAGAATTTGGTAGTGTTTTTTGTGGTTGTTGATGTTTTAAACAATGATGGGTTGTACTTTGAACAATAGCTTTAGGTTTAAGGATCACCGATCCTTTGGACAATAGGTAGGAAATAGGTGGTGGAGGGATCCTCTGTTTGGGGGATGAAGCCACTTGTTATCCTTCCGCCTTTATTTCCTACATTTAGACCTTATCAAATATGGACACCCTTTGCCAACCCAAGTGGACGGGCCATGTATTGCTGGTAGAAATTTGGGTTGGCAATTTTGACAACCTTAAAAGGGTTTAAATCTTGTGAATAAATAAAACTTTAACTTTTTGGCTATTTCTCGTGTTGTTATCCTTGTGAATTCTTTGTTTGTCAACTGTTCTTATACACTTTGTTTAAGTTTAACAAATCATGTTTAAAAGTTTTAGGATATGATCAAGGATCAAATATCCTATAATCGATAAATTCAGAAAAGTTATGCGTCTTAAGGATCATTAGTTCTGTTGTCATAAATAATGAATGTAGTCAAAGTAATTAAGGATCATACCTGAGAATTCAAGTTAGGATCCTAACCCTCAATATTTATAATCAGGATAACCAAAAGACAAACCTTAGTAAAAAGGTAAGGATCAGGGATCCTTAGCTGTTTAACTTCGAAAACCTGAAACAGACTACAACTTGGGACTAAGCCAATATAAGAGAAAAGTTAGTGACTGGGGACAAGCCCAACAATTCTGGGGACAAGCCCAATATACTGGGGACAAGCCCAAAGGATAACTGGGGACAAGCCCAAAGGATCTTGTGTAAACTGGAGTATGGCCCTCACTGGCGACTATCCAAACTTAGTGACATGAAAATGCCAAAACCTTAGCTAACGTGAAAACATTAGAAACCTTAGGAACAGATGTATGGTACATCTACCATTATATGTAGGACCCCGGATATAGCCAGTACAATGAAATTGTCAGCCCCTAAAGCGAGTACTGGTCCCATTGGCATGAACTGTACCAGGATCATCGTGCGCTACTGGCGATACTAGGGACAGGCCCAAAAACTAGGGACAAGCCCAAACAACTGGGGTCAAGCCCAAACAACTGGGGTCAAGCCCAAACAACTGGATACTTCTGTGGATACTTAATCCTTTATTAAGGATACCCAAACCTTCAGAAAAACTCAGAATCGAGTGAAAGGGGGATAAAGGATCCAGGATCCTTATCCTTGTATATAGGATAATTAAAGAATGAAATAGTTTGAGATTAGATCATTACCAAAATGAGGATCCTCTGTCCTGTAAGGATCCTTCAAGGATACTTGTTAGCTAAGGATCATGGATCCTTAATACATGAAGTATTTCTTCAAGTGGACAACATTCCAAGCTCTTGGTAGCAAATCACCTTCCATTGTTAGCAATCGATATGCCCCCTTTCCTACTTCAGCTTCAATTAAATAGGGGCCTTCCCACTTTGGTGCTAACTTTCCATCAGCAGGATTAGTGGTATTCTGAAATGCTTTCCTTAATACCAATCACTAACTTGAAATTTCCTGATCCTGACATTTTTATTGTAGGCTCCAGCCATCCTTTGTTGGTAACTAGCTATCCTTATTCTTGCCAAATCCCTGAGTTCTTCTATAGTATCCAGGTCTTGAACTAAGTTCTCAGCATTTCCTTTAGGATCGCGGATGCTTGTTCTTGCAGTAGGAACCACCATCTCTGTAGGGATCATTGATTCTGCTCCAAATACCAAAGATAATGGAGTTTGGCCAGTAGTATTTTTGGGAGTTGTCCTATCAGCCCAAAGTACATAAGGTAGCTCTTCTGCCCATTTTCCTTTCTTGGATCCAAGCTTCTTCTTCAAATTGTTGATGATGATCTTGTTGGATGATTCTGCCTGGCCATTAGCTTGTGGGTGGACTGGTGTTGATGTTATCATCTTAACCCCCCAGCTCTCACAAAAGTTAGTAGTTCTACTCCCAATAAATTGGGATCCATTATCACAGACAATTTCAGAAGGAATACCAAATCTAGTAATAATATTTCTTTTGATAAAGGATATCACTTCTTTTTCTCTTACTTGAGCAAAGGCTTCAGCCTCTATCCACTTTGAGAAATAGTCAGTTAAAGCAAGCATGAATACTTTTCCACCAGGTGCCTTGGGAAGTTTACCAACTATATCCATCCCCATCTCATAAATGGCCAAGAAGAGGGTATAGGATGCAAGAGCTCTGCTGGTTGGTGAAGGATATTACTATATCTTTGACAAGGATCACACTTTTTGGCATAATCCACAGCATCCTTCTTCATAGTAGGCCAATAGTATCCCGTCCTTAGGATCCTCGAGAATAAGGCCCTGCCCCCAGTGTGGTTTCCACAATCTCCTTCATGAAAATCCTTTAGGACTTCTTGGATTTCAGGATCCTCAATACATCTTATATATGGTCCTGTAAGAGATCGTTTATATAACATGTTATTCAATATTGTAATCTGAGAAATCTTAATTTTGAAAGCCCTGGGTTTTTCTCCTGTAGGGATCTCTCCATGTTGGATATATCTCATGATTGGAAGGATCCATGATCCTAAATAAGATTTTGAATCATCACTAGGGATAATGGCAGAATCCTCTCCTATCTCCATAGCTACATGATCCTCAATAGCAGGGGTTAGGATATGGATAATAGGGATTTTGATATCCTCTGGAATTTTCAAGGATGATCCTAGATTGGCCAATGCATCAGCTTCTGCATTCTCTTCTCTGGGTACCTGTGTCAAACTAAAGGAAACAAAAGAGAGTGTCAATTCTTTGACTATCTCTAAATATTTGATTAGCTTTTCACCTTTAATAGCCTAGGATCCATTAAAGTGATTAGTAATTAATAATGAATCTACATGTACCTCAAGATACCTGATCCTCATATGCTTGGGAATTTGCAAACCAGCTATCAAGGTTTCATATTCAGCCTTATTGTTGGTAGTTTGGAACTCACAAGCTATGGAGTGGGGTATACTGTCCCCCTGTGGCGATTTTAGTAGTATTCCAAGCCCAGTTCCTTTGACATTAGAGGCTCCATCAGTGAAGAGTATCCAAGGATCCTTAGTTTCCTCTAGCTGTTGGACTTCTAATTCAGCTTCCCTTTGCAAGTCACTACTGAAATCTGCCACAAAGTCAGCTAAGGCTTGGGATTTAATGGCAGTTCTAGGCTCATATCTTATATCATAAGCACTAAGCTTCACTGCCCACTTAGCCATCCTTCCTGACATTTCAGGTTTCCTGAGAACATTCTTAATTGGAAAGTGTTAGGGCTGGATTTTTATTATAGGTGATCCTTACACATGATCCTAACCAGTGATCCTTGTTTCTTTGGCAGACAGTGATCCTCAGCAGGACTTCAGGATCAGGATCATGGGACATTATGGTGATCCTCATACTAACGGCCACTTCCGCTTAATACAATATTGTTTTGCAGGAACATCTAGCAGGATACGCTCTAGGCATCATGATCCAGGGACGCGTCTTCACAATTATGGCAAGAACTTAATTGAAGATAGACGTTGCACAGGATATGGAAACTTGGCTTGATTTATGGGCGGCTATTTAGGCTAGATTGTATCTCATTTCTAAAGGGGTAATGAGCTGAATATTAGTTTAGCTACCTAAAATAGGTCACCAACACATGTATAAATACCATTCTTCCTCATTCGGAAGAACACACACGACGTACAACGCAACTCTCACACACTTAGACACCAAAAGCAATAGTGATCCTTGTACTTAGCTCATTATCATCCAAAGTTGTAGTCATATTTTTGTTATATTGAAGTTGGTGATCGGTAGTTGCCATCACCCGAGGTTTTTTATGCCGGAGATCATACATTGATCAAGGGCTTTTTCCTCGTATAAATCATTGTGTCTTTGCATCTTTTATCACAGAAGTGATCCTTTACTTTCATAATTAACCGAGCATCATACCCCGTTTACACAAAGTTTGGTTACATTATCCTTGTGTGATTTTTGACCAAAACAGTTTGGCGCCCACCGTGGGGCAATTGGTGCTTCATTCATAAGAAAATCTTTTGTTTGAAATCATTTCAAAGAGTTACATGGCTTCATCATTGAAGAACACGTCCACGGCGATGTCTGCAGTCACCTCATCACAGATCACCTTGCCTCCTCCACCGGCAGGATCTCAGAAAAATACTGAGAAGAGATCAACTCCCACTTTCTCTAAACCTCTATCTTCTTCTGCTATGAATTCTTCTATTCCCATTACTAGTGATGTATTTGCTTTAATTTTGCAGATGAAGGATCGTATGCAGCGGCAAGATGAAACTAACGAAATGATCCTCAGGGAAATTGGAGATCTCAAAAGACAAAAGAAAGCGGCAGAGGATCATTCTCCACTGATGCCCAAATCCTTGAGCTTCGATACTCCAATGATCACTTCCCAGCCATCAGGGATCCCCGACGTGCAAATCATAGGGGAGTCAAGAGGATCACGTCTCAACTCGGCAGCAATGACTCAGACATCAGATTCACATTTTCAGCCAATAGGATCCTATCCTCAATACATGGGATCCTTCATGAATCCGGGAGCCTATCCGGGGGCACAGCAGTTTCAAGGATCCTACTTTGTTCCAGGATTATTCCAGGGCCAAGGATCCTCCTTTGTTCCAGGATCATCCCAGGTTCACGGATCCTCCTTCGTTCCAGGATCATCCCAGATACCAGGATCCTTACAGATGCCAGGATCCCTAAAAAGTTTGCAAACAGGAAGTCTAGATGTCCATCAAGGGGACTTCATTCCAATGCAGACCATTGCTTCCACTGGTCCCTCCGTTGTTCCAGAATCCCAGCAATATGGATTCCCTAACTTGAACCCAATGAGAGGGGTAGTCAAGCCTATCCCAGAGATTGCAGATGGAAGCCACAAGGTATCTCACTTTGCACCACCAATTTGTGATGCAGAGGTACCCAAAAGGTTCCATATCCCTACCATGAAGCTGTATAATGGCACAACGGATCCAGAGGAGCATATAGCACAATACAGGGAAAGGATGGAAATCAATCCTATCCCAGAAAAGTTGAAGGAAGCATGCCTATGTAAAGGATTTGGATCCACTCTAACTGGATCAGCTCTTAAGTGGCTGCTAAGTCTTCCCCCCTACTCTATTACCTCATTTGCTAATTTAGTTAATTTATTCAATAACCAATTCTCTTGTAGTAGAAAATTTGAAAAATTAACTAGCGATTTGTACAGGATAACTCAAAATCATAATGAATCATTAAGGGATTATATAACTAAATTTAGTAAAGAATCCTTGGACATTCCCAACTTGGATATGGCTACGGCTGTTGAAGCCTTCAAAATGGGACTGCTTAAGGATTCATTATTCTATGATGATCTTGTTATGACACCATGCAGGAATTTAGATGAAGTAAGAACTCGAGCACTCAGGTTTATCCGGCTAGAGGATGACAAGAGGATCCAGGAGAGACAAGTGGGATCCTCAAAACCGGAGAAGCAAGGATCCTCCTTCAAGAGCAACAAATTCAAATCCTACCATAGGAATGAGAACAAGAATGTGCATGCTGTTGACCAGGAAGAGGATGATGAAGATTATCCTCCAATCTCAGAATATTGTTTCTCCGTTGATAATCATGAACTGATCCTTGCAATGCAGAATCTAGGTGAAAAAGCTAGATGGCCCAGGAAGAATGATAAACCATCCGGGACTAAAGATAAGTCCAAATGGTGTGCATACCATGAGGATTTCGGGCATCTAACTGAAGATTGCATAGCCTTAAGAAAAGAAATTGGATACCTGCTAAGCAAGGGGCATCTAAAAGAATTGTTGGGGAGAAAAAAGCAAAGGACCCAGGATCCTGAAAGGATCCCTGAAAAGGCTCCAGCACCTCCGGCAAACGCACAAGTGATCAACTTTATATCCGGAGGATCAGACATCTGTGGTACATCCTTTTCAGCGGCCAAAAGACATGCAAAAGAATCAAAAATGGATAATGGAGAAAGGCCTATTAGAACCTCAAGTGTCTCAGAAGGGAAGATGATAACATTTGATGAGGACGATCGCATTAACATTCAGGATCCTCACCATGATAGTTTAGTTATCACTCTCTTTATCTCTAACCATTTTGTCCGCAGGATCCTTATTGATGGAGGGAGCTCAGTGAACATTATCCAGCTTGATGTCCTGAAGAAGATGGGAATCCCAGAATCAGACATCACACCGAGATCCTCCGTGCTTGTAGGATTCAGTGGGGAAACGAAGAAAACTCTGGGGGACATCAAACTCCCAATCTACGTGGAAGGATTACATAATTACCAAAAATTTTGTGTTATTGACTGTTTGTCTTGTTGCAACGTTATCCTTGGCAGGCCTTGGATACATGACATGAAAGCAGTTCCATCTACCTACCATCAATGTGTGAAGCTCCCTAGCCCATGGGGGATAATCAAGATCGACAGTGATCAGCAGGAGGCTAAGGATTGTTATACCTCATCCATGAAGCCAACCTCGAAGCCAAGGGAGCAATAGCAATTACAGTATCCTCCGAGGAATGTCTTGGAGGCAAGGGAACAAGATGTGGACGAAATCCTCTTGGATCCTAGTGATCCTGAATCAAAAATCTATATCGGATCAGGGATCCTTGGCAAGATGAAAGAAGACTTAATATCCTTCCTCAAAAGAAGAAAATCTACCTTTGCTTAGAAACATGAAGATATGCCAGGTATATCTAAGGATATCATTACTCACAAACTTGGCATTGACAGGTCTATCAAACCAATCCATCAAAAAAGGAGGAAGTTTGCACCGGAAAGGAATGCCATTATCCAAGAAGAAGTAGAGAGACTACTTCGAGCAGGTATGATCAGAGAGGTAAAATATCCAAAATGGTTAGCCAATGTGGTCGTTGTCCAAAAGAAAAATGGAAAGTGGAGGGTATGTGTCGATTTCACTGATCTGAATAAGGCATGTCCCAAGGATCCTTTCCCATTACCCCACATTGACTCCATGGTGGATGCAACAGCGGGGCATGAACTGTTGGATGCATCATCTGGATTCCAACAAATTCAGATGGAACCATCGGACCAAGAGGATACAGCCTTTATGACCCCAACAGGTTTGTATTGTTATATTGCCATGCCTTTTGGATTGAGAAATGCAGGTGCAACATACCAAAGGCTGGTGAATATGATGTTCAAAGATCAAATTGGACAAACTATGGAAGTATACATAGATGATATGGTAGTCAAATCAAAGAAAGCTGAGGATCACCTAAGGGACTTGGAAGAAGCATTCGATATCCTTGATAATTACAACATGAAACTTAATCCTTCAAAATGCCATTTTGGTGTTAAGGCAGGAAAGTTCTTAGGATACATGGTAACCCAGAGGGGCATTGAAGCAAGCCCGGAACAAATCAAAGCATTAATAAATATCAAATCTCCTGCCAATGCCAAGGATGTTCAAAGACTGACAGGCAGGATAGCAGCTTTGAACAGGTTCATATCGAAATCCTCGGAAAAATGCAAAGAATTCTACGATATCCTAAGGAAGAATAAGAAGTTTGAATGGACTGAGAAGCATGAGAACGCTTTACAAGCCCTTAAAGAATATATGTCCTCAGCACCAGCATTAGCAAAACCGGAAAAAGGAGATGTGTTATCCTTATACCTGGCGGTATCCTCAACCGCTGTAAGTGCTGTCCTCGTCAAGGATCACGAAGGTACACAATATCCTATCTACTATGTAAGTAAAAGTCTACTTGATGCCGAATCCAGGTACTCACACCTCGAAAAACTTATTCTTGCATTAATCATGGCATCCACTAAGTTAAGGCATTATTTTGAAACCCATACTATTGTTGTTAAAACTAATTTTCCAATTAAGAATGTCCTCAGGAAACCGGAGATGTCAGGGAGAATGGCTAAGTGGGCAGTGAAGCTTAGTGCCCATGATATAAGATATGAACCAAGAACAACCATTAAATCTCAAGCACTAGCTGACTTTGTGGCTGATTTCAGTAGTGATCTACAAAAAGAGGCGGAATTGGAGGTCCAGCAGCTGGATGAGACCAAGGATCCTTGGATACTACACACTGACGGATCCTCAAATATCAAAGGCACAGGGCTAGGGATCCTACTAAAATCACCACAGGGGGACATAATACCCCACTCCATAGCCTGTGAGTTCCAAGCAACTAACAATGAGGCTGAATATGAAGCCTTAATTGCTGGCTTACAGATTGCTAAGGATATGGGGGTAAAATATCTTGAAGTATATGTAGACTCATTATTGATCACCAATCACTTTAATGGATCCTATGCTGTTAAAGGTGAAAAACTAACCAAATATTTAGAGATAGTCAAAGAATTGGCACTTTCTTTTGTTTCTTTTAGCTTAACACAGGTACCAAGGGAGGATAACACGGAAGCTGATGCATTGGCCAACTTAGGATCATCCTTAAAAATTCCAGAAGACATAAGTATCCCTATCATCCATATCCTGGCTCCTGCTATTGAAAATCAAGTGGCCATGGAAATAGAAGAGGATACTGCAGTAATCCCTAATGAAGAAGCTCAATCTTATTCAGGATCATGGATCCCACCAATCATGAAATACTTGCAAAACGGAGAGATTCCAATGGGAGAAAATCCTAGAGCTTTCAGGATCAAGGTATCTCAATTTACAATCTTAAATAATGTGCTATATAAACGATCCCTTGCAGGACCATATTTAAGATGTATTGAGGATCCTGAAATTGAAGAAGTGTTGAGAGACTTCCATGAAGGAGATTGTGGAAACCACACTGGGGGCAGGGCATTATTCTCAAGGATCCTTAGAACAGGATACTACTGGCCAACCATGAAAAGGGATGCTATAGAGTATGCTAAGAGGTGTGATCCTTGCCAAAGACATAGCAATATCCTTCACCAACCAGCTGAATTACTACACCCCATACCATCCTCTTGGCCATTCATGAGATGGGGAATGGATATAGTTGGCAAGCTCCCTAAAGCACCTGGTGGAAAAGTATTTATGCTTGCCATGACTGACTATTTTTCCAAGTGGATAGAAGCTGAAGCCTTCGCTCAAGTCAGAGAAAAGGAAGTCATATCCTTCATTAAAAGAAACATTATAACTAGATTTGGCATTCCCTCTGAAATTGTATGTGATAATGGCTCCCAATTCCTTGGAAGCAGAACCACTAACTTTTGTGACAGTTGGGGAATCAAGATGATAACATCAACACCAGTTCATCCACAAGCCAATGGTCAAGCAGAATCATCCAACAAGATCATCATCAACAATCTGAAGAAGAAGCTAGGATCCAAGAAAGGAAAATGGGCAGAGGAGTTACCTTATGTGCTATGGGCTGATAGGACAACTCCCAAGAATGCCACCGGTCAAACACCTTTCTCTTTAGTATTTGGGGCAGAAGCAGTGATCCCAACAGAGATGGTGATCCCAACTGCTAGAACAATTGCTCGTGATCCTGAAGAAAATGCTGCAATCCTAGCTCAGGATTTGGATACTATTGAGGAAATCAGGGATCTAGCTAGAATAAGGATGGCAAGCTACCAAAAAGAATGGCTGGTACCTACAACAAAAATGTCAGGATAAGGAAGTTCCAAGTCGGAGATATGGTGTTGAGAAAAGCATTTCAAAATACTATCAATCCTGCTGACGGGAAGCTAGCACCAAAATGGGAAGGTCCCTACTTGATTGAAGCTGAAGCAGGAAAGGGGGCATACAGGTTGCTAACCATGGAAGGAAACTTGTTACCAAGAGCCTGGAATGCTGTTCACTTAAAGAAATATTTCATGTGAACATGATCCTTCATGCATGTGATCCTTACATTGAAGTATCCTTGAAGGATCCCGGAGATATCAGTGATCCTTACTCTGGTAATACGCTTATCCTAAAACTATTGCATTTTCTTACTTTTTGCCTAAGGATAAGGATCATGTATCCTTCATCCTCTACTCACAAACCATTTGAGTTATGATAGTTCAGGTATCTTCAGCAAATCGTCAAAGATCTCCAAAAGCACCACAGATCCTTGGGTCCAACCCCAGTTATCCTTAGGATTATCCCCAGTTTCCGCCAGCAGCGCACGATGATCCTGATATAGTTCACGTCTTTGGGACCAGTACCCACTTTCGGGGCTGACAACCTCATCGTACTGGCTATATTTAGGATCCTACGTATAATGGTAGACGTACCATACATCCGTTCCTAAGGTTTCTAACGTTTTCACGTTAGCTAAGGTTTTGACATTTTCATGTCACTGAGTTTGGATAGTCGCCAGAAAAGGGCCATACTCCAGTTTACATACGATCCTTTGGGCTTGTCCCCAGTTATCCTATGGGCTTGTCCCCAGTGATCCTCTGGGATCATTCTCAGTTATCCTTTGGGCATGACCCCAGTTACTAATTTATTTCTTACATTGGCTTAGTCCCAAGTTGTGCTTCGTTTTTCAGGATTGTCAAAGGTAAAACACATAAGGACCCTTAATCCTTATTATCCATCAAAATCTTATCCACGATTGTCTCGATTGAAGGTTAGGATCCTAACTTGGATCCTCAGGTATGATCCTTGACTATTTTGATTATATTCATTATCCTAACCGACCCTTATACTTTGACAACCAAACCTATGATCCTTGAACTAAAATACTTTGAATATTTTCAATATCAGGATATTTGATCTAGGATCATATCCTAAATTTATTAAATATATTTTCAACTCTTGCAAATATACTACAAAGACAACTAAGAAACAAGAAGATAAGGATAACAACACGAGATAAGCCAGAAAAGTTAAGTTATATTATTAAACAAAAGGATCATTAACCCTTTCAAAAGTTGTCAAAATTGCCAACCCACATTTCTACCAGCAAAACGTGGCCCGTCCACATGGGTTGGCAAAGGGTGTCCATTGTCTATGCGGTCTTAGCATTTTGCAGGAAATTAAAAGCGGCAGGATCACAAAGGCTTCATCCCCCAAACAGAGGATCCCTCCACCTTTTGCAATCCTACCCATTGTTCAAAGGATCCAGGATCCTTAACCCTAAAGACTATTGTTCGAAGATTACAGACCATAATTGTTTCCAACACCACAAACTACTATCAAAATTTAAAAAATTGGGCTCCGGCTATGTCTAGAAGTTTCCATCATTGCCCAATCTTGCAGTTCAAACCTTCGCTGCACCATCACCACCAGCTCCACTTGCCTCCCCCTGATCCTTACCGGCATCTCCACCTTCAAGCATAGGGATATCCTCAACATCATCGTCATCCTCCAACTCTGCTAGCCTTGCCTTCCAGCCTTCAATATCCCATGTGCTCTTATCAAAGGAAGGATCCCGAGCCTCCGTGGCCATCTGCAGTTGTATCTTGTACATAGCTATCGCGGCAGAGACTTTAGCGTCCTGAGTAATGTCATGCTTCTCATAATCGAACTTGATCAATGCTTTGACAGCCTCATCCTTAACAGCCCGGATCTCCTTCTCAAGATCAGTGATCTTGAGATCCTTCAGCACACCCATTTGATGAAGGTCGGCAATCTGGCGATCCTGATCTTCAACGTGGCTAACATAAGATTCTATTTCAGTAAGTTTCTGCAAAAACAACAGGATATAACGTCAGACACGGATGATCCTCAAAAACCATCAGGATAACCAACAGGGGCAGTGATCCTAACCTCGTTGACAGAATCAAGAAACTGCTGGCGAATCAGGGGAAATCCTTGAAGATCTTCAGAAACTTTCCTCTTCTTTCCCTTACCCCTAATGGGTAATTTAGGGGCTGAAGCAGAAGGACTAGCAACAGAAGTCTTCTTCTTCGAAGACGTGACCTTGGCAAGATCATCAATCCCAAACAAGGAGGCAGATTTGGCAGACTTAGCGGATTTCCCCGCACCTACACAATCAAAACAAGATAAGTCTCCTAACTAATTTAATATTTTTTGCCTAGAACTTACTTTTTGGTAAGGATACTTACTTGACATTGTGGCAGACGCGGAGGATACTTCTTGTGAATCTCGGATGGTGACTTGAAAACTTCTGACCTCAGGATTAAGCCTTTTAAAAGCTAAAACTCTTTCTCTTGCAGCAGGGGTTAACTTGAGATGAGCGATGGAAATAGCTGCAAAGGAAAAAAGACATTAGTGATCTTCATCAAATGAGACAGGACTGATAATGATCCTTCGAGGATCCTCTACCCTACCATGAGTGGCCCACTCCTTGGGCAGATCATTCCCATTAGGGAGGGAATCCCTTCTCACGAAGAAGAAATGACGCTTCCAATTTGTGTCATTTTTGGTAACTTTCAAAACAGGATGATCCTCCCCGGCCTTCCGTTTCAACAAATATCGGTGAGAACCAAACGTGGTAAGATCATAAAGTGCGGCCAGCTCTGCCATCCCTAAATCAATCCCCTCCTGCTCGATGATCCTCTCGAAGGTATACAAGACCCTCCAGATCATCGGCATAGCTTGGATATAAGATATGCCGGTCAGAGAAAAGAAAGATTGGGTGAAGGCCGGAAAAGGATACGAATATCCTATGATAAATGGAGTTGCAGGAAAGATCACCCAGGTGTCTGAAATAAAATCACTCAAGGCAGTGGATGTGAAAGATTTGAAAACGGCATCCGCCGGAAAGCAATGACGAATCCTATCTACATGAGCATCGGTAAAGCAACATCTCTCCGTAGGAGAATCCTTAAGGATCCCTTGGCTTTTCAGGGGACTATCCTTCTTGGAATCCTTGTGTGGAGAATTCCGGAGCAACATGTTTGTGACGGAACAGAAACAGAGACGGAGCAGAAAAAACAGAGCAAAGAGAAGGAAGAAGGGAAAGAGAGAAGAAGAGGATACCTGATCAGTCTTCGGTAGCGATTATAAAGGGAAGATATCTCGAATTTAAATGCAGAACGATCCTAACCCTATCTCCTATTTATAATCATGATTTGCAGGGATTGTCACATCTATGACGTAATGATCACAACGGCTAGTCCATATTAACGGCTAGTTACTCGGAGTTGCCCGTTGGAGATAAGATCAAAACAAAATACAACTCGTTAATTTACAATCAACTCCTTATATTTTGGGGGCAATTGTTAGGGCTGGATTTTTATTATAGGTGATCCTTACACATGATCCTAACCAGTGATCCTTGTTTCTTTGGCAGACAGTGATCCTCAGCAGGACTTCAGGATCAGGATCATGGGACATTATGGTGATCCTCATACTAACGGCCACTTCCGCTTAATACAATATTGTTTTGCAGGAACATCTAGCAGGATACGCTCTAGGCATCATGATCCAGGGACGCGTCTTCACAATTATGGCAAGAACTTAATTGAAGATAGACGTTGCACAGGATATGGAAACTTGGCTTGATTTATGGGCGGCTATTTAGGCTAGATTGTATCTCATTTCTAAAGGGGTAATGAGCTGAATATTAGTTTAGCTACCTAAAATAGGTCACCAACACATGTATAAATACCATTCTTCCTCATTCGGAAGAACACACACGACGTACAACGCAACTCTCACACACTTAGACACCAAAAGCAATAGTGATCCTTGTACTCAGCTCATTATCATCCAAAGTTGTAGTCATATTTTTGTTATATTGAAGTTGGTGATCGGTAGTTGCCATCACCCGAGGTTTTTTATGCCGGAGATCATACATTGATCAAGGGCTTTTTCCTCGTATAAATCATTGTGTCTTTGCATCTTTTATCACAGAAGTGATCCTTTACTTTCATAATTAACCGAGCATCATACCCCGTTTACACAAAGTTTGGTTACATTATCCTTTTGTGATTTTTGACCAAAACAGAAAGTTAGTTTTAACAATAATGGTATGTGTTGTGGGTGAAATTCTGAGCCCATATCCTGGGAAATATCTTGTGTTATATCTTGATTGTATGATATCTGCTCATATCCGGGATGCTCGTTCAGGATATTGGTAACATCCTGAATGGTATCCTCAGGATTACTAACGGGTTGTGTGCAGGAGTACGCGTTCAGGTGCCCAACATTCACAAAGACTCTTTCTCCGGGAGACTCGGTCCAAGTCATTCAAATGAAGACGTTGAAGCCGCATTACTCGGTCTACAACGTTAACAATGGAATATTCGGAAGCATCCCATATTTATAGGAGTTTTAGTTTGTATTTTGTTACTATAAATAGATGGGTATACCAGATCGAATAGGACATCACAACTACACTCACTACACTCTCACATTTGTTCTCTCGCAACTTTTACTTTCACATAAAGCATTGTAACACTTAGCGATCTGGTCAATATCCTACACTGTATCCTGAAGTTTGAAGTAATAAGAAGAACTAGGCAGGTGCGATTGTCAGCTCCCGAGGTTTTATGCCGGCGATCTAGATTGATCAAGGGCTTTCTTCGTACATCTCGTGTCATTTCCTTTACTTTTTGCTCATAGTTTGATCGTAGATACAACTCAATATCCTGAACCGTATCCTGAAAACTGTTTTTACAAACGACATAACCAACATATTTCCAATACACTTTTTAGCACACTACCTCACTTAACTAATTTGATCACTAAATTGCTTTGGTAATTTTTGACCAAAACAATTTGGCGCCCACCGTGGGGCGAGTGGTGCTATCTTTACTAAAAATCTTTGTGAAATCATTAATTGGTTTTCTGTTTTCAAAACTTTTTGCCACATTATTTGCAATGGCCACAAGATCAAGCATGAGCTCCTCCACTGTATCTGCTACAGCTTCTGCTACTACTGGTTCGGTCCTTCCACCACCTCCTCCAAGGATGCCAGCTTCTTCACAACCTCAGGATGTTATCCCTACCCGGAGTGTTCAGGGATCTGCTCCCATTTTAGCTTCTAATGATGAAATTCTAACCTTATTTGGAAGTGTGCAGGAACAAATGAGACAGCAACAGGAAACTAACCAAATGCTGTTAAGAGAAATACAACTCTTAAAAGCTGGCTCGAGCAGATCCACTGAAGATATCGTCACTCCTCTACAAGCCAGAACTTTGAACTTCAGTTCGGCTGTGTATACTGAGGATAATGGGGGGAATATTGTGCCAAGTCATTACCAGAATCATACTCCTGAAATACCCTCATCGATCAGGATGTCAACTGTGAGGAGCTCAGGATATGTTTCAGGATATGGCCAGAATCCTCAGACTAGTAACGTATCTAATAATAATACTACTCTTGCCACTAACAGTGTTGAATCTTTGTAGGATACAGCTGTGACATCAGCATTATCTATGGAGCTTCAGAAGCTAAAGGATATGATATCCAGTGTACCTGGGGTGGTTCAGCCAATTCCTGAAGTATCCCAGGATAGCCACAGGATATCTCGGTTTGTGCATCCTATTTGTGATGCTGAAACCCCAAAAAGATTCCAAACTCCCAACATGAAGCTTTATGATGGAACCACGGATCCTGAGGAGCATATTGCCCAGTATAGGGAACTGATGGAAATCAATCCTATCCCTCCGGAACTTAAGGAAGCATGCTTATGCAAGGGTTTCGGCTCTACCTTAACAGGATCAGCCTTAAAATGGCTGTTAAATGTTCCTCCTCACTCAATTACTTCTTTTGCTCATTTGGTTAACTTATTTAATAGTCAATTTTCTTGGAGCCGGAGTTTTGAGAAATTAACCAGTGATCTTTACAGGATAACTTAAGGACCTCAAGAATCCTTGAGGGACTATGTGAATAGGTTTAGCCGGGAATCCTTGGATATCCCGCACCTTGATGTCGCAACAGCTGTGCAGGCTTTCAAGATGGGATTGCAGAAAGATTCCCAATTTTACCAGGATCTTGTGATGAATCCTTGTAGGAATCTGGATGAAGCTCGTAACAGGGCATTGAGATATATCAGGCTGGAGGATGATAAGAAAATGCAAGAGAGGATGAATGCATCCTCAACATATGAACCAACTAACAGGAAGTCAGAATCCTCGTATAAACCATACCGCTCTAAGCCATATGGTAGAAATGATAACAAGAAAATGAATGCTGTTGAAGACGAGGATCCTGAAAAATATCCTAAATTATCTGAATATTGCTTTTCTGTTAACATTCCAGAATTAATGTATGTTATGCAGGGTTTAGGAGACAAAGCTAGGTGGCCTCGAAAGAACCAACGAAAAGCTGATTGGAAGGATAAATCCAAATGGTGTGCCTTCCATGAAGATTTTGGTCATGTGACTGAGGATTGCATTACTCTAAGAAACGAAATAAGTTATCTTCTGAGCAAGGGATATCTGAAGGATCTCATAGGAAGAAAGAAGAATAAGGGTCAGGATACGGAGAAGGATCCTGAACGAGCGGCATCACCTCCTACGGATGCTAAGATAATCAACTTTATTTCGGGAGGATCCGACATTTGTGGGACTTCGTACTCTTCGGCCAAGAGGCATGCAAAGGAGGCTAAGACTGAAAGGGGAGATAAACCAGCCAGGATGACAACCCTTACAACTGACAAAGTGATCACTTTCGACACTGATGACCGGGATACTGTGCAGGATCCTCACCATGATGCTCTCGTAATAACATTGTATGTTGCTAACCATTTTGTAAGCAGGATATTGGTGGACAACGGTAGCTCTGTCAATATAATTCAGCTGGAAACATTGAAGAGGATGAATGTATCTCCAATGGACATTACTGTCACACCCCCAAGATCCACCCACGGAGTATCACCGCTTGGAGGCGAGACTGACCAGGATCAAGCCACCAATCATATTGAACTATATATATATATATATAAATGTAATTCAACCAAACAAATATGAAAGGTGTTCAAAACATAAGTATAATATCAACGTTTAGCGGAAGCATAAAAGTAAACCCAACATAAGTATAAGGATGTAATGTCATAAACGTTTAACAAAGCATTCACGATCCTTCTCCACAACGACCGCTCCTCCCAGTGCAAGCTCCATGTATACCTAACGACCTGCGAGGCATGTAACAGAGGGTCAACAACTAGTTGAGCGAGTTCACAGTGGGTTGTTTAGTAATAGTGTTCATTTCGTAAAACGTTTGTTAGTTTAGTAACCCATGTATCGTTTATAATTACATCGCGGCCCTCCAGGCATGTGTGCGAAGTTTAGTATCAGTATCGCGGCCATTCCAGGCATGTGTGCGAAGATCAGTATCAGTATCGCGGCCATTACAGGCATGTGTGCGAAGAGTAGTGGGGGCTTCCCCATGTATCACTAGTCTAGCAGTATCTATAAGTGACCTTTCCCAACCGAGGTCAGTAATCCATAATTTCGCAATAACAACGTAAGAACAAATAACCATTTAATCCCATTCCCTACCCCGGGAATCCCATGCGTTGGTAAGAGTGTGAACTCACCTTGGTTTGCTCGGTATGCTAAGTATTTGCACACAAGTAATCAGTCAAGTCCTATAGTACGCACGTGTACATAATCAGTTTGTATTCAAGAAGTTCGCACATAAGTATATTCACAGCGAATAATGAGTCAATGATCACCAAGTAGCACAAAGCACGTATTCAAGTACATACAAGTCATGCGCAACACTTAACTGCAGTTAACTAACTTGGTTAACTCTTAACAGAATTAAACTAAGTTACTGTGCAAATTACCCATTCGGCGAAACACCCTTGTTTCGCCGTGAATTCCCGTCGACGAAACACCACTGTTTCGTCGTTATAACCCTTGGCGAAACACACATCGTTTCGTCGTGACTGGCCTCGACGAAACACCCCTTTTATTTCGTCGCACTCATTTCGTCAGGATGTGCGTTTCGTCTACAAATGTCAGTTACGTCATCAACATATCTGTTACAACAATTAACTCAGAAACCCTAATCATCGGTTCATCATCCGGCAATCATACAATCATCATCATACAGCAAACATCATACAGAAGCATACAGTAATCATTGAGTCAAAAGCCCGGTTCCCATACATAACATATGACCGACAGGAACATCAAACCCGTTCACATACAATCACGGTATTAGATTCAGCATCATCAGTTAATTTTATTTCATCAGTCAACATTTTATTCGGTTTGACAACAACATGCATCATGCTTAAACATTAATCAATTCGTCAAGATCATAACATCCATCGTTAATCATCACCGACAATCCCTAATCTATACCAAACGGTTAATAAGGAATCATGAAAGTCACATATTCACATCCATTCCAGAAATCAAACAAGCATATACATAGGCATATAACGAATAATCAAAGCATTAATGAAACCGAGTTACGAACACGCACTCACCGAGATGAAAGGAACGATGAGTTGATCGCTAAAGGGCTTGGGGAAACACACACAGCTGCCGTCACACTTGGGAGAGAGTTTTAGGGTTTCAGATTGTTAAACGTGTGAAACTGAACTCGTTTCCCGTAAATATACACGAAACAGCGTTATGGGCCCTTTGTGGGCTTCGCGTAACCCTGGGCCGGCGAAACAGCCTGTTTCGTCGAGAGGCAAATAACGAAACACAATCTGTTTCGTCGAGTGGTTATTGGCGAAACACATCTTGTTTCGTCGGGCCATTTTATAGTTTAAATAGTTAAGTCTTTCAACAAGTTCCATAGTAAACCACTAAGCACATAAACATGTAATAATCACAATGCGTTTTATCATAACACGTTGTGTATAGATACAAAGCAAACAAGTCAATTAAGTAAACAATCAAACAGTCAACGTGCAATAAATGCGAAAGTAGAATCTCGGGAACTCGAGTTGTCACATTATCCCCAACTTGAAAGAAATTTCGTCCCGAAATTTAGCATGCGGTTACTTAGGAAGCTAGGTAAGTTGTATCGTTTACTGGTTTTCCTGGGGTGTCAAATCATCCCCCCGTTGATTTGGAATTTCGTCCCGAAATTCTGTAGTAGCTTCAGCCTCAGTAGTAGTTGCATTGTTCTGGAATAACTGGGGATATTTGAGTTCCATTTGATCTTCTCGTTCCCAGGTATACTCTGGGCCACGACGGGAGTTCCAACGAACTCGAACAAGAGGTATTCTGGTGTTCTTGAGTACCTTAACATCCCGGTCCGTGATTTCAACAGTTTCCTCGACGAAATGTAACTGTTCGTCGATAGTGAGTTCCTTCAAAGGAACTATGAGGGTCTCATCTGACAGACACTTATTCAGATTCGACACGTGGAAAACGTTGTGAACTGCACCGAGTTCTACTGGTAGGTTTAGTTTGTAGGCCACTTTGCCTATTCTTTCTACGATTTCGAACGGTCCGACATACCGTGGATTGAGCTTGCCTCGTTTGCCAAAACGAACTACACCCTTCTAGGGTGAGACTTTGAGTAGCACTCGATCCCCAACTTGGAACTCGAGTGGTTTCCTGCGCTTATCAGCGTAGCTTTTCTGACGGTCACGAGCCGCCGCCATGCGTTTTCGTATCTGTGCAATCCGTTCGGTAGCATCAACTACCATTTCTGGGCCTGTGATCTGACTATCCCCCACCTCTGCCTAACAGAGAGGTGACTGGCATTTACGTCCGTATAATGCCTCGAATGGAGTGGCTTGAATGCTGGTGTGGTAACTGTTATTGTACGAGAACTCCACTAGCGGGAGATGTTTTTCCCAGCTGTTGCCGAAATCGATAACACATGCCCGAAGCATGTCTTCAAGAGTTTGTATAGTGTGCTTAGATTGCCCATCCGTCTGAGGGTGATAAGCTGTGCTCATGTCTAATCGTGAGCCGAAAGATTTGTGCATTGCTTGCCACAGTTCTGAAGTGAATCGTGCATCACGGTCCGAAATAATAGAGGTTGGCACTCCGTGCCTTGAAACAACTTCTTTCAAGTATACGTCTGCTAAAGTAGAGAATTTGTCTGTTTCTTTGATAGCCAAGAAGTGAGCAGACTTTGTGAGTCGATCCACGATCACCCAAATAGTATCGTTCCCACGCTGGGATCTAGGCATGCCAGTAACAAAATCCATGGAAATTTCTTCCCATTTCCATTGTGGTATCCTCGGTTGCTGAAGTAGGCCTGACGGTTTCTGGTATTCTGTCTTGACTCTCGCACAGGTCAGACACTTGCCAACGTAAGTCGCTATGTGGGCCTTCATGCTAGGCCACCAATACGTAGTTCTGAGATCGTGGTACATTTTATCCGAATCTGGATGTACCGAGTAGCGAGACTTATGAGCTTCGTCCATTACAAGCTCGTGTAAGTTGCCATAAAGTGGGACCCAAATACGCCCCGTTACATAATAGGCGCCGTCTTCCTTTTGTTCTAAACGTTGCCTTGAGTCGCGTAAGGCTTCAGCCCTGACGTTTTCCGGTTTCAATGCTTCTACCTGAGCATCTTTTATCTGTGCAGGAAGACTAGACTGAATAGTAAGTTGCAATGCTCGCACGCGTCTAGGTGCAGTATCCTTTCGACTGAGGGCGTCAGCCACAACATTGGCTTTGCCTGGATGATACTTGATAGCGCATTCATAATCGTTAAGTAGCTCAACCCATCGATGTTGTCGCATGTTCAATTCCTTCTGCTTGAAGATATGCTCGAGACTCCTGTGATCGGTGTAGATAGAGCACTTGGTACCGTACAGGTAATGTCGCCATATCTTAAGCGCGAAAACAACAGCTCCAGTTCTAAGTCGTGTGTAGTGTAGTTCCGTTCGTGAACCTTAAGTTGGCGTGAAGCGTAGGCAATGACTTTATCCCGTTGCATCAACACACACCCAAGACCCTGAATCAACGCGTCGCAGTAGACCACAAAATCGTCTGTGCCCTCTGGCAATGAGAGAATAGGTGCGCTGCATAGTCTATCCTTTAAGTGTTGGAAAGCTGTTTCCTGTGTACTACCCCAACGATAAGTAACACTTTTCTGTGTCAGTAGTGTAAGCGGCTGTGCATTCTTTGAGAAGTCTTTGATGAACCGTCTGTAATAACCCGCCAAACCCAGGAATTGGCGTATTTCCGTTGGTGTACGCGGTACAGGCCAGTTCCTGATCGAGTCTACCTTGGATGGATCGACATGAATCCCATCCTTGTTTACCACGTGGCCTAGAAAGTGGACTTCATGAAGCCAGAAGTCGCATTTTGAAAACTTGGCGTACAGTTGCTCCTTTCGAAGAAGTTCCAAGATGAGTCGCAAGTGCTGTTCGTGTTCCTCCTGACTCTTGGAATAGATTAGGATGTCATCGATGAAAACGATCACAAACTTGTCTAAGTAAGGCTTGCACACCCTGTTCATAAGATCCATGAAGACTGCAGGTGCGTTCGTTAATCCGAATGGCATGACGAGAAACTCGTAGTGGCCGGCGAGTTCTGAATGCTGTTTTGGAGAAGTCCTCATCCCGGACTCTCAGCTGATGGTAACCTGACCTCAGATCTATCTTTGAGTAGTAGCTTGACCCTTGCAGCTGGTCGAACAAGTCATCAATACGTGGAAGAGGATAGCGGTTCTTCACTGTCACCTTGTTCAGTTCGCGGTAATCGATGCACATCCTGAAGGTACCATCCTTCTTTTTCACAAATAATACTGGAGCTCCCCAGGGTGAAGAGCTAGGACGAATAAAACCCTTATCCAAGAGTTCTTGCAGTTGTGTAGATAGTTCTTCCAGTTTAGTTGGAGCTAAGCGATACGGTGCACGAGCTATTGGTGTTGCTCCTGGAGCTAGTTCAATCTGGAATTCGACCTGGCGATGAGGCGGTAGCCCAGGTAAATCTTCAGGAAATACTTGAGGAAAATCGTGTACAACTGGGATATCCTCTAATTTCTTCTCTTTCGCTGACGCATCTGTAACAAGTGCCAAAATGGCAGTGTGGCCCTTTCGCAGACATTTCTGAGCCTTCAGGAAGGAGATGATGCCAACCACGGCACCACTCTTGTCGCCTTAAACTTCAAGAGGTTCTTTACCAGAACGGGGAATATGAACTATCTTCTCCTTGCATAAGATCTCTGCTTGTTGTTGGGATAACCAATCCATACCAATGACGATGTCGAAACTATCCAGAACTATAGGAATGAGATCGATGGAGAAAGTCTGGCCCGCTAAGACGATGTTACAACCCTTGACTACATGTGTGGCCTCTAAACTTTTACCATTGGCTAACTCTATGACATGTTTGGTGTTTAGGGGTGTTGGCGTACGTTTTAACATTTGACTAACTTTTAGAGACACATAACTGGTATCCGCACCCGAATCAAACAATACGGTAACATAAAAGTCGTCGAGAAGAAACTTACTCATAACCACGATAGGATCATTCCTTGCGTCACCCTGCCCCAGCACGAACACACGACCCCTAGCATCGTTGCCGTTGTTGTTTCCCCCGTTGTTGTTCCCATTGCCCGGATTATTGTTATTGTTGTTGTTGTTGTTGTTCTGGTTTTGGTTTAACTGAGGGCAGTCACGTTTGAAGTGGCCTTCAGCACCACATTGATAGCATCCTCTGTTGCCTCGCTGCTGTTGCTGTTGCTGGTTTCGTCGAGCAGGTGGTTGTTGTTGTTGATTCTGATTCGCAGGTCGTGAGCTCCTGCAATCTTTAGCCTCATGACCAAACTTGAGGCACCGCTGACAACGACCCTTGTTGCACTGGCCGTTGTGGTGCTTGTTGCAAGTATTGCACCTTGGGAGGTTTCCTCGATATCCACCCTGTCTTTGATTACCCGAAGATTACTGACCAGGGCTCTGGTAGTTATCAGTCTTGCGCTGCTGAACCTGAGACTAAGTTGTAGCTGAGCCTTTGCTGGAATCCCCATCCCATTTCCGCTTGTTATCACTGGGAGTAGCGGAAGTAGTAGTATCGGTAGCACTGATACGTTTAGGCAGCCTGTTCTGTTCCACTGCCTGATCTGTGAGGCGATGAGCAAGACGCTGAATATCCTGGATATTATCAAGGTTGACCGATGTCACGTGGCTTTGAATTTCTGGTGCCAGCCCTTTGAGATACAACTCAATACGTCTGATAGGAGGGTCCACCATAGTTGGACACAGAACGGCCAGCTCGTTTGACCTTTTAGTATATGCCTCAATTTCCGACCCAGTCATCTTCAAATGAAAGAACTCCACCTCTAACTTGTGGATGTCGCCACATGTGCAGTATTCCCGTTTGATTAGCTCTTTGAAATCATTTCAAGGGGTGGTGTTAGCAGCTGCCAACCCTAAAAGCTAAACTTCCGCATTCCACCAAGTCAGCGCAATTCCTTCCAGTGTGCCAGTGGCGTACTTCACCCTGCGAGCCTCAGGGCATTCACACATCTCAAACACAGACTCGAGCTTTTCAAACCAATGGAGGAGTCCCACTACTCCCTCCGTGCCACTGAATGTGCTTGGACGACAGTCCATGAAATTCTTGAAAGTGCAAACAGGTGGCTGAGCGAGTTGACCTATTGTGTATTAGAACAGGACAAGGTTAAACACAAGAGTTGGTTTAGGAGTGTAGGATCTAAAGATCCTAGTGTGAGTTACGACTGCAGGGTATACCTCCTGCTTGTGCGGCTGCAAGTGCCGCAACAACTTCTTCGTTAATGAGAGCCGTCAACTGGGCTTGTGTCAAGTTAATGCGTCCAGCCATGATCTTTATAGCAAAGGTAACATATATGAGAGAGCGTTCACGAATAGTGCGATGACAGAAGAGAGTAAGCACACAAGTGTTCTCAAGCAATAACAAATAGTAGGCAATGTAATCTAAGCATACCACGAGCAAAGTTCTATGTAATTCTAGCAAGTAGGCAATGTAAACATGAATAGTAGTACCTAGGGTGTTGAGCCTTGCACGTGGAGCGAAGCGTCGTTGTGCATCGTGGAGCACTGTTCTGGTTATAGTCTGGTTTTTAATAAAAACGTTTTCCCCATATTAAAACCAAGTTCTCTATAACCAATGGCTCTGATACCAATCTGTCACACCCCCAAGATCCACCCGTGGAGTATCACTGCGTGAGACTGACCAGGATCAAGCCACCAATCATATTGAACTATATATATATATATATATATATATATATATATATATATATATATATATATATATATATATATATATATATATATATATATATATATATATATATATATATATATATATAAATGTAATTCAACCAAACAAATATGAAAGGTGTTCAAAACATAAGTATAATATCAACGTTTAGCGGAAGCATAAAAGTAAACCCAGCATAAGTATAAGTATGTAATGTCATAAACGTTTAACAAAGCATTCACGATCCTTGTCCACAACGACCGCTCCTCCCAGTGCAAGCTCCATGTATACCTAACGACCTGCAAGGCATGTAACAGAGGGTCAACAACTAGTTGAGCGAGTTCACAGTGGGTTGTTTAGTAATAGTGTTCATTTCGTAAAACGTTTGTTTGTTTAGTAACCCATGTATCGTTTATAATTACATCACGGCCCTCCAGGCATGTTTGCGAAGATTAGTGGGAATTTCCCATGTATTGTAGACTAGTTTTATTTGTATCGCGGCCCTCCAGGCATGTGTGCGAAGTTTAGTATCAGTATCGCGGCCATTCCAGGCATGTGTGCGAAGATCAGTATCAGTATCGCGGCCATTACAGGCATGTGTGCGAAGAGTAGTGGGGGCTTCCCCATGTATCACTAGTCTAGCAGTATCTATAAGTGACCTTTCCCAACCGAGGTCAGTAATCCATAATTTCCCAATAACAACGTAAGAACAAATAACCATTTAATCCCATTCCCTACCCCGGGAATCCCATGCCTTGGTAAGAGTGTGAACTCACCTTGGTTTGCTCGGTATGCTAAGTATGTGCACACAAGTAATCAGTCAAGTCCTATAGTACGCATGTGTACATAATCAGTTTGTATTCACGAAGTTCGCACATAAGTATATTCACAGCGAATAATGAGTTAATGATCACCAAGTAGCACAAAGCACGTATTCAAGTACATACAAGTCATGCGCAACACTTAACTGCAGTTAACTAACTGGGTTAACACTTAACTGCAATCATACAATCATCATCATACAGCAAACATCATACAGAAGCATACAGTAATCATTGAGTCAAAAGCCAGGTTCCCATACTTAACATATGACTGACAGGAACATCAAACCCGTTCACATACAATCACGGTATTAGATTCAGCATCATCAGTTAATTTTATTTCATCAGTCAACATTCTATTCGGTTTGACAACAACATGCATCATGCTTAAACATTAATCAATTCGTCAAGATCATAACATCCATCGTTAATCATCACCGACAAACCCTAATCTATACCAAACGGTTAACAAGGAGTCATGACAGTCACGTATTCACATCCATTCCAGAAATCAAACAAGCATATACATAGGCATATAACGAATAATCAAAGCATTAATGAAACCGAGTTACGAACACGCACTCACCAAGATGAAAGGAACGATGAGTTGATCGCTAAAGGGCTTGGGGAAACACACACAGCTGTCGTCACACTTGGGAGAGAGTTTTAGGGTTTCAGATTGTTAAACGTGTGAAACTGAACTCGTTTCCCGTAAATATACACGAAACAGCGTTCTGGGCCCTTAATGGGCTTCGCGTAACCCTGGGCCGGCGAAACAGCCTGTTTCGTCGAGAGGCAAATGACGAAACACAATCTGTTGTGATGGACCCCCTATCCTGCTATAACATCATACTGGGCAGGCCATGGATACATGACATGAAGGTCGTCCCATCAACCTATCATCAGTGTATCAAGATCCCTACTCCTTGAGGGGTTGTCAAGGTGGAAAGTGATCAACAGGAGGCAAAGGATTGTTACTCATCCTCGATGAAATCCTCAACCAAGCCCAATGCAGCATAGCAATTAAAGATACGAGCCGAGGATATCGCGGAGGCTTTAGAACATGATGTTAAGAAAATTATCATGGACCAGGATAATCTGGATATCTCGATGCTCGTAGGAACCAATATCCCTTAAGATATTGAGGATCACCTTACCAACCTTTTGAAATGCAGGATGACAACATTCGCATGGAAGCACGAGGATATGACAGGTATATCCAAAGACATTATCACTCACAAGCTTGGAATTGACAGGTCTTTCAAGCCTGTCCAGCAAAAGAGAAGGAAGTTTGCTCCAGAACGAAACATAGTTATTCAAGAAGAGGTTGAAAGACTATTGAAACCCAAGATGATCAGAGAAGTCAAATTTCCCAAATGGCTGGCAAATGTGGTAGTGGTTCAAAAGAAGAATGGGAAATGGAGAGTTTGTGTAGATTACACAGACTTGAATAAGGCTTGTCCCAAAGACCCATTTCCTCTTCCTCATATTGATGCAATGGTGGATGCTACCGCTGGCCACGAGATGTTAACCTTCATGGATGCATCCTCAGGATTTCAGCAGATTCAAATGGAGCCTTCGGACCAAGAGGATACTGCCTTCATGACACCAACATGTATTTATTGTTATACTGCTATGCCTTTCGGTTTGAAAAATACAGGTGCAACATACCAGAGATTGGTGAACATGATGTTCAAAGATAAGCTGGGGGACATAATGGAGGTATACATCGATGATATGGCGGTAAAATCTAAAAAGGCTGAGGATCACCTCCAGGATATTAAGGGAGCATTTGATATCCTGGATCAATATAACATGAAGCTAAATCCTGCCAAGTGCCATTTTGGAGTGGGGGCAGGAAAGTTTCTAGGATATATGGTAACTAAAAGGGGGATAGAAGCGAGCCCGGAACAGATCAACGCCATCCTAGATATCAAATCACCTTCTAACATGAAGGATGTTCAAAGGCTGTCAGGACGAGCAGCAGCACTAAACAGATTTATCTCAAGATCCTCGGAGAAATGTAAAGAATTTTATGATATCCTGGAGAAAAACAAGAAATTCGAATGGGGAGAGAAGCATGAAGCAGCCTTGCAGGATTTGAAGCAGTATCTTTCAACCGCACCTCTATTGATGAAGCCTAAGGATGGTGAACCATTATCCCTGTATCTTGCAGTATCAGTGAATGCAGTAAGTGTTGTCCTTGTAAAGGATCATGAAGGTCAGCAGTATCCTGTTTATTATGTTAGCAAAAGTTTATTAGATGCTGAAACTAGATATTCTCATTTAGAAAAGTTAATATTGGCCCTAGTTATGCATCAACGAAGCTTAGACATTATTTTGAAACACATAGGATTCATGTTAAAACTAATTATCCTGTTAAAAATGTGCTTAGGAAACCAGAGATGTCAGGTAGGATGGCTAAGTGGTTAGTGAAGTTGAGTGCTTATGACTTAGTATATGAACCCAGGAATGCCATAAAATCGCAGGCCCTAGCCGACTTTGTGGCTGATTTCAGTAGTGACATTCAGGATGAGGTAGACCTAGAAGTCCAACAATTAGGAGAATCCTCAGGATCCTGGACATTGTACACTGATGGAGCATCTAATGTTAGAGGAGTAGGACTGGGAATACTACTAAAATCGCCACAGGGGGACATATTACCCCAGGCTATTAGGTGTGAATTCCCTGCTACCAATAACGAAGCAGAATATGAGGCTTTAATTGCAGGATTAGAACTAGCTAAAAATATGAATATCAAGAATTTGCAAGTATATGTTGACTCCTTGTTAATTACTAATCATTTTAATGGATCCTATGCAGTTAAGGGTGAGAAATTAATCGAATACCTCGATATCCTTAAAAAGTTAGCAGGATATTTTGATGTTTTTACACTTGAACAGGTACCAAGGGAAGATAATGTGACATCTGTGTCTCTTCAACCATCAAACAAATACCAAACCAATGAAATATTGTATTTCATAATTTGGGATTTGTAAAAATATGTGTATCATTTGCACATATCAACTCTTGTTCGATTTCGGGCTCTAAATCGCTTTCTAGAAGGTTATACGCGCACTGATGCGTAAATATAACCAGTTTAATGCAACAAACACTCTGGAATAGTGACATAGGCTTAACATACCCTAAATATCCTATACATAACTTAGAAATAAGTTTTGGATGGTTTGGTATGCCGAAATCAAGTCTATTCGCTTATAGGGACTAAATTCGACAAACTGCGAAAGTATGTCAATTTGAACTGTAACGAACATTCCGGAACTTGACCATAAGTTAAACATACCCTAAATATCCTTTAAATAGCTTAGAAATAGGCTTTGAGGTGTTCGGTGTGCTAAAATAAACTTTTTGGTCATTCAAGGACGAAAAGCGTAAAAAAGTGCATAAGTTTGCATTTTCGCGCATAACTTACGTTCTGAATACATTCGGACATCCGAAAATTTATGCAAGCATTAAAATATTTTATTTTAGTGTTTGGCATGAGAAAAATCCATTCGTCGCGCAATTTGGATCGTCTTTCGCGCTTATGCGTATTCCGTCGTAATTAAGCGAACATCGCGATCGTACGACCAAACGAACCAACATCCGGAATATTTTTGAGCATGTTTCAAGTCCCCTACACTTTAACTTCATCTTAGAGCCTTTAAATGAGGTTAACGGGGCTTAAACGTGCCAAAAATGGGCCAAATTGCTTGTTTCTGAAGTGCAGGGACTAAAACTGCAATTTCTGAACTGTGACCCTCAGGCGGGGCGCGTAAGATCCCATGTATGTCTTACACGGGCCGCGTGGCCTCCCCAGATGTGCAAAATCAGTTTTAATAGCTGTTATGCACTCCAAACCCAATTGCAAATGGTATTTTCAATCCATGGTGTTAGGGCAGGATTTTAATGACCTATGATCCTTACATGATATCCTAACAAGTGATCCTTGTTTCTTTGGCAGATAGTGATCCTCAGAAGAGCTTCAGGATCAGGATCATGGATCATCCTAAGGATCCTCATACTAACGATTGCTCTCTTTGAATTTAATGTTGTTTTGCAGGAATTACGAGTTGGACCTGGTCTTAGCAACGTTATCAAGGAATCTTTCACGTTGATTTCGCACATGCATAGCCGGAAATAGACGTTGTGGAGAATATGGAAACTTAGCACAAATTGCGGGCAATTAGTTAGGCTAAATTTACTTCTATTTCTAAAGGGGTAACGAGCTAATAGTTAGGTGACTTACCTAAATTCAACCACACACACACTTATATAAATAGCACTCTTGAGCATTCGGAAGACACAACACATTTCTCACACGCTCTAGCATACGATACTATAGTGATCCTTGTACTTAGCTCGTTACTATCCAAAAGTTGTAAACATTGTTTATTATATTGAAGTTTGGTGATTGGTAGTTTCCATCACCCGAGGTTTTTTATGCCGGAGATCATTCATTGATCAAGGGCTTTTTCCTCGTATAAATCCTTGTGTCACTTGTACAATTTTCATTTAAGTGATCCTTATCTTGGTTCATCATACCAAGCATCATTCCCCGTTTACAAAGAGTTTGGTTGCATTATCCTTGTGTGATTTTCAACCAAAACAGTTTGGCGCCCACCGTGGGGCAATTGGTGCTTCATTCATAAGAAAGTTTGTCTGTTGGTGATCATTCCGGAGTGTTGCATGGCTTCATCGTTGAAGAATACCTCCACAGCAATGTCTGCAGTCAATTCACCTAAGGGCGTTCCACCTTTGCCTCCACCACCAGCTGGATCTCAGAAAAATGCTGAGAAGAGACCAACTCCTATTTTCTCTAAACCTTCATCTTCTTCTGCTCTAACTTCTTCTGCTCCCAGTACTAGTGATATATTTACTTTGATTTTGCAGATGAGGGATCGTATGCAGCAGCAGGATGAAACTAATGACAGGATCCTCAAGGAAATCGGAGATCTCAAAAGGCAAAAGAAAACGGCAGAGGATCATTCCCCACTGATGCCCAAATCTTTGAATTTTGATACTCCGATGATTACTTCTCAGCCATCAGAGGTCCCAGACATTCAACATGTGGGTGGACCAAAAGGAGTGCACCTCCGCTCAGCAAAACTGACTCAGGCATCAGGCTCATATTTCCAGCCGGCAGGATCCTATCCTCAGCATATGGGATCCTTCGTGAATTCATGAGCCTACTCGGGAGCGCAGCAATTTCAAGGATCCTCCTTTATTCCAGGATCATCCCAGGTTCAAGGATCCTCCTTTGTTCCAGGATTATCCCAGGGTCAAGGATCCTCTCTCGTTCCAGGATCATCCCAGTTTCAAGGATCCCTCCAGATGCCAGGATCCTCGAAGAGTTTGCAGACAGGAAGTTCAGATGTCCATCAAGGAGATTTTATTCCGATGCAGACCATTGCTTCCACTGGTCCCTCCATTATCCCAGAATCCCAGCAATACGGATTCACATCCAATGTTCCTAACTTGAACCCGATGGGAGGTAACACTTTTAATAATTCTCTTACCACTAACCATGGATTCATGCAGGATACGGGTATCAACCATGCTATGGCCAGAGAACTGCAGAAACTGAAGGATATGATATCAAGTGTTCCAGGGGTAGTCAAACCTATCCCGGAGATTGCAGATGGAAGCCATAAGGTATCTCGTTTTGCACCACCAATTTGTGATCCTGAGATAGCCAAAAGATTCCATATTCCAACTATGAAGCTGTATGATGGTACAACGGATCCTGAGGAACACATAGCACAATACAGGGAGAGGATGGAGATCAATCCAATACCAGAAAGGTTAAAGGAAGCATGCCTATGCAAGGGATTTGGATCTACACTTACTGGATCAGCTCTTAAATGGCTGCTAAGTCTTCCCCCTTACTCTATTACTTCGTTTGCTAATTTAGTTAACTTATTCAATAATCAATTTTCTTGTAGCAGAAAATTTGAACGATTGACTAGTGATTTATATAGGATAACTCAGGGTCATAATGAATCATTGAGGGATTATATAACCAAATTTAGTAAAGAATCCTTGGACATTCCCAACTTGGATGTGGCCACAGCTGTTGAGGCCTTCAAAATGGGATTGCTTAGGGATTCAC
Organism: Helianthus annuus; assembly: GCF_002127325.2. NCBI lineage: Eukaryota > Viridiplantae > Streptophyta > Magnoliopsida > Asterales > Asteraceae > Helianthus > Helianthus annuus. The sequence goes on along the minus strand of NC_035448.2, from coordinate 95,796,959 downwards.
TGTTCTATGATGATCTTGTTATAACACCATGCAGGAACCTAGACGAAGTAAGGACTCGGGCCCTCAGGTTCATCCGGCTAGAGGATGACAAGAGGATCCAGGAGAGACAAGTAGGATCCCCAAAACAAGAAAAGCAAGGATCCTCTTTCAAGAACAACAAATTCAAATCCTACAACAGAACTGACAACCAGAACGTGCATGTTGTTGACCAAGAAGAGGATGATGAGGATTATCCTCCAATTTCTGAATACTGTTTTTCCGTTGATAACCATGAACTAATCCTTGCAATGCAGAATTTAGGAGAAAAAGCCAGATGGCCCAGAAAAAATGACAAACCAGCCGCAGCTAAAGATAAATCAAAGTGGTGTGCATACCACGAGGATTTTGGGCATTTGACAGAAGAATGCATCACATTAAGAAAGGAAATTGGATATCTGCTGAGCAAGGGGCATTTGAAAGAGTTGTTGGGAAGAAAAAAGCAAAGGACTCAGGATCCCGAAAGGATCCCTGAAAAAGCTCCAGCCCCTCCGGCAGATGCACAAGTTATAAACTTTATTTCCGGAGGATCTGACATCTGTGGTACATCCTTTTCAGCAGCTAAAAGGCATGCAAAGGAAGCTAAAATGGATAATGGAGAAAGACCTATTCGAACATCAAGTGTCTCGGAAGGAAAAATCATAACCTTTGATGAGGATGATAGAATTAACATCCAGGATCCTCATCATGATAGTTTAGTTATTACCTCTTTATTTCTAACCATTTTGTCCGCAGGATCCTTATTGACGAAGGAAGTTCGGTAAACATTATCCAGCTTGATGTTCTGAAGAAAATGGGTATTCCTGAATCAGACATCACACCAAGATCCTCCGTGCTTGTGGGATTTAGTGGCGAAACTAAGAAAACCCTGGGGGACATCAAACTCCCAATTTATGTGGAAGGATTACATAATTATCAAAAGTTTTGTGTTATTGACTGTTTATCTTGTTGTAATGTTATCCTTGGCAGGCCCTGGATACACGATATGAAGGCATTCCCATCCACATACCATCAATGTGTGAAGCTCCCTAGCCCTTGGGGAATAATCAAAATCGACAGTGATCAGCAGGAGGCTAAGGATTGTTACACCTCATCAATGAAACCAGCCTCGAAATCAAGGGAGCAATAGCAATTAAAGTATCCTCCAAGGGATGTCTTGGAGGCAAGAGAGAAGGATGTGGACGAAATACTATTGGATCCTGATGATCATGAATCCAAAATCTATATCGGGTCAGGGATCGTTGGACAAATGAAAGAAGACATTGTATCCTTCCTCAAAAGAAGAAAATCTACCTTTGCATGGAAACATGAGGATATGACAGGTATATCTAAGGATATTATCACTCATAAACTTGGCATTGATAGGTCAGTTAAACCCATCCATCAAAAAAGGAGGAAGTTTGCACCAGAAAGAAATGCCATTATCTAGGAAGAGGTAGAAAGATTACTACGAGCAGGTATGATTAGAGAAATGCAGGTGCAACATATCAAAGGCTGGTGAATATGATGTTCAAGGATCAAATTGGACAAACTATGGAAGTGTACATAGACGATATGGTGGTGAAATCCAAAAAAGCTGAGGATCACCTAAGGGACTTGGAGGAAGCATTTGATATCCTTGATAATTATAACATGAAGCTTAATCCTTCAAAATGTCACCTTGGTGTTAAAGCAGGTAAATTCTTGGGATATATGGTAACCCAGAGGGGCATTGAAGCAAGCCCGGAACAAATCAAAGCATTGGTGAATATCAAATCCCCTGCCAACGCTAAGGATGTGCAAAGACTAACAGGCAGGATAGCAACTTTAAACAGATTTATATCCAAATCCTCAGAAAAGTGTAAGAATTCTATGATATCCTAAGAAAAAACAAGAAATTCGAATGGACTGAAAAGCATGAGAATGCTTTACAAGCCCTCTAAGAATACATGTCCTCAGCCCCAGCATTGATGAAACCAGAAAAAGGAGATGTGTTATCCTTATATCTTGCGGTATCCTCAAAAGCAGAAACCAGAGATGTCCGGAAGGATGGCTAAGTGGGCAGTAAAGCTTAGTGCCCATGATATAAGATATGAGCCTAGAACAGCCATCAAATCTCAAGCATTAGCAGAATTTGTGGCTGATTTCAGTAGTGATCTACAAAAGGAAGCTGAATTAGAAGTCCAGCAGCTGGATGAGACCAAGGATCCTTGGATACTACATACTGATGGATCCTCAAATGTTAAAGGCACAGGGCTTGGTATACTACTAAAATCACCACAGGGGGACATAATACCCCACTCCATAGTCTGTGAGTTCCAAGCCACTAATAATGAGGCTGAATATGAAGCCTTGATTGCTGGTTTGCAAATTGCTAAGCATATGGGGATCAGGTATCTTGAGGTATACGTGGATTCATTGTTAATCACTAATCACTTTAATGGATCCTATGCTGTTAAAGGTGAAAAACTAACCAAATATTTAGAGATAGTCAAAGAATTGGCACCCTCCTTTGCTTTCTTCAGTTTGACACAGGTACCAAGGGAAGAAAATACAGAAGCTGATGCATTGGCCAATCTAGGATCATCTTTGAAGATCCCAGAGGATATAAGTGTTAGGGCTGGATTTTTATAATACGTGATCCATACACGTGATCCTAACCAGTGATCCTTGTTTCTTTGGCAGACAGTGATCCTCAGGAGGACTTCAGGATCAGGATCATGGACCATTACAGGATCCTCATGCTAATAGTTACCTTCGTTTAATACAATGATATTTTGCAGGAACATCTAGCAGGATACGCTCTTAGCATCATAATCAAGGGACGCGTCTTCACAATTATAGCACGAGCTAAATCAGAGATAGACGTTGCAAAGGATATGGAAACTTAGCTTGATTTATGGGCGGCAATTTAGGCTAGATTGTCTTTTATTTCTAAAGGGGTAATGAGCTGATTATTAGTCTTTTACCTAAAATAGATCACCTACACTTGTATAAATACCACTCTTCTTCACACGACAGCACACAACACAATTCTCACACGCTTAGACACTCGAAACTATAGTGATCCTTGTACTCAGCTCATTATCATCCGAAGTTGTAACTATATTTTTCTTATATTGAAGTTGGTGATCGGTAGTTGCCATCACCCGAGGTTTTTTATGCCGGAGATCATACATTGATCAAGGGCTTTTTCCTCGTATAAATCATTGTGTCTTTGCATATTTCTCACAAAAGTGATCCTTTACTTTTATAATTAACCAAGCATCATACCCCGTTTACATAGAGTTTGGTTACATTATCCTTGTGTGATTTTTGACCAAAACAGTTTGGCGCCCACCGAGGGGCAATTGGTGCTTCATTCATAAGAAAACCTGTTGTTTGAAATCATTTCAGAGAATTACATGGCTTCATCATTGAAAAACATGTCCACGACGATGTCTGCAGTCACCTCATCTCAGAACACTCTGCCTCCCCCACCGGCAGGATCCCAGAAGAATGCTGAGAAGAGACAAACTCCTACTAACTCTAAACCTCCATCTTCTTCTGCTATGAATTCTTATATTCCCAGTACAAGTGATGTATTTACTTTGATTTTGCAGATGAAGGATCGTATGCAGCGGCAGGATGAAACTAATGATAGGATCCTCAGGGAAATTGGAGATCTCAAAAGACAAAAGAGAACGGCAGAGGATCATTCCCCACTGATGCCCAAATCCTTGAGCTTTGATACTCCAATGATCACTTCTCAGCCATCGGGAATTCCAGACGTGCAAATTATGGGAGAATCAAGAGGATTGCACCTCGGTTCGACAGCAATGACTCAGGCATCAGGCTCACACTTTCAGCCGGCAGGATCCTATCCCCAGCATATGGGATCCTTCATGAATTCGGGAGCCTATCCGGGAGCACAGCAGTTTCAAGGATCCTACTTTGTTCCAGGATCATCCCAGGGTAAGGATCCTCCTTTGCTCCAGGATCATTCCAGGTTCAAGGATCCTCCTTCGTTCCAGGATCATCCCAGATACCAGGATCCTACCAGATACCAGGATCCTCCCAGATGCCAGGATCCCTAAAAAGTTTGCAAACAGGAAGTCTAGATGTCCATCAAGGGGACTTCATTCCAATGCAGACCATTGCTCCCACTGGTCCATCCGTTATTCCAGAATCCCAGCAATATGGATTCACTAACTTGAACCCAATGGGAGGTAACACTTTAAATAATTATCTTACCACTAACCATGGATTCATGCAGGATACAGGTATCAATCATGCTATGGCCAGGGAGTTGCAGAAGCTAAAAGATATGATCTCAAGTGTCCCAGGGGTAGTCAAGCCTATCCCAGAGATTGCAGATGGAAGCCATAAGGTATCTCGCTTTGCACCACCAATTTGTGATGCAGAGGTACCCAAAAGGTTCCATATCCCTACTATGAAGCTGTATGATGGTACAACGGATCCAGAGGAACACGTAGCACAATACAGGGAGAGGATGGAGATCAATCCTATCCCAGAAAAGTTGAAGGAAGCATGCCTATGTAAAGGATTTGCATCTACTCTTACTGGATCAGCTCTTAAATGGCTGCTAAGTCTTCCCCCTTACTCTATTACTTCATTTGCTAATTTAGTTAATTTATTCAATAACCAATTCTCTTGTAGTAGAAAATTTGAAAGATTAACCAGTGATTTATATAGGGTAACCCAAGGTCATAATGAATCATTAAGGGATTACATAACTAAATTTAGTAAAGAATCCTTGGACATTCCCAACCTGGATATGGCTACAGCTGTTGAAGCCTTCAAAATGGGACTACTTAAGGATTCATTATTCTATGATGATCTTGTTATGACACCATGCAGGAATCTAGATGAAGTAAGAACTCGGGCACTCAGGTTCATCCGGCTAGAGGATGACAAGAGGATCCAGGAGAGACAAGTAGGATCCTCAAAACAGGAGAAGCAAGGATCCTCCTTCAAGAACAACAAATTCAAATCCTACCATAGAAATGAGAACCAGAATGTGCATGCTGTTGACCAAGAAGAGGATGATGAAGATTATCCTCCAATCTCAGAATATTGTTTTTCCGTTGATAATCATGAACTAATCCTTGCAATGCAGAATCTAGGTGAAAAAGCTAGGTGGCCCAAGAAGAATGATAAACCATCCGGGACTAAAGACAAGTCAAAATGGTGTGCATACCATGAGGATTTCGGGCATCTAACTGAAGAATGCATAGCTTTGAGAAAAGAGATTGGATATCTGTTAAGCAAGGGGCATCTAAAAGAATTGTTAGGAAGAAAAAAGCAAAGGACTCAGGATCCTGAAAGGATCCCTGAAAAGGCTCCAGCACCTCCGGCAAATGCACAAGTGATCAACTTTATTTCCGGAGGATCAGACATCTGTGGTACATCCTTCTCGGCGGCCAAAAGGCATGCAAAGGAGTCAAAAATGGATAATGGAGAAAGACCTATTAGAACATCAAGTGTCTCAGAGGGGAAGATGATAACGTTTGATGAGGATGATCGCATTAACATTCAGGATCCTCATCATGATAGTTTGGTTATTACTCTCTTTATCTCTAACCATTTTGTCCGTAGGATCCTTATCGATGGAGGAAGCTCAGTGAACATTATCCAGCTTGATGTTCTGAAGAAAATGGGTATTCCAGAATCAGACATCACACCAAGATCCTCCGTGCTTGTAGGATTCAGTGGAGAAACGAAGAAAACTCTGGGGGACATCAAACTCCCGATCTACGTGGAAGGATTACATAATTATCAGAAATTTTGTGTTATTGACTGTCTATCTTGTTGCAATGTTATCCTTGGCAGGCCTTGGATACATGATATGAAAGCAGTCCCATCCACCTACCATCAATGTGTGAAGCTCCCTAGCCCATGGGGAATAATCAGGATCGACAGTGATCAGCAGGAGGCTAAAGATTGTTATACCTCATCCATGAAGCCAACCTCGAAGCCAAGGGAGCAATAGCAATTACAGTATCCTCCGAGGAATGTCTTGGAGGCAAGGGAACAAGATGTGGACGAAATCCTCTTGGATCCCAGTGATCCTGAATCAAAAATCTATATCGGATCAGGGATCCTTGGCAAGATGAAAGAAGACTTAATATCCTTCCTCAAAAGAAGAAAATCTACCTTTGCTTGGAAACATGAAGATATGACAGGTATATCTAAGGATATTATTACTCACAAACTTGGCATTGACAGGTCTATCAAACCAATCCATCAAAAAAGGAGGAAGTTTGCACCAGAAAGGAATGCCGTTATCCAAGAAGAAGTAGAGAGACTACTTCGAGCAGGTATGATCAGAGAGGTAAAGTATCCAAAATGGTTAGCCAATGTGGTCGTTGTCCAAAAGAAAAACGGAAAGTGGAGGGTATGTGTCGATTTCACTGATCTGAATAAGGCATGTCCCAAGGATCCTTTCCCATTACCCCACATTGACTCCATGGTGGATGCAACAGCGGGGCATGAACTGTTAACCTTTATGGATGCATCATCTGGATTCCAACAAATTCAGATGGAACCATCTGACCAAGAGGATACAGCCTTTATGACCCCAACAGGTTTGTATTGTTATATTGCCATGCCTTTTGGATTAAGAAATGCAGGTGCAACATATCAAAGGCTGGTGAATATGATGTTCAAAGATCAAATTGGACAAACTATGGAAGTATACATAGATGATATGGTAGTCAAATCAAAGAAAGCTGAGGATCACCTAAGGGATTTGGATGAAGCATTTGATATCCTTGATAATTATAACATGAAGCTTAATCCTTCAAAGTGCCACTTTGGTTTTAAGGCAGGTAAATTCCTAGGATATATGGTAACTCATAGGGGCATTGAGGCAAGTCCGGAGCAAATTAAAGCACTAGTAAACATCAAGTCCCCTGCCAATGCTAAGGATGTGCAAAGGCTAACAGGCAGGATAGCAGCTCTGAACAGGTTCATATCAAAATCCTCAGAAAAATGTAAAGAATTTTACAATATCCTAAGGAAGAACAAGAAGTTTGAATGGACTGAGAAACATGAGAATGCTTTACAAGCCCTTAAAGAATATATGTCCTCAGCACCAGCATTATCAAAGCCCGAAAAAGGAGATGTGTTATCCTTATATTTGGCGGTATCCTCAACCGCTGTAAGTGCTGTCCTTGTTAAGGATCATGAAGGTACACAATATCCTATCTACTATGTAAGTAAGAGTTTACTTGATGCCGAATCCAGGTACTCACACCTCGAAAAACTTATTCTTGCATTAATCATGGCATCAACTAAGTTAAGGCATTATTTTGAAACCCATACTATTGTTGTTAGAACTAACTTTCCAATTAAGAATGTCCTCAGGAAACCAGAGATTTCAGGAAGAATGGCTAAGTGGGCAGTAAAGCTTAGTGCCCATGATATAAGATATGAGCCAAGAACAGCCATTAAATCCCAAGCATTAGCTGACTTTGTGGCTGATTTCAGTAGTGATCTACAAAAAGAAGCAGAATTGGAAGTCCAGCAGCTGGATGAGACCAAGGATCCTTGGATACTACACACCGACGGATCCTCAAATGTCAAGGGCACAGGGCTCGGGATACTACTAAAATCGCCACAGGGGGACATAATACCCCACTCCATAGCCTGTGAGTTCCAAGCAACTAACAATGAGGCTGAATATGAAGCCTTAATTGCTGGCTTGCAAATTGCTAAGGATATGGGGGTGAAATATCTCAAAGTATATGTAGACTCATTATTGATCACCAATCACTTTAATGGATCCTATGCTGTTAAAGGTGAAAAACTAACCAAATATTTAGAGATAGTCAAAGAATTGGCACTTTCTTTTGTTTCTTTCAGCTTAACACAGGTACCAAGGGAGGATAACACGGAAGCTGATGCATTGGCCAACCTAGGATCATCCTTAAAGATTCCAGAAGATATAAGTATCCCTATCATCCATATCCTGGCTCCTGCTATTGAAAATCAGGTGGCCATGGAAATAGAAGAGGATACTGCAGTAATCCCTAGTGAAGAAGATCAATCTTATGCAGGATCATGGATCTCACCAATCATGAGATACTTGCAAACGGGGAGATTCCGATGGGAGAAAATCCTAGAGCTTTCAGGATTAAGGTATCTCAATTTACAATCTTAAATAATGTGCTATATAAACGATCTCTTGCAGGACCATATTTAAGATGTATCGAGGATCCTGAAATTGAAGAAGTGTTAAGAGACTTCCATGAAGGAGATTGTGGAAACCACACTGGGGGCAGGGCATTGTTCTCAAGGATCCTTAGAACAGGATACTACTGGCCAACCATGAAAAGGGATGCTGTAGACTATGCTAGGAAATGTGATCCTTGTCAAAGACACAGCAATATCCTTCATCAACCGGCTGAATTGCTACACCCCATACCATCCTCTTGGCCATTCATGAGATGGGGGATGGATATAGTTGGCAAGTTCCCTAAAGCACCTGGTGGAAAAGTATTTATGCTTGCCATGACTGACTACTTCTCTAAGTGGATAGAGGCTGAAGCTTTTGCTCAAGTCAGAGAAAAAGAAGTTATATCCTTTATCAAAAGAAACATTATAACTAGATTTGGCATTCCCTCTGAAATTGTATGTGATAATGGTTCCCAATTCATTGGAAGCAGAACTACTAACTTTTGTGACAGTTGGGGAATCAAGATGATAACATCAACACCAGTTCATCCACAGGCCAATGGCCAAGCAGAATCATCCAACAAGATCATCATCAACAATCTGAAGAAGAAGCTAGGATCCAAGAAAGGAAAATGGGCAGAGGTGTTACCTTATGTGCTATGGGCTGATAGAACAACTCCCAAGAATGCCACTGGTCAAACACCTTTTTCTTTAGTATTTGGGGCAGAAGCAGTGATCCCAACAGAGATGGTGATCCCAACTGCTAGAACAAGTGCTCGTGATCCTGAAGAAAATGCTACAATCCTGGCTCAGGATTTGGATACTATTGAGGAAATCAGGGATCTGGCTAGGATAAGGATGGCAAGCTACCAACAAAGAATGGCTGGTGCCTACAACAAAAATGTTAGGATAAGGAAGTTCCAAGTCGGAGATATGGTGTTGAGAAAAACATTCCAAAACACTATTAATCCTGCTGACGGGAAGTTAGCACCAAAGTGGGAAGGCCCTTACTTAATTGAAGCTGAAGCAGGAAAGGGGGCATACAGATTGCTAACTATGGAAGGAAACTTGTTACCAAGAGCCTGGAATGCTGTTCACTTAAAGAGATACTTTATGTGAACATGATCCTTCAAGCATGTGATCCTTACACTGAAGTATCCTCGAAGGATCCCGGTGATGTCAGTGATCCTTACTCTGGTAATGTCCTTATCTTAAAACATTTACATTTCCTTACTTTTTACCAAAGGATAAGGATCCTGTATCCTTCATCCTCTTCTCACGAACCATTTGAGTTATGATAGTTCAGGTATCTTCAGCATATCGTCAAAGATCTTCAAAAGCAACGCAGATCCTTGGGCTTGTCCCCAGTTATCCTTGGGATTATCCCCAGTTTCCGCCAGCAGCGCACGATGATCCTGATATAGTTCACGTCTTTGGGACCAGTACCCACTTCCGGGGCTGACAACCTCATCGTACTGGCTATACCCAGGATCCTCCGTATAATGGTAGACGTACCATACATCCGTTCCTAAGGTTTCTAACGTTTTCACGTTAGCTAAGGTTTTGACATTTTCATGTCACTAAGTTTGGATAGTCGCCAGTAAGGGCCATACTCCAGTTTACACACGATCCTTTGGGCTTGTCCCCAGTGATCCTTTGGGATCATCCTCAGTGATCCTATGGGCTTGTCCCCAGTTATCCTTTGGGCTTGTCCCCAGTTACTAACTTATCTTTTATATTGGCTTAGTCCCAAGTTATATTCCATTTTTTCAGGCTTTCGAAGTTAAACAATTAAGGATCCCTAATCCTTATTATCCATTAAAGTTTTACTTATGGTTATCCCGATTAAAGGTTAGGATCCTAACTTGGATCCTCAGGTATGATCCTTAACTATTTTTAATTTCATTATTCATTTGAATAACCTTTAGACCTTGACAACTGAACCTATGATCCTTAAAATAAACTACCTTGAAAATTTTCGATTATAGGATATTTGATCCAGGATCATATCCTAAATTTCTTAAACATAATTTGTTCAACTTTTCTTACTCAAACAAATATGTTTCTAAAACAAACTGGAAAATAAGAAGATAAATAAAGGATAACAACACGAGATAAGCCAGAAAGATTAAAAGTTATATTATTAACAAAAGGATCTTAAACCCTTTCAAAAAGTTGTCAAAATTGCCAACCCACATTTCTACCAGCAAAACGTGGCCCGTCCACATGGGTTGGCAAAGGGTGTCCATTGTCTATGCGGTCTTAGCAGGTGCAGGAAATTAAAGGCGGCAGGATCACAAAGGCTTCATCCCCCAAACAGAGGATCCCTCCACCATTTGCGATCCTACCTATTGTTCAAAGGATCTAGGATCCTTAACCCTAAAAACTATTGTTCAAGGTTACAAACCATAATTGTTTCAAACATCACAACCACAAAAAAAAAAAAAAAAAAAAAAAAAAAAAAAAAACCACTACCAAACTCAAAAAATTGGGCTCCGGCCTAGTCTCGAAATATCCATCATCGCCCAATCCAGCAGCTCACACCTTTGCTGCTCCATCACCACCAGCTTCTCCACCCTGATCCTTGTCAGCATCACCGCCCTTCCAGCATGGGGATCTCCTCAGCCTCATCCTCATCCTCCAGCTCTGCCAATCTTGCCTTCCAACCCTCCACGTCCCATGAGCTCTTGTCAAAGGCAGGATCCTGAGCCTCCGCAGCCATTTGTAGTTGTATCTTGTACATAGCAGTTGCGGCAGAGACCTTGGCATCCTGGATGATCTCCTGCTTCTCGCCATCCATGTCAATTAGCCTTTGAGCAGCCTCATCCTTTGTAGCCCGGAGTTCCTTCTCAAGATCGGCTATCTTGAGATCCTTTAACACGCCCATTTGTTGGAGGTCGGCGATTTGGCTCTCCTGATCCTCGACGTGGCCAAGGTAGGTCTCAATCTCAGCAAGTTTCTGCAAAAGAGAAAAAAAGGTAAGTTCAGGATCAGGTGATCCTCAAAAAAGCAGGATATACAGGCAGAATATACAAGCAGGATATTCGAGAAGGATAACCAACAGGGGCAATAATCCTTACCTCATTGACATAGTCAAGGAACTGTTGGCGGATCAGGGGAAATCCTTGGAGATCCTCAGAAGTCTTCCTCTTCTTCCCCTTACCTCTAACGGGTGCTTTAGGAGCCGAAGCAGAGGGACTGGCAACAGAAGCCTTCTTTCGTGAAGACTTGACGTTGGCAAGTTCATCAATCCCGAACTTGGATGCAGACTTGGCAGACTTAGCAGGTTTCCCAGCGCCTACACAACCAAAACAAGATAAGTTCCCTTACTAACTAAACAATCTTACATATAACTTACTTTTTAATAAGGATACTTACTTGACATAGTGGCAGATGCGGAGGATACTTCTTGAGAATCTTGGACGGTGACTTGAAAACTTCTGATTTCAGGATCAAGCTTCTTGAAAGCAAGGACCCTCTCTCTGGCAGCAGGGGTTAACTTGAGATGAGCAATGGAGACAGCTGCACAATAAACAAAAATCAAGACATTAGCGATCCTCATCATAAGAGACCAGTCTGATGGTGATCCTTCCAGGATCCTCTATCCTACCATGGGTGGCCCACTCCTTGGGCAGATCATTCCCATCAGGGAGGGAATCCCTTCTCACAAAGAAGAAACGACGCTTCCAGTTTGTGTCATTTTTGGTAACTTTCAAAACAGGGTGATCCTCCCCGGCCTTCCGTTTCAGCAAATATCGATGAGAACCAAACGTGGTAAGATCATAAAGCTCGGCCAGCTCTGCCATCCCTAAATCAATCCCCTCCTGCTCGATGATCCTCTCGAAGGTATACAAGACCCTCCAGATCATCGGCATAGCTTGGATATAAGATATGCCGGTCAGAGAAAAGAAAGATTGGGTGAAGGCCGGAAAAGGATACGAATATCCTATGGTAAATGGAGTTGCAGGAAAGATCACCCAGGTGTCTGAAACAAAGTCACTCAAAGCAGTGGATGTGAAGGATTTGAAAACAGCATCCGCCGGAAAGCAATGACGAATCCTATCTACATGAGCATCGGTAAAGCAACATCTCTCCGTAGGAGAGTCCTTAATGATCCCTTGGCTTTTCAGGGGACTGCTCTTCTCGTGATCCTTATGAGGAGAGTTTCGGAGCAACATCCTCACAGCAGAATAAAAACAGGGGAGCAGAAAAACAGAGCAAGAGAAGGAAGAATGAAAAGAGAAGAAAAGAGAATACCTGATCGATCTTCGGTAGCGATTATAAAGGGAAGATATCTCGAATTTAAATGCAGAGTGATCCCAACCCTATCTCCTATTTATAATCATGATTTGCAGGGATTGTCACATCTATGACGTAAGGGTTGCAACGGCTAGTTCGATATTAACGGCTAGTTATCCGAGTCATTCGTTGCAGATAAGATCAAAGCAAAATATAACTCGTTTATTTACAATAAACTCCTTATATTTTGGGGGCAATTGTTAGGGCTGGATTTTTATAATACGTGATCCTTACACGTGATCCTAACCAGTGATCCTTGTTTCTTTGGCAGACAGTGATCCTCAGGAGGACTTCAGGATCAGGATCATGGACCATTACAGGATCCTCATGCTAACAGTTACCTTCGTTTAATACAATGATATTTTGCAGGAACATCTAGCAGGATACGCTCTTAGCATCATAATCAAGGGACGCGTCTTCACAATTATAGCACGAGCTAAATCAGAGATAGACGTTGCAAAGGATATGGAAACTTAGCTTGATTTAAGGGCGGCAATTTAGGCTAGATTGTCTTTTATTTCTAAAGGGGTAATGAGCTGATTATTAGTCTTTTACCTAAAATAGGTCACCTACACTTGTATAAATACCACTCTTCCTCATTTGGAAGGGACACGACAACACACAACACAATTCTCACACGCTTAGACACTCGAAACTATAGTGATCCTTGTACTCAGCTCATTATCATCCGAAGTTGTAACTATATTTTTCTTATATTGAAGTTGGTGATCGGTAGTTGCCATCACCCGAGGTTTTTTATGCCGGAGATCATACATTGATCAAGGGCTTTTTCCTCGTATAAATCATTGTGTCTTTGCATATTTATCATAAAAGTGATCCTTTACTTTTATATTTAACCAAGCATCATATCCCGTTTACATAAAGTTTGGTTACATTATCCTTGTGTGATTTTTGACCAAAACAGGATATATTTTAGGGTATATTCTCGAGATATATCCTCGAAATATGATTCAGGATATTTGGTTGGAATGTTCGGGATACGGTACTTGGGTTTGAAAATCAGAGTTGAATTTGTTTATAAATTCTAAGTAAATTATCTTTTTCCTTTAAAAGTTCTATTTAAATTATTGGAGATTTTGAAAAGTGAACTATTTTTTAGAAACTTTGTCTAAATTGTTTGGATTTTGAGAAGTCCTATTTGACGAAAGTCTTCGTAGGATACCACTGAGTATATTGATCAGGATATTTTCAAGGAAATGGTAAGACTAATTTTGCAAAATCTAAAGTAAGTAAGGCATGACGGGAATTAAAAGGCAACAACAGATAAGTCAACAGATGGTTATATTATTAACAGGTCAAAAGTTGTGCTTTTTGGTTTCACCTCAAACCGAGGCCCATCCGCCAAAAGCACAGTTAAGTTTTTACATATTTACGCAACGGTTGAAGGTTTCATCTCAAAAGGAGACCCATCCGCCTCCAACCGTTGCATCGTACTAACTGATGACGAAGGGCTTCATCCTGAAACCCAGGACCCATCCACCTTTGGTCATCATATTGTTCTAATGCAGGAAATATAAAATGTTCAAAGACAGGAAATGTAAATTGTTTAAACAAACCACAACAACCAAATCTAAAAAAGTGGGCTCTGGCCTCGGCACATACATCCATCATTGCCCACATTGTTGCGCTTAGGGGACAGCTCCCTCTTCCATCATGTCCTCTCCAGCAGCATCCTCTCCAGCATTCATCCCAACCTCATCAGCAGCATCTCCACCAGCATCCTTTGTAGCACCAGCATCATCTACCTTCTCGGTCACCTTAGCGGATTTCTCTGCAGCAGGTTTTGAGGGGGGCTCCACAGGATTGCCACCAAAGATCCTTCAATTTCATCTCCCAGGCTTTGATACTCCCATGAAGGGCATTCAAAGCCCAAAGCCCTGGCCTCGTAAGCCATTTTCAGCCTGG